>NC_135649.1:51407500-52032500 GCF_053574225.1 Canis aureus
AAACATTATATGTTCTCATTCATTTGGGGAATATAAATAATAGTGAAAGGGAATATAAGGGAAGGGAGAAGAAATGTGTGGGAAATATCAGAAAGGGAGGCAGAACATTAAGACTCCTAACTCTGGGAAACGAACTAGGGGTGGTGGAAGGGGAGGAGGGTGGGGGGTGGGGATGACTGGGTGACAGGCACTGAGGGGGCCACTTGATGGGATGAGCACTGGGTGTTATTCTGTATGTTGGTAAATTGAACACCAATAAAAAATTAATTTATTTTAAAAAAGAAAAGAAAATGTTTTAAAAATTATTTAAGCACCTAGATTAATCAGGTTTTAGATATATACATTTTGACAGTATTCACATTTCATTTTGTTCATAAAGCTGAAAGGTAGGGCAGGAATAAATTATTATCTGATATCTGAAAGTCTGTGCTTGTGTTTAGCATTTAGATAATTTATGGCTTTTGAGGAAATAGTCCATTTTATATATGTTGTTGAATTTATGTTCATAGTGTTTTTAGTATCCCCTTTTTATCCTTTTAATATCTTTGGAGTACGCAGTGATATCTACTCTTTAATTCCTTAAATTGCTACCTCATATCTTTGGTCTTTTTGTTTTTTCAGTCTTGTTACATTTTATAAATTTTATTGATCTTCTCAAAATATTGGCTTACTTCTATTAATTTTCTGTTATTTTCCAGGCTTCAATTTTATCAATTTTTGTTCTTATATTTATCATTTTCTGCTTTTTGCCCACTTTGGGTTTATTTTCCCCTTATTTTCCTTTTTTTTAATTATTCATGAGAGATACACTCAGAGAGAGAGAGACAGAGACAGAGACAGAGATACAGGCAGAGGGAGATGGAGACTCCATGCAGGAAGCCCAATGTGGGACTCGATCCCAGGACTCTAGGATCAAACCCTGGGCCAAAGGCAGGTGCTAAACTGCTGGGTCACTCAGGGATCCCCTTTTCCTAACTTTTTAAATAAGAAGCTGGATTTTTAAGTTAGATATGTCTTATTTTTCCAATAAAAGCATTTAGTGCTATAAATTTATCTCTAAGCACTGCTTTATCTGTGTCCCACAAATATTGACACATCATGCTTACATTCATTTAGTTTAAGGTATTTTCCGATTTTCCTTTTCCCTTAAGTGTTCTTTGTTGATTAATGGATTAATAAGAAATAATAATAATTTGTCTTTGAATTTCCAAGTATTTTGAGACCTTCCTGTTATCTTTGTGATATGATGTCATGCATAATTTCATTTTTGTCAGAGAACATACTTCATATTACTTTAATTTTTTAAAAATTTGTTAAGACTTAATTTATAAACTAGAATATACTCTATCTTGATTAATGTTCCATGTGCACTTTAAAAACATGTATCCTGCTTTTTGGGGGTAAAGTCCTCTACAGAAAACAATTAGATTTTGTTGACTGAATGTGTTATATAGCCTTTCACTATCACTGTTTATTTTCTATTAGTTCTATCCAGAAAAAGGAGTGTTGATATTTTCCCCCCTAATTGTGGATTTATTTATTTCTCCTTTTAGTTCTGACAGTTATAGTTTCATGTATTTTGAAGTTCTGTTTTTTTTCCCTTAAACATTCAAGTAGGATAAAGATTTCACCACTGAAGGGGACTGTTTTTGTTCTAATGGCATATATGTATATTACATTCATAGTCTAAAACTATAGGCACTAAAATACATGAAAAACTAATTTTTAAATTGTTCTTCTCCAATTTTTTACTGTTAAAGATTGCAAAAGAGTGCATTGTGTTCTTTATATAAAATTGTTAACAGCTCCTTAATCTTCTTTTTTATATCTTTATCTTTTGCAGAAATATTTACATTATAAATATGTTTGACAAATGTTTTATTGTTTAAATATTCTCAGCAGTTTAATGTTTTATGTAAATTCATATATATAAATAAATTTACATGTATGTATTTCCCTCTTTCTGAACTTCCTTCTGCTTTTTATAGATCTTTCAATTGTTCTTTCTAACAAATTTATTTTTAAAAACTGTATGTAAATTGCTTACACAACTTTTTGCATTTCTACTTACTTATATTGGCGTGTTTTTCCCCTTTCATCTTGAAGATTAATTAAGTTGGGACGCCTGGGTGGCTCAGCAGTTGAGCATCTGCCTTTGGCTCAGAGTGTGATCCTGGAGTCCCGGGATTGAGTTCCACATCAGGCTCAGTGGGTGGAGCCTGCTTCTCCACCCTCTTCCTATGTCTCTGTCTCTCTTTCGGTGTCTCTCATGAATTAAAAAATAATAATAATTAAGCTATGTTTTTACTGAGATCTTTGTTTCTCAAATATTTAAAATTTATTTGCATAAGGTTACAGAAATCCTCCAGCAATACATTTGAAAGCTCAAAGGACAATCCAATATCCCCTCAAAATCGCCTTCTTTAGAATCACAGGATGTACTTGGTTTATTTTATGTTCACACAACTCTTCATATTACAAGATACAAATTTCAGACTTTTAATCACAACTTCTTCATTCTTCACCCCTAAAAAGTAGGAAAGTTTCAATCTCACATAATTTAAAAGAAGAAAACTTTGTTTTGTTTTTAGAGTGTGCTTTTATATCATTGATATCACAGCCAATATCTGAGTGATTAAAACATCCACAATTTAACTTCTAACCTATGTCAGGCTTCTCTTATAATCAAAAAAATTTTCTAATCTGTTTTCCCTCACTGTTTTGTAGCTCTGTAGTAATGTAGATAATATTGGTGCCATTATCTTCTAGACCATTATGCGTCACCTAAATATTTGTTTTTATTACTTTGCAGATTCAGTATTCTCTTTTACCCATTTCTTCAAACCACTTTATTATTCCCTCATTTCCCTCCTAGATTTATTCTTCAGTTTTACATTTTCTACTTTTTTATATTATTGGATTTTTAAAGTATCTAAAAAATTGTGCAAAATTGAATTATGGATCTAAGAGGATCTAAAGGACTAATTTAATTTTTCCTATTAACTATTTAGTTTTTAATTTGTTTTGTCCTCAGTGGAATACCAAGTTCTAGAGGATAAGAACTGTGACATTTTATGTATGACATACACTATAACTCTTTAGTGCATCATATATCTGCAAAAACAATAAATAAATATAGATATTAACTAAAGTAAATCTTATTAGAATATAGTTTTCTGAAATGTTAGCAATAATAATGGTTATAATGTTCCTCTTCAAATAAGTTATATTTTCCAACAAGAGAATAACATAATTATAACACTCATAAGTGTTAAAAAATTCATTCAAATACTTGTGTCTTTTTTTTAATGCTGACTTAATATTAAGAATGACTTTCATGACTATTCTTTCATATTTTGAGAGTTTAATAGATATTTCCACTTTGAATATTTATATACTCTAAACTTAATATGAATCTTGCCTACCAGGCAATTTCCTATAATGGTTAGAAGTCTATCTTCCCACACCCTGCCAAACATTCTGGAGTTTGCATATATTTTCTCTGAAATTATCCTATTTGCTTAAAAGTTACCCTCAAATATTCCACTTAAGGACTGTATAATCCCTGACTCATCTCTAAAATCTTACTCATGGATAAATAATACCACAATTGGTTTCTTTTGAAAATAACAAACAAAAACTAAACAACAACATCAACACATCTTTTGTACATTTATAAACCATGCTTAAATTTTATTTTATTTTTTTTCCGTGCTTAAATTTTAGATTCCAATCTCCCTGTTCTATCATTAGTAGCTCCAAGACCCAGTTGATTCCTAAGAATATATTTTTTAAAAAAAACTTTAAAAATAGCCTGCAGATTGTGTTTTCTAGATATTTGTCAAATCTTGAGAGGTAGAAGAAGGTGGGACAAAGAGGCGATAGGGAAACCTATACCCCCTGTTTTAAGAATAGGTGGCCTCGCCTGCCTCTCTCAGCTGTACAAAGCTGAAGTTCATGTCTGTATACAGAGTAATAATACTGGAAAAGGACAAAAACAAAACCTTGTTTTGTGAAAAGTGGAATGCTTTATTAGTGAGCTTCCAGGACTGAAGGAGAAAAAAAAGATTCGTTTCTGTCCTGAGCTTTAATTTCCTTAATGGCTTTGGTTCCTGTTAACATCATGCTTGTATACTCCCTAACTTGTCTCTTTGCTTTTAGAAATAACTTGCTTTTTTGTCTGTAATAAAACATTTGTAGTCACTGATCTTGAAAAGATCATTCTGACAAAGAAATTCACTGCAACAGGCTACTGAAATTTAGGGAAGGCATTGAGAATTTCAAACATTGAGGAAATTGAAGTTACTTAGGCTGATATGAGCACATGTTGCAGAATTTGAAATAACAGGTTGTTTTCCAGAGTTAAGAGTCTTTCATGTTCTGTCTCCCTTTCTGATATTTCCCACTTATTTTTTCTCCTTTCCCTTTTATTCCCTTTCACTATTTTTTATATTCCCCAAATGAGACTCCTAACTCTGGGAAACGAACTAGGGGTGGTGGAAGGGGAGTTTGGCAGGGGGTGGGGGTGACTGGGTGGCGGGCACTGAGGTGGGCACTTGACGGGATGAGCACTGGGTGTTATTCTGTATGTTGACAAATTGAACACCAATAAAAAATAAATTTATTAAAAATAAAAAAAATTAAAAAATGAAATAACACGTTGAAACCGAACACAGCAAAATTTAGTATGAATGTCAGGAAGAGTTGTAAACTCTTAGATTTAATTAGGTAGTGGAATAGTTTCCCAGAAGAAATGGCAAAAATTTATTGCTGGAGCTATTTAAAATTGGCCTGAACAAAGTACTAGGGAATATACAGAAAGGGTCAATCCTTCAGAGATTCTTAAGGATTGATGTATATAGCAATTGGTCTTTTGCATTTCCACTGTTCATGACCATTTTTCTAGCATTTCACGTCACAATGCTAGCTAAATGTGTTCTCTTTACTACTATAACCCTGAAAATTAGAACATTACATGATACAGGGATATCTACAACTACTTATTGAAAAAAGTAATCCAAAATGAATACTCCCATTTGCTTTGTTAATCACATGGCTCTTTTTTTCCTCCTTCCCTCCCTTTTTTTCTTTCCTACATCCCTCCCTACAATTCTTTCTAACTTCTTTCTCTGCTTCTTTTTTCTTCTTTTTATGATTAGGCAGAAAAAAAAATCATTCCAGGAGGCCTTTGATTAGTATCCTTTTCTTTCCTATCTCTCATCTCTATGTGCAGGCCAGGAACACTTACTGACTGATTGATTGTTTTATTGTTTTAACTTTTCTCTTTTTGGACAAATAATCAGTTCTTTCAATATTTCATCTACTTTCACTTTTTAATCTAAATATGGGTCCCAAAAGGGCTTTTTATCTCTCAGCTTTTTTGCAAAACTTTCCGGATTTATCCATAATTGCTACACTTAGGATTGTAGTTTAGCAACTCTTATTTTTCCATTTACTCTCTGACTAAGACAAGAGGAAATAAAATCTGAAAATAGGTTAAATGTTACTGACATTTATCTCTTCATAGCCTTTACAGTCAAATCAATAATTCTGGTTTGTGTGAGGTATGTATTTTTCTTTGAAGAAAAAATATATAGATAGACACACAGTGTTTATTGGCATACTCAGTAGGCTTGGAATGTACTTTATTCAGTTACAAAATTTCTTTCCTTTCAGGAAAGGTATTAGAAATATACCCTACACCCTAACTGACACACACTAAAATATAGCAGTAACATCAGTCTATTACAGGCATACAGTATTTTAGCCAGTTTTTGGTTCCTCTCCTTGGATTTTTTTCAGCCACTTTGAAAGTTAGAAAAGTACCTCTATACCTGTCCTTTCATTCTTTTCTTAAAAATAATAACTAACTTAAAAAAAAACTTGTCTTTTCTAGATAATGTGTTAGGTTCTTTTCATGGATTACCGCAGCAACCCTGTGAAATAGATATTTTTATTAACCTCATTTTCAGGAAAGCAGCTTGTCCAAGGTCACACTGCTAGTCTTTGGTAAAGTAAGGCCGGGAATGCAGATAGTCTTATAGCAGTGCACATACTCAAAAACACTGCACAGAAGTGCTTCTAAATGGGGAATAAAATTCCTATAGTACATTCTATGAGTTTTGAGAACCTTAAGAATAAATGTCAATTAATTTTATTCAGTATGATAGTGTATGGCACAGTGATATGTGCAAAGACTCAAAACACAACACAAATTCTTGAAATATTTGATATTCAAATTCTTTGTGCCTCTTTTTTTTCTTCACAGTTTTGATTTCTAATATCTAGAATAGGTTCAGATAGACTGCAAGTTGGGAAGTTCAGCATTTACCAGATGCTAGTACCCATTAGTTGATGATTTGGAGATTCTCTCTTAACTTTAAATTACTAACCAAAGTAACTAACTGCACTCTTAGTCAAAAATTTCAAATCCCTTCATAATTTCATAATTTTGCAAAACATAATTAGGACACCATCAAGCCACATTTTTTTTCAAACCACAATAACCTCAATTCCCTTAAGTTATCATTATTACATATACCTTAAATTATTTGGGGACAAAGGATATATACTAAGTTAAGCATAAGAATTGTTCCCATAGCACAATATAAGTAGAAATTAACAGGTTTTGGCAGTCTAATGAGGACTTTACAAAAAGGAAGAATCATATTCTGCTCCTTATTTCTATTATTTCAATTATTTATGATATTCTAATGTATAGAGTTGCATTGCTTAGATCATAATAAATTCCACTGTTTAGATTCAAAATAGTTGTTTTATAATCTGTACTACTAATATATGAAAATCACAGGATATCTCAAAATAGGAAACCAGATATGTGAGCAGCCTCGGTGGCCCAGCTGTTTAGTGCCGACTTCAGCCCAGGGCGTGATCCTGGAGACCCAGGATCAAGTCCCACATCAGGCTCCCTACATGGAGCTCCTCTGCCTGTGTGTGTGTGTCTCATGAATAAATAAATAAATAAATAAATAAATAAATAAATAAATAAATAAATAAAATCTTAAAAAAAGAAACCAGATATGCATTATACTCAAATTTGCTATTATGCAATGAATTTTATAAGTTCTTTTTAATCAGCAGAAAATGCTAGCTGTAATATTGGTCTAAGGGGAAGAAATTAATTGGTGATAATAATTGCAACTGAGTGCACACTCTCAAAGTTGTTTTTGTTTCTATTAATACCAAAAATATGGTATCAAATGATAAAGGTAGATTAAAGGGTTTACATGCTTTTTGGACCAGAATCAAAGATATATTACTAATTGTGTAGTTGCAGACAAGAAATTGGTGAATAAAACTTTTCTGAGAGATTTATATACGAGATGGGATGCCTGGGTGGCTCAGCGGTTAAGCGTGTCTGCCTTTGGCTCAGGGTGTGATCCTGGAGTTCCAGGATTGAGTTCCACATCAGGTTCCCTGCATGGAGCTTGTTTCTCCCTCTGCCGATGTCTCTGCCTCTCTCTTTCTGTGTCTCTCATGAATAAATAAATAAAATCTTTTTTTAAAAAAGAAATTTATGTACATGAAATAATTTTAATTTTGGTCATGTGTTTGTCAGGTTATATAATTTCAGAGAATTATCACTCATCAATAGTCAATATTTTTAGTGGGACGGCTTCTTTTGTTTTATTTATTTTACTTTACATTTTTAAAATTTAAATTCAATTTGCCAACATATAGTATAACACCCAGTGTTCATCCCATCAAGTGCCCATTAAAGGGAAAAATTTTGACAAAAATAAGAATCATCATGAATATTTATTTCCATTTATTATTGGGCAAGAAAAATATTAAAATGCTATCCTCTCCCAGAAAAGTGGGGTACATTTTGTAAAAATTAAACACCATCATTTTAATGTCATGCAGAGGGAAAGGTCCAAGATGGAAGCATAGGAAGATCCTAAAATCACCTCCTCCCATGAATACACCAAATCTATAGCTAAATATGAGTCATTTCCTCTGGAACATTGCTCAACATATTAAAAGCCATCTACGAAAAGCCCACAGACAATACCATTCTCAATAGGGAAGCACTGGGAGCCTTTCCCCTAAGATCAGGAACAAAACAGGGATGTCCACTCTCACCACTGCTATTCAACATAGTACTAGAAGTCCTACCCTCAGCAATCAGGCAACAAAAATAAACAAAAGGCATTCAAATTGGCAAAGAAGAAGTAAAACACAAAAGACTCTACCCCAAGATTGCTAGAACTCATACAGCAATTTGGCAGCGTGGCAGGATACAAAATCAATGCCCATAAGACAGTGGCATTTCCTTTTTTTTTTTTAATTTACTTTTTATTGGTGTTCAATTTACTAACATACAGAATAACCCCCAGTGCCCGTCACCCATTGACTCCCAACCCCCGCCCTTCTCCCCTTCCACTACCCCTAATTCATTTCCCAGAGTTAGCAGTCTTTACGTTCTGTCTCCCTTTCTGATAATTCCCACACATTTCTTCTCCCTTCACTTATATTCCCTTTCACTATTATTTATATTCCCCAAATGAATGAGAACATATAATGTTTGTCCTTCACCGACTGACTTACTTCACTCAGCATAATACCCTCCAGTTCCATCCACGTTGAAGCAAATGGTGGGTATTTGTCATTTTTAATAGCTGAGTAATATTCCATTGTATACATAAACCACATCTTCTTTATCCATTCATCTTTCGTTGGACACCGAGGCTCCTTCCACAGTTTGGCTATCGTGGCCATTGCTGCTATAAACATCGGGGTGCAGGTGTCCCGGAGTTTCATTGCATTTGTATCTTTGGGGTAAATCCCCAACAGTGCAATTGCTGGATCCTAGGGCAGGTATATTTTTAACTGTTTGAGGAACCTCCACACAGTTTTCCAGAGTGGCTGCACCAGTTCACATTCCCACCAACAGTGTATGAGGGTTCCCTTTTCTCTGCCTCCTCTCCAACATTTGTTGTTTCCTGCCTTGTTAATTTGCCCCATTCTCACTGGCGTGAGGAGGGATCTCATTGTGGTTTTGATTTGTATTTCCCTGATGGCAAGTGATGCAGAGCATTTTCTCATATGCGTGTTGGCCATGTCTATGTCTTCCTCTGTGAGATTTCTGTTCATGTCTTTTGCCCATTTCATGATTGGATTGTTTGTTTCTTTGGTGTTGAGTTTAATAAGTTCTTTATAGATCTTGGAAACTAGCCCTTTATCTGATACGTCATTTGCAAATATCTTCTCCCATTCTGTAAGTTGTCTTTGAGTTTTGTTGACTGTATCCTTTGCTGTGCAAAAGCTTCTTATCTTGATGAAGTCCCAATAGTTCATTTTTGCTTTTGTTTCTTTTGCCTTCGTGGATGTATCTTGCAAGAAGTTACTATGGCTGAGTTCAAAAAGGGTGTTGCCTGTGTTCTTCTCTAGGATTTTGATGGAATCTTGTCTCACATTTAGATCTTTCATCCATTTTGAGTTTATCTTTGTGTATGGTGCAAGAGAGTGGTCTAGTTTCATTCTTCTGCATGTGGATGTTCAATTTTCCCAGCACCATTTATTGAAGAGACTGTCTTTCTTCCAATGGATAGTCTTTCCTCCTTTACCGAATATTAGTTGACCATAAAGTTCAGGGTCCACTTCTGGGTTCTCTATTCTGTTCCATTGATCTATGTGTCTGTTTTTGTGCCAGTACCACACTGTCTTGATGATGACAGCTTTGTAGTACAACCTGAAATCTGGCATTGTGATGGCCCCAGATATGGTTTTCTTTTTTAAAATTCCCCTGGCTATTCGGGGTCTTTTCTGATTCCACACAAATCTTAAAATAATTTGTTCTAATTCTCTGAAGAAAGTCCATGGTATTTTGATAGGGATTGCATTAAACGTGTATATTGCCCTGGGTCACATTGACATTTTCACAATATTAATTCTGCCAATCCATGAGCATGGAATATTTTTCCATCTCTTTGTGTCTTCCTCAATGTCTTTCAGAAGTGTTCTATAGTTTTGAGGGTATAGATCCTTTACATCTTTGGTTAGGTTTATTCCTAGGTATCTTATGCTTTTGGGTGCAATTGTAAATGGGATTGACTCCTGAGTTTCTCTTTCTTCAGTCTCATTGTTAGTATATAGAAATGCCACTGATTTCTGGGCATTGATTTTGTATCCTGCCACGCTACGGAATTGCTGTATGAGTTCTAGCAATCTTGGGGTGGAGACTTTTGGGTTTTCTATGTAGAGTATCATGTCATCGGCCAAGAGGGAGAGTTTGACTTCTTCTTTGCCAATTTGAATGCCTTTAATGTCTTTTTGTTGTCTGATTGCTGAGGCTAGGACTTCCAGTACTATGTTGAACAGCAGTGGTGAGAGTGGACATCCCTGTCTTGTTCCTGATCTTAGGGGAAAGGCTCCCAGTGCTTCCCCATTGAGAATGATATTTGCTGTGGGCTTTTCATAGATGGCTTTTAAGATGTCGAGGAATGTTCCCTCTATCCCTACACTCTGAAGAGTTTTGATCAGGAATGGATGCTGTATTTTGTCAAATAATTTCTCTGCATCTAATGAGAGGATCATATGGTTCTTGGTTTTTCTCTTGCTGATATGATGAATCACATTGATTGTTTTACGGGTGTTGAACCAGCCTTGTGTCCCAGGGATAAATCCTACTTGGTCATGGTGAATAATTTTCTTAATGTACTGTTGGATCCTATTGGCCAGTATCTTGTTGAGAATTTTTGCATCCATGTTCATCAGGGATATTGGTCTGTAATTCTCCTTTTTGGAGGGGTCTTTGTCTGGTTTGGGAATTAAGGTGATGCTGGCCTCATAGAACGAATTTGGAAGTACTCCATCTCTTTCCATCTTTCCAAACAGCTTTAGGAGAATAGGTATGGTTTCTTCTTTAAATGTTTGATAAAATTCCCCAGGGAAGCCATCTGGCCCTGGACTCTTGTGTCTGGGAGGTTTTTGATGACTGCTTCAATTTCCTCCCTGGTTATTGGCCTGTTAAGGTTTTCTATTTCTTCCTGTTCCAGTTTTGGTAGTCTGTGGCTTTGCAGGAATGCGTCCATTTCTCCTAGATTGCCTAATTGATTGGCATATAGCTGTTCATAATATGTTTTTAAAATCGTTTGTATTTCCTTGGTGTTGGTAGTGATCTCTCCTTTCTCATTCATGATTTTATTAATTTGAGTCTTCTCTCTCTTCTTTTTAATAAGGCTGGCTAATGGTTTATCTATCTTATTAATTCTTTCAAAGAACCAACTCCTGGTTCTGTTGATCTGTTCCACAGTTCTTCTGGTCTCGATTTCGTTGAGTTCTGCTCGAATCTTTATTAACTCCCTTCTTCTCTTGGGTGTAGGATCTATTTTCTGTTTTTTCTCTAGATCCTTGATGTGTAAGGTTAGCTTTTGTATTTGAGTTCTTTCCAGTTTTTGAATGGATGCTTGCATTGCGATGTATTTCCCCCTTAGGACTGCTTTTGCTGCATCCCAAAGATTTTGGATGGTTGTATCTTCATTCTCATTAGTTTCCATGAATGTTTTTAATTCTTCCTTAATTTCCTGGTTGACCCTTTCATCTTTTACCAGGATGGTCCTTAACCTCCACGTGTTTGAGGTCCTTCCAAACTTCTTGTTGTGATTTAGTTCTAATTTCAAGGCATTATGGTCTGAGAATATGCAGGGGACAATCCCAATCTTTTGGTATCGGTTCAGACCCGATTTGTGACCCAATATGTGGTCTATTCTGGAGAAGATTCCATGTGCACTTGAGAAGAATGTGTATTCAGTTGATTTTGGATGTAAAGTTCTGTAGATATCTGTGAAATCCATCTGGTCCAGTGTATCATTTAAAGCTCTCATTTCTTTGGAGATGTTGTGCTTAGAAGACCTATCGAGTATAGAAAGAGCTAGATTCAAGTCACCAAGTATAAGTGTATTATTATCTAAGTATTTCTTCACTTTGGTTAATAATTGATTTATATACTTGGCAGCTCCCACATTCGGGCATATATATTGAGGATTGTTAAGTCCTCTTGTTGAATAGATCCTTTAAGTATGATATAGTGTCCCTCTTCATCTCTCACTACAGTCTTTGGGGTAAATTTTAGTTTATCTGATATAAGGATGGCTACCCCTGCTTTCTTTTGAAGAGCATTCGAATAGTAAATGGTTCTCCAACCTTTTATTTTCAGGCTGTAGGTGTCCTTCTGTCTAAAATGAGTCTCTTGTAGACAGCAAATAGATGGGTCCTGCTTTTTTATCCAGTCTGAAACCCTGCGCCTCTTGATGGGGTCATTAAGCCCGTTCACATTCAGAGTTACTATTGAGAGATATGAATTTAGTGTCATCATGATAACTATTCAGTCCTTGTTTTTGTGGAATGTTCCACTGAACTTCTTCTTAAAGGGGAATTTTAAGAGTCCCCCTTAAAATTTCTTGCAGAGCTGGTTTGGAGGTCACATATTCTTTTAGTTGCTGCCTGTCTTGGAAGCTCTTTATCTCTCCTTCCATTTTGAATGAGAGCCTTGCTGGATAAAGTATTCTTGGTTGCATGTTCTTCTCATTTAGGACCCTGAATATATCCTGCCTGCCCTTTCTGGCCTGGCAGGTCTCTGTGGAGAGGTCTGCTGTTACCCTAATACTCCTCCCCATAAAAGTCAGGGATTTCTTGTCTCTTGGTGCTTTAAGGATCTTCTCCTTATCTTTGGAATTTGCAAGCTTCACTATTAAATGTCGAGGTGTTGAACGGTTTTTATTCATTTTCTGGGGGGATCTCTCTATTTCCTGGACCCGAATGCCTGTTTCCCTTCCCAGATTAGGAAAGTTTTCAGCTAGAATTTGTTCAAATACATATTCTGGCCCTCTGTCCCTTTCGGCACCCTCGGGAACACCAATTAAACGTAGGTTTTTCTTCCTCAGGCTGTCGTTTATTTCCCTTATTCTATCTTCATGGTCTTTTAATTGTTTGTCTCTCTTTTCCTCAGTTTCCCTCTTTGCTATCAACTTGTCTTCTATGTCACTCACTCGTTCTTCCACCTTGTTAACCCTCGTCGTTAGGACTTCTAGTTTGGATTGCATCTCATTCAATTGATTTTTAATTTCTGCCTGATAAGCTCTAAATTCTGCAGTCATGAAGTCTCTTGAGTCCTTTATGCTTTTTTCTAGAGCCACCAGTAGCTTTATACTAGTGCTTCTGAATTGGCTTTCTGACATTGAATTGTAATCCAGATTTTGTAACTCTGTGGGAGAGAGGACTGTTTCTGATTCTTTCTTTTGAGGTGAGGTTTTCCTTCTAGTCATTTTGCTCAGTGCAGAGTGGCCAAAAGCAAGTTGTACTGGGAAAAGGAGAAAAGGAGGAGAGAAAGAAGGAAAGAAAAGAGAAAGAGAAAAAAAGGAAGAAAAAAAACGAAAAAAAAGACGAAAAAGAGAAAGAAAAAGAAAGGAGAAAAAAGGGGTGTGGGGGAAGGAAACAAATCAAAAAGCAAAACAAAACAAAAAAAAAAAGAAAGAAAAAAAAAAGAACCACGGGGGCTATCTTCTGATTCTGTGTACTTTAAGTCCCTTGGCTTCCCCTGGAAGTTGTCAGTCTAGCTGGTCTGCTGGGGGAGGGGCCTGCTGTGCTGATTTTCAGGTGTTAGCAGTTGGGGGAGCTGCTGTGTCCCTGCCTGGTGCAGGGCTCAGTGGGGGTTGTTTACCCCGTGAGGCCCCAGGAGAAACAGCCCTAGTGGCGGGGCCATCTCTGGAAACCTGGATTCAGCCCCCGCAGGAACTCCGGAGGTCTCCGTCTGCAGGGCCTGGAGGCTCCGGGGCGGGGCCGCTGATCTGCTCAGCTGGGGCAGGAGCGTCCTTGCTGTCCTGGGCCCTCCCGGCCTCTGCCTGTCCCGGGGGAGGCCGGATCCTGGGCTGTGTCCGGCGCCCTGTGCTCCGGATCCTGTGCTGGTGGATTCGGGCTCCCGGGCCGCGGAACCCCCTCCGCGGAGTCGCCGCCCGAGCCCCCCCGAGCTGCTCCTGGAACCGCGCAGCCCCCTCCGCACAGAGCCTCTTCCTCTGCCCGAGCCCCTCCGAGCTGCTCCGGGTCCCGCCGGGTCCCGCCGTGCGCGCTGCAGCCCTTAGGGAGCTCGGCGCACTCTCCTGGGTGCGCAGTTGCTGTTACTGTCCCGGGGAGCCCGAGGGCATCCCCTCCCTTCTGGGTCCTGCTCCAACTCCCTGGGAACCCCTTTCCGCCCGGGAAGGTTGGTGCAGCTCCTGCTTCTCCAGGACGGGGCTCTCCTGTCCTGGGGGCGCTCGCCCCGGCCTCAGCCCGGCTCCTCGCGGGGCTCCTCCCCCTTGGAGGCCTTTGTTTCTTTATTTCTTTTTTTCCCGTCTTCCTACCTTGATAGAAGCGCGAACTCTTCTCACTGTTGCATTCCAGGTGTTCTCTCTTTAATTCTCAGGCCGAATTCATAGATTTTCAGGATAATTTGAAGGTTTTCTTGGTAATTTGGTGGAGACAGGTGATTTGGAGACCCTACTCTTCCGCCATCTTGCCCCTCCCCCGTCAGTGGCATTTCTATACAATAACAATGAGACTGAAGAAAGAGAAATTAAAGAGTCAAGCCCATTTACAATTGCACCCAAAAGTGTAAGATACCTAGGAATAAACCTAACCAAAGAGGTAAAGGATCTATACCCTAAAAACTATAGAACACTTCTGAAAGAAAATGAGGAAGACACAAAGAGATGGAAAAATATTCCATGCTCATGGATTGGCAGAATTAATATTGTGAAAATGTCAATGTTTCCCAGGACAATTTACACGTTTAACGCAATCCCTATCAAAATACCATGGACTCTCTTCAGAGAGTTGGAACAAATTATTTTAAGATTTGTGTGGAATTAGAAAACACCCTGAATAGCCAGGGAAATTTTAGAAAAGAAAACCATATCTGGGGGCATCACAATGCCAGATTTCAGGTTGTTCTACAGAGCTGTGGTCCTCAAGACAGCGTGGTACTGGCACAAAAACAGACACATAGATCAATGGAAAAGAACAGAGAATCCAGAAGTAGACCCTCAACTTTATGGTCAACTAATATTCGACAAAGGAGGAATGACTCTCCATTAGAAAACACAGTCTCTTCAATAAATGGCGCTGGGAAAATTGGACATCCACGTGCAGAAGAATGAAACTAGACCACTCTCTTGCACCATACACAAAGATAAACTCAAAACGGATGAAAGATCTAAATGTGAGACAAGATTCATTCAAAATCCTAGAGGAGAACACAGGCAACACACTTTTTGAACTTGGCCACAGTAACTTCTTGCAAGATTCATCCATGAAGGCAAGAGAAACAAAACCAAAAATGAACTATTGGGACTTCATCAAGATAAGCTTTTGCAAAGCAAAAGATACCGTCAACAAAACTAAAAGACAACCTACAGAATGGGAGAAGATATTTGCAAATGACGTATCAGATAAAAGGCTAGTATCCAAGATCTATAAAGAAGTTATTAAACTCAACAGCAAAGAAACAAACAATCCAATCATGAAATGGGCAAAAGAAATGAAGAGAAATCTCACAGAGGAAGACATAGACATGGCCAACAAGCACATGACGAAATGCTTTGCATCGCTTGCCATCAGGGAAATACAAATCAAAACCACCATGAGATATCACCTCACACCAGGGAGAATGGGGAAAATTAACAAAGCAGGGAACCACAAATGTTGGAGTGGATGTGGAGAAAGGGGAAACCTCCTGCACTGTTGGTGGGAATGTGAACTGGTGCAGCCAGTGTGGAAAACTGTGGAGGTTTCTCAAAGAGTTAAATATAAATCTTCCCTAAGCCCCAGCAATTGCACTGCTGGTCATTTACCCCAAAGATACAGAGGCAATGAAATGCCGGGACACCTGCACCCCGATGTTTCTAGCAGCAATGTCCACAATAGCCAAACTGTGGAAGGAGCCTTGGTGTCCATCAAAAGATGAATGGATAAAGATGTGGTTTATGTATGCAAGGGAATATTACTCAACCATTAGAAACGACAAATATCCACCATTTGCTTTGCCGTGGATGGAACTGGAGGGTATTATGCTGAGTGAAATAAGTCAATCGGAAAAGGACAAACATTAT
This sequence comes from Canis aureus, assembly GCF_053574225.1. Classification (NCBI taxonomy): domain Eukaryota; kingdom Metazoa; phylum Chordata; class Mammalia; order Carnivora; family Canidae; genus Canis; species Canis aureus. The sequence goes on from NC_135649.1 coordinate 51,423,607, forward strand.
ATGGTCTCATTCACTTGGGGAATATAAAAAATAGTGAAAGGGAATAAAGGGGAAAGGAGAAAAAATGAGTGGGAAATATCAGAAAGGGAGACAGAACAATAAAGACTCCTAACTCTGGGAAACGAACTAGGGGTGGTGGAAGGGGAGGTGTGCAGGGGGTGGGGGTGACTGGGTGATGGGTACTGAGGTGGGCACTTGATGGGATGAGCACTGGGTGTTATTCTATATGTTGACAAATTGAACACAAATAAAAAATAAATTTGCAAGTAAAAAAAAATGTTGTATGGCATTTGCAGTAAAATCATCTGAGTTTTGTTGGTGGAAAAATTTTTAATGAAGGAGTAAGTTTCCTTAATATAGTGCATGAGATGTTTTTGTTCCACTTTACATCATTTGTTAACTTATATTTTTAAAGAATTTTGTCCACTTCAAAAAAAATGAGTCGTTTCCTCTGAAAGAAATCTTAATACTAGATGAACTCCTTCTCCACAACAACGAAGTCCACATCGAGTCAGATAGGAGAGGCAGAGATATGGTCTCAGGAAGACAAAACAAAACAAACAAACAAACCCAGATGAAGTGACACATAATAAGGCAGGATCTCACCAGTACAGCACTTCTCTCAGAAGAGTACGGGATTGTTGCTCCGCATTAGGCACTTCAACCCTTGCATCTGCACTAGACAGAAAAGATCCCCAAAATGACTGGTTTAGAAAAAACAGTGAGGCTGACATCCAAAGGACCCAAAGTGCTATGAGAAATTGAAATTCTCCTTCTATAGGGGTTTCATGTGGTCTCATTCACCTGAGGATCCATTTCAGAGCATCAATTTGAAATGCTCCTGGACAGCATATAAAAGAGATCATTTGGTAGTCTGGGGGCATGTGCTAGAAGGGCGGAGGACAGCTGGGGAATTCTCTGGAGATGGAGGCACAATACCGTGCTAGTACAGTTGGGCGTGCTCAGACCTAACACCATTTTGCTGTCTCACTGAGACAGGTCAGGACAATCAGTCACAGCACTGTCCCATTGTTTTGATGAAGCTGGAGAGCATGGGTAGTTGCAGAGACTCCTAACTCCAGAGCTGAGGCAGGTGAGTATGAATGGCCATAAAATTCTCCCATTCACTTGCAAAAATTGGGAGCACAGGCAGTTGTAACAATCCCCCAAACTCTGGCTAGGACTGGTAGCATGAGTGGTCACAGATTTCCCATGTCCCTAACCTGGGACTGGTATGCATGCATTGACAGAGCACCCTCCTACAACATTGCTGAAGCCCCAGGTGCTTGCAGCAAAGAATTTTCCTATTGCTTTTCTGAAGCTATCATGCTCAACCCACTATACTCTTTAGCTGCCCTGCTAAAGTCAGCAGGTGCACACAACAACACAGGGGATGCCCCTTGTTTGCTTGGCCCTGGTGATTAAGATGGTTGGCATTCCTAAGATCCAAGGGACTATTTAACACTTGGAAAGATAGTTCTTGTCAGGCTAACACCCCCAGGGCACTGCACACACAGCAGTCTGAAATATATACCCAGTATACATGAGAAAAAGCCTCTTTACTTATACTAGAGCTTCAACGTGAAGGTTAGACTTCAGGTTTCCAACACATTTAAAGCCTAATAAGGTACCTCAGGGGACATAAGAAAGGGCACAATATTTTTGTGCACACCTTTGGCCTTGTTATATCTTGACAAGACTTTCCAGAAAGGAACTTATATATTCATCTGAAGAACCAAGTTTTGCTCAGAGGATACCTCCAGATCTCCCAATCTGGAGGCCAACAATGTTTACAATTGGACCCCAAAGGATATTTATATACTTTATTTATTTATTTATTTATTTTTTAATTTTTATTTATTTATGATAGTCACAGAGAGAGAAAGAGAGAGGGGCAGAGACATAGGCAGAGGGAGAAGCAGGCTCCATGCACCAGGAGCCCAATGTGGGATTCGATCCTGGGTCTCCAGGATTGCGCCCTGGGCCAAAGGGAGGCGCCAAACCGCTGTGCCACCCAGGGATCCCGATATTTATATACTTTAAAAGCTGCTGCCTGAGGATCTGTTTTCCAATCAGCCTAAAATTAGGTATCAAATGAAATTCCTTCCTAGAACACTGATAGGTCTTGGCACACCCTCAACAATGGACACATACTAAAAATGTGCTTAGACAATCACAAACCTTTAAGAGATAGCCAAAAATGTGGGCAAAAGTGAAAAAGAAATTTCACCACCCAAACAAGGCCGCAATCCTTCAAGGCTGAAAAAGGTAGCTGTTTCAACTAATACAAAAACAAAGCAAAAAACACAAGCACAAGTGCAGAGAGTCCAGGTAAGTGAGGAAACAGAGAAATATGTTCCAAATGAAGAGCAAGACAAAACTTCAGGAAAAGACCTTAATGATACAGAGATGTGTAATCTACCTGATAAAGAATTCCAAGTAATTGTTATAAAGATGGTCACTGAACTTAGGAGAATGGATGCACAGAGTGACAAATTAAACACAGTTTAGAAAATATAAGAAACAGAACCAAACAGAAGTAACATGGGTGAATAATATAATAACTGAAGAGAAAAATACACTAGAGGGATTTAACAGCAGACTAGATGAAACAGAAGAATGGATTGACAAGCTGGAATACAAAGCATTGGAACTCACCCAGAAATGGCAGCAAGATTTAAAAAAAAAATCAAAATAAATTTAAATACTTAAACATAGAGCAGAGTAATATCCACTGTATAGAAGTCTTAGGAGGAGAGAAGAAAGAGGAAGAAAATGTATTTGAATTAATAATGGCTGAAAACTTCCAAAACCAGGTGAAGGAAACAGACATCCAGGTCCAGGAAAACCAGAGTATTCCAGATAAAATTATTCCAAAGAGAGACACATCAAGACACATTATAATTAAAATGTCAAATATTAAAGATAAAAATATTAAAAGCAGGAAGAGAAAAGCAACATTACTTCAAGGGAAACTCCATAAGTCTGTCACCATAATTTTCAGCGAAAGATTTTAGGCCAGGAGATAGTGACATGACATAATCAAATTGTTGAAAAGAAAAAGTTCAATCAAGAATATTATACCCAGCATAGTTATCTTTTACAATGAAAGCAGAGATAAGGTGTTTTCCAGATAAGCAAGAGCTAAAGGAACTCATCACCAATAAAGCAGCCTTACAAGTAATATTAAACAAACATCTTTAAGCTGAGAGAAATGGAACTAGTTAACAAAAAGAAAACATGAAAGTAAAAAGCTCACTGAAAAAATGTGTGTATGTGTGAATGTAGGTAATAGATAAATAATTTACAAAACTAATATGAAGGTTGAAAGACAAAAGTAAAATTAACTAAATATACAATATTTAGTTTAAGGAACATATAAAATAAAAAAGGTAAAATGTGACATCAAAACAAAAATGTATGAGGTGTAGTAAAATGGTAAAAGTTTCGAATGTATTAAAACTTAAGTTGGTATGAACTTATAATATTATATATATGTACATATATACATGTACATGTATATATATGTACATATATATGTGTATATGTATACATATACCTCACAGTAACCATAAGGCCAAAATTTATAGTAAATAAAAGATAGGAAAAATATAAACACATTGCTTATTAAATTTACTGAAAGAAAAGAGGAAAAAAAGAAAGGAACAGAAAATCGTTACAAAAACAGACAAAAAAGAAAATAGCAATAATTACATATCCATCAATAACTACATTAAATGTAAATGGAATACATTATCCAATCAAAACACATGCAGTAGAGGAGAGGAATATGGCAACACAGTAGGAGGACTCTAGGCTCATCTCATCCCATTAACACAACTAGATCACTATTAAATCATTCCAAATACCCTAGAAATTGATGTGAAAACTGACATAACAAACTCCACAACTAAAGGGAGAGAAAAGGCCATATGGAAGAAGGTAGGAAGTGCAGAGATGTGGTTTAAGGGAGAATAAGATTTCAGGTGATTTGCAGGGTAGGGAGCTGTGGTCTCAGAAAAGAACAGAGGATAGAGAAGCCAACAGGGAAATGCAAAAACAACATTTCCCAAAAGCCATTGGCTTGGAAAACAAAATGGGCTGAATTTCATGATTTTGTGCAACCAGCAGTGCTTAAAACCAGGAATTAAGGGTCAACATGCTCGGCTGGGATTGAAGTCTAGATGGCACTGCACTGCTCTTGGAGAGAAGAAAGGCAAACAACTTAGGGAGAGACCATATGAAAATAACAATCAGGAAAGTCTTGTGACACACTGGGGGAGATGTTACACTCTGCTCAGAGTATGTACCTCAGAAGCGGTGTTCACAGGAAAATCTTTGTGGAAATAAAGGAGCTGGCCAATGCTATTTTCTTCCCTTGCCCCTCAGCATAAACACAGTCACCTTTCTTCAGTCACCTGAAGGAAGCAGCACCATGCCAACACAGCCTGCCTAACATAGTTACAACAATCACCATGCTCCTGCACTCTGGGAGGACTACTCTTATCAGTCAAGCTTGCCTCAGTCCCAGCTTGGTGGAACCCTCCCCCAGCATATGAACAAAAAAACCCTCTACACACCATGACTTCTGGTCAGAGAGTTCTTGTGGAGGTGGTACCAATAGGGAAGTATATAGTAAGTAATACAGGCCTACCTCAAAAAGCAAGAAAAATCTCAAATAAACAACCAAACTTTACCCTTTTAAATTATATAGTACTTGTCTTTGTCTCTTTTTACAATCTTTCTTTTAAAAATCTTGTTTGTATAAGTATTGCTGCTACAGTTTTCTACTGACATCTACTTGCATGATAAGTATTTCTCCACCCACTAAGTTTCAATCTGCAGGTGTTTTCAGGTTTAAAATGAGTCTCTTCTAGGCAGCATATAGATGGACCTTTTTAAAAGATTTATTTATTTATTGGAGAGAAAGAGAGAGAGAGAGAGAGAGAGGGTTTGAGTGGGGGAAGAGGGAGAGAACGAGGGAGTGAGAGAATCCTCAAGCAAACTCCCAGCTGAGCACGGAGCCTGCGGTGGGGCTCCATTCCAGGACCTCAATAGGTGGTGTCAGGTCTCATTTCACAGGAAGACCAGAGCACACCTAGTTAAAATTTGCCACATTCAGGCCAAGGACCAAATACTGCCCAAGGCAGGTAAGAAGAGCCTCTGCAAATAACTGGCCTGAGGGACAGAGCAGCCACAACACAATTGCATAGCACATGAAGTATGTACCAGGAACACACTCTGGTATCATTTTTAGTGCATCCAAAAGGACTTAGATTATTGTATTTTCATTTGTTTCCTTGAAATTTAAGAAATGTCATTAATTTCCTGGTTGACTCATTCATTGTGAGGGTGGTTGAATATTCACAAATCAAAGTAATTCACCACAATGATAAAAGATAAGAAACCTGATCCTTTCAATACATGCAGAAAAAGCATTTCACAAAGTATAACATCTATTTGTAATAAAAACCCTCAACAGAGCAGGTTTAGAGGATGTATACCTCAAAATAATAAAGGCCATATACAAAAAAACCCACATCAAATATCATGCTCAATGGGGAAAAGCTTGGACCTTTTCCTCTATGGTTAGGAATGAGACATGGAAGTTCACTATCACCATTGTTATTTAACATACTACTAGAAGTCCTAGAGATAGCAATCAGACAACAAAAATAAAAGGCATCCAAATCAACAATGAAGTCAAACACCCCCTCTTCACAGATGACATGATACTATACATAGAAAACCCAAAAGCCTCCACCCCAAGATTGCTAGAACTAATACAGCAATTTGGTAGCGTGGCAGAATACAAAATCAATGCCCATAAATCAATGGCATTTCTATATACTAACAATAAGACTGAAGAAAGAGAAATTAAGGAGTCAATCCCATTGACAATTGCACCCAAAAGCATAAGACACCTAGGAATAAACCTAACCAAAGAGGTAAAGAATCTTTACCCTAAAAACTATAGAACACTTCTGAATGAAATTGAGGACGACACAAAGAGATGTAAAAATATTCCATGCTCATGGATTGGCAGAATTAATATTGTGAAAATGTCAATGTTACCCAGGGTAATTTACCCGTTTAATGCAATCCCTATCAAAACACCATGGACTTTCTTCAGAGAGTTAGAACAAATTATTTTAAGATTTGTGTGGAATCAGAAAAGACCCCGAATAGCCAGGGAAATTTTAAAAAAGAAAACCAAAAAAAATAAATAAATAAATAAATAAATAAATAAAAACATATCTGGGGGCATCACAATGCCAGACTTCAGGTTGTACTACAAAGCTGTGGTCATCAAGACAGGGTGGTACTGGCTCAAAAACAGACACATAGATCAATGGAACAGAGTAGAGAACCCAGAAGTGGACCCTCAACTTTATGGTCAACTAATATTCGATAAAGGAGGAAAGACTATCCATTGGAAGAAAGTCTCTTCAATAAACGGTGCTGGGAAAATTGGACATCCACATGCAGAAGAATGAAACTAGACCACTCTCTTGCACCATACACAAAGATAAACTCAAAACGGATGAAAGATCTAAATGTGAGACAAGATTCATTCAAAATCCTAGAGGAGAACACAGGCAACACCCTTTTTGAACTTGGCCACAGTAACTTCTTGCAAGATACATCCACAAAGGCAAAAGAAACAAAAGCAAAAATGAACTATTGGGACTTCAAGATAAGAAGCTTTTGCACAGCAAAGGATACAGTCAACAAAACTCAAAGACAACCTACAGAATGGGAGAAGATATTTGCAAATGACCTCTCAGATAAAGGGCTAGTTTCCAAGATCTATAAAGAACTTATTAAACTCAACACCAAAGAAACAAACAATCCAATCATGAAATGGGCAAAAGACATGAACAGAAATCTCACAGAGGAAGACATAGACTTGGCCAACATGCACATGAGAAAATGCTCTGCATCACTTGCCATCAGGGAAATACAAATCAAAACCACAATGAGATACCACCTCACACCAGTGAGAATGGGGCAAATTAACAAGGCAGGAAACCACAAATGTTGGAGAGGATGTGGAGAAAAGGGAACCCTCTTACACTGTTGGTGGGAATGTGAACTGGTGCAGCCACTCTGGAAAACTGTGTGGAGTTTCCTCAAAGAGTTAAAAATAGACCTGCCCTACGACCGAGCAATTGCACCTTTGGGGATTTGCCCCAAAGATTCAGATGCGATGAAACGCCGGGACACCTGCACCCCGATGTTTATAGCAGCAATGTCCACAAAAGCCAAACTGTGGAAGGAGCCTCGGTGTCCATCGAAAGATGAATGGATAAAGAAGATGTGGTTTATGTATACAATGGAATATTACTCAACCATTAGAAACGACAAATACCCACCATTTGCTTCAACATGGATGGAACTGGAGGGTATTATGCTGAGTGAAGTAAGTCAATCGGAGAAGGACAAACAGTGTATGTTCTCATTCACTTGGGGAATATAAATAATAGTGAAAGGGAATATAAGGGAAGGGAGAAGAAATGTGTGGGAAATATCAGAAAGGGAGACAGAACATAAAGACTCCTAACTCTGGGAAACGAACTAGGGATGGTGGAAGGGGAGGAGGGTGGGGGGTGAGAGTGAATGGTTGACGGGCACTGAGAGGGGCACTTGACGGGATGAGCACTGGGTGTTATTCTATATGCTGGTAAATTGAACACCAGTAAAAAATTAATTTATTAAAATAAAAAAACAAAAATAAAGTTTAATTGGACAATATTCATTTATTTATATACTGTGTATGGCATTTTGATTAGTACCTCACATCACATGCAAATATTAACTGCAAATGAATCATAGAACTATACATAAAACATGAAATGTAAAAATACCTGGTACAAAACAGTAGAATATCTTTGTCAATTTGAAGTTGACAAAGATTGGTTATTCAAAGCACAAAAACTATAATCATAAAAGAAAATGGACTTTATCAAATTAACTTTCACTTCTCAATAATAAAAAGGCAAGCCAAAGGGTAGGAAAACGTAGCCATATAAAAGAAAATGGACTTTATCAAATTAACTTTCACTTCTCAATAATTAAAAGGCAAGCCAAAGAGTAGGAATTTGTAGCCACTGACTAAGGAATTTGTATTATATATATCTGACATGACTTGTATATAGAATATATTAAGAGTTCATAAAACTCAGTAAGAAGACATATTAGTGTTTTATTGCTGCTATAATAAATTACTAAAAACTTAGTGGCATAAAAGCAACATAAGTTTATCTTACAGTTCTGAAGGTCAAAAGTCCTAAAATCAAGGTGTTGGCAGGGCTGCATTCCTTCTGATGGGTCTAGGATAGAACCTGTTTCTTTGCCATTTTCAGTTTATAGAGGCCACAGGCATTCCATGTCTCAGACCATTTTCTCCACCTTAAAGCTCAATGGCATAGCATCTTTCAAATATCTCTCTTTACCTCTCTGAAAATCTCTCTCTCTCTCTCTTCTGCTTCCATGACCACATTTCTTTTTCTGCCTCTGATCCTCCTTCTTCACTTTTATTAAGACCCTTGTGACTAGATCACATTGGGATAATTTAGAGTTATTTCCTCATCTCAAAATATTTAATCACATATGTAAAGTCCGTTTTGCTATATAAGGTATACACAGGTTTAGGAAATGAAGATGTAGACATGGGGAAAAGGGCATAATTCGATCTCGATCTCCCATAGAAGACAAACAGTCCAATAGATATATTAAGGGCAACAATTTGAGCAGATACCTTACAAATGAAAATGCAGCAATGAATGGTTAATTAGCACATAAAAAGACAGTAAACATTATTCATTAGGAAAATTCAAAACAAAATCACAATAAAAAGCCATTACTCACACATTGGAATGAATAAAATTTTAAACTCTGACAGTACAAAGTGGTGGTGAGAATATGTAATCCTCATACGTTGTTGATGGGGTGCAAAATGGTCCAGTCACTTTGGAAAACAATTTGACAAATTCTTACAATATGATGATCTATGCTTAGGCGTTTAAATAAAGAAATAAAAATCTATATCTATGAATAGCCAAAACTAGAAGCAATTAATTGTGGTGTATTTGATGAGGGTACAGAAAGCAAACTGAAGGCAAAGTACAAGCTGAGACCCCACAATACACCCTCGAACCCTAGGTGGGGTTATGTTTGTCATTCCTCAGGCACTCCTGTCTGCCCTAAATCTAAGAGAAGGAAAAACAAATGGTTAACATATAGAGATTACAGTCCTGCAAGGCATGTCTTCCTTAGTTTACAAATGTCTTAGTGATTTATAAGTAAATAAGCATTCTTATCAATAACCTAACTTCCAGAAGGAAACTCCCAACTATTTTAGTGTTAATACTTTACTAAAGGAAAAACCTTAACTTGACAATGGCCTCCAATGTCTTGTAGGTCCTCTTTAGCATGTGAAAGTTCTTTTGAAAACCTCCTTTTTTCCTTACCTCCTCCAACTCCCAAGTATATAATTAATCACTTCTCACAGCCCCAGTGCAGCAGCTCTTTCTGCTCATGGCTCTTGCCCCAATGTTTTAATAAAATCACCTTTTTTTGCATCAAAGACATCTCAGGAATACTTGGCCATCGGCTCCAGACTTCACCCCACCACCAACTCACCTACATTCTAAAACTATGTCATATTTATACAATGGAATGCTACTCAACAACAACAACAACAACAAAACCACCAATATGTGTAATATTGAATAATTATGAGTCTCAAAAACATTCTATTGAAGAAAATAAATCAGATACAAAAGAATACATTTTATAATATGAAGTTCAAAATGGAGCAAAATTATCTATATAAATGATATGGGAGAGCTTGGTTCTGTCTCACAGACTTGAAGAATGAATGTCGCAGGCAAAGGGGAGTAAAGCAATAGAAGTTTACTAACTAAAGATACAGAGAAAGCTCTCAGGAGAGAGGTCCTAACAAGGTTGCCACTGAGTGTTGGTCTTTATTGAGAGCCTAATCAGGAAACCTAAATCCTTTTAACATATCCATTGATATCACCACTGAGTAGGGATTAGTGATAACATCTCTAATGGCTTACTTCTTTTTTAGGGTCTAATGATTTTGTTGGTTACCTTAGGGCAGGGTGGTCTGGCTTGTTTCCTCATCTCTGGTTTCCTTACACTTCAGCATTTTTGGGATTTTTATGAGCCTACTTCCATGGCCCCCTACCTAGCCCTGCCTAGCCCCATTTGTCCCTAACTCATAATAAAAATCATATTATTTGTTAACTGTGAAGGCATAAGGACAGTTGATTGCAAAGAGCTATGATTGTTTTGGTGTTTACACAAATGTATACACATGTCAAAATGTATGGAATGAAGCAATTAAAATGGATGAATTTTTTGTGTTCTAATTATACTTCAATAAAGTTGAAAAACATATTATGGAGTTTTAAGAAGCCTCAAAGAATAAGATTATAACTGAAGGCAAATGACAATTTATTAATTTGGATTTAATCAAAATTTAATTGATGGCTATGCAATTTATTTCATAACTCATTAGGATATATAATTCTTGTATTAAACTCATCCTATGTGTCAAGTTTGTTCTGTTGATGAATATGTGTAGGAAAGATGTTAGGTTTTGAACCTGAGAGCCAGGAAAGAATTCCTGAGATGTCTTTGGTGCAAAAAGGTAGTTTTATTAAAGCACAGGGACAGGATCCATGGGCAGAAAGAGCTGCACTGAGGTCATCAGGAGTGGTCCATTATACACTTTCAAGTTGGGAGGGGGTTAGGGATAGTGTAAGTCTCTAACGAATTTTGGAAGCAAAGGTCCCAGGACCTTGAAGGGGCTAGCTATTGTTGGGAAAAGGTGATTTATTACTGTCTAATAAAACCTGAGTCATGAGACCCTTCAGATGTATATTGGTGGGTTATATGCTTGGGAGATGATTCCCAACATGTATCTTGGGGTGGGGGTGGGGTAGAGAAAAAGGAAGCTTCCAAAGGAATTTTCATATGTTAAAATAGACTTATAGGATCCTGGAAATCAGTCTATGTTTGCCTTTTGCCCTTAGCAAAGTATTGACACCTAGGCAGCTGACTCCCTAGAGGAATATCATTCTACCTATTTCAAGGACTTTTCAATGGGCTGTAGGGAGTAGGGAAATTTAATAATTTTTCTTCTGCCTTTGTTTCCCACATCAAATATACGGGGGTGGGGGGCAGCGGGGAGGGGAGATAAATACAGCCCTAGTTCTTGTGTTCTAATGAGGAACACTATATGATAAACATCTAAAGAAGATAATTTCTGAGAGTGATAAGCATTATAAAGAAAATGAGGGATCCCTGGGTGGCGCAGCGGTTTGGCGCCTGCCTTTGGCCCAGGGCATGATCCTGCAGACCCGGGATCGAATCCCACGTCGGGCTCCCTGCATGGAGCCTGCTTCTCCCTCTGCCTGTGTCTCTGCCTCTCTCTCTCTCTCTGTGACTATCATAAAAAAAAAAAAAGAAAAAAGAAAAGAAAATGAAATAAGGTGATAAAATAATGACTTGGGGGCTCGTGGGACTTAAGCTAGGGGGATTAAGGAGGCATCTTTGAAGAAATGACATTTAAACTGAGATTTATGTTCTGAGCACTAGTCTGTTCAAGGCATAGTGTAAGGCAGTGTTCATTGAGACATAAGTGGTATAAACAGTAAAAATAAAGACATAAATGTCTTATAGCCTAGATTTGATTAAAAAGGAGAATCACTTAGGTCCTAAAACTAACAGAATCATTAGAAAGGGACAAATATGGAAACTATTACACAACATTTACTTCAAACTTTTCTTTTTCGTATCTACTTTTTCTTTTCTACTTTTCTTTTTTTTATCTAATTAAATCCCTATATTATGTTCTCATGGCACCATTAACATCTATAATAATTATCATGTCAGTATAATTATTTGTTGACATATCTGACTCTCCAATTAAATTAATATTATCTTCAAAATATAAGCTTGTATTAATCAGTACCAGACATGGTAGACTCAAAAAAGATTTGAGTGAATGACTACTACATAGTCACCATACCATATTTCTGCCTCTATCTTCACCCCATCTTCATCACTTCTGAAAAGAGAAACTGGATTAAACTTTCCAAGACAAGGCACCCAGAAATTTCCATTTGTCCATCCTTTATACTGCCTTTAAAATACAAGCTCCTGGAAAACATAGCTTTTTTTTTTCATCTAATGGTTTGTTGCTTGACATGTTCACCATAAAACCACAGGCACATAAAACAAATAGTTAAAGGACACAATATTTAATGGTTAACCCTACTGGCTCTGGAGTCATATGCATATATTCAAATCCTGACCTGGCCTCAAATCTCACCTCTGTTACTGAGGTAGACCACTAACTTTTTCTATATTCAGCTTCTATATCTGTAAAATTAAGACAAAAATTGTGTCTGTCTCATAAGATGATTGTAAATATTAAATAGCTCAATACTTTAAAATAGTTAGAATAGTGTCTGGAGTATAGTATGCATGAACTTAAAAGTAGCTATTATCATTATTGTTATTATATTATTACTGAGGTGAGATTATGTAAAATAGAGTTATGTAAGTCAGAAATGAGAAAAATAAATGAATAAAAGAAGCATTTCTATAAAGATGAGAGTGGCTTGCTTTATTTGGCTACAATCTTTATTCTTTCCATCGAATCACTTTCTTTGTTTATGCTCATTTTTTTAAAGATTTTATTTGAGAGAGAGAGAGTGCATGTGTACTTGAGCAAGAGCAGGGGGAGGGGCAGTGAGAGAAGCAGAGTCCCCACTGAGCAGGGAGCCCTACACGGGGCTAGATCTCAGGACCTTGAGATCATGACCAAACGCAGACACCCAATCGACTGAGCCATCAGGCACCTCTATTGAAGGTCGTTTAAAAACTTTCCTTTTATGACTGAATTTCACTCTGAATTTGACTTGTAATGTGCTACATTTGTTAGCAGTAGTATAAAAATAATTTTGTTTTTCACTTAAGTCTAAATTTATGTGAATACTTTTTTTATTTGATGTTCCAAAGATATGTTAAGGTTAAAAACTGGATTAGTCCTACATTTATAATTAGAATTTAATTTTTAAAATGAATTTGACATTTTAGGAAATTTTTAGAATTTGAGTCTTTTAAAAAATCATTCCTATATAGTATGCTTTGAGAAAATTAATCTATATTCAAATATAATAAAGCAGAATATGCATTCGAAGGAACAAAAGAAGACAACACTATGATAACAATTTGATTTTATAGTCTACCAAATCAAGTGTGTTTCAAACTAGTCTCTTGTGAACATATAAACAGAATTTTCTATTTCAGTAGATGATTTTTCATTGAATTGCCTGGAGCAAAACAAAGTACTCAGCTAAAAAGATGATGGAAAAGCCATCTAAGCTATAAAATACTAACAAGTTACATTCATTTAGAAGAATGACCTTAAAAAAATATTGAAATTGTTGAAAATCTAATGCTTTGTTTAATGATAATAAGTTGATGTCATTTGTGCTGCTTTACCCTTCTAAAATACTGAGATAACAATGGAGAAAGAATTTGCTAAATCATCACTGCAAACAAAAAGTAGGAGAAAAGATTTTGTCTTTAGTGCATTCTATGGTGTCTTTATAAACTTTAAAATAATCATACAATTCGCTAGGGAGTGTAAAACAATAAAGCTTCATTTGCAAACTCCTTAAAACAGGGCCTCATTAAGCATATGGACTTCACATTGTTCTCAGCATGAAAAGAAGCACATTACCTTTCAAAGTAGCCATGTCCCCTCCTAATCCAAATAACATGAACTAATAATTGAATATTAGCAACTGCCTTTGAAATAACAAATTTGACATATAGGGAAGTGCCAATCTCCAAGATAACCAGCTCCCAGAGCAAAAATAACTTTTTTTTTTGGTTAAATAAACATGCTGGATTGCAGCCAGAGTGTAGGTAGTCAATATCAAAAATTGAGAGCAAAGGTAAAAGTGTTCTTAACTAATGACAAGAAATACCTTGGGATCAAAATTCAGTTTTGTTTTGCATTTAGTCAGACACAAACGTTATATTAACCAGTTCAAAATCATAATTTCAGTTATGTAGTCTAAACATTAAGGTCCTTTATTATCATTTTGCTCTTTCTAAATCACGAGAAGGACATTTATTATTACTCACTGGTTCTATCCTAGAGCTCAGTAGAGTGCTTTGGTAACACAATGGGCATTTAATCAATCTTTGTTGATAATTTTCCCTCCTGTAATATTTCATTTATTGGCAATTTTCTTAGTAAGGCATAGGTCATTCTGCTATGACTAACAGTATGTAAAAAGACATTATTCAACTACTAGAACCAGAAAAAAATAGTACTCATTTCTGTGTTTACAGAGATGTGCTTTTATGTCCCAATCAACTTAATTTTATGATTATGGCAGATTAGTCTAAAGCTTAGCAGAGACTATATTTGATAGCTATTGTGGACAGAGCAGAAAGTACCACTGGAATCTGTTACATAAATGTACAATTATGCAAGCTAAATTCACAGCTTGAAAAATGTTAACCATAGTTGATGTGTGTGTGTGTGTGTGTGTGTGTGTGTGTGTGTGCATCACAGGGACAAGCAGTAAAAAGAAAATAAATCTACGATTCATAATAGTTTAAAACAAAGGTTTCATTTTAAAAAAGAGTATGCTTTATTTCCTATGAGAGCTGGCAATTTAAACAATTTAAACACAATTTTCATAGTAGTTTGCAATTGCTCCCTGAATGGTTAACTTTCTCAATAGCATCTTGTTGTATTTTGCAACAGTAAACTCTTATCCACAGTTACATTCTCCTTTCTTGACATGATCTCCTAATTCTATTATGTGAACAATCAACACATAAAACATATTCCCAGTGTTTTTCTTGTTCTAAATTAAATCAACATGAAAGATACATTAGTTTTGTTTTTTATTTTTTATTTATATTTTTGTAAAGATTTTATTTATTTATTTATTTATTTATTTATTTATTTATTTATTTCACACACACACACACACACACATACAGTGTGAGCATGGGGAGCAGCAGAGCAAGAGAAGCAGACTCCCTACTGAGCAGGGAGTCCAATACCAGGCTTGATCCCAGGACCTGAGTTGAAGGCAGACGCTTAACTGACTGAACCACCCAGGCACCCCAGTACTTTTGTTTTTAAAGATTTTATGTATTTTTTTGAGAGCAAGAGAGTGAGAAAGTACATGAACGGGGGAGGAGTAGAGGGAGAAGCAGACTCCCCGCTGAGCAGAGCCAGATATGGAACTCAATCCCATGTCCCTGATATCATGAACTGAACTAAAGGCATACACTTAAATGATTGATCCACATAGGTGCCCCTATAGTATTTTTTGAAATAGAGAAATGCTACATAAAGCAATAAAAAGTGTAACCCAATGTAAAGTAATTAAAGTTACAGCTCATAATATTTTGACCAATCAGCTACAAATAGTTGTGTTTGGCAGAAGTTGATTAGTACATTTTTGATAGGCTAATCATTTTATATTTAATTATCATATCAATAATACCAACATACCCCTACAGCTAAACTGATATACCCACTAATTAAGATCAAAGTTTAAAAGTAGCTTGATAAGTGGTCTATTTATGAAATTAAAGTTCAAAGAGAAAAAAGTAGATGGAAATGAGTCTTGTTTTTTTTAATTTTTAAATTAAAAAAATGAAAAATTAAATTTATCCTGTCATCTGACTACCTTTGAAAGTGAATAATTCAGAAAAATAAGTGAATTTTGTCTATTTGTGAATTATAGTCAATATAAAATTAAATATACATATATGTGCATATTAATAACTCTGAATAAAAGACTAAACATTATGCTTTGAGCTCTTTGATTTTGATGAAACTTACTTAATAAACATTTATGGCTCTATGGGATGCTGAAGACACAAATTTGACTAAGGTCTCTGCCTCAGGGACACCTGGGTGACTCAGTGACCGAGCATCCACCTTTGGCTCAGGTCGTGATCCCAGGGCCTGGGGATCACGTTCTGCATCAGGCTCCCTGTGGGGAGCCTGCTTCTACCTCTGCCTATGTCTTTGCCTCTCTCTCTGTGTCTCTCATGAATAAATAAATAAAATTTTAATTTAAAAAAGCATGCAATATAGTGGAAGAAGACAACATAGATCTAAATAAATCTTCTCTGATAAGTACTATTTAAGAAAGGCATAGACAGGGACACCTGGGTGGGCCAGTGGTTAAACATCTGCCTTTGGCTCCAGGCCAGATCCTGGATTCCCAGGATCGAGTCCCACATCAGACTTCTTGCATGAAGCCTGCTTCACCTTCCTCTGCCTGTGTCTCTGCCTCCCTTTCTGTGTCTCTCATGAATAAATAAATAAAACCTTAAAAAAAAAAAAAGAAAGTCATGGACAAAACGCTGTGGGAAAACTAAAAAGGGAAGAAATAACTGGAAAAACATGGAAAGGCTTCATGAGAAAGGCAATAATAAGCTTAATCTTGAAATAGGATTTTTCTAGGATAAGAGAAGAAAGGGCATTCTATACAAGTGCAAAGGCATAAATATATGAATGCGCATGGCATATTCAAGAAAGTTCAGTACATCTGGAATTTAGTTTCCATGACTGGAGGAAAAAAAATGTCTTTTTTGGAAAAATGATAGGCTTTTGAGGAAGGAAATAGCACTCTAGAGAGATTGATGAGGATCAAATTATAAAGGACTATGCATGCCACAATAAATCGTTTGGACTATATTACCAGGAATCATTACCATTGCAAGTGTTAAGCAGAATAGTAATGGGATCAAAATGGTTATAGAAAGATAATTAAGTTACTCGTGTAAATAATTGGATTGGTGGCATTACTGAGACATGAGTCAGGAAACCCTCTATGAACTTGTTCCACAGAAGAAGTAAAATGATAGAGAATGAAATAAAATTGTGACAATGGAATAGTAATAGGGGTTGAAGCCTTGAGAAATATATATTATAAACCGAAAATGTCTCAGAGGACAGTTTGTATGCAGGGATTAAAAGAAATGAAGGAAGGCAGGCCGGGTGGCTTAGTGATTTAGCCCCACCTTCAGCCCAGTGTGTGGTCCTGGAGACCCAGGATGGAGTCCCATGTCCGGCCCCCTTTTTGCATGGAGCCTGCTTCTCCCTCTGCCTGTGTGTCTCTGCCTCTTTTTCTCTCTGTTTCTCTCATGAATAAATACATAAAATCTTTAGAAAAAAATAAAATAAAATTCTTTATTTAATGGTGTATAGCTGCTCATAAGAAGTTTTTAAAATCACTTGTATTTTCTTGGTATTGGTTGTGATCTCTTTCATTCATGATTTTATTAACTTGAGTCTTTTCTCTTTTGTTTTTAATAAGACTGGCTAATGGTTTATCTATCCTATTAATTCTTTCAAAGAACCAACTCCTGGCTTTATTGATCTTCTCTAAAATTCTTCTGGTATCTATTTTTTGAGTTCTTACTCGAATCTTTATTATTTCTCTTCTTCTGATTGATGTAGGATTTATTTGCTGTTCTTTCTCCAGTTCCTTTAGGTGCAAGGTTAGCTTGTGTATTTGAGTTTTCTCCAATTTTTTTGAGGGATACTTGTTTTGTGATGCATTTCCCTCTTAGAACTGCTTTTGCCTTATCCCAAAGATTTTGAACGTTTGTATATTCATTTTTATTAGTTTCCATGAATCTTTTTAATTCTTTTCTAATTTGCTGGTTGACCCTTTCATCTTTCAGCAGGATGCTCTTTAACCTCCACGGGTTGTTCTTCCAAATTTCTTATTGTGTTTGAGTCTAGTTTCAAAGCATTGTGGTCTGAAAATATGCAGGTAGACAATTCCAGTCTTTTGGTATCGGTAGAGACCTGATTTGTGATGCAGTATGTGGTCTATTCTGGAGAAAGTTCCATGTGCACTTGAGAAGAATGTGTAGTCAGTTGCGTTCAGATGTAAAGTTCTGTATGCATCTGTAAAATCCATCTGGTCCAGTGTATCATTTAAAGCTCTTGTTTCTTTGGAGATGTTGTGCTTAGAAAATCTGCCATTTGCAGAAAGTGTCATGTTGAAGTCTCCTACTATTTTTTTTTAATTTTTTATTGGTGTTCAATTTACTAACATACAGAATAACCCCCAGTGCCCGTCACCCATTCACTCCCACCCCCCGCCCTCCTCCCCTTCTACCACCCCTAGTTCGTTTCCCAGAGTTAGCAGTCTTTACGTTCTGTCTCCCTTTCTGATATTTCCCACACATTTCTTCTCCCTTCCCTTATATTCCCTTTCACTATTATTTATATTCCCCAAATGAATGAGAACATATAATGTTTGTCCTTCTCCGACTGACTTACTTCACTCAGCATAATACCCTCCAGTTCCAACCACGTTGAAGCAAATGGTGGGTATTTGTCATTTCTAATAGCTGAGTAATATTCCATTGTATACATAAACCACATCTTCTTTATCCATTCATCTTTCGTTGGACAAGTCTCCTACTATTAGTGTAGTATTATCTAAGTAAGCCTTTACTTTGCTTATTGATTGGTATACTTGGCAGCTCCCACATTAGGATTCATGTAGGATTCCCACATGAATATCATAAATATTCATGATTGTTAGGTTTTCTTTTTGGATAGACCCTTTAAGTATGATATTGTGTCCCTCTTCATCTCTTACTACAGTCTTTGGGATA
This sequence comes from Canis aureus, assembly GCF_053574225.1. Taxonomy (NCBI): domain Eukaryota; kingdom Metazoa; phylum Chordata; class Mammalia; order Carnivora; family Canidae; genus Canis; species Canis aureus. The sequence goes on from NC_135649.1 coordinate 51,442,333, forward strand.
AACTTTAATTTATCTGATATGAGGATTGCTACCCGAACTTTCTTTTGAGGACGATTTGAATGGTAAATGGTTCTCCAACCTTTCATTTTCAGGCTGCAGGTATCCTTAGGTCTAAAATGAGTCTCTTATAGACAGCAAGTAGATGGGTCTTACTTTTTTATCCAGTCTGAAACCTTGTGTCTTTTGATGGCATCATTTAGTCCATTCATGTTCAGAGTAGGTAATGAAAGATATGAATTTAGTGTCATCATCATACCTATTCAGTCCCTGTTTTTGTAGATTACTTCTTTGGGCTTCCTCTTTCTTTTACAGAGTCCCCCTTAATATTTCTTGCAGAGCTGCTTTGGTGGTCACATATTCTTTCAGTTTCTGCCTCTCTTGGAAGCTCTTTATCTGTCCTTCTATTCTGAATGAAAGCCTTGCTGGATAAAATACTCTTGGCTGTATGTTCTTCTAATTTAGTACCTTGAATATATCCTGCCATGCCCCTCTGGCCTGCCAGGTCTCTGTTGAGAGGTCTGCTGTTAATCTAATATTTCTCCCCATATAAGTTAGAAATCTCTTGTCTCTTGCTGCTTAAGGATTTTCTCTTTATCTTTGGAATTTGCAAGTTTCACCATTAAATGTCGAGATGTTGAATGTTTTTTAGTGATTCTGGGGGTGGGCCTCTCCATCTCCTGGATCTGAATGCCTGTTTTCCTCCTGAATTAGAGATGTTCTCAGCTATGATTTGTTCAAATATGCTTTCTGGCCCTCTGTTCATCTCGGCACTCTCTGGAACTGCAATTATACATAGATTTTTCTTTCTGAGGCTATCACTTATTTCCCTGAACCTTTCCTCATGGTCTTTTTTTAAAAGATTTTATTTATTTATTCATGAGAGAGAGAGAGAGAGAGAGAGAGAGAGAGAGACTGGCAGTGGAAGAAGCAGGCTCCATGCAGGGATCCTGATGTGGAACTCAATCCCAGGTCTTCAGGATCATGCCCTGGGCTGAAGTCGGTGCTAAACCACTGAGCCACCTGGGCTGCCCTCCTCATGGTCTTTTAATTGTTTTTCTCTTGTTTCCTGAGCTTCCTTCCTTGCCATCAACTTTTCTATGTTGGTCACTCTTTCTTCCACCTCATTAACCCTGGTCCTTAGGACCTCTGGTTTGGATTTCATCTCATTTAATTGATTTTTAATTTCAGCCTGATTAGATCTAAATTCTGCAGTCATGAAGTCTCTTGAAATCTTTATGCTTGTTTCCAGAGCCACCAGTAGCTTTACAATTGTGCTTCTGAATTGGCTTTCTAACATCGAATTGCATCCATATTCTGTAACTCTGTGGCAGAGAGTACTGTTTCTGATTCTTTCTCTTGTGGTGAGTTGTTCCTTCTAGTCATTTTGCTCAGTGCAGAGTGGCTGTATGGGGTGGGTGATTCAAGAATATTAATCATGACCTAATTCAATTTCACAGTAGATGATTCTGATGATGTCAGAGACCAGAAAACGAAAACAAACAACAGAATGAAATAAAACAAAATGACCACTAAAGTGAAAAACAAATTTTAAAATAATGTAAGTAAATTATAAAAGGCCAGGAATCCCAAAGAGAAGAAAAAAAATAAAAGAGAAAAAAAGCAAAAGTAAAGAGAAAAACAAGAAAAAAAAAAAGAAGAGAAAAAAAGCGGGGGGGGGGATTGGGAGATGGTGGTGGTGAAGAAGTTGTACTGGAGGGAGAATGTAGTGTACCTGAGGGGTCCTAAAGGGTGATCCTCTTCGTTCTGAGTGTATTAAGTTCTTTATGTTAGAAGATGCTCAGTCCCAAATTTATATAAACCAAAAATACTTGTAGAGACCCCCATCATTGACCACCAAAACATAAACGAAATAAAAGTAGGGGGCAGGATGTGAATGAAGAGAGAATATAATCTCACAGAATGAATCAGCACATTATACCACTTGGTTTTTGGTGCATGCTGGTCATGTTTTAGAAGATATTAACTTCTGCCACTGTAGAACAAAATGAGGCAGAGAAAACAAAAAACACATAACAAATAAACAAACAAAACATATCTCATGTATCCCCCCAAATTAAGTTGAGTATGTTGAAGGGAATCTAGAAGTGGAAAATATATCTAAGACATGTAATTGTAGAAATATGAAAGTTTAAAAGGAAGAAACAAAAATGAAAAGGTGGTAGTATATTGTAGTTAAGGTGGGAAAAGAAAAAAATATTGGAAGTTTTTAGTCTGATATAAAAACTAGTTGTACTGGAAAAAGGGGGAAAAAAGGAGGGGTGCCCTCTAGTTCTATATGCACTAAATCCCTTGACTTCCCCTGGAGCTTCCCAGTGCTGTTTGGTCAAGAACTTACTCTTCCCCTGTTTTTCTAGTTGGTCTTCTGGGGGAAGGTTCTGCTGTGCTGATTCTCAGGTATGTATACTTGGAGGATATGCTCCACCCCCACCAGGTGCCGGGCTCAGTGGGAGCTGTTTATCCTATGAGGCCTCTGTTCCCTTGTGTCCCCGCTCCTTCCAGGCATAGGGTGAAACAGGAGGAACAACAACAATGGCCTCAGGCTGATTTCCAGCTCTGGAGTCAGCTCCCCACCAGTAACTACCACAGTATCGCAGTCCACACTGGCCTAGGGGCAGGCATGGGTGCTCTGATCTGCACAGCTTGGGGGTGCCCAGTGGCAGGAAAGTCCTCCCTGTTCTGTGCCCTCCCTGCTTCCTCCTGTCCGGGGACGGGGGGACAGCAGGATCTACAGCTGTGTTAGATCAGGGCCCTAGGATCTGGAGCCTTGTGCTGTTGCAATCGCGTTCTCAGGGCATGGGCTCCCGAAGGCAGCAGGGCGCAGACACCTCAGTCTGGAGCCACCCACTTAACCAACTGGCTTCTCCCAAGTGCCCTGTTGGCTGCGCACTCCCTCTCTTTACTGAGATTGGTCGACAGTTTGTGGTGCACTTCCTCCCGCGGGCGCACTTCCTCTATTGGTGACTCCAGGAAACTGGAGACTTCACTGCTCCTCCTGCCTTTCTGCCCAATTTCCCTGCTAAGCACTTCTCTGTCCTGGGAAGAATGCGGTGCGGAATTTTTTTTTTTAAGTTCCTGCTTCTCTGCGGCTGGGCTTTCCTGTCCCAGAGGCTTTCACCATGGGCCTTAGCCCAGCTTCTCACGGGGCTTCTCCCCCACCTGATTCTTTTTTATTTTGTTTTCTTCTGCCTTCCTACCTTGCTAGAGGTGAAAACCCTTCTCTCTGTAGCATTCTGTCAGTTGTCTCTTTAAATCTCAGGTCAAATTCATAGGTGTTCAGGATAATTTGAAATTTATAAGTTGGTGGGACCGGGTGAGTTGAGGACCCCTACTCCTCCACCATCCTCCCCCCATCTTTCTTTTGCAGTCAATTTCTCCTTCTAGTCATTGTGTCCAGAAAAGATAGGAGGAGAGAAAAAATAGTAAAAATAGAAACAACAATAACAACAACAAAACTTCAGGAAGTGTTTCTGGTGTATGCTGTAAGTGTATGTATGCTCATACATACACTCTGGCTGCTCTTTTCCACTGGTACTTCCTCTACAGAATTCCTTCTTGCTTATAGTGGGGAGTGTTTGGACCTTTAAGTAGTCATGCTTGATTTGTTTGTCAAATTAAGACTGTATAGGAAAGAAGGAAAAGAAAAAGAAAAACAAAAAACAACCCAGAAAAGCCTAGTCTAAGACTAGAGAAAAGGAAACAGAACAAAGATAGATATGAAAAAAAGAATAAACTATTAACCTGATTCTAAAAAGAATAAGAAACAAAGAGAGAAAGAAGAAAAAGGAAAAGAAAAGAAGATTCTGGCCAGTGCAATAGAAAATAAAAGGAAATAAAATACGTAAGAAATAAATGAGAATTAAGTTATATGGTATTTGTCTTTCTCTGGCTTATTTCACTTAGCATTATGTGGAATTTAAGAAATAAAACAAATTAACAAAGGAAAAAAAAAGAGAGACAAACCATAAAATAGACTGTTGACTACAGAGAAAAAACATGGTTACCAGAGGGAAAATGGGTGAAATAGGTGAAGGGAATTAAAAGTACACTTACCCTGATGAACACTGAGTAATACATGGAACTGTTGAATCACTATATCGTACACCTGAAACTAATATAACACTCTACATTAACCCCACTGTAATTAAAACCAAGTAAACAAATAATAAAATAAAAATAATTTAACAAAATTTAAGAAGAAATAAATGAGACAAAACCAAAGGTTACTGTTGCTATTCTGTACAGAAAACCTTAAAATAATTCACAGGCAAACTATTAGAATTAATAAGAGAATCTAGCAAAGTTGCCCTGGGTATGATTAGTATTTAAGAATTCACTGACTTCTATATTTTATCAAGAGATTTTTAAGATGCATTATTTAAAAAGGTGAAATTTACTATTCTGCTTTTTGTAGCTCAAAGCAGCTTGAGACAGATCAATTAGAACAATTAGATAATGAACAAATTCATCTGAGAGCAACTGAAGCAGCAAAGACTACACAGTGTCTAAGATTCTGAAACAGATAACTTTGGAAGGTGAGCTAAGTTTATCTGCTTTTCTACTGGGGGCATTTGTCAATTATGGTTGTAGGCAAGAGTCTGAATATCTGGGCTTGTCCTGGAAAAGAGCCACTGTTGGGGAATCAAGCAGCATACCTATGATTTGATCCAGTCATTCCAATTATATGTAATTATCTCTCCAAAATGGAAACTTATGTTCACACAAAGTCTGTACAAGAACATTCATAGTAACTTTATTTGTAATAGCCACAAAGGGGAAAAACAAAATTTCCTTCAACAAGTGAATAACCAAATTTGTATATCCATAAAATGGAATATTATTCAGCAACTAAAAAAACTTTTGATACAATAACTTGGATGGATATCAAAGACAGTATACTGACTGAAATAAGCCTGTCATAATATACATATATGGTATCTTTCTAATTATATAAAAAATCTTAGAAAATGTGTATCAATCATTATTGATAGAAAATAGTTGTTTCCTGGATTGGGGGGTAATGAAAAGGAAAAGAATAAGATTACCAAAAAGTATAGGAAAAATTTTTTATCGTGATGTGTATATTCATTGCCTTTATTGTGGTGATGGTTTAATGGGAGTATATATATGAAAAAACTTATAAAAATGCATACTTTTTATATGTGCAGTTTGTTATATGTCAATTATACCTCAATAAAGCTGTTAAAAAATAAAGAAAATATAGAAGTTGAATGTATATGCTTTTTAAATATTTATGTGTTATACCTCAATAAAAAGTATACTTCAAGGTAATTTAGTCATCCCTGAAACTGAGCACATTTATCTAATTTTAAAGCCAAAGATGACACAAATTTTAAACATATGTGACAGACTTTCTCAATAAACTTCAATATGCTATAAGATGATGTGTTTAGCTAGTTATTGCAGCTGAATTACACTCTTGCCTTTATGCCATAATATGGAATTCTATTTTATTTGAAATATGAAATAGTTAACATTGAAAACTCACTATATGTTACTATAGACCAGCATTTTGTGTAGTGGCCAATCTAGTCATTCATCCTTATTAGTTGAGTATGTGGATATTGCCCTTGCATAATATGTTTCTCTGAAATATTCATAATACATGTACATTATTTAAAATATGCATGGTGTTGTGTGGCAATAAATGAGCTTGTTTTTTCTTCATTTAAAATTCAGTGAAAATTGAGCTTTGGTTTAACCAAAATTCAAAACTCTATAGATTGTCTATTCTTTAAAGTTTATTTACTCTTGGGATCCCTGGGTGGCGCAGCGGTTTGGCGCCTGCCTTTGGCCCAGGGCGCGATCCTGGAGACCCGGGATCGAGTCCCACGTCGGGCTCCCGGTGCATGGAGCCTGCTTCTCCCTCTGCCTGTGTCTCTGCCTCTCTCTCTCTCTGTGTGACCATCATAAATTAAAAAAAATTAAAAAACATTTAAAGTTTATTTACTCTGAATTTACAAGTTTAAGATTTATTTTACATATTTTATTTTTTTAAATATTTTGCTTCAAAAAAGTTAGAAATAACTTTCTAATGTAGTCATTCTTAACCATCTTATCTAGTACAAAATAACCTTGTGGGTGATGTTTCCATGACCTATACATTTATCCAGGTTGAGACCTGGATATAACTCTGTCTCCTCCACTACCATTCAGAAAAGCTTATCAATACACAAGTGAATTAAAGTTTATATAAATATAACCTCGAATTCTCTGTACTGTATCAAAAAACAAATTCATGCAAAAAGTTTGATACTTTTATTACTAGCACTAAATTACTTTTGAAAACCCTCACAACTAATTATATGCCACCAGTTAATTGTGAAACACTACTGTATGCCAATACTAAAATTGTGAAAGTCTTATCCTAATGTGCACTTCATTCTTACAGCAAGAAAAAATATTTCTGAAGTATCATTTAAAATATATATGGACTCTTTTCCTTGTCACCTTCCTTTATTTTCCCCTCTTCATTTCTCTTTATTACCTTTTCATTTTTCTTTTTCTATGCCTTTTCTTTCTATTTCAAACTTCAGTGACTATGAATAAAGTTTTATCAGCACATAACCTGTTCATTTCTGTATTGTTTATGGCTACTTCTTGCTTCAATACCAATCAAGTGGTCGTGATAGAGCCCCTGTGGCTTAAAAAGTCTAAAATATTTACTACCTGGCCCTTTGTAGGAAAAGTAAAGTTTGCTAACTTCTGTCTTAATGTTTTGCTGGCTTCATAAAATGAATTGGGACATGTTCCCTATTTTTATTCCATGAGAGAGTTTTTGCAAGATTAATGCTATTTTTTTCTTAGGTGTTTATTCATTGATGAAGTTGTCTGTACAAGAAGATTTCAATGTGATAAGCTTCATAATAATATAATTAAATTATTTAATCCAGAGTTTTCAAAGCATAGTCCTAGTAGCCCCGAGGGTCCCTGAAACCCTGCCAAACATTTAGATATAGTCTTGTGTTATTTTTGTTATTGATTTTTATTTCCACCATAGCTAGATGATATACTTTAAATCACTTCAATTATTTTGAATTTGTTTATAACTACAAAACTGTTTAGGATTTTGATAGAAATTATATATCAGCTTGGAGAAAACTGACATATTTACAATGTTGAGTTTTGCAGTCCATGAATATAGTTTGTCTCTTCAATTATGTAAGCCTCTGATGTGTTATGTCAGCATTGTGTAATTTTCAAAAAGCAAACTCTATACATGTTTTGTTATAATTATACCTAAATAGTTCTCTTTTTTGTGCAATTATAAATAATACTGTAGTTTTCATTTTAGTATCCATGTGCTTATTGTTATAGTATAGATGTATAATTAATTTTAAAAAATTGTATTGCATCATGTGACCTTGAACTCACTTGTTAGTTCTAGGAGATTAATTTTGTAGACTCCTTAAGATTGTCTATGTAGACAATAATGTTATCTGTAAATAGGAACAGTCTTATTTATTCCTTTGCATTTTCCCGAAGATGAGTTATGTTGAGGATCTGTTCATGTGTCTGTTGGCCATCTATGTCTTCTTTGGAGAAATGTTTGCTCAGGTCTTCTGCCCATTTTTAATTGAATTTTTTGGTTTTGGGTGTTCAGTTGTATAAGTTATATATATATATATCTTTTTTTAAAGATTTTATTTATTTATTCATGAGAGACAGAAAGAGAGAGAAAGAGAGAGAGGGGCAAAGACACAGACAGAGAAGCAGGCTCCATGCAGGGAGCCCAATACCCCAATACGGGACTCGATCCCGAGTCTCCAGGATCAGGCCCTGGACTGAAGGCAGCGCTAAACCGCTGAGCCACCCGGGCTGCTATATATATATATATATATATATATATATATATATATATATATATATATATATCTTTTGGATAATAAACATTTATCATATAGGTCATTGGCAAATATCTTCTTCCATTCAGTAAGCTGCATTCTACTTTTGTGGCTTGTTTCCTTTGCTGTGCAGGAGCCGTTTATTTTTTTATGTAGTCTCAATAGTTTGTTGTTGTTTTTTTTCTCTTGTCTCAGGGGGCATATCAAAAAAAATGTTGCTATGGCTTATCTAAGAAAATTACTGCATATGCCGTCTCCTGGTATTTTTATTGCTTCAGATCTCACATTTAGATTTTAAATCCATATCTAGCTTATTTTTGTGTATGGCATAAGAAAGTGGTCCAGTTGCATTCTTTCACATGATGCTGTCCAGTTTTCCCAACACTGTTTGTTGAAGAGACTTTTTCCTATTGCAGATTCTTTCTTACTTTGTTGAAGATTAATTGACCATATAATTGTAGATTTATTGCTGGATTTTCTATTTTATTGATATATGTCTCTATTTTTGTGCCACTCCCATACTGTTTTGATTACTCAGCCTTGTAGTGTAATCTAAAGTCTGGAATTGTGATGCCTCCAGTTTTGTTTTTCTTTGTCAAGATTGCTTTAATTAGGGGTCTTTTGTTGTCTCATACAAATTTTAAGATTGTTTGTTTGAGCTCTGTAAAAAAATGCTGTGGATATTTTGATAGTGATTGCATTAAATGTGTAGATTGCTTTGGGTAGTAATAGACATTTTAACAATATTTACTCTTCCAGTCCATGAGCATTAAACATCTTCCTGGGTTTCTTTGGTGTGTCGTATTCAATTTCTTTCATCAATCTTTTATAGTTTTTAAGAGTACAGTTCTTTCATCACTTTGGTGAAGTGTATTCCTAGATATTTTATTATTTTTGGTATAGTTGTAAATTACATTGTTTTATTTATTTCATTTCTGCTACTTCTCTATTAGTGTATAAAATGCAACAGATTTTTGTGCATTGATTTTGTATCCTGAGGCTCCATCGATTTCATTTATTAGTTCTGATGGTTCTGGGTGGAGTCTTTATAGGTTTCTATATAGAGAATCATGTTACCTGCAAATAGTGAAACTTGACTTCTTCCTTGCTGACTTGGATTCATTTAAATCCTTTTTCTTGTCTGATTACTATAGCTAGGACTTCCCATTATTGAATAACAGTGGTGAGAATCAACATCCTTGTCTTGTGGCTGACTTTAGGGGAAAAGCTCTATTTTTCCCTGTTGAGGATGATATTAGCTGTGGGTGTTTCATAGATGATCTTAATTATGTTGAGGTATGTTCCTTCTAAACCTACTTTGTGGGATCCCTGGGTGGCTCAGCAGTTTAGCGCCTGCCTTTGGCCCAGGGCGCAATCCTGGAGTGCTGGAATCGAGTCCCACGTCGGGCTCCCAGCATGGAGCCTGCTTCTCCCTCTTCCTGTGTCTCTGCCTCTCTCTCTCTTTCTTTCTCTCTCTCTCTCTCTCTCTCTCTCTCTCTCTCTCGGATAAGTAAATAAATAAATCTTTAAAAAATAAAGGGAAAATATTTTTTTTAAAAATAAACCTACTTTGTTGTTTGTTGGGAGATTTATTGTGAATGGATGTTGTACTTTGTCAGATGATTTTTCTGCATCTATAGAAGTGATGATATGGTTTTTATACTTTTTCTTATTGGTATGATATATCACATTGATTGATCTGTGAATATTGAAGTATCCTTGCATCCCAGGAATAAATTGTACTTGATCCTGGTGAATGATTTTTCAAGTATATTTTTGGATTTTATTTGCTATTATTTTGTTGAGGAGTTTTGCATCAAAGTTCATGAGAGATATTGGCCTATAGTTTTCTTTTGTAGTGTTTTTATCTGGTTTTGGTATCGGGGTATTGCTATCAGGGCATTGCTGGCCTCATAGAATGGATTTGGAAATTTTCCTTCCTCTTCTAATTTTGGGAAAAGTTTGAGAAGGATGGGTATTAATTCTTCTTAAAATATTTGGTAAGATTCATCCATGAAGCTGTCTGGTCCTGGACTTTGGTTTGTTAGGAGTTTTTTGATTACTAATTCAATTTCATTGCTAGTAATCAATCTGCTCTATTTTTTTTTTTATTTCTTGCTTCTTTCCGTTTCGGTAGGGTACATGTTTCTAGAAGTTTATGCATTTCATTTAGGTTATCAGCTTGGTTGGCATATAATTTTTCACATTATCTTGCAATTTGTTGTATTTCTGTGGTATCCATTGTTATTTTAAAACTTTCATATGTGATTTTGCTTATTTGAGTTTTCTCAATCTATCTCTTTTTTAATGAGTTTGTCTAGAGGTTTATCAATTTTGTTGATCTTTTCAATGAACCAATGCTTGATTTCATTTATTTTGTTGTTTTTGTTTCTATATCATTTATTTCTGCTCTAATCTTTATTATTTCCTTCTCTCTGCTGGTTTTGGGTTTTGCTTGTTCTTTTTCTTGCTGCCTTACGTGTAAAGCTAGGTTATTTATTTGAGATATTTCTTACTTCTTGAGGAGGCCTTTATTGCTATAAACTTCCCTCTTAGATCAACTTTAGTTGTATCCCAAATATTTGAAACATGGTCTTTTTGTTTTCATGTAATTTTTGATGTCTTCTTTTTTTCCCTAAGATGTATTTATTTGAGAGAGAGAGAGAGAGAGAGAAAGCACATGGTTGGAAGGGCAGAGGGAGAGAATCTATAAGCAGACTCCCTGCTAAGTGTGAAGCCTGATGTGAAGTTTGATCTCATGACACATGATACCATAACCTGATATGAAACCACGAGTTGGATGCATAACTGACTGAGCCACCCAGGTGCCCCAGATGTCTTCTTTTATTTCTTTGTTGACCCATTCATTGTTTAGTAGCATGTTATTTAATCTCCATGTATTTGTGGTCTTTCCAGTTTTGTTTTGTTTTTTTTTTTGTTGTTGTTGTTTTTTTTTTGGTTGACTCTAGTCTCATAGTATTGTGGTCAGAAAAGATGCATGATATGACTGATAATTTTGAATTTGTTGATATTTGTACTGTGGCTTAATATGTAACTATCTTCCAAAATGTTCCATGTGTACTTGTAAATAATGTGTATTCTGCTGTTTTAGGTTGGGATGCTCTGAATATATCTGTTAAATCCACCTGGTTTGGTGAGTCTTTTAAAGCCACTGTTTTCTTGTTGATTTGTTGTTTGGATGATCTGTCCAAACATGTTAGTGGGGTGTTAATGTTTCTTACTATTATTCCATTACTATTTATTAATCCTTTTGTTTATTATCAACTGTTTTGTGTATTTGGGTAATCCCTTGTTTGGTGCATAAATATTCACAATTGCTATATCTTCTATTGGAATTGTCCTTTTTATTATTATATAGCTTCGTTTTATCATTTGTTAAAGTCTGTTTTAAAGTCTATTTTGGAGAGGCAGGGCAAGATGGCAGAAGAGTGGGGTCCCCAAGTCACCTGTCCCCACCAAAACCTAGATAACCCTCAAATAATCCTGAAAACCTACGAATTCGGCCTGAGATTTTTAAAGAGAGAACAGCTGGAATGCTACAGTGAGAAGAGTTCGTGCTTCTATCAAGGTAGGAAGACGAGGGAAAAAAGAAATAAAGAAACAAAAGGCATCCAATGGGGAGGGGCCCCCGAGGAGCCGGGCTAAGGCCGGGGCAAGTGCCCCCAGAACAGGAAAGCCTCGTCCTGGAGAAGCAGGAGCTGCACCAACCTTCCCGGACAGAAAGTCGCTCACAGGGAGTTAGAACAGGACCTCAGGAGTGGGGGGGATGCCTGAGGGCTCCCAGGGACACTAACAGAGCACCTGCGCCCTAGGGAGAGCATACCACACCCCGCGGCCGAGCTCCCTAAAGGGCTGCAGCACGAATGGCTGGACCCGAGAGCAGCTCCGAAGTGGCTCAGGCGGTGGCTCCGCGGGGGCGCTGCCCGGCTGGGAGCATGATTCCAGCAGCGCCGGGCCAGGAGCACTGGGCACCGGGGACACAGCCCAGGATCCGGTGCTCCCCCCAGGACAGGCAGAGGCCGGGAGGGCCCAGGACAGCAAGGACGCTCCTGCCCCGAGCTGAGCAGAGAAGTGGCCCCGCCCCCAGAGCATCTGGGGCCCTGCAAACTGAGAGCTCCGTAGTTACTGTGGGAGCTGCCTCCAGGGATCCAGACCTGGCCGCCACCACTGTTGTTGTTTCTCCTGGGACCTCACAGGATAAACAACCGCCACTGAGCCTCACAGTGGCCTCACTGTATAAACAGGGTAAACATCTTTCACTGAGCCCTGCACCAGGCAGGTGGCTGAGCACCTCCTCCAAGTGCTAACAGCTGAAAATCAGCACAACAGGCCCCTCCCCAAGAAGACCAGGTAGACCAACAAGGTAAAAACAAATTATTGAACAAGCAACACTGGAAATTCGAGGGGAAGTCAAGGGATTTACAGTACACAGAATAAGAGGATACTCCCCCTTGATTTTTGTTTTTTGATTTCTGTTTGCTCCCCCCCTCCCCTTTTTTCTTTTTTCTTTTCTTCTTTTTTCCTCTTTTTTTCTTTCTTTTTTTTTCTTTTTTCTTTTGTTTCTTTTTCTTCTCTCTTTTTCTCCTTTTCCCAATACGATGTATTTTTGGCCACTCTGCACTGAGCAAAATGACTAGCAGGAAAACCTCACCTCAAAAGAAAGAATCAGAAACAGGCCTCTCTCCCACAGAGTTACAAAATTTGGATTACAATTCAATGTCAGAAAGCCAATTCAGAAGCACTATTACAAAGCTACTGGTGGCTCTAGAAAAAAACATAAAGGACTCAAGAGACTTCATGACTGCAGAATTTAGATCTAATCAGGCAGAAATTAAAAATCAATTGAATAAGATGCAATCCAAATTAGAGGTCTAACCATGAGGGTTAACGAGGTGGAAGAACGAGTGAGTGACATAGAAGACACGTTGATGGCAAGGAGGAAAATTGAGGAAAAAAGAGACAAACATTTAAAAGATAATGAGGATAAATTAAGGGAAATAAATGACGGCCTGAGGAAGAAAAATCTACATTTAGTTGGGGTTCCCGAAGGTGCCAAAAGGGACAGAGGTCCAGAATATGTATTTGAACAAATCATAGCAAAAAACTTTCTTAATCTGGGAAGGGAAACAGACATTCAGATCCAGGAAATAGAGAGACCCCCCCAAAAAAAATCAATAAAAAACCCTCGACATTTGATAGTAAAGCTCGCAAATTCCAAAGATAAAGAGAAGATCCTTAAAGCAGCAAGAGATAAGAAATCTCTAACTTTAATGGGGAGAAATATGAAATTAACAACAGACCTCTCCACAGAGACCTGGCAGGCCAGAAAGGGCTGGAAGGATATATTTAGGGTCCTAAATGAGAAGAACATGCAGCCCAGAATACTTTATCCAGCAAGGCTTTCATTCAGAATAGGAGAGATAAAGAGCTTCCAAGACATGCAGGAAGTGAAAGATTATGTGACCACCAAACCAGCGCTGCAAGAAATTTTAAGGGGGACTCTTAAAATTCCCCTTTAAGAAGTCCAATGGAACAATCCAGAAAAACAGGGACTGAATAGGTATCATGATGACACTAAACTCATATCTTTCAATAGTAACTCTGAACGTGAATGGGCTTAATGACCCCATCAAAAGGAGCAGGGTGTCAGACTGGATAGAAAAGCAGGACCCATCTATTTGCTGTCTACAAGAGACTCATTTTAGACAGAAGGACACCTACGGCCTGAAAATAAAAGGTTGGAGAACCATGTAACATTCAAATGGTCCTCAAAAAATGCAAGGGTAACCATACTTATATCAGATCAACTAAAGTTTATTCCAAAGACTGTAATGAGAGATGAAGAGGGACACTGTATCACACTTAAAGGATCTATCCAACAAGAGAACTTAACAATCATCAATATATATGCCCCGAATGTGGGAGCTGCCAAATATAACAATCAATTAATAACCAAAGTTAAGACATACTTAGATAATAATACACTTATACTTGGTGACTTCAATCTAGCACTTTCTACACTCGATAGGTCTTCTAAGCACAACATCTCCAAAGAAACGGGAGCTTTAAATGATACACTGGATCAGATGGATTTCACAGATATCTACAGAACTTTACATCCAAATGCAAGTGAACACACATTCTTCTCAAGTGCACATGGAACTTTCTGCAGAATAGACCACATACTGGGTCACAAATCAGGTCTGAAATGATACCAATAGATTGGGATCGTCCCTTGTGTATTCTCAGACCATAAAGCCTTGAAATTAGAACTAAATCACAACAAGACTTTTGGGAGTATTTCAGACACGTGGAGGTTAAGGACCATCTTGCTAAAAGATGAAAGGGTCAACCAGGAAATTAGAGAAGAATTAAAAAGATTCCTGGAAACTAATGAGAATAAAGATACAAGCATTCAAAATCTTTGGGATACAGCATAAGCAGTCCTGAGGGTAAATACATCGCAATACAAGCATCCCTCCAAAAACTGGAAAGAACTCAAATACAAAAGCTAACCTTACACATAAAGGAGCTAGAGAAAAAACAGCAAATAGATCCCACACCCAGCAGAAGAAGAGAGTTAATAAAGATTCGAGCAGAACTCAACGAAATAGAGACCAGAATAACTGTGGAACAGGTCAACAAAACCAGGAGTTGGTTCTTTGAAAGAATTAATAAGATAGATAAACCATTAGCCAGCCTTATTAAAAAGAAGAGAGGGAAGACTCAAATTAATAAAATCATGAATGAGAAAGGAGAGATCACTACCAACACCAAGGAAATACAAACGATTTTAAAAACATATTATGAACAGCTATACGCCAATAAATTAGGCAATCTAGAAGAAATGGACACATTCCTGGAAAGCCACAAACTACCAAAACTGGAACTGGAAGAAATAGAAAACCTGAACAGACCAATAACTCATTCATATGGGGAATATAAATAATAGTGACAGGGAATAGAGGGGAAAGGAGAAAAAATGAGTGGGAAATATTTAAAAGGGAGACAGAACATGAAGGACTCCTAACTCTGGGAAATGAACTAGGGGTGGTGGGAGAGGAGGTGGGCGGGGTGGGGGTGACTGGGTAGCAGGCACTGAGGGGGGCACTTGATGGGATTAGCACTGGGTGTTATTCTATATGTTGGCAAACTGAACACCAATAAAAAATAAATTTATATTAAAAAATAAAACTTCCCCACATATTTCAATATATAATAATTAATAATGCCAGCCTGTATCTTGAGATAAATTTATATATTATATGAACATGACATTTATCCTGATGTTTAATAATAGTAAATTTCAAGAACAATAATGACAATAATAATAATAATAATAAAATGTTTTGGAAAAAAATAAAGTCTATTTTGTCCAATATCAGTATTGTTAGTCCAGCTTTCTTTTGTCATCTATTTGCATGATAAATATTTCTCTGTTACATCACTTCTATTCTGCGGATGTCTTTAGATCTGATATCAGTCTCTTGTAGGCAGAATATAGATGAGTCTTGTGTGTGTGTGTGTGTGTGTGTGTGTGTGTGTGTTTTATCTACTCTTGTCACCCTATGTCTTCTGATTGGAGTAGTTAGTCCATTTACATTCAATGTAATTATTGGTAGATATGTATTAGTTCTCATTTTGTTATGTGTTTTGTGATTGTTTTTATAGTTTTTCTCTGATCCTTTCTTGCTCTCTTTTATGGTTGGATTTCTTTAGTGACATATTTGGATTTCTTTACCTTTTATTTAAAATTTTATTTATTATTTGAGAGAGAGAGGGAGAGAATGCATGAGCAGGGAGCCCAATATTAGACTTGATCCCAGAACACTTGGATAATGACATGAGCCAAAGGCAGATGCTTAACTGACTAGGCCACCCAGCTGTCCTTGGATTCTTCTCTATTTTTTCATATCTATTGCTGATTGTTGATCTGTGTTTACTATAAGGTTTCTATGTAAGAGCTTCTTTTTTTATTGGAGTTCAATTTACCAACATATAGCATAACACCCAAAGCTCATCAAATCAGGTGACCCCCTCAGTGCCCATCACCCAGTCACACCCACCTCACACCCAGCTCCCTTTCCACCAGTCCTTGTTTGTTTCTCAGAGTTAGGAGTCTCTCATGTTCTGTCTCCCTCTCTGATATTTCCCACTCATTTTTTCTCCTTTCCCCTTTATTCCCTTTCACTATTATTTATATTCCCCAAATGAATGAGAACATATTAAGTTTGTCCTTCTCTGATTGACTGACTTCACTAAGCATAATACCCTCCAGATCCATCCATGTCGAAGCAAATGGTGGGTATTTGTCGTTTCTAATGGCTGAGTAATATTCCATTGTACATAGACCACATTTTCTTTATTTTTTTATTATTGACCAGATTTTCTTTATCCATTCATCCTTCGATGGACATCGAGGCTCCTTCAAAAGTTTGGCTATTGTGGACATGGCTGCCAGAAAAATCGGAGTGCAGGTGTCCCGGTGTTTCACTGCATCTGAAACTTTGGGGTAAATCCCCAGCAGGGCAATTGCTGGGTCATATGGCAGATCTATTTTTAACTCTTAGAGGAACCTCCACACAGTTTTCCAGAGTGGCTGCACCAGTTAACATTCCCACCAAGAGTACAAGAGGGTTCCCCTTTCTCCACATACTCTCCAACATTTGTGGTTTCCTGCCTTGTTAATTTCCCCATTCTCACTGGTGTGAGGTGGTATCTCATTGTGGTTTTGATTTGTATTTTAGTGATGGCCAGTGATGCGGAGCATTTTCTCATGTGCTTTTTGGCCATGACTATGTCTTTCTCTGTAAGATTTCTGTTCATGTCTTTTGCCCATTTCATGATTGGATTGTTTGTTTCTTTGACGTTGAGTTGAATAAATTCTTCATACATCTTGGATACTAGCCTTTTATCTGATAGGTTATTTGTAAATATCTTCTCCCACTATGTAGGTTGTCTTTTGGTTTTGTTGACTGTATCCTTTGCTGTGCAAAAGCTTGTCTTCTTGATGAAGTCCCAATAGTACATTTTTGCCTTTGTTTCTCTTGCCTTCATGGATGTATCTTGTAAGAAGTTGCTGTGGCCAAGTTCAAAAAGGCTGTTGCCTGTGTCTTTCTCTAGGGTTCTGGTGGACTGTTCTCTCAAATTGAGATCTTTCATCATTTTGAGTTGATCTTTGTGTATGGTGCAAGAGAATGGTCTAGTTTCATTCTTCTGCATGTGTATGTCCAATTTCCCAACACCATTTATTGAAGAGAGTGTCCTTTTTCCAGTGTATAGTCTTTCCTCCTTGTCGAATATTAGCTAACCATAAAGTTGAGGGTCCACTTTTGGATTCTCTATTCTGTTCCATTGATCTATGTGTCTGTTTTTGTGCCAGAACCACACTGTCTTGATGACCACAGCTTTGTAGTACAACCTGAAATCTGGCATTGGGATGCCCCCAGCTCTGGTTTTCTTTTTTAAAATTCCCCTGGCTATTCGAATTCCCCAGGGAAGCCATCTGGCCCTGGACTTTTGTGTCCGGGAGAGTTTTTTAATGCCTGCTTCAATTTCCTCCCTAGTTATTGGCCTGTTCAGGTTTTCTGTTTCTTCCAGTTCCAGGTTTGGTAGTTTGTTGCTTTCCAGAAAAGCGACCAATTCTTCTAGATTGCCTAATTTATTGGCGTATAGCTGTTCATAATATGTTTTTTTCTTTCTTTTTTTTTAAATTTTTTATTTATTTATGACAGTCACACACAGAGAGAGACAGGCAGAGACACAGGCAGAAGGAGAGGGAGAAGCAGGCTCCATGCACCAGGAGCCCGACGTGGGATTCGATCCCGGGTCTCCAGGATCGGGCCCAGGGCCAAAGGCAGGTGCCAAACCGCTGCGCCACCCAGGGATCCCCATAATATGTTTTTGAAATCGTTTGTATTTCCTTGGTGTTGGTAGTGATCTCTCATTTCTCATTCATGATTTTATTAATTTGAGTCTTCCCTCTCTTCTTTTTAATAAGGCTGGCTAATGGTTTATCTACCTTGTTAATTCTTTCAAAGAACCAACTCCTGGTTTTATTGATCTGTTCCACAGTTCTTCTGGTCTCTATTTCATTGAGTTCTGCTCGAATCTTTTTTAACTTTCTTCTTCTGCTGGATGTAGAATCTATTTGCTGTTTTTTCTCTAGCTCCTTTAGGTTTAAGGTTAGCTTTTGTATTTGAATTCTTCCCAGTACTTGGAGGGATGCTTGTATTGCAATGTATTTGCCCTCAGGACTGCTTTTGCTGTATCCCAAATATTTTGAATGGTTGTATCTTCATTCTTATTAGTTTCCAGGAATCTTTTTAATTCTTCTCTAATTTCCTGGTTGACCCTTTCATCTTTTAGCAAGATGGTCCTCAACCTCCACGTGTTTGAAATCCTTCCAAACTTCTTGTTGTGATTTAGTTCTAATTTCAAAACATTATGTTCTGAGAATATGCAGAGGACTATGCCAATCTTTTGGTATCATTTCAGACCTGATTTGTGACCCAGTATGTGATCTATCCTGGAGAATGTTCCATGTGCACTTGACAAGAATGTGTATTCAGTTGCGTTTGGACATAGAGTTCTGTAGATATCTGTGAAATCCATCTGGTCCAGGGTATCATTTAAAGCTCTCGTTTCTTTGCGATGTTGTGTTTATATCTATCGAGTGTAGAAAGTGCTATATTGAAGTCACCAAGTATAAGTGTCTTATTATCTTAGTATGTCTTAACTTGGTTATTAATTGATATATTTGGCAGCTCCCACATTCGGGGCATACATATTGATGATTGTTAAGTTCTCTTGTTGGATAGATCCTTTAAGTGTGATGTAGTGTTCCTCTTCATCTCTCACTACAGTCTTCGGGATAAATTTTACTTTACCTGATATAAGGATGCCTACCTCTGCTTTCTTTTGAGGACCATTTGAATGTTAAATGGTTCTAAAACCTCTTATTTTCAGGCCATAAGTGTCCTTAGGTCTAAAATGAGTCTCTTGTAGACAGCAAATAGATGGGTCCTGCTTTTCTTTTTTTTTTTATGATAGGCACACAGTGAGAGAGAGAGAGGCAGAGACACAGGCAGAGGGAGAAGCAGGATCCATGCACCGGGAGCCTGACATGGGATTCAGTCTGGGTCTCCAGGATTGCACCCCAGGCCAAAGGCAGACTCCAAACCGCTGTGCCACCCAGGGATCCCAAGGGTCCTGCTTTTCTATCCAGTCTGACACCCTGTGCCTTTTGATGGGGTCATTAAGCCCATTCACGTTCAGAGTTACTATTGAAAGATATGAGTTTAGTGTCATAATGATACCTATTCAATCCCTGTTTTTGTGGATTGTTCCATTGGACTTTTCCTTTAAGGGTAATTTTAAGAGTCCCCCTTAAAATTTCTTGCAGAGCTGGTTTGGAGGTCACATATTATTTCAGTTCCTGCCTGTCTTGGAAGCTCTTTTTCTCTCCTTCTATTCTGAATGAGAGCCTTGCTGGATAAAGTATTCTTGGTTGCATGTTTTTTTTTTTCATTTAGGACCCTGAATATATCCTGCCAGCCCTTTCTGGCCTGCCAGGTCTCTGTGGAGAGGTCTGCTGTCAACCTAATCCTTCTCCCCATAAACGTTAGGGATGTATTCTGTTTTGCTGTTTTAATTATCTTCTCTTTATCTTTGGAATTTGCAAGCTTCACTATTAAATGTCGAGGTGTTGGGATCCCTGGGTGGCGCAGCGGTTTGGCGCCTGCCTTTGACCCTGGGCGCTATCCTGGAGACCCGGGATCGAATCCCACATCGGGCTCCCGGTGCGTGGAGCCTGCTTCTCCCTCTGCCTATGTCTCTGCCTCTCTCTCTCTCTCTCTCTCTCTGTGACTATCATAAATTTAAAAAAATAAATAAAAAAAATAAATGTCGAGGTGTTGAGCGGTTTTTATTGATTTTACGGGAGGATCTCTCTTTTTTCTGGATCTGAAAACCTGTTTCTCTTCCCAGATTAAGAAAGTTTTTAGCTATGATTTGTTCAAATACATATTCTGGACCTCTGTCCCTTTCGGCGCCCTCAGGAACCCCAACTAAATGTAGATTTTTCTTCCTCAGGCTGTCATTATTTCCCTTAATCTATCCTCATGATTTTTTAATTGTTCGTCTCTTTTTTCGTCAGTTTCCCTCTCTGCCATCAACTTGTCTTCTATGTCCCTCACTGGTTCTTCCACCTCTTTAACCCTAGTCATTAGGACCTCTAGTTTGGATTGCATCTCATTCAATTGATTTTTAATTTCTGCCTGATTGGATCTAAATTCTGCAGTCATGCAGAATTTCTGCATGTCCTTTATGCAAGTCCTTTATGCTTTTTTCTAGAGCCACCAGAAGCTTTATAATAGTGCTTCTGAATTGGCTTTCTGACATTGAAATGTAATCCAAATTTTGTAACTCTGTGGGAGAGAGGACTGTTTCTGATTCTTTCTTTTAAGGTGAGTTTTTCTTTCTAGTCATTTTGCTCAGTGCAGAGTGGTCGAATTCAAGTTGTATTGGGAAAAGGAGAAAAAGAGATAAGAGAAAGCAGGAAAGAAATGAAAAAAAGGAAAAAGGAAAAGGAAAAAAATAGAAAGAAGAAAAAAAAGAGAAGAAAAGGAGAAAAAAGGGGAGGGGAAAGCAAACTGAAATCAAAAAGCAGACACAAAATAAAATAAGGGGAGTATCTTCTGATTCTGTATACTGTAAGTCCCTTGACTTCCCCTGGAACTTTCCAGTGCTGCTTGGTCAATAATTTCTTTTTCCCCTGTCCGTCTAGCTGGTCTTCTGGAGAAGGGCCCTGCTCTGCTGATTTTCATGTGTGAGCATTTTGGGGAGCTGCTCAGCCCCCTGCCTGGTGCAGGGCTCAGTGAAAGATGTTTAAGCGGTTTATCTGGTGAGGCCACTGTGAGGCTCAGTGGGGGTTTATCCTGTGAGTCCCCAGGAGGAACAACCACAGTGGCGGTGGCCAGCTATGGATCCCTGGATTCAGCTCCAGCGGTAACTAAGGAGCTCTTAGTATGCAGGGGCCTGGATGCTCCGGGGGCGGGGCTGCTGATCTGCTCAGCTCGGGGCAGGAGCGTCCTTGCTGTCCTTTGCCCTCCTGGCTTCTGCCTGTCCTGGGGGAACACTGTGTCCCAGGCGCCCTGTGCTCCTGGGCCTGCTCTGTTGGATTCCCTCTCCTGGCCCGGCAGGCCCCGCCACCTGGAGCCTCTCCCCCAGCCCCTCCGAGCTGCTCCCGGGTCTTGCTGGGCGTGCCCTGCAGCCCTTTAGGGAGCTCGCCTGCAGGGTGTAGAAGATTGGTGATCTCCTGCTTCTCATGGACAGTGCTTTCCTGTCCTGGGGTCACTGGCCCCAGCCTTAGACTGGCTCCTCGTGGGGCCCCTCCCCCTTGGATGCCTTTTGTTTCTTTATTTCTTTTTTCCCTGTCTTCCTATCTTGATAGAAGCGTGAACTCTTCTCACTGTACCATTCCAGCTGTTCTCTCTTTAAATCTCAGGCCCAATTCGTTGATTTTCAGGATGATTTGAAGGTTATCTAGGTAATTTGGTGGGGACAGGTGACTTGGGGACCGTACTCTTCTGCCATCTTGCCACAAGCCGAATAATTTTCTTAATGTATTGTTGGATCCTATTGGCTAGTATCTTGTTGAGAATTTTTGCATCCATGTTCATTAGGGATATTGGTCTATAATTCTGCTTTTTGTTGAGGTCTTTGTCTGGTTTTAGAATTAAGGTAATGCTGGCCTCATAGAACGAATTTGGATGTACTCCATCTCTTTCTATGTTTCCGAACAGCTTTAGTAGTTTAGGTATGGTTTCTTCTTTAAACGTTTGATAGAATTCCCCAGGGAAGCCATCTGCCCCTGGACTTTTGTGTCTTGGGAGGTTTTGGATGACTGCTTCAGGTTCCTCCCTGGTTATTGGCCTGTTCAGGTTTTCTCTTTCTTCCAGTTCCAGTTTTGGTAGTTTGTGGCTTTCCAGGAATGCATCCATTTCTTCTAGATTGCCTAATTTATTGGCGTATAGTTGTTCATAATATGTTTTTAAAATCATTTCTATTTCCTTGGTGTTGGTGGTTATCTCTCCTATTTCATTCATGATTTTAGTAATTTGAGTCTTTTCTCTCTTATTTTTAATAAGGTTGGCTAATGGTTTATCTATCTTTTTAATTCTTTCAAAGAACCAACTCCTGGTTTTGTTGATCTGTTCCACAGTTATTCTGGTCTCTATTTCATTGAGTTCTGCTTGAATGTTTATTATCTCTTTTTCTGCTGGGTGTGGGATCTATTTGCTGTTGTTTCTCCAGCTCCTTTTGGTGAAAGGTTAGCTTTTGTATGTGAGTACTTTCCAGTTTTTGGAGGGATGTTTGTATTGCGATGTATTTCCCCTTCAGGACTGCTTTTTCTGTATCCCAAAGATTTTGAACAGTTGTATCTTCATTCTCATTAGTTTCCAGGAATCTTTTTAATTCTTCTCTAATTTCCTGGTTGACCCTTTCCTCTTTTAGCAGGATGGTCCTTAACCTCCATGTGGTTGAAATTCTTCCAAACTTCTTGTTGTGATTTAGTTCTAATTTCAAAGGATTATGGTCTGAGAATATGCAGGGGACTATACCAATCTTTTGGTATCATTTAAGACCTGATTTGTGACCCAGTATATGGTCTATTCTGGAGAAAGTTCCATGTGCACTTGACAAGAATGTGTATTCAGTTGCATTTGGATGTAAAGTTCTCTAGATATCTGTGAAATCCATTTCGTCCAGTGTATCATTTAAAGCTCTTGTTTCTTTGGAGATGTTTTGCCTAGAAAACATATCAATTGTGGAAAGTGCTACATTGAAGTTACCAAGTATAAGTGTCTTATTTTCTAAGTATGTCTTAACTTTGGTTATTAATTGATTGATATACTTGGCAGCTCCCACATTCGGGGCATATATATTGATGATTGATAAGTCTTCTTGTTGGATAGATATTTGAAGTATGATATAGTGCCCCTCTTCATCTCTCTCTACAGTCTTTGGGATAAACTTTAGTTTATCTGATATAAGGATGGTTACCCCTGCTTTCTTTTCCAAGCCATTTGAATGTTACATGGTTCTCCAACCTTTTATTTTCAGGATATAGGTGTCCTTATGTGTCAAATGAGTCTCTTGTAGACAGCAAATAGAGGGGTCTCACTTTTTTATCTAGTCTGAAACCCTGCGCCTTTTGGTGGTGTCATTAAGCCCATTCACTTTCAGAGTTACTATTGAAAGATATGAGTTTAATGTCATCATGATACCTATTCAGTCCCTGTTTTTGTGGATTGTTCCCTTGGTCTTCCTCTTTCTTTTACAGAATCCCCCTTAGTATTTCTTGCAGAGCTGCCTTGGTGGTCACATATTCTTTCAGTTTCTGCCTATCTTGGAAGCTCTTTATCTCTCTTTCTATTCTGAACGAGATCCTTGCTGGATAAAGTATTCTTGGCTACAGGTTCTTCTCATTTAGGACCCTGAATATATCCTGCCAGCCTTTCTGGCCTTCCAGGTCTCTGTGGGGAGGTCTTTTGTTAATATATTTCTACCCATAAAAGAGATTTCTTATCTCTTGCTGCTTTAAGGATCTTCTCTTTATCTTTGGAATTTGCAAGCTTCACTATTAAATGTCGAGGTGTTGTGCGGTTTTTATTAATTTTAGGGGGCATCTCTCTATTTCCTGGATCTGAATGCCTGTTTTCCTTCCCAGATTAGGAAAGTTTTCAGCTATGATTTGTTCAAATACATATTCTGGACCTCTGTCCCTTTTGGCGCCCTTGGGAATCCCAATTAAATATAGATTTTTTCCTTCTTAGGCTGTCATTTTTTTTTTTTTTGCCTTAACCTATCCTCATGATCTTTTATTTGGTTTTCTCTTTTTTCCTCAGTTTCCCTCTTTGCCATCAACTTGTCTTCTCTGTAACTCACTCGTTCTACCTCGTTAACTCTCGTCTTTAGGACCTCTAGTTTAGATTGCATGTTTTTTAATTGATTTGTAATTTCTGCTTGATTAGATCTAAATTCTGCAGTCATGAAGTCTCTTGAATCCTTTATGCTTTTTTCTAGAGCCAGCAGTAGCTTTATAATAGTGCTTCTCAATTGGCTTTCTGACATTGAATTGTAATCCAAGTTTTGTCACTCTGTGGGAGAGAGGAGTGTTTCTCATTCTTTCTTTTGAGGTGAGTTTTTCTTTCTAGTCATTTTTCTCAGTTCAGGGTGGCCAAAAGCAAGTTGTACTGGAAAAAGGAGAAAAAGAAGTGAAAAAAAAAGAAGAAAAAAAGGAAAAGAAAAGGGGGGGGGGAATCAAACAGGAAACAAAAAACAATGGGGAGTATTCTCTGATTCTATATACTGTAAATCCCTCGACTTCCTCTGGAACTGTCCAGTGCTGCTTGGTCAAAAACTTGCTTTTCCCCTGTCCTTCTAGGTCGTCTTCTGGGGCAGGGTTTGCTGTGTTGATTCTCAGGTGTGAGCATCTGGGGGAGCTGCTTAGCCCCCTCCCTGGTGCTGGGCTCAGTGGGAGTTGTTTATTCTGTGAGGCCCCAGGTGGAGCAACAACAGTGGCAGAGTTCAGCTGTCCAGCTCTGAGTCAGCTCCCGCAGTAACTACCACAGGTCTCAGTCTGCAGGGGCCTTGATGCTCTAGGGGTAGGGAGTGCCTATCTGCACAGCTCGGGGCTGTCGGGTGGTGGGAGCGTCCTTGCTGTCCTGGGCCCTCCCAGTCTCTGCCTGTCCCTAGGGGAGTGCTGGCTTCTAGGCTGTGTACCCCAGCGCCCTGGGTCCCAGGGCCTGCGTTACTGGAATCGTGCTCCCGGGGTCCTGCAGCCCCCTCCACTAGGAGCCACCGTCCCAGCCGCCTCCGAGCTGCCCCCGGTGCCCCATAGGGTGCACACTGTATCCCTTTAGGGAGCTCAGCTGTAGTGTGTGGTGTGCTCTCCCCTGGGCACATGTCCTCTGTTAGTGCCCCTGGAAGCCTGAGGGTGTCCCTGCCCCTCCTGGGATCCTTCTCCAACTCCCTGTGAGCTCCTTTCTATCCAGGAAGTTTGTTGAAGCTCCTGCTTCTCTGGGACGAGGGCTTTCCTGTCCTGGGGGCACTCGACAGGCGGCCTTAGCCTGGCTCCTCGTGGGGCCCCCTCCCCCTTGAATGCTTTTTTTATTTATTTTTTCTGTCTTTCTACCTTGATAGAAGTGCAAACTCTTCTCACTGTAGCATTCCCAGCTGTTCTCTATTTAAATCTCAGGCCGGGAGATCCCTGGGTGGCGCAGCGGTTTGGCGCCTGCCTTTGGCCCAGGGCACGATCCTGGAGACCCGGGATCGAATCCCACATCGGGCTCCTGGTGCCTGGAGCCTGCTTCTCCCTCTGCCTGTGTCTCTGCCTCTTTCTCTCTCTCTCTGTGACTATCATAAATAAATTAAAAAAAATTAAAAAAAAATAAATCTCAGGCCGAATTTGTAGGTTTTCAGGATGATCTTAAAGTTATGTAGGTAATTTTGTGGGGACAGGTGACTTGGGGACCCTACTCTTTAGCCATCTTGACCCCTCCCCCCATGTAAGAGCTTCTGTTTGTAAATAATAGTAGAGTTTTTATAGTGAATGAATTTTTAATTTCATCATTTTTTTCCTTATTGACACAATCATGATTTTTTTCTTTAGTCAGTTGATAAATTGGATTTAATTGATTGGTTTTCAAGTGATGACTGGCTTCACATACTTGAAATATATATCACTTGGACATGACATGACCCATTGGTTTTTATTTGTTTGTTTAATTTTGTTTTCACAAATTCCTTGAATTAGCTAATATTATATTGTGGAGTCCTTTTTTCCCCTCTAAATTTATGAGACATCTATGGGTTTTGTGTGTGTGTGTGTATGTGTGTTGTCTCTTCTGGTTTTGATAGCAGGATAATACTGACCTCATAAAATGCACTAAGAGGTGTTTCATATTTATTGAATTTTAGTAGTTTGTGATCTTTGAGAAATTGGTCCACTTCTGTAAGTTTTCAAATTTATATGTATGGAGTTGCTTGTAGTATTCCTTTATAATCTTTTGAAGTGCTTCAACATCTATAATGATAATTTGTGTTTCATTCCTGATATTGTAATTTGTGTCTTCTCTCTTTTTTTCTAAAATCTTTGTCAGACTTCCTAAGGGTTTATCCATTTTATTTTTATTATTTAAAATAACAGCAATTTGTATCACTGATTTTTTTCTATTGTTTTCCTATTTTTGATTTTTCTGATTTCTACTCCTGTCTTTATTTCCACTTTTTGCTTCCTTTGCATTTATTTTTTTTCTATTTTCTTGAGGTAAAAACTTAGATTTAACTTGAGATACACCCTTCTGATGTGATATAAAACCTTAGTGCTATAAATCTCCTACCCAGCACTGTTTTGCTTGCATTCCACATATTTTGACATGTTGTATTTTTGTTTTTTTTAATTCAATATATATTTTTAAATTTTCCTAAAGCTTCTTATTTGACCCATGGATTGCCTAGAAATATGTTGCTTAATTTCCATGTGTTTTGAGATTTCCCTATTGTCTTTCTCCTTTTGATTCCTAGTTTTATTTCATTATGATCAGAGAGTATACCTGGGTGATTTTAGTTATTTCAAATTTGTTGATGTTTGATTGTGACTCAGGATATGGTTTATCCTGGTGAACAATTCACAGGCACACCAAAAAATGTGCATTTTGCTGTTAATAGGTTAAATATTCTGTTTTTGTTGGCACTTGAACCACATGGGGGTTAGGAACACTGACTCTAAACACTTGAAAATTCATGTATAACTTTTGACTCCCCCCAAAACATAACCATTAAAATCTACTGCTGACTGGAAATCTTACTGAAAACATAAATAGTGGATTAACAAATATTTCATATATTGTAATATATTTTACTGCATTCTTACAATAAGTAAGAGAAAATAAAATATTAAGAAAATAAAAAAGAAAAGAAAATACATTTATTTTCTGTATTGTATTTTTTAAACGATTTTATTCATTTATTTAGAGAGTGCACAATTGGAGGGAGGGGCAGTGGGAGAGTAAATGTCTCCATCCTCATCTTCACTTTGAATAGCTTGAGGAGGAGGAGAAAGAGGCATTGATCTTGCTGTCTCAGGAGAGGTAGATGTGGAAGAAGTAGAGGAGGTGGAAGGGGAAGCAGGAAAGCTGTCTTCCACCAGTGTAAATTTATAAAAATCTATTGTAATTTTTGTCTGATTTCTTGCTTCTTCATTTCTCTAAAAATATTTTTATATAGTACCAATCTTTCTTCCACCATTTACTTTAGTTTCAGTGTCCATATCATGGAAGTGTTCATATAATAAAAGAAGTCAAAAGCAGTCATGAATAATCAGAACCCTTCTGCCAGATTGTGTAATGTCAATTTGTTTTCTGTCACTGCTCCTTCTATATCTTTCTCATCATCTGGCACTGGTTTGTAAAACACTCATCTCCATCAAGTCATCTTGTTACTTCCTCTGGTGTGGTATCTGTTAGCTCTTGCATTTCTTCAAGATCCATTTCTTTAAAATTTACCATTTTTTTGTTATATCCACAATGTCTTTTATGATTTCCTTGATTGGTTTTGTCATAAACCCTGTGAAGTCATGAACAACATCTGAAAACTGTTTTCTACCACATGAATTTATTGTTTTGAGCTTGATGGTTTTCAGTTTTTTCTATAAACAATAATGGCATCTTCCATGGTGTAAACTTTCCAAACTTTCACTATGATCTATCAAGGTTCTCTCCCATAGCATTGACAACCATTTCCATGGAGTACCCTGTGTGATGAGACTTAAAGATCCTTATGACATCTTAATGTAAAGGCAGAATTGGACATGTTATGTTTGGGGTAAAGTAGACCATTTTGATGCCTTGAACTCAATGTGTCTTGGATGGCCAAAGGCATTATCTACTTTTGAAAGAACTTTAAAAGGCAATCCCTTACTGGCAAGGTAATTCCTGACTTTAGGGACAAAGCACTGATGGAAGCAATCCAGAAAAAGTGTTCTTATTGTCCAGGCCTTCTTGTTGTAAAAACAAGATTCACAGCTGGTGTATATATTTCCCTTTCAAGGTTCAAGTGTTAGCAGCTTTATAGATGAGGGCAGTTCTGATCACAAACCTGACTGCATTTGCACAAAACAGCAGAGTTAGCCTATCCCTTCCTGACTTACTCTTTTCCTTACTAATTCAAATCTTTTGTGGCATTCTTCCTTCTAGAAGAGGGCATTTTCATCCACATAGAAAAACTGGTTCAGGCAGATACCCTTTCTCTTGTGTGTGTCTGTGTTTTACTGGTGTCTGGGAACTGTTCTGCTGTGTCTTGGTTGGCAGAAGCTACTTCTCTTGCTATCATGACACTTCTTAAACCAAATCTTTTCTTAAAATTATCAAACCATCATTTGCTGGCATTAAATTCTCCAGCTTTAGATACTTTATTTTACTTTTACTTTAAGGTGTCCTATAATGTGTTCACTTTTTCCAAGATCATATTAGCATCTATAGGTATGTATTTATTATAGCAATCTTATACCCACACAAAAGCTGTGTTTTCAATACAAAATAAATAAGGCATTAAAAAGATGTAAGGTTCTGGGGCCTGTTGGTGAAGCCACAACAATGGTTTCGTGAATTTCTTTTTTTTTTCTCCGCAGTGGTCTTTATACTGGATTTAATTATCTTGAAATGATGGGACATCACAGCTGCAGGCTTCAGTCTATAGTACATATCAAGCAATTCAACTTTTTTTCTTATAATATCATGACTTTTCTCTTCTTGGGAGCACTTCCAGCATCTTAAGTTGCACTTCATATGGGTCCCATGGTGTTATTCAAGGTTTATTCTATGGCACTCAAGATGATGAAGAACATATGAGAACCATGAGAGATCACTTTTTACTGTGACACGATTTTCCTAAAAGACAAAATGCTCATGTGGAGATGATAAGCATCACATGACATTTTAATAAGATAGTTTCAACACTTAAGCTCACTGAAGTAACAACAGCAGGTGCCTATGAAATTATTATGATAGTACATTATATACTACAGTTAATTTTACATAGTTATGATTTGATACTACATCTTGACATTTATTTACATTTCTCTTGGCTACAAATGGCACCATGCATAGTCTGTAAGAGTTGTGCACATAATTTTTGATAAGCTTTAACTTTATAATGGATTTGTAATATTTTATGGTAGCAAATGATAAAATAGACTAGTATCTACACATATTTCATACATTCATGACACAACTTTTTCTGAATTTATTGATATTTCTAGGCTATACAGTCATGAGGTTTTTTGTTTTGTTTTGTTTTTTGTTTTGTTTTGTTTTGTTTTTTCCAAATTGTCACAAATCTCCAAAAAAGTTTCTGGTGCACTTATTGAAAAAAAAATCTGTTTAAGTGGCCTCACTCAATTCAAATCCATGTTGTTCATAGATCATCTGTATATTCATAGATCACATTAATTAATGATGTTACTCAGTTCTTCTATATCTTTGCTAATTTTTTGGTCTAAATGTTGTATAAATTGTTGCAACTGTAGTTTTGAAGTAAAAACTGATAATAGTGGAATTGTTTACTTTTTCTTTCAGCTCTAACAGTTTTTGTTTCATGTATTTTGAAGCTGTGCTATTTGGTGTATTCACATTTAGGAGCCCTCTGACATTTTTTTTAAAATTATAGTTCATACACAATGTTACATTACTTTCAGGTGTACAATCTACATCATAGTGATTCCACCATCCCATACATTATGCTATGCTCACCATAAGTGTAACTACCATCTGTCACCATAAAATACTATTACAATACCATTGACTATATTCCCCATGCTGTATTTTTACCCTGTGACTTATTCATTCCATAACTTGAAAACCTCCCTTCACCCATTTTGTCCATACCCTCCACTGCCCTCTCCTCTGGCAACCACCACTTTGCTCTCTGTACTTATGGGTATCTTTATGGTTTTTTTTTATTTATTAATTTGCTTTATTTTTAAATTATATGTATAAGTGTAATTGTATGATATTTGTCCTTCTCAGTTTGACTATTTCACTCAGTATAATAACCTTTAGGTCCATTCATGTTGCAAATGGCCAGATTTTATCTTTTTTATGGCTAAGTATCCATCCATTGTGTGTGTGTGTGTGTGTGTGTGTGTGTGTGTGTGACATCTTTATTAATGGACACTTAGGTTGCTTCCATATCTTGACAATTGTAAATAATGATTTAGTAAGCATAGAGGCAGATATATCTTTTACAATTAGTGTTTTCATTTTTTCTGGGTAAATATCCAGTAGTGGAATTACTGGACCATATGGTTTGTTTGTTTGTTGAAAATATTTTACTTATTTATTCATGAGAGACACACAGAGAGAGAGGCAAAGACATAGGCAGAGGGAGTAGTAAAAGGAGAAGATTCCAGCAGGGACCCCGATTCAGGACTCGATCCCAGGACCCTGGGATCACGACCTGTGCCAAAGGCAGGCACTCAACCACTGAGCCAACCAAGTACCCCTTTTTATTTTTTATTTTTCTAAGGAAAATCTATACTTTTTTCTGATAGCATAGAATGATCCACCAGTTTGCATTCCTATCAACAGTACATGAGGGTTCCTTTTTCTCAACATCCTCACCAAAACTTATTTCTTTCTTCTACCATTCTGACAGGCATGATATATGTTTTTTTTTTTTTTTTTTTTTTTTTTTGCATTACCCTGCAATGGAAATGGGTAATGGGTGAATAGTGATACTGAGCATCTTTTCATGTGTCTTTTGGCTATCTGTAATACCTTCTTTGGAACAATGTCTGTTCAGGTCTTCTGCCCATATTTTAATTGGATTGTATTATTTGTGTTTTTGGTGTTCAGTTGTATAAATGCTGTATATATTTTGCATATTAACCTATTATCAGGTATATCATTTGTAAATCTCTTCTTTCATTCAGTAGCTTGCCTTTGCATTCTGTTGATGGTTTCTTTTGGTGTAAAGGACTTTTATTTTGGTGTAGTCTCAAAGGTTATTTTTGCTTTTCCCTTGCCTGAGGAGGCATATCAAGATTTCTCTGTCCTTTGATGAACTGATTTTTTTTAGCATTATGTAATGTCCCTCATTGTTCTTATGTGATTTCTTTTGTCCTGGAATCTATGTCATATTTACATAGTTACTCTTGTTTTTTAATTTTTAAAACGATTTTATTTATTTATTTGACAGAGAGACAGAGACGGAGACAGAGAGCACAAATAGGGGAAGTGGCAGGCAGAGGGAGAGGGTGAAGCAAGCTCCCTGCTGAGTAGGGAACCTGATCAATCCCAGGACTCTGAGAAGATTATCTGAGCCAAAGGCAGATGCTTAACCAACTGAACCACCCAGGCACCCTCTCGTTTTCTTTTGTTTGTTTCTTTATTTTTAAATTAATGCTACCATGATATATCTTTTCCCCTCTTTTTATTTCCAAACATTTTATGTCATTATGTTTGAAGTGAGTACATAAAAAAGAGATAAGCCTTTTAAAAAATCCACCCTACTAATCTTTTCACTTAATTCTGTGTTTAGTCTGCTTATATTTAAAGTAATTAGCCATATATTAGGGCTTAATTCTGCCATTTTGGTATTTGTTTTCTTTTGGTTTCTTCTTTCACAATTCTATTTTTTGTTTTTTACATTTCTGTGGCTTATCTTAACAATTTTTAGTATTCCACATTGATTTATTTATACTCCTTTTTTTGTATTGTATACTTTATTATTTATTTGTACTGCATATCACTTTATGGAGCTTTTTTAGTAGTTGCTCTAGGATATAAAATTTACACATATAACTCATCTCATCCTATTAATTTTGTCATTTAGTCACTTAAAGTGAAATATTAAAATTTGACTTCTCTCAGTCTCTTTATTTTCCCCCATCTCTGCTGGCACCACTGTTACCAGATATTAGGCCCATCACTGCCACCAAATAAGTGTTTCTTACTTAGGTCCTTACTGGCTTTTCTTTTTCTAAGATCTTTGACAGTAGAAGAAGGCTTTTCTGTGTATTCTATTTTATTTCATCTATGTCTGTTGATCTTTCTGATTTGCAGGGCTCTATGATACACAATCTGAGAAAAAGATACAAAGAAAAACCAAGGAACTAACTACAGTGCCACTCTTCAAATTCTGAGTTCCCTGGGCAGTCTATCTTCCTCTTTATACCTTTCAGAATTCTTTAACAATTGTCTATTGAATTATTTCCAGGTTATTTAGTTGTATTTAGGGGGTAAGAGCAGGAAAAAGGTAACCTCAACCAACTTTCTTGGACTGGAACACACACACACACACACACACACACACACACACACACACACACGGTTGATTCTCATTATTCATAGTAAATTCCTATAAAATTGCCACAAACAATGAATTCACAAACACTAAATCATTTCTGTTAGAGAAAATAAAGGGTTACGTTCCTGAGAGCCAGATTTGTCAATCAATATGTAATCTTATCTTTTGTGTGTTCCTATACGAAGAAACCTTATTTAATATTTTTTTGGTTCATTAACTTTGAACTCACAGCCAACAACACTATAACGCATGCCTAAGCAAAAACTATATAGCACACTGTAAGCTCATCCAGCATTTCTGTAATGCACATCATGGCTTCTTGCACATAGGCACACTAGTCAACACTTCAACACTATACTTGGGAGCAATTTTAAACAGTGAAATCAACAACAAAAAAAAAACCCACAAAAATACAAAAAAGCATGACACTAAATATACTCTGAAATGGACACTTGTTTATGAGAGCAGAAATAAGGCAGAATGTTGCCTTGTTCAACTTTAGCTTGGGAAAATGCACCTTGGATGTTTCAAATATTTCACTACTATGCAAAAGATTATATCCACAAATGACTGTGAAGGTGTCATGAGTATTGATTTTGAGACTACAAATAAATTTAATGCACAGACAAATTTGCATATAAAATCAATGAATAATGAGAATTTACTATATATAGCTAGGATTAGGGTTAGAATTATAATTATGCATATTATATATTCATTTATACCATGTTTATTTATATCTATTAAACTTCACAATATATTATTACTTTTATTATTATTATTATTATTATGGTCAGTATTCATTTATATTAACCCACATATTATACTTTATGTTGTCCTTTATTTCTTTTTTTAATAATAAATTTATTTTTTATTGGTGTTCAATTTTCCAACATACATAGTAACACCCAGTGCTCATCCCGTCAAGTGCCCCCCTCATTGCCCGTCACCCATTCACCTCCACCCTCCGCCCCCCTCTCCTTCTACCACCCCTAGTTCATTTCCCAGAATTAAGAGTTTTTATGTTCTGTATCCCTTTCTGATATTTCCTACCCATTTCTTCCCCCTTCCCTTTTATTCCTTTTCACTATTATTTATGTTCCTCAAATGAATGAGAACGTATAATGTTTGTCCTTCTCCGATTGACTCATTTCACTCAACATAATACCCTCCAGTTCCATCCACGTTGAAGCAAATGGTGGGTATTTGTCATTTCTAATGGCTGAGTAATATTCCATTGTATACATAAACCACATCTTCTTTATCCATTCATCTTTCGATGGACAACAAGGCTCCTTCCACAGTTTGGCTATTGTTGTTGTCCTTTATTTCTTACTGTATTTCCATCTCTCTGACTGGAATCATTTTCTTTCATGAAGAATTCTATTATTTCTTTAGTAAGATTCTAGTTTTATTTGTCTGAAAAAAATCTTTATATTACCTTATATCTTTTTGTTTCTTTGCTAAGGTAGAATTCTAAGCTGTCACGTTTTTTTCGGCACTTTAGATATGCAATTTTTATTATTTTCTAATTTCCATTGTGTCTATTGAGAAGTCTTATTTCTCCTTGAAGAAATATTTTTTTATTCTTGTTGCTTTTAAGATTTTATTTTTATTATTGATATTCAACAAGCTTATTGTGATGAATCTAGGTACAGTTTTTGTTTGTTTGCTTGTTTATTTTATCTTGCTTGGGATTGCTAGAATTTTTTGAGTCTGGGTTTTAAATCTTAAGTCCACTCTTCTTCCAGCTTTCAGATATAATTGGCATATAACATATCTAAGTGTAAAGCATATAATGTGATATATATATATATATATATCCATAAAATAATTATCAGAATAAAAAAATAAAAACATCACATATAATGTGATGGATATATATATATGTATTTTTCATAATCATATATATATATGATTCTCAGAATAAAAACACCTCCATCCCCTCACGTATTTACCATTTGTGTTTGTGTGTATGTGTGTGTGATAATAACATTTAGTACTTACTCTCAGCAATTTTTAAATACATAATACAGAATTATTCATTATAATCATTATGCTGTACATTATATCCACAGAATTTATTCATACTAAAACTGGAAGTTTGTACCTTTCAACCAGCATCTCCTATTTCTCCCACCTTGTAGCCCCTGGCAACCACCGTTCTACTCTCTGTCCTCTGTTTCTACAAGTTTGGCTTTTTTAGAGTCTCTCATATACATGAGAACATAAAATATTTGTCTTTTACTGTCTGACTTATCTCACTTAACATAATTCCCTCAGGATCTATTAGTGTTGTTGCAAATGGCAGGATTTCCTTCTTTTTCTTCAGTCCATTTTGGAAAAATCTTGGACGTTATTTCTTTCTCCTTCTCACTTTTTTTTCTGCTCCTCCTGGGACCGTAACTACACATACATAAAATAATTTCAATTTGCCCTACATGCCTCATAACTTCTGAATTTTCTGTGCTTTTGTTCTCTTTCTGCTTCAGTATGGATATTTTCCATTATTTTTCAGTCAACTAATTGTCTCTGCTCCTGTACCTAATCTGTCATTCTACTTTGTTCTTAATTACTTATTTTTTTAATTTAAAAATTTCTATAATTTATAGTTTCAGTTCTCTGGGAAAATTCTCTATTTTGTCATCTATTGCCTTGAATATACTAATCACAGGTATTTAGTATTCTACCTGATAATTCTAATATTTCAGTTATTTGTGAATCTATTTACATTATCCATTATTTTGTATGATCATATTTATTGGCATATTTGTTTTTAGTATTGAATACCAAATTGTATGATAAAAATTTGAGGCACTCTATGATGTTCTCCTGCTCCAGAGAAGATTTCCCTTATCTTCTGATAAGCAGACACAGTGGTAACAGATCATACTAATCCAATCAGTGACTGAGATTGCTAAAGTTTTGGTGTCAGCTTTGTAAGGTATCCCCTAACTCCGGTTTATCTATAATTCCAAGGTGAAGTCTTCCTTTGAGACCTGCTGAGATGCTGAGGTTTCAATGGGGCATTTCTTCCTTGGTGGACAGTAAACTGCAATGCATGCTTAAAAAGAAAAAACTCTCTGGGGGTTCTTTTTCTGCCTCCAGAACTTTCTTCTTGTTTTTTACCCTCCTGTTTTGCACAGTTCAAGAATTTGGCAAATGCTTACAATGGAAAACAGAATGCAGGCTCAATTCAATGCACCTCTATTCTCAATGGGTTCTTACTGGTTGTTCAAAGCAGACTTGAACTATAATTTTTGTGCCTCTTAACCCATGAGAATGCCAAAAGTTTTACTTGTTTCTTTATCTATTGACGCAGCCCCATGCCCTGGTTTTCTGCTGGAACAGCAGACTAAGAGCAAGCAAATGGTATAGAATTATTGCTTACTACTCTGTAACTTTCTTCTCTCTGGTACCTCTCAAGTACTTTTGCTTACCAATCGTTTGATACATTCAAATATTTTTTCTGTATATTTTTTATTGGAGTTCGATTTGCCGACATGTAATGTAACACCCAGTGCTTATCCTGTCAAGTGCCCCCCTCAGTGCCTGTCACCCAGTCACCTGATCCCCCCCACCCACCTCCTCTTCCACTACCCCTTGTTCATTTCCCAGAGTTAGGAGTCTCTCACGTTCTGTCACCCTCTCTGATATTTCCCACTCATTTTCCCCTCCTTTCTCTTTTAATCCCTTTCACTAATTTTTATATTCCCCAAATGAATAAAACCATATAATGTTAATCCTTCTCTGATTGACTTACTTCACTCAGCATAATACCTTCCAGTTCTATCCACATTACCCAGCATTGGATTTTTATTGAGTGGATTAGTCTATCTCAAACTTTCTTACCATATCCTGAGGAAATCTCATAACTTGCTTAGTTTTTATATAGTTTTAAAGTTGCCCTCTGTTATTACCCATTCCTAAATAATACCTCATTCTTTGTAATAAATTTTTACACCAAACTATTTTATGCACATATTACAGCAATATTTTTTAGCCATGTATTTTAAGTATTTTGTAAGGACAAGCATTTTCTTATTTATTGGATTTTTAATTTTTAATTGTTTCATTTATATCAAAAGGAATTCCAAGTATAGCTTTTAGAAGGAATTCTCCTTTTGTTTTTATCAGTTATGTATGTACATTGACGGTTACCATAAGAATACATAGTGACTAGTTATAACAGAAGCTCTTCTTAGATATGGACCATTAACCATACACTGAAGTAACTGACCTAACTGCAGAATTATGAAGTGATGTAAATTTCATAGAACTTCATATATCATGGATTTATGTCTGGTGACAGTTCTAAAATGAATTTGTTCAGCAAGAAGAGATGATGGCAATGCCAGTTATTCTTCTTTCCCAAACCTCCATAATCTTTAATTAGGATTTTCACTATAGAAAACGAGAAAGTTAGTATGAAGTATTTCACATTTGAGAAGTATGCTAATGGATAGTCAAAAGGCAAAGTTTTAAGATGAGTTCAAATTAAGTCAAAGTTGTTGGTGAAAATGAGTAAACAAATAAATGAGTGACCAAAGCATAAGAATCAGGTAATCAAGACTCATTTCTCATCCTTAGAATATTTACTCTCTTGTAAAGATTTAATTTTCTTAAAGGAATGTCGAGACTCATATGATTGTTTACCTTGATATCACATTCTACCTGAATTATGGAGAAGTTGGTGTGGTTAAAGCTAGTAGATAATCATACTGAAAATAATATAAATGGGGATCCCTGGGTGGCGCAGCGGTTTGGCGCCTGCCTTTGGCCCAGGGCACGATCCTGGAGACCCGGGATCGAATCCCACGTCGGGCTCCCGGTGCACGGAGCCTGCTTCTCTCTCTCTCTCTCCCCTCTGTGCATTCTCATGGATGAATAAATAAAATCTTTAAAAAAAAAAAAAAAAAAAAAGAAAATAATATAAATGTTTTATTTTACATTTTTTCTTCTATACTCATTGTCTTCATCAAATGTTTAATAGCTTGTATTTTCAGCAAGAAATTCTGGTCATATTATTAAAAGCTTAATTTTTTATATTTTATTTATTTATTTGACAGAGAGAGAGACAGAGAGCACAAGCAGGGACAGTGGGAAAGGCAGAAGCAGACTCCCTGCTGAGCAGGGAGCCTGACATGGGGCTCAGTTTCTGGGACCCTGGGGCCATGACCTGAGCTGAAGGCAGACACCTAACTGATGCTACCCAGGCTTGAGCTACCCAGGCACCCCATTAAAAGCTTAATTAATTAATTATATCTTCCATTACATACAGTAATACATTATGCTTATCATGTGTATATATATGTATATATAATTAATCTATATATAGAATTACATATCATTTCTGTTCCTTTAAAATTACTTCAGGAAATTTAAATCGTCTCCCCATAGTAGTTACTTTTTATGATAGAACTATCATAGCAAAGTAAATAGTGTCATTGGTGAAAGGAATGTCAAGCTGCTTTTGAATTGACTAAACAGCAACTGATGTCCTCAAGTATTCTAGCATATTATGACCCTGTTCTGCCAATCTATTTAGCTACTGACGCTTCACCATATGGGGTCAGAGTGGCGATTTCTCACATGATGCCAGATGACCTAGAAAAGCCTGTAGCATTTGCATTGTGAACACTTGCTAAAGAAAGAATTAGGCACAGATGGGAAGGTTTTGCTTTATTATTTGGATTTGTTGTCATTATATTACTGAGTGTCACTTCTATGTATACTCCAATCATCATGGGAGAATCCATGGTGATGAGACTAACTTCTATTGGGGTCTTTCTCAATGTGACATGTTGCATTTTGACTTGAACTTAGTAGTTTATAGTGGGGAACATGATTCTATAAATCTGAAGAAGGAGAAAAATAAAAAAAAACACCTTGAGAGAATTAATTTTTTTAAGATTTTATTTATTTATTCATGAGACACACACACGCACACACACACACAGAGGAGAGAGAGAGAGAGAGGCAGAGGCACAGGCAGAGAGAGAAGCAGGCTCCGTGCAGGGAACTTGATGTGGGACTCGATCCTGGGACTCGATCCTGGGACTCCAGGATCATGCCCTGGGCTGAAGGCAGGCGCCAAACCACTCAGCCACCCAGGGACGCCCCTCTTGAGAGAATTATTAACTAAAGATGTCCTAAGAGATATGATCGAGAGAGAGAGAGACAGAGAGAAAAAAAGAGAGAGAGATCTTAGGTATGAATTTGGTAATGGAAAAAGAGGTAAACTATTTGATAGAGCATAATCACTTTTCCATATGCCTGCTCATATAGAATAGTTATTTCACAATACAATGTGAAAAGCTATCTGATAAAAACAAATGGCATAAAGGATGCCAAATGGCATATGCAAGACATTAGTATAAAGCAGTTTCGGAGTGTTTATAGGATTGTCAGTGAGGGCAATGTCAATAGACACATTGCATAATATTTGACCTTATAGACAATTAAGAGCAGATATTAAGTACATGAACAGAAGAAAAGATATCTAGTTTCAGTGAAGGAGAACAGAAGTTATTGCTTTATGTGATATTACATATCATTTTGAAAATAAACATATTAGAATAGAACTAACAAAAGAGAATGCTGCTGACATTAAAAAGATTTTTATTAGGGTCAGAAAAGCCAGAAAATGTAGATGGCAATTAACAGACATGAGCTTTAGTTTAGTATAATTAAAATAAATAGTGGGGCAGAAAGGAGTGTCTCTGAATGGCACAGGGAAGGCAGATAACTGAAAGAGTCACAAGTCATATTATGTGACTTTGATTGAGAAGTCATAGACATTTTTGCATCCATTGCCCCATTCTCTCTCCTGTTAATTTTATTTTTATATTGGTTTGCCAATGAATGTATTTTGTTCCTCCTTTTATCATCTGTCTCTTAATGATCCACAACCCACCTGACCTTGGTCTCTCCTCATAAATAGACCACCACTACAACAAATGTCCACAATAAAATTATAACCTTGAAAAACGTATAACATATCCTTTAGTGAAAAGTGACCTGTATTCTTCATTTTCAAGAATCTTGAGATCTGTTTAGGATATGGGAATTTAAAAAAAAGAGTGTATCCTGAACGATTACACCCAGTTCAAAAATGCTGCGAAAGCCCTAGTGATGAGTAAACTACCATTTAATTTCCAAATAGCTTGGTGATATCTTGTTCTACATGATTTTACATCTAGTGAGCCTACAAAATACATGTGTTCCAGGTAAATACACACTAAATCTCATTTTGCTATCTGATGGCTGATTGGATACTTTGTATTTTGCCTTGGGTTAAAGTCTTACTCTTCTTCACTGATAAGAATATTATCTGTTGAATTCTGGTGATGCATTAAGTCCCCCCCAACTTTTTCAACAAAGATTGCAATTTTTAATTGGATCATTTTAGCATAAACAAAATATTATTTTAAAACTGTTTGTGGTAGCCAAAATTAATGCAAACACTAGTAAACAGTGTTGTCTTCATTTCTGAAATAAATTAAACCATAAGAGTACATGCAACTCTATCACCAAACCCCGCAGAAGCCATTGAATATTACCTTTTCTGGAGTTAAAGAAACTAGCTATTTTCCTAAGCTTGCCCGATAGTTTGTAATTTCTTAGAATGGTATCCTTCTTTGATACTTTCTTAGATGAAAGAAAATGCTTTATATGAACAAGCTACAACTTCTTTAAGTTTAAAGAAGTTGCTTTAAGGAACAAACTGCCTTCTGGAAACACTTGCTGGGAAAGGAAATGTAGAAGGCATTATGAGAATGAGAAATCTGTCCATATGGAAATTATTATATAGAGATGGTTTGCAGAAGTATAGAGCAAAAGGTGAAAAAAAAACAGAGCTCATTCACTTTAAATTGAACAGTATCCCTCATAAAAGGAGGTCTGTGAAGGCGAAGAAAAAAATCAGAGGAACCAGACAGTACTTTGCATATATGTATGCTACCTAGAGTATTCTTTTAAAATAGCTCATTTAGGGCTAAAGTTATAGATTTCCAGGGCTTACCTCTATGTAAATATTTCAGCATGTAGTTTGGCTTAAAATTACAAATTTGTGTGCTAAGGAGGTAATTGTATGCCTCTTGGCATGAAAAGAACAACTTGGGTATGGAATGAAACATCTGTGTGCAGACCCTTAACTCTTGAATTTACCTTACAGGATTTAAGAAAACATATTTTTTTTTCAACACAACAGCCAAGGTTAAACTCTCCAGTCTGCACTACTCATACTCACACAAAGTGTTTACACTGTGTAGCTACAGTAGTCACATTAATTTTTCATTAGTGACAGAGAGGCATCTTAGCTGCAATCTCCTGGTCTATTAGGCATACCAAGGAAAATGATTACTATCTAACAAACTTTCTTCTTTAGCATGTACAAGAGGAAGAGTTTGTGAAGAATAAACTATGACATAAGACTCTTGAGGAAATATAAGCCAGTGGGGAAGTCTTTGGCCAAGAAATCTGGTCAAAAAGCCCAACCTCCCTGTGTGTGTGCTTGGACCTTAACTCTGAATTATCAGACATATTTATAGAACTTTTCTGGACCACTTTAATTATGTGATTGACTAAGAAGGCCCTTCTTGAGCTCCTAAAGGTCTGTGCTGGGCTTTATAAATCCATTCATATCTAGAGTTTTAGGGGAGTATTTATCAATTATATAATTTGTCAATCACATACAGAATTATATTTTTGAGGAACACATTCTTCTGAAATTATGACTATATATGTGTGTTTAGAATAAATCATTAAATCAAAGGATAGTGGCCATAATGGAATTTCCCACATTTTGTGACATAAAGTAGACTATTTAATCATTTGGAGCATATTTAAGCCAAATATAAACATACACATCTTCCTAGTAGCAATGCTAAGAGAACTAATGTTTATAAAACACATTAGAATCCTAAGATGAAAGGTTCTAAAGAAACATAAATTATTAAGCAACCCAATAAACATGCTCATCATGAAAGGTTTAAGACTAATGAGCAGCATGAAGTTTACTTCTTGAAGTCTTTCTCAGCTGTAGTTATTATCAAGGGAAAAATCTAACGTTATTGGCAGAATCAGGTGTTTAGAAGGCTAACTCTCTCTAGTGCAACTATACACTCTCCCCCCACCTCTCTGTCTCACACACACACCTTAAGGAAAATAATCAGGAAATAACAGCATGAATCAAATTCAGCCCTTTCATTCTGTTTGGTACTATCTTTAACTCATGACTTGTTACACAAAGTAGCCTGTTTTTTTACTTACTACTTAGGAAGATTTAATTTTAAATTTCATGAGTTATCAAAACTGCACCTTTTTAATGATATTTTGAGAAATAGGTAACGGTCTGCCAAAATTACCCTTTGATTTTCTGCAGCTACATAAGAATAAAAACAAATGGCTGAAATGGACTTGTACCAGATTTCACCTTTGTAGCATTTAGTATCTGAATACATTGGGGCTATTCCCAATTCTGCTACTTACAAGCTATATAACCACAAAGAAGCTTTTAAATGTTCCATATCCTTATCTGTGGAAGCAGTTAAAAAATATTTCTCAGAGGCACTCTCAGCATTAAAAGACATGGTTTATTTAAAGTACTTATCATAGTTGCAGAAAAAGTAGTTGACAAAGTATTATATCCATTTGTAAGAAAAAAAATCAACAAAGTAGGTTTACAGTGTGCCTGGAGGGCTTAGTCTGCAAAGTGTCCAACTCTTGATTTTGGCTCAGGACATGATCTCAGGGTCATGAGACTGAGCCCCACATGGGGCTCTTCACTGAGCATGGAGTCTGCTTCAGATTCTATCTCTCCCTCTCTCTCTATCCCTCTCTGATTCTTGTGTTCTCCCTCTCTTTAAAAAAAAAACCCCAAGAAATGAATAATCCGATTAAAAAATGGGCAGAAGACATGAATAGACATTTTTCTAAAGAAGACATACAGATGGCAAATGGACACATGAAAATATACTCTACATCACTGATCATCAAGGAAATATAAATCAAAACTACAATGAAATATCACCTCACACCTGTTACAATGGCTAAAGTCAACAACACAAGAAACAACAGGTGTTGGTGAGGATGTGGAGAAAGTCGAACCCTCCTAAAACTGTTAGTAGGAATGCAAACTGGTGCAGCCACATGGGAAGATAGCATGGAAGTTCTTCAGAAAGTTAAAAATAGGAATCCCTGGGTGGCTCAGTGGTTTAGCGCCTGCCTTTGGCCCAGGGCGTGATTCTGGAGACCCGGGATCAAGTCCCACATCAGGCTCCCTGCATGGAGTCTGCTTCTTCTTCTGCCTGTGTCTCCACCTCTCTCTGTGTGTTTCTCATGAATAAATAAGTAATTTTTAAAAAGATTTTATTTATTTATTCATGAGGGACACAGAAACAGAGAGAGAGAGGCAGAGACACGGGCAGAGGGAGAAGCAAGCTCCATGCAGGGAGCCGGACGTGGGACTTGATCCTGGAACTCCAGGATCACGCCCTGGGCTGAAGGCGGCACTAAACCGCTGAGCCACCGGGGCTGCCATAAATAAAATAAAAAAAAAAAAAGAAAGTTAAAAAAGAACTACTATATTATCAGCAATTGTACTACCAGGTATTACCCAAAGGATACAAAAATACTAATTCAAAGGGACACATGAGTCCTGATGTTTATAGTAACATTATTTACAATAGCCAAATTATGGAAACAGCCCAAATGTCCATCAACTGATGAATGAATAAAGAAGATGTGGGGGATCCCTGGGTGGCGCAGCGGTTGGACGCCTGCCTTTGGCCCAGGGCGCGATCCTGGAGACCCGGGATCGAATCCCACATTGGGCTCTCGGTGCATGGAGCCTGCTTCTCCCTCTGCCTGTGTCTCTGCCTCTCTCTCTCTCTGTGTGTGACTATCATAAATAAAAAAAAATTAAAAAAAAAAAGAAGATGTGGTATAGGGATGCCTGGGTGGCTCAGTGGTTGAGTGTCTGCCTTGGGCGTGATCCTGGAGTCCTGGGATCGAGTCCCACATTGGGCTTCGCACGTGGAGCCTGCTTTTCCCTCTGCCTATCTCTGCATCTCTCTCTGTGTCTCTCATGAATATATAAATAAAATCTTTAAAAATATGTGAGATATATATATATATATATATATATATATATATATATATAACCCAGCAATAAAAAAGATTGAAATCTTGCCACTTGCAAGGACATGATTGAAGCTAGAGAGTATTTTGCTAAGTGAAATATGTCAATCAAAGAAAAACAAACTCCATATGGTTTCACTCATATGTGGAATTTAAGAAATAAAACAAATGACCACAGGGAAAAAAGAGAGGCAAACCAAGAAACAGACCCGTAACTATAGAGAACAAACTGATAGTTTTCAGAGGGGAGGTGGGTGGCGGGATGTGTTACATAGTTCATGGGAATTAAGGAGTGCACTTGTGATGAGCATCAGGAGTTGTATGAAGTGTTGAATCACTATAATGGTACATCTGAAACTAATATTACACTGTTGACTAACTGGAATTTAAATAAAAACTTAAAGTACCTGTCATAGATCTTGGTACATGGTACATAGCAACATGTTATGAGCAGTATTGCTCATTTCACTAAAAACAGTATTGCTCCTACTATTACTGCTAGAAATACCACTACTTCTGACACTGCTACTACTAATATACCACTATTACTGCAGCTGTTACTACTAATCCTACTGCTACTCTTACTACTACTAACCAATAACACATCAATTAAAAGTCATCTCA
This sequence comes from Canis aureus, assembly GCF_053574225.1. Classification (NCBI taxonomy): domain Eukaryota; kingdom Metazoa; phylum Chordata; class Mammalia; order Carnivora; family Canidae; genus Canis; species Canis aureus. Next base: position 51,486,375 of record NC_135649.1, read on the forward strand.
AAGTATTTTAATTTGTCTTGATGTAAGCAAACTATAAGTTTCAGGTAAAGTTGCTGTCAAATAATAATCTCTGTGTAGTAAGTGCCAACTGATTTTTTTCCTTGCAAGTACTGATTGGATTATTTTCTTCTTCGGAACAACTTGAGCTTTCTGCCTCTTCAATTCTGTCAGCATAGACTGCACAATGACATGGTAGACAGGTAACAAGTCAAGCAGGAATACAAAAGGGCACATAAGTTAACTGCAACAGCAACAACAAATATTCAAAGGTGTCTGTCTTATCTCCCCAATATCAAAGCCACAAAGAATCCTGCTTTCAGCTTTGTGAGGAAGCCAAATGGATAACGGTAAACTTCGGGCTGTTATCAGTCAAATAAACCTCTTTCATCAGCTTTCTGAGAAACATGCTGCAAATCTAAAGACACAATTTATTTCCATGAAGTGAGTGAATGTTTTATTCTCTTGTTTTGACAATGACATAGGGACTTCCCAGATGAACAAGCCCTCCTATTAAAACTTGCTCTAACCCGATCTATGTTTGAAGAAGGGAACATTGCAAGCTTTTTGTCAGTGCAGAAATGTGAATAAACTTTGGCTTAGTTGGACCACAAGGAAAGAAACTGTGTATGCTCAATTCCTTTGCCATTTGCAATAACTGTTGTTTTAGATTTGCATTTGTCCAGGCAGATGGAGAGTGGATTCTAGGGAACTATTTGTCAGGAAACCTAAATGGAAAGTGGTTAATATTTAGAAAAGTCCAACTTCTGTGTCCTGATTTTTTAATTTCTAAAGTGAGATTGTCATAACATTTGGCATCCATAGACAATAGGGCTGTTGGGATGATTGGGTTAATAATTTAATGGGCTTTGAGATCCTTGATTAAAAGGTATGATGTAAGGAAAAATAATGCAATAACACAATCAAACACGAAGAATCTCAATTTTCTTTTCTGCAGTAAACCTGCAATATGGACATTTTTAAAGGAAGGTGTAATGGGTATGCTTACCAAATTTCATGTATATGCATTATACCCTCAGAAGCATATAATTGCGTATGCAAAATGAATAATTGCATACAAAATTGCCCATTTTTGTGTGCAATTACCCATTTTATGTGCACAAATGCTTGTTTGAAAATCTGGCCCTAAAACTGTAGCAAGTAGAGGAAAAATCAGCTTGCACACATGGTTTCTGAAACAGAAATTATGGCCTGCCTTGACTATATAACTGTTGTCAAGTATTGAAACTGTCTTCTTTTCAGAGTTGAATCAAAATGTATTTCCAGACTACATAACAAGACAGTAGCTTGAAAGATATTTTTTAAAGATAAACATAGAAACTTTTTATCCAGCTGCTATTGAGGATGCTGATATATCTTGTGCTATAGCAGCCAGTGATGAGGGCTGTGTAATCACTGCTGGGTATAAGAGGCTATTATACATAAAGGAAAAGGGAGTCATGTTTGATCAAAACTGTGAAGTATTAATATTTTAAAAATACTCACTTTTCTATGGTATAGGATGACTGAATAACAGTCAGGTAAATATTGCTCTATTTAAAGGTAGACTGCTTTTTTGGTTGTTGTTGACAAAAAACTGCATTTACATAACTCTTGAGATTTCAGCATTAGCAAAGATCCATCTATGGATCAGAAATTCTGTAGTATATAGGGACTCAGAAAATCATAGTGGTGGGGTCGGTATGTTTCACAAAATTGACTTAGAGTCTTAGAACTTGAATTTGAGCCATTATTTTTTATTTTTTTAAGAGATTATTATTTTTTTAATTCTTATTTATTTATGATAGTCAGAAAGAGAGAGAGAGAGAGAGAGGCAGAGACACAGGCAGAGGGAGAAGCAGGCTCCATGCACCGGGAGCCCGACGTGGGATTCGATCCAGGGTCTCCAGGATCGCGCCCTGGGCCAAAGGCAGGCGCCAAACCGCTGAGCCACCCAGGGATCCCCATTATTTATTCTTTCAACAGAATAATTATTGTTATAGAAGCTAACTGAAAAATTCTCACCCCTGGCCTGATTATTTATCTTTCAGAGGCCTATTGCTATGCTGTCCTTATCCTAATTACTAATACACCCTCTCTTCAAATCTATAGTGACTTCTTGTTTTCCACCACTCAGACCACACTTGCTCTCTACTAAAAACAAACAAACAAACAAAACAAAAAAAAACAAAAAAACACTTTCCTTAGGCTATGTCAAACTTCCTGAAGTATTTCCTTTTGGCCTGCTATCTGAGCTCAGTCCTTGCCAATCTCACTGCTTCTTGCATCCAGTCTTCTCATTTTTCACTTGATGCATTTTATCAGAAAATCCCTATCATCCCAAGCCTGGCATTCACTCTCATTTCTCCTTTTCAAAAACCTCTATTGTGTCACTAAAATTCTCTAGATTAAAAAGTAGTCAGATAACAACTACCTCCCCCCAAAGCTATGTTTAATTTGTGGGTATAAACATCATTTAGCAAAAATCACAAACATTAAAAATGGTTTAGCCTGTATGACTACAGATTCTTACCACTAATACATTATCATATTGCAAATCATATGTATGAAAGAGTTCAGTTTGTGTTGTTTTAATGCAAACTCCTGTAGAAGAGAGGTGAGGAGAAAGGCAGATTTAGCATCATATGTAGTGATCATATTACCTGTCTCAAAAAAAATACTGGTTTTTATTTCAAAATCACTTTACCAATTACAGTGGGATTCTAAATACATTTTATCATTTGTTCCTCTTAACAACTCTAGGAGAGAGTAGATGAGGTACTAACAGAGTAATCTTTAGACAAAGTAATCTGAACTTCAGCAAGAGTCTTACTTGACTAAGAGAATATGGCTTACAACTGGTGGGTCCATGATTCTTTTTTTTTTTTTTTTTTTTTTTTAATTTTTTATTTTTATTATTTTTTTTTATTTATTTATGATAGTTACAGAGAGAGAGAGAGAGAGAGAGAGAGAGAGGCAGAGACACAGGCAGAGGGAGAAGCAGGCTCCATGCACCGGGAGCCCGATGTGGGATTCGATCCCGGGTCTCCAGGATCACGCCCTGGGCCAAAGGCAGGCGCCAAACCGCTGCGCCACCAGGGATCCCGGGTCCATGATTCTGATGAAGATTTTGTAAACTGCAAAACCAGGTTCTCTCTCCTCCACAGAACTGCCAACATTTCAATAAATACATATACACAGAATGAATAATAGTCACTAACATATTTTTACCTTTATCAGAAACATCACAAGTCCTTGGTGAATAAAATTACTAAAGCTGCAGGAATATCTTGAAACCAATTAATATTTAGCCTTTTAAAAATTTTAATTTCCACTACTGCTTGTTCATTTCCCAGAGTTAGGTGTCTCTCATGTTTTGTCACCCTCACTGATATTTTCACTCATTTTCTTTCCTTTCCCTTTATTCCTTTTCACTAATTTTTATATTCCCCAAATGAATGAGACCAAATAATGTTTGTCCTTTTCCGATTGACTTATTTCACTCAGCATAATACCCTCCAGCTCCATCCACATCGAAGCAAATGGTGGGTATTTGTCATTTCTAATGGCTGGGTGATGGACAATGAGGGGGCACTTGGTGGGATGAGCACTGGGTGTTATGCTATATGTTGGCAAATTGAACTCCTATAAAAAAATAAATTAAATAAATTTTAAAAATAATTTTATTTTTTAAATATTATATTTAAATTCAATTTGCCAACATATAGTGTAACACCCAATGCTCATCTCATCATGTGCCATCCTTAGTGCCTGTCACCCAATTACTCCATTCCCCCACCTGCCTCCCTATCTGCAACCCTTTGTTTGTTTCCAAGAGTTAGGAGTCTCTCTCATGGTTTGTCTTCCCCTCTAATTTTTACCCAGTTTCCTTTAAGAGAAAAAGTTTTATCCATAAAAGATACATCTTGCCTTTACTTGCTACAGACTCTTTTACACGCAGAGATATGGATTTAATTTCTATAAGTTCTTTTACTCTCAAGTATTATTTTTTTCAAAGTCAAAGAGCAATTCTCAAACTACAAGTAATATTGAATGAGGCAAGAAATCACATGCTCAATCAATGATGTAGTACTGTAAGGTGGGCAAAAACATACTTCTATCTTGGAAACTTAAACTGCAGTTGAAATTGTTTCTATGGATATGATAAGAAAAATTGTTATTGAGAAAATACAAAATCTAATAGACCATTTGTGTAGCAGAAATCACTGGTAGATGTGAACACCATGATTTAGGAGCTATTTTCAAATTTAAAACAAATTTCTTTTTTTTTCTGTTTTGTTTTGTGTTCATCCAACAAGAAATTAATTAATGATAGAAAGTACAAATTTCAAACCAAGCTACAGTTATTCTTTTGAAATGCCAAAAAATGCTCATTTTCAAATGGTTACATTACTAATTCCATAATAGCATTTACAATATCATTACTGTTGTTCTTCAGGGGTTTGACTGCCTTTGTTCTTGACACATTTGCTTGTCACATGACCAATTTTATGTCCTTAACATCTACACCTGTTTCATCAACCTCTTCCTCTTCACTCTCCTCTTGTACAGTTGGATCCTGTGTGTTTTCTTGAATGTTTGAGAACACTTCACCCTGAACTTTGAATTTCTCAACAGCAGTTAGTTGTGCTTGCTGAAGTAAATCCTCAATCTTGGCTTCTCCAATAACTATGCAAGAATCTGAAGCTGGGCTATTGTAGACATCTGGTTTTGTGATGACAAAGAGGATATTCGTACATTTCTAGATAGTGACTCTCCTAACTCTTGTAACCTGTTGAAGATCCAGTTTAGACATAGCCTTCCATAGCTTCTTTTCACTCTAGCTCTGTTTTGCTTTACTGATTGGCTCTTCCTCGATTTTAATTGCTGCTGCCTGCTAAGCTTGTTGTGTGATTACCTGTGTAATCCTGTTCCTCAAGCTCTGATACTGATTCATCACTGTTGGATTCTGTTCCAGATGTTGTCTCATCCTGGTGCTATGGCAACTCCTGTTCTGTAGCAGGGGCAGTTTCTGTGGCCTCACTAGGGATTTTGTGTGGGGAACACGGAACCAAGATGGCCACAGGAAGAGCAGGCACCATTTCATTCAATGTATGGACAAAACACCAAATGTGCACAAAATAGAGCACTTAACATCTGCAGAGCATACTCTAATGGAAAATTCAAACTTTAAAATTCAAGCTTTAAAGAAAAGCTTTAAAGTTCATAATATATAGATAATGATTTTCTTTTTTTTTTAGATAATGATTTTCTGATACAAAACATAATGTTTATTATAGAGCTGAATAGTTTATATCCTGCAAATAAATTTATAGGAAATTACCACTTAAATAGTAAACTAACAAATTTTTAGCATACTAATTACAATTAAGAAGAATAAATTAAACCATGGCTATGCATTTTTAAATTGCCAGTTGAAATACTTTAAAAATTTACATAGTGTATTTAACTAGATTCTTAAACATTTATACAATTCCCAATAGATGTTATAATTTGTAGCAGTTTGTATAGTATTTTCTTAATGCCACTTTTGAAAATTCTCAGATCTGAGAACATCTTAAAGAACAAACATTTATGAAAGACATATTTTTCAAATATTGTCATATTTATCTTTCAATTATCTTTACCTCCTGGTTTTGGAATAAAGCAATATACAAGTAAATAAATACATTTAAATAAGTGAAATATGTATGTCAAGATTGTTATGGTAATCTGTAATTTGGTGAAAAATTATCTAAGACCAATATCAAAGACAAATTTGTTAATGTAAGTAATATTAATTACATACAGTGTAATTTTTTTCACTTTATAAAATGTTATCCTTAAAATAATTGCAAGCTATTATGTTTATTTTTTTTATAGAAATATACTCATTCACCAAGAGAAAAGTAGTTGAAGGTAGTACCAGCTATTTTTGAAGAAAGTGTTCATCTGTGCTTGATGAAATATCCTTTTAGTAATTGTTATTTGGGCAGGTTAAAACAAGAGGCCCAACATATCAATTATAACTTAGAATGTGATAACAATTAGAAAAATAATTTTGTCCACGGGGGAATATCTTCTGATTCTATATACTTTAAGTCCCTTGACTTCTCCTGGAACTTGTCCTTCTAGCTGGTCTTCTGGGGGAGGGGCCTGTTGTGCTGATTTTCAGGTGTTAGCACTTGGGGGAGCTGCTCTGCCCCTGCCTGGTGCAGGGCTCAGTGGGGGTTGTTTACCCTGTGAGGCCCCAGGAGGAACAACCACAGTGGCGGCGGCCAGCTCTGGAGCCCTGGATTCAGCTCCCACAGTACCTCCGGAGCTCTCAGTGTGCAGGGGCCTGGATGTTCCAGGGGCGGGGCCGCTGATCTGCTCAGCTCGGGGCAGGAGCTCCCTTGCTGTCCTGGGCCCTCCCGGCCTCTGCCTGTCCCGGGGGAGGCCGGATCTTGGGCTGTGTCCCGGCGCCCTGTGCTCCCGGTCTGCGCTGTTGGATTCGCGCTCCCAGCCGCGCAGCCCCCTCCACACGGAGCCTCTTCCTCTGGCGGAGCCCCTCGGAGCTGCTCTCGCGCAGCCCCCTCCGCGGAGCCGCCGCCCGAGCCCCTCTGAGCTGCTCCTGGGTCCCGCCGTGCGCGCTGCAGCCCTTTAGGGAGCTCGGCGCACTCTACCCAGGGCGCAGGTGTCTGTTAGTGTCCCAGGGAACCTGAGGGCATCCCCGCCCTCCTGGGTCCTGCTCCAACTCCCTGCGAGGCCTTTCCGCCCGGGAAGGTTGGTGCAGCTCCTACTTCTCCGGGACGGGGCTCTCCTGTCCTGGGGACACTCGCCCCGGCCTTAGCCCGGCTCCTCGCGGGGCTCCTCCCCCTTGGAGGCCTTTTGTTTATTTCTTCCCCCCCCCGCCCCCCCCGTCTTCCTACCTTGATAGAAGCGCGAACTCTTCTCACTGTAGCATTCCAGCTGGTCTCTCTTTAATTCTCAGGCCGAATTCATAGATTTTCAGAAAAATTTGAAGGTTTGTGTATACAATGGAATATTACTCAGCTATTAGAAATGACAAATACCCACCATTTGCTTCAACGTGGATGGAACTGGAGGGTATTATGCTGAGTGAAGTAAGTCAATCGGAGAAGGACAAACATTATATGTTCTCATTCATTTGGGGAATATAAATAACAGTGAAAGGGAATATAAGGGAAGGGAGAAGAAATGTGTGGGAAATATCAGAAAGGGAGACAGAACATAAAGGCTCCTAACTCTGGGAAACGAACTAGGGGTGGTAGAAGGGGAGGAGGGCGGGGGGTGGGAGTGAATGGGTGACGGGCACTGGGGGTTATTCTGTATGTTGGTAAATTGAACACCAATAAAAAATAAAGTAGCAGCATGATGGGAAAAGAAATAATTTTGAAGCCATATCCAAAGGTTCTATTGAAATTAAAGCCAGGACTTAACTGAACTTGATTGCTGAGGACACAGTACAAATATGGACAAGATTAACATCTCTTCTATTTCCATGAATATAGTAAGCCATTCTCACCAGCAAGATTGGGCACTGGGTGAAAAAGGGAGTATGATCATTATAAATCCATTCCTATAACTGAAAAATACAGCTCAAAGCACACATCCAATTGGTGGTTCAGAACCATTTCTTTATACACAAAGCATTATGTTATATTATTTAAGTAAACAGAAACTTAGGTAGTCTACTGAAAACACATTACAAAGATGAAAAACAAGGATTTTGCAAGCTTAGGAAATTTTTAGCATTTTTATAAAATATAATTGGAATTGTTTTGTACAAGTGAGATTATAACAGGCATAGAGAAGATTAATGGGGTGAAAGTGAAGGCTGTAATTTAGCTCTTGTTATCTTCCAAATGTGTTTTATAGAGTGTAAGAGATTTTTTTTTAGAGATTTAGTTTCTAGAAATTTTGCTTAAAATGAGAATATATGGGCTTTAATTTGGATTGTGGGGGCACTATTAACAAGGGTACAGTCTAAATGAAAGAACACAAGAATACTCCCAAAATCCCCATCAAATTCCACCAACTTGTGGTTATGGATCTACATGTAGTGGTTTTAGCATATCATCATGTATGCACATGTAGTGAGAAGAGATATTTTAAATGTTCATATCTGGTAAATGCTAAACTTGCCTTGATCTTCTCAATATTGCCTATAACACTTACTCACTCCTCACTGGATGACACTTACACTTTGAACACACACACACACACACCATCAAAACAAGATAGTATTCAAGGCTGAGTTTTAAGTATACATTCCCAAATTGAACAATCATGATCCCCTAACTCCTGAGGGTTACTATCTTTTGGGAAAGCAAAGAGTACAAGTTACCTGTTGCCATAATAATGCTATATAACAAACTATTCCCAAAGCTCAATAGACTAAACTAATAACCATATAATATTGCTTAGTAAATCAGTGTGTTGGTTGGAAAGTTCTTGTATTGTTCAGCTTGACAAGGCTCATTCATGCATCTGCAGGTCCACTGGACGACTTTACTGATCTTGACTATCTCTCATAACTGAGACCTTATCTAGGACTATTGGGCTGAAAAGTCTCTACTCCACATGGTTTCATGTCCTCCAACAGGACAGCCTAAGTTTGTTCTTATGGAAGAGACAAATCCTAACAAAACAAAACAAAACAAAACAAAACAAAACCAGTAGAAGTGTGTGAAGTCTCTTGAGGCCTAGATTCAGAACAGGCCAATCATCTGCTACATTCTATTGACCAAGTAATAAGATTAGCCCAGTTTTAAGAAGTTAAAAAAGCGCCTCTTAATTATTGATGGGAAGTGTTATAAAATAATATTGCCAAGGTCCTAGATACAAAGAAAAGTGGAGAATTGGGCCATTTCTGCAGTTTATCACAAGAATATCTTAATAAAAGAAGATCTGAAAGATTTAAGTGTCACCAGAACTGAAATTCCTCAATTTAGAAACTTCTGAACACGAATGAAGCGGTTTTCAAATGGAAGACCAGGGCATATCTGCCCCCAGATACCTGGATGACTTCCTGTTTCAAATTGTTTACTTTCTTCCTAGACTTCATCTCTTCAGAGAGGCCTTTCCCAACCACTCCCTTTATCCTAACTAAAACTGTAGACCTTATTCACACCTTAACCCTTAACCCTGCTTAAGATTTTTCCCCCTAATGCTCTTCAGCCCCTGACACACTATTTGTTTGTTTTTATCCATCTCCCTGAACCAGGATCTAAGTTCCTTGAGTCCAGGAATTTTGTCCATCTTGTCCCTTGCTGTATTCCCAGTACTTTTTTTTTAATTTTTATTTATTTATGATAGTCACACAGAGAGAGAGAGTGAGAGAGGCAGAGACACAGGCAGAGGGAGAGGGAGAAGCAGGCTCCATGCACTGGGAGCCCAATGTGGGATTCGATTCCGGGTCTCTAGGATCGTGCCCTGGGCCAAAGGCGGGCGCCAAACCGCTGCGGCACCCAGGGATCCCCTGTATTCCCAGTACTTAGAACACCGTCTGGCAGAGTAGATGCTCAAATAGTGTTTATTGAATGAATGTCGTAATAAACCAGAACTATTGAAGTCCCACAGCTGCTACCTCAAGAGTTAGTTGTAAAAGCCACAAAGCCTATTGGTAGCTATATTTATTTCTGCCTTGGGCACTGGCATATGATCAAGCCCTATCTCTATTTCTGAGTTCTCATCAATAAGTCTCATCTACTGATTCTGTTGTGATCTGTTTTGATCCTGAAACATGTCATCTCAATGCATTCTATTTTGATTCTTGTCCCAGATAAGCCCTTAGTTTTACCTAACTATAAATCTATATGTTTCTCGGTTTGTGAAACAATGCTTCTTACTTTAGGAAGATCTTATTGAATGGTGAAAAGGACTGCTTTCTTAGCATGAGGACCTGGGTTTATTTATTTATTTTTTTAAATTTATTTTTTATTGGTGTTCAATTTACTAACATACAGAATAACCCCCAGTGCCTGTCACCCATTCACTCCCACCCCCCGCCCTCCTCTCCTTCTACCACCCCTAGTTCGTTTCCCAGAGTTAGCAGTCTTTACGTTCTGTCTCCCTTTCTGATATTTCCCACACATTTCTTCTCCCTTCCCTTATTTTCCCTTTCACTGTTATTTATATTCCCCAAATGAATGAGAACATATAATGTTTGTCCTTCTCCGACTGACTTACTTCACTCAGCATAATACCTTCCAGTTCCATCCACGTTGAAGCAAATGGTGGGTATTTGTCATTTCTAATAGCTGAGTAATATTCCATTGTATACATAAACCACATCTTCTTTATTTATTTATTCATGAGAGACACACAGAGAGAGGCAGAGGCATAAGCGAAGGGAGAAGCAGGCTCCATGCAGGGAGCCCGATGTAGGACTCCATCCTGGGACTCCAGGATCACACCATGAACAGAAGGCAGATGCTCATCTGCTGAGCCACCAAGGCATCCCAGACCTGAGTTTAAAGTTTATTTCTGTTTTGATTGTGACTTTGTTTTTTTTTTTTGTTTTTTTTTTTTTTTGATTGTGACTTTGGAGTGGTTACTTACACTATTGAGATTCATTTTTCTTTCACCTATAAAATAAAAGATAACACCTACCATACTTAAACTTATAGTGGTCCCCTTAAAGGAAACTCTCATCCCTAAAAGTAGATTGCCAGTAGCCATGTTTGTACTAGATGACCCTCTCCAGTCATATATGATTGGGTCATATCCAGCCCAGATTGAATCAATCAGTCTCTCTTCCTATCCACCCCCATCCTTGCAATTGGAAGTGAGGTTTATGAACTTGGATCTGTGGACTGCCATCTTCTGCCATGAAGACTGAGTAAGAGAATAATTCTAAAGAGTTAGAAAGATAAAGCAAACCCTCAGGAAGAAAATCAGAAGCAATAAATGGAGGGAAAGTATTGCCTTGTTTCCTGACAACTTTCAATTTTCTCATTCCAACTTTTTTCTGAGGTTTTCCTATGCACACCTTTGGGTGACATGAAACATTCTTTTTTCCAAACAGTGAACATCCCATTTCTTTGTTAATCTAGTTTGTTTCAATTACTAACAATCAAAAATCCAAATAAATAAACTCTTTGAGTTGTTGCAAGGATAAAAATCATTAAGGCCTCTAAAATGCCTAGCATGTTGTACCTCAATTATTTTCATTTAACTCTACTGGAACTATGCTTGTTCCTAATTCTCAGATTACTATCTGTTGCTCCTACCTGACTTAGTTGAGACAAGGTAGGTTGGTGTAATGAACTGTTATCAGGTCTATTTTTTTTAAGATTTTATTTATTTATTTATTTTGAGAGAGAGAGAGAGAGAGAGAGAGAGAGCAAGCACAAGTGGGTGGAAGGGCAGGACAGGGAGAAGCAGACTCCCTGCTAAGCAGGGAGTCCAAAGCAGAGCTTGATCTCAGGACCCTAGGATCATGACCCAAGCTGAAGGCAGATCCTTAACCGACTGAGCCACCTAGGTACCCCTGCAAGTCTATTTAATAATGGATTTATACATATATGCTTTGATTCATGCACTTTTAGAAGAAATATACCTTTTGTGTGTTTTGTTTTTGGTTTTTTGTTTTTTGGTAAGAAAGCATACAGAGATAGACCACATCTGTTCTCACCTCCCTAGAGATCTTACTCCTATCTTCATAGCAGCCAAACGGGTTGAAACTTTAGCACTGTCATTTGCTAGCTATGTGTACATGTGTAAAATACTTAACCCATCTTGCCTGTTTCTTCTTCTGTAAAATGGGCTTGACAAAAGTACCCACTAGATAAATTGTTTTGAGGCTTCAGTGACTTAGCCACAGAAAAGTATTTTAGAACAGCTCATTGATATTTAATTAGTTTGCTCCTAGAATTCTCTGGGTCCTTCTCAGTCAATAGATACCTACAAATAGACTTAACACACCCTCTTTCAAATATGCTTCATTATTTCCTGATAATATTAACTAAAACCCACAGACACGAACACATCCATTCTTATTATTCCTGTTATTTATGATCACATTATTGACTAGACAGATTAAAAGAGAAAGAGAGAGAGAGAGAGAGAGAGAGAGCACCATCTACTACATTAGTTATTTCCCCATTTAGTATTGGTAATTCTCTGAAGGAAGAATAGTAAAGACAAATTGTTGGACTTATTGATGCATCTTAGCACCTAAAATTTCCAAAGCAAAAAATGAACAAGTCCTGTATCATTTGTTTTCTGTTTTCAAATGACCAAGGCTACTGTTTTCAAATTGACCAAGTGTGAATGCTAAGAAATGTTATGGCAAGTGAAGTATAGGAGATTGTGGTACATCTTAATAAAACAATTTCTGGCTGTTTTTTAAAAAACTGATTGAACATTTTAACTTTGGAGCATGCATCAATCAGTTGCATTCCTAATGATATACTATTTCCCTCATCAGTACGGTTTGGTTTCTTTTATGTGTGTGATTCTCAACCCACTACTTTAAATACTATATATTCCCTTTCCCAGAGGTGATTACTGCATCTTAAGAAAAAAAGAAAATTAATTCTTCTATGTATCCAACACTGCCTTAAATAAGAACAGCTCAAGGGTTGACAATTATAAAGTATCTTATAGTCTGCTTAAGAGTGCTAGCACTATACAAATATGAAGGAAAAAATGCCTTGAAAAACATTCTGGATTAGTGTCTTGGTTTTTAGTTAATTTATTTTATTAAGGCTTAAAAATCTCCAAATGCATCTGCATAGAGTTTTTCTTTTCATTATCTGCCACACTAGAAAAAATCACTCCATAATAGAGTCATGGCTTTGATACAAAAACTTGGAACTCAAGAGGGGGAACATTTTACATCTGTGTTAAGTACATGTCTTTGCTTAAAGTGTAACTCTTTTTTTGTATTTAATAACTTTATTAAACAACTAGAGTATGTAGTTCCACCTCTAACATTTGTGGGGCCTAGGACAAGAGTATAAATAAAAGCCCACATACCATATGTGTAAATATTTACGATTTATAAATCAATTTAACAAATATATTATCATAATGACAAACTTTTAAAATGTGTAAGCTGAATTTTTATATGACAAATTGGGGAAAATAATAAGTCTGATCATATTTATCATTATTCAAATGTTGGGTCAATGTTTGAATTGGCAATATATACATAATATGGAAATTAAATTCTATAAAATTTTATTTTAATAAAATTACACTGTTGTAATTAAGTTTTCACGTAATTTTTTGGCTGTTGACATTTAGAATCTAGAGTCAAAAGTAAAATGCTATTTTATTCAAAGTGTACAAATTTTTAATCTATTTCATCAAATTACATAAAACAATGTATAAAATAAAAAATAAATTTAGTTTTCATAAATTATTGCAATAATTTTTTTTCATCTAAAATCTTCAAAATATAACAAATATTTTAACAAATAATAAATTTTAATAAATATTTTTAAATAAAATATTTATATTTTGAGTATTTTCAAATAACAAATTATATTTAATGAATAGTAAAGTTTTTTTTAAAGATTTTTATTTATTTATTTATTCATGAGAGACACACAGAGAAAGAGAGGCAGAGACACAGGCAGAGGGAGAAGCAGGCTCCATGCAGGGAGCCCGATGTGGCACTCGATCCCCAGTCTCTAGGATCACACCCCGGGCTGGAGGTGGTGCTAAACCACTAGGCCACCGGGGCTGCCCTGAATAGTAAAGTTTTAAAATGAATTTGAAAAAAAATAAAATTGTATCATTTTTGCAAATTTAAACAAATTGTATTATATATCTTTGAAAGTAAAACTGTATTACATATGTTTGAAAGTAAAAAAAAACACACAATTCTATTATTCAATGTAAATCAATGTCATATTTATTTATTTATTTTAAAATGTTTATTTATTTATTAATGAGAGACACAGAGAGAGAGAGAGAGAGGCAGAGACACAGGCAGAGGGAGAAGCAGGCTCCATGCAGGGAAACTGACGTGGGACTCAATCCCAGGTCTCCAGGATAAGGCCCTGGGCTGAAGGTGGCACTAAACTGCTGAACCACCCGGGCTGCCCCTCAACATCATATTTAATATGTATTATGTCTACCTCCATAATTACTAATTTAAGAGTTATATGAATTATTTAATATCATAAAATATTCCTCAGCTACCATGTGTGAATGTCATGTTAATATGTGAATATTCCCAAAGCTATACACTTGAACATGCTCTGAAACAGCAAAATGGACACTCAGAACTACTGGGAAATCATATTTCATTTTGAAAGAATCTATTATATTTATGATATCTGAGAGGAAGTTTTTTTTATCTACTTTATACTGAATGTATTCAAATAGGAACAACACCAAGATTCTAAAATATATACTAGGCACAGACAAAGGATATGAAAAGTTGTTTTGCCTGAAAAGAAATATATAAAGGAAATTTGTTTACTTAACTACTAATAAAAGCTGGTAATTATTATAATAAAATCAAAGTGTTAGTCTACTCCTTTTAAAATAGGAAAAATTAAGTATTTTTGAAAAGCCTGATAATGGGAGAACATGTAGGAAAACTGGCATATAATACCTTTCTGGTGGTAAGTTAAATTTAGATGTTTATTCTGGCTAGCAAATTGAAATTTAATCAACATATCAAGAAACATAAAATTTCTCATACTCTTTCTTTTGATAATCTCATCTCAAAGAATTGCTCTAAGAAATCTACTTCTAAAAAGTCTTGGGGAGGTGGGGCAAGATGGCAAAGGAGTAGGGTCCCCAAGTCACCTGTCCCCACTAAATTACCTAGATAACTTTCAAATCATCCTGAAAACCTGTAAATTCGATCTGAGACTTAAAGAGAGAACAGCTGGAATGAAACAGAGAGATGAATTTGGGCTTCTAACAAGATAGGAAGACAGAAAAAAAATATAAAAAAGACTCAAGTGCGAGAGGGGCCCCTGCGAGGAGCCAGGCTAAGGCTGGGTGGTGACAGCCTCAGAACAGGAAAGCCCAGTACCTGAGATGCAGGAACTTTAAAAATCTGCACCAGATTCTTCCTTGACGGAAAGGCGTTTAACAGGGAACTCGGGCTGGATCTCAGGAAGGACAGTGGAGCCTCCAGGTTCCCAGGGTCACTAACAGAGCAAGTGCGCCCTGGGGGAGAGCGTGCCACACACGCGGACCAAGATCTCTAAAGGGCTGGAGTGTGCGTCCAGCAGGGCATCCGGAGAAGCTCAGGCAATGGCTCTGGGTGGAGGGGGCTGCGCAGCCCCTGGAGCAGGATTCCAGCAATGCAGGCCCTGGATCCCAGGGCACCGGGGGAAACATCCCAGGATCCTGCGCTCCCCCCAGGAAAGGCAAAAGCGGGGAAGGCACAGGACAGCGAGGACTCTCCTGCTATCGGGCGCCCATAAGCTTTGCAGATCAGCACTGCCCCCCCCACCCCCCGCCGCCCCTGGAGCATCCAAGCCAGTGTGGACTGGAAGACTGCAATAGATACTGTGGGAGCTGACTCCAGGGCTGGAGTGCTGGTTGCCGCCACTGTTGTTGTTCCTCCTGGTTTCACCCTGTGCCTGGGATGGAGTGGGGCTGCCAGGAACAGGGGCCTCACAGTATAAAGAGCTCCTACTGAGCCGTGCACACACCTGAGAATCAGCACAGCAGGCCCCTACCCCAGAAGACCAGCTGGAAGACACGGGAAGAGCAAGTTCTTGGCCAAGCAGCTCGGGAAACTCCAGGGGAAATCGAGGGAGTTACAGTATATAGAAGCAGAGGATACCTCTCTTTGGTTCTTTTGTTGTTGTTTGTTCTTTTTTTCTCTTCCTTTTTCAGTACAACTTGTTTTTAGCCACTCTGCATTGAGCAACATGAAGAGAAAAAAGAACTCAACATGAAGAAAAAATCAGAAACAGTACTCTCTGCCACAGAGTTACAGAATTTGGATTACAATTTGATGTCAGAGAGTCAATTCAGAAGCACAATTATAAAGCTACTGGTGGCTCTGGAAAAAAGTATAAAGGATTCAAGAGACTTCAAGACTGCAGAAATTAGATCTAATCAGGCCAAAATTGCAAATCAATTAAATGAGATGCAATGAAAACTGGAGGTCCTATGAATGAGGGTTAATGAGATAGAAGAAATAGTGAGTGATATAGAAGACAAGTTGATGGCAAGGAAGGAAGCTGAGGTAAAAAGAGAAAAACAAAAGATCGTGAGGAAAGGTTAAGGGAAATAAATGATAGCCTCCGAAGGAAAAATCTACATTTAACTGGAGTTCCAGAGGACGCTGAAAGGGACAGATGACCAGAAAGCATATTTGAACAAGTCATAGCAGAGAACTTCCCTAATTTGGGGAGGGAAACAGGCATTCAGATCCAGGAGACAGAGAGGTCCCCCCCCCTAAAATAAATAAAGACTATTCAATGCCTCTAATAGTGAAACCTACAAATTCCAAAGATAAAGAGAAAATCCTTAAAGCAGCAAGAGACAAGAGATCCCTAAGTTTTATGGGGAGAAATATTAGATTAATAGCAGATCTCTCCACAGAGATCTGACAGGCCAGAAAGGGCTGGAAGGATATATTTAGGGTCCTAAATGAGAAGAACATGCAGCTAAGACCACAATATCCAGCAAGGCTCACATTCAGAATACAAGGAGAGATAAGGAGCTTCCAAGTTAGGCAGAAACTGAAAGAATATGTGACCACCAAAACAGCATTGCAAGAAATATTAATGGGGACTCTGTAAGAGAAAGAGGATGCCCAAAGAAGTAATCCATAAAAACAGGAATTGTATAGGTATTATGATGACACTAAATTCATATCTTCCAATAGTAATTCTGAACATGAATGAGCTCAATGATCCCATCAAAAGATGCAGGGTTCCAGACTGGGTAAAAAAGCAAGACCAACTATCTGCTGTCTATAAGACACTCATTTGAGACATAAGGACACCTACAGCCTGAAAATGAAAGGGTGGAGAAGCATTTACTACTCAAGTGGTCCTCGAAAGCAGGGGTAGCAATCCTCATATCAGATAAATTAAAGTTTATTCAAAAGACTGTACTGAGAGATGAAAAGGAGCAATATATCACACTTAAGGGATCTATCAAACAGGAGGACCTAACAATTATGAATATTTATGCCCCTAATTTGGGAGCTCCAAAGTATATCAATCAATTAATAGACAAAATAAAGACATACTTAGATAATAATATACTAATACTGGGAGACATCAACACGGCACTTTCTGCAAATGACAGATATTCTAAGCACAATGTCTCCAAAGAAACTAGAGCTTTAAGCGATACACTGGACCAGATGGATTTCACAGATAATTATGGAAGTTTATATCTAAATGCAACTGAATGCACATTTTTCTCAAGGGCACATGGAACTTTCTCCAGAATAGACCACATACTGGGTCACAAATCAGGTCTGAACCGATATCAAAAGATTGGGATTATCCCCTGCATATTTTCAGATCATAATGCTTTGAAACTTGAACTCAATCACAAGAAGAAATTTGGAAGAAACTCAAACATGTGGAGGTTAAAGAGCATCCTGCAAAAATATGAATGGGTCAACCAGAAAATTAGAGAAGAATTAAAAAGATTCATGGAAACTAATGAGAATGAAGATACAACTATTCAAAATCTTTGGGATACAGCAAAAGCAGTCCTGAGGGGGAAGTACATCGCAATACAAGCATCCATCCAAAAAACTGGAAGGAACTCAAATACAAGAGCTAACCTTGCACCTAAGGGAGCTGGAGAAAGAACAGCAAATAGATCCTACCCCCAGCAGAAGAAGAGAGTTAATAAAGATTCGAGCAGAACTCAATGAAATAGAGACCAGAAGAACTGCAGAACAGATGAAAAAACAAAACAAAACAAAACAAAACAAAACAAAAGAAGTTGGTTCTCTGAAAGAATTAATAGAATAGATAAACAATTAGCCCACCTTATTAAAAACGAGAAAAGACTCAAATTAACAAAATCATGAATTAAAAAGGAGAGATCACCACCAATACCAAGGAAATACAAATGATTTAAAAAACTTATTATGAGAAGCGATATTCCAATAAAATAGGCACTCTAGAAGTAATGGGCACATTTCTGGAAAACAACAAAATACCAAAACTGGAACAGGAAGAAATAGAATACCTGAACAGGGCGATAACCAGGAAGGTAATTGAAGCAGTCATCCAAAACTTCCCAAGACAGAAAAGTCCAGGGCCAGATGGTTTCCCAGGGGAATTTTATCAAACGTTTAAAGAAGAAACCATACCTATTCTACTAAAGCTGTTTGGAAAAATAGAAAGAGGTGGAGTACTCCCAAACTCGTTCTATGAGGCCAGCATCACCTTAATTCCAAAACCAGACAAAATCCCACCAAAAAGGAGAATTAGAGGGAGATATGTGGAGTGGCAGTTTAGTATCTTGACTGTGGTGCTTACATGGAGCTACAAATGTCATCAAATGACATACAGCCGCAGGTATACACAAATAAGTGCATGTGTAACTGGTGAAATCTGAATAAACTCTGTGGATTGTACAAAAAAAATAAAATAATAAAATAAAGTGTCTATATACAAATATGTATATGTTTATATTAGAAAATTGGAGACAACATTAATGGTTCCACATAGGGGAAGGACTAAGTAGATTATGCTACATCAAATATGCAAAGCGTCTATTGAAAATGTTAAACAACATTGTAGCAAATGAAAAAAAATCTAAGTAAAAAGCACAAAAATGAAGGCATAGTATGTCTAAATGATGTAAAATTTACATACATATGGCTAAAAACTTGCCAGGAACAAAGACTTAAAAATAGCTGTGCATTTTTTTTCTTTTTTCTCAACAATATAACTAATTTTATTTTAACTTGCATTTATATCCAGTTTTCATGCCATTGCCTAGCATTTCAATATATCTAGTGACAACCCAGAAAATATCCTGTTATCTTCTCTTCATAACTAAAACCTAGCAAAAATCCCAACCCTAGATAAAACCAAATACCCACTATCTCTGCACCTACATGCAGGCAAATGATCACTGCCAGGGAAACAATATGACAAGGATCTTGGTAGGACTCTAAATTAATGACCACTAATCTCAAATTGGCCTCCAACCACTCTGGACTTTTTAATGATGTATTTGTTGTCAACTGGCCCTCCTACACTCTACAGTGATTATTTATAAATTAACTTTATTGACTTCAAATATCTGACCTCTCCTCCTCTCTCACTGACAGCAGTTTTTTTCTCAGGGGAAAAAAAAGCCATATAATAGGAATTCTCTCAACATCATAGATCACATTTAAAAACTTACCTGAATCTAAGATATAGCATAGCATAGCATAGCATAATGATTAAGAACCTAAGTTCAGAAGCCAGAACTCCTGTGTCTAAAGCTGAATATTGTCACTTGCTAGCTGTGTGATTTTGGGAAAGTTATCTAACTTTTTTCTATCTCCTCTCCAGTAAGATAGGGATAATAATAGTCCTATATAGGATTATTATAAGAATTTAGTCTTGTGAGTATGTTATAATGGTATTCAGTATATTAATAAATTCAATAAATATTAGCTATATGTACCCCAAACTATCCCTTTTACCTTTTGTTTTTTTAATGATGCTTAAGTAACCCTCTACTTTGAATTGCGATAGAATTCTATCATCTTAACTGTTCAAGAATATTACCCAGTGTAATTTCTTTTTTACTGCTGTATTTTCAACCAATTATTCTGTACAGATTCTTTTCTATCAGTATTTAAATATACTTAGGCATCTTCCCTTCACAACTAAATTTCTCAAAATAGTTTTCTCTACCAGTCATTCTCATACTTGAGCATATATCAAAATCAACTGGAGGGCTTGTTAAAACAGATTTTTGGGCTTTCCCCCAGAATTTCTTATTCAGTCAGTCAGGCGGAACCAGAGAATTTGCATTTCTAACAAGATTTTTATTGGTATGCCTACTACTGGTCCAGGCACCACACTCTGAGAACTTCTAAACTACACACTGACTACCCACCTACTTTTACCTCTCACAGATCTCACTTAAGCACATCTTTAGAACTGGTCCGTATAAGATCATCAATGGCCTCCAGGTTGCCTTTGGATACTTATTTTTGCAACAATTATCACTCACTCTTCCTTTTTTGTCCTACAGAAAATTTATTGTGAAATCTCACCTTACACATTGTTGGACGTAAAGCCACATAAGTTCTAAATGATATTGACTTTAAAAATTAAGAAATAGGGATCCCTGGGTGGCGTAGCGGTTTGGCGCCTGCCTTGGCCCAGGGCGCAGTCCTGGAGACCCGGGATTGAGTCCCACATCGGGCTCCCGGTGTGTGGAGCCTGCTTCTTCCTCTGCCTATGTCTCTGCCTCTCTTTCTCTCCCTGTGACTATCATTAATAAATAAAAATTAAAAAAAATAAAAAATAAAAAAATAAAAATTAAAAAATAGCAACAGCCTTTCAAGGATCCAGATGAACAAATGAATTAGAAAAAGTAACAATCACATGAAAGACATCAAAAACTATAATGTTTTCAGTGATATGAACACCATATCCATAGAATGGGAGTTTGAATTATTCAGTTTTTTTTCATATATCTACCAGGTGATATTAATGCAAGTGGGCCTTGAACCATACTTGGAAAAACTGTAAGTGTCAAAATAAAAACAAAACTTAATTTGGGCTAAAAGCCTGTAAAAGATTCAGCACTAGCAGACTGATGATTTTGTAAAGTTCAAAGATTTTGCCCATTTGTTCTGCTGCTTCCTTTTGTTCTCATGAAGTAGTAATAATTTCATATATTCCAGAATGGGTGCTTTGCTGGAGGTATATGCTATAAATATTTCCCACACTGTGAATGGGTTACATTTTAACTTTCTTAATGGTTTATTTTGATGAGGTTCTTAGTCTTAATATGGTCCAATTTGCTTTTTTTTCTCTTAAGATTAGTACTTTCTGTACATTAAGAAATATTTACCCTTCCAATGTCACAAAGATACTCTGTTTTCCTCTAAAAGAATTATGAACTTATCATTCATAATTATATATTAAATCATTAGAAATAGATATTGTTGGGCACCTGGGTGGCTCAGTGGTTGAGCGTCTACCTTCAGCTCAGGTCATGATCCCGGGGTCCTGGGATCAAGTCCCACAGGAAGCCTATTTCTCCCTCTGCCTATATCTCTGTCTGTGTCTCTCTGTCACTCATGAATAAATAAATTTTAAAAAGGAATAGATTTTGCAGTATGGCAGTGATTTTCATGTTTTAGTCTTAGAAGTCCATTGTAGTCTTAAACAGGACTGCAAAGAGCTTTTATGTGGTATTGATACCACCCATAATACAAAATATTCATGAGAAAATTTTATAATTTGGGGACCATCTGTAGATATTTTTTAGTTTCTCTCATAATGCATATTGTTTTTAGTTTTTAATGTAGAGTCTTGTACATCTGTAACTTGATGCAGTCCCAGATATATGATTTTTATGGTTTGGGGTTCTGTTTTTTAAAAGGTTTATTTATTTATTTAGGAGGGAGGGGCAGAGGGAAAGAATCCGAAGCAGAAACTGCCCCCCTTCCAAGCACAGAGCCTGACATGAGGCTCAGTCTCAAGATTCTAAGATCATGACCTAAGCAGAAATCAAGAGTTGGACGCTCAACCAACTGAAGCACCCAGCTGCTTCATGTTTTGGGATAATATTTTATTAGTTCTTTAACTTTTTATTAGGGTAAAATATACATAACATAAAACTTACCATCTTAATCATTTATATGTGTACTGATTAGTAGTGTTATACACATTCACATTGTCGTACAACCTGTTTCTAGAACTTTTCGTCTTGCAAAACTGTGCCCATTAAATAACCTCCATGAGATCTTCTCAGCCCCTAGTAACCACTGTTTTACTTTCTTTCAATGAGTTTTATTCTAGATAAGTCATAGTAGTGCACTCATTCAGTATTTGTCCTTTTGTGTCTGGCTTATTTCATGTAGCATGACTTCAAGGGTCATCCACATTGTAGCATATATCAAAATTTTATTCCTTTTTATGAATGAATAATATTCCATTCGATGTATATACCATTTTTTTTTGTTTATCCATTTACCTACTAATGGATGCAGGTTGTTTCTACATTTTGGCCTTTGTGAATATGCTGCTATGGATATTGCTGTACAAGTAATCTGAATCCCTGCTTTCACTTCTGTTGGGTATGTATCTAAGAGTAAAATTACTGGATCATAAGGCAATTCCATGTGTAACTTTATGAGGAACGATCAAAGTGCTTTCCATAGTGACTTCATCATTGTACATTCATACAAGCAATGTTGGGTGCAACTATTTTAAGATTTAAGAAAAAATTTAATTTCATTTTTATTCCAGTGTAGGTAGCATACAGTGTTTTATTAGGTTCAGGTATACAATGTAGTGATTCCACAATTCCACATGTTATACAGTACTCACAAGATAAGTTTATTCCTAATTCCCTTCAGGTGAAGGATTTCACCCATCCTTATCCATTTCCTTTCTGGAAACGCTGTTTGTTCTCTATACTCAGGAGTGTCTGTTTCCTGATTTCTCTCTCTTTTTCTTCACTTTGTTTATTTCATTTGAATCTTAAACCCCACATATTAGTGAAATCATATGCTATTTGTCTTTCTCTGACTGGCTTATTTCATTTAGCATTCTACTTTCTAGATCCATCCATGTTGTTGCAAATGGCAAGATCTCATTCTTTTTGTGGTTGAATAATATTTCATTGTATTTATATAACCCATCTTCTTTTTAAATTTTAATTCTCGTAGAGTTAACATACAGGGTTACATTAGTTTCAGATGTACAATATAGTGATTCAACAATTCCATACATCACCCAGTGCTCATCACTACAAGTGCACACCTTAATCCTCATCACCTGTTTCACCCATCCACCCACCCACCTCATTTATGGTAACCTCATTTATATTTAAGAATGAGGGTGACCTGGGTGGCTCAGTGGTTTAGTGCCTGCCTTCAGCCCAGGGTGTGATCCTAGAGACCCGGGATCGAGTCCCACATTGAGCTCCCTGCATGTAGCCTGCTTCTCCCTCTGCCTGTATCTCTACTTCTCTCTCTCTCTCTCTGTATCTCTCATGAATAAATAAATATTTGAAAAAAAAAAGAATGAGTTTCTTGGTTTGTCTTTCTCTTACTTTTTTAATCCTTTGTACATTTGTTTTATTTCTTTTTAAAGTTTGTATTTAAATTGCAATTAGTTAACATACAGTGTAATATTAGTTTCGGATGTACAATTTAGTGATTCAGCATTTCCATACAACACCCAGGTTAATCACAAGTGCACTCCATAATCCCTATCATCTATTTAATACATATACCCTCCCACCCACCTATTCTCTGGCAACTATGTTTGTTCTTTATAGTTAAGAGTTTGTTTCTTGGTTTTCCTGTCTCTTATTTTCCTCTATGATTGTTTGGGGTTTTGGTTTTTTTTTTTATTTTTATTTTCTTCTTTCCAAATTTTTATATAAATTCCAGTTAGTTAACAGTGTAACACCAGTTTCAGGTGTAGAATTTAGTGACTCATCACTTACAACAAGTGATCATCACAAGGGCTTTCCTTAATACTCATCATCTATTTAACCCACCCCCCACCCCACCCCCCAGCCCAACTGTTCTCCAGTAACCAACAGTTTGTTCTCTATAAGAGTCTATTTTTTGGTTTTCCTCTCTCTTATTTCCCCCTATGTTCACTTGTTTTGTTTCTTAAATTTCACATTTGAGTGAAACCATATGGTATTTGTCTTTCTCTGACTGACTTATTTCACTTAGCATAATACTCTTTAGCTCAATCCATGTCATTGCAAATGTTAAGATTTCATTCTTTCTTATGCCTGAGTTATATATATATATATATATATATATATATATATATATATATACATACAATCTTTTATCTCTTTTATAACTAGGTATTTTATAGGTTTTGAAGTAATTGAAAATGGGATTGATTCCTTGATTTCTCTTTCTACTGCTTCATTTTTTTGGTGTAGAGAAGCACAACAGAGTTCCGTATGTTTATTTTGTATCCTATGGCTATATTTTGGTGGAGTCTTTTGGTTTTCTACATAGAGTATCATGTCATCTGCAAATAGTGAAAGATTGACTTCTTCCTTGTCAATTTGGACGCTTTTTTATTTCTTTTTGTTGTCTGATTCCTGAGACTAGTATTTCCAGTACTATGTTAAGTAACAGTGGTGAGAGTGGACATCCTTACCTTACTCCTGACTATAGAGGAAAAGTTCTGTTTTCCCCATTGAAGATATATTAGCTGTGGGTTTTTCATGTATGGCCTTTGTTATGTTGATGTATATATATCATCTATTTCTACTTTATTGAGGGTTTTTATCATGGATAGACGCTGTACTTTGTCAAAAGTTTTTTCTGCACCCATTGAAAGGATCATATGGTTCTTATCATTTATTTTATTAATGTGGTATATCACATTGTTTTATTTGTGAATATTGAACTATGCCTGCAGCCCAGAAATAAATCCCATTTGATTATAGTGTGCGATTCTTTTAATGTACTGTTGAATTTTATTTGCTAGGTTTTTATTAAGAATTTTTGCATTGATGTTCATCAAGAATTCTGGCCTGTAGTTTTCCTTTTTAGTGGAGTCTTTGTCTATTTTTATAGCCACGTAATGCTGGCCTTATAGAATTAATTTGGAAGTTTTCCTTCTGTTTCTATTTTTTGGAAAAGTTCGAGAATGCATATTAAATATTCTTTAAATGTTTGGTAGAATTCCCCTGTGAAACCATATGGCCCTGAACTTTTATTTCTTGGGTGATTTTTTATTACTGATTCAATTTCTTTGTTTCCTATCAGTCTGTTCAAGTTTTTAATTTCTCCCTGTTTCTGTTTTGGTAGCTTATATTTCTAAGAATTTATCCATTTCTTCCAGACTGTCTAATTTGTTGTCATATAGTTTTTTCACAATATTCTCTCAGAATTGCGTGTATTTCTGTGGTGTTCCTTGTTATTTCTCCTGTCTCATTTGTGATTTTACTCATTTGGATTCTTTCTGTTTTCCTTTTGATATTCTGGCTAGAAGTATATCAATTTTCTTAATATTTTCAAAGAACAAGCTCTTGATTTCATTGATATGTTCTATTGTTTTTATTTGTTTGTATGTATATTATTTATTTCTGCTCTAATCTTTATTATTTCCCTTCCTCTGCTGGCTTTTAGGCTACATTTGTTGTTGTTCTTGTTCCTTTAGTTGTAAGGTTAGATTGTTTATTTGATATGTTTCTTGCTCCTTTGTGTAGGCCTATATTGCTATATACTTCCCTCTTATGACCACTTTTGCTCCATCCCAAAGATTTTGGACCATTGTCCAAAGTTGGACCATTCTGTTTTTATTTTCATTTGTTTCCATGTACCTTAAAATTGCTTATTTAATTCTATCCATTATTTAGAAACATATTCTTTAACTTCCATGTATTTGTGGTTTTTCCAAATTTTTCCTTTGGCTGACTTCAAGTTTCAAAGTGTTGTGGTCAGAAAGATGCATGGTATTATCTTAATCTTTTTGTACTTGTTGAATTCTGATTTGTGACATAGTATATGATCAATTCTGGAGAATGTCCCATGTGCACTTGAAAAGAATGTGTATACTTCTGTTTTAGGATGGAATGTTCTGGATATATCTGTTAATTCCATCTGGTCCAGTGTGTCACTTAAAGCCATTGTTTTCTTTTTGATTTTTTGTTTTGATGATCTGTCCATCAATGTCAGTGAGGTACTAAAATCCCCTAATATTACTGTATTGCTATAAATTACTTCATTTATATTTGTTATTAACCATTTTACGTATTTGTGTGCTTTCATGTTGGGTATATAAATATTTACAAATGTTGTCTTCTTGTTTGATTGTCTCCATACCTAGTGTCCTTCTTATAATAGTCTTCGTTTTAAGGTCTATTTTGTCTGTGATAAGTATTCTTATCCTAGCTTTCTTTTGGCTCCATTTTCATGATAAATATTTCTTTATCCCTTAACTTTCAATCTGACTATCTCTAGGTCTGAAATGAGTCTCTTGTAGGTAGCATATTAGATGGGTCTTGCTTTTATCCATTCCATCACCCTTTGTCTTTTGATTCGAGCATTTACTCCATTTCCATTCAAAAAAATTGTTGATAAGCATGTATTTATTGCTATATTGTTATTTATTTTGTGGTTGTTTTTTTAGACCATCTTCGTTCCTATTTTCCCTTGCTTTATTTTTTCAGCAAAAGTTGGCTTTCTTTAGTGTCTATAGTGATGTACTTGCATTCCTTTCTCTCTCTCTCTCTCTCTTTGCATATCTATTAGTGGGTTTTGATTTGTGGTTACCAATAGATCTGTATATGACATCTTCTGCATATAACAGTCTATAATAAGTTGATGGTCACTTAACTTTGAACCTATTCTTTACTTTTCTCCTACCCACATTTAAGTATATGGTGTGATATTTTACATCGTTTTTATTTTGTGAATCCCTTGACTGATTTTTACAGATATACTTATTTTTATTGCTGTGTGCTTTCTTACTTTTCTTATTCTTACTTATGATCTTTCCTTTCCATTGAGAGTCCCATTTAACATTTCTTTGAGGGCTTGTTTAGTGGCCATGTACTCCTTTAATTTTTATTTTTTTGAGATACTTTTCATCTCTCCTTCTATTCTGAATGATAGTCTTGCTGGGTAGAGTATTTTTGACTGCAGATTTCTCCTGTTCATTACTTTGACTGAACTTCCAGTTCATTATATCATGCCACTCAAATATGTCCTACAAAGGTTCTGCTGAAAAATCTGCTGATATTTGTATAGGGTTTCCCTTGCCTGCCTTCTTTACTATCTTCTTTACTCTTGCTGCTATTAAAATTCTCTCCTCCACACTACTTTCTGCCATTTGAATTATTATGTGTTTTAGTGTTTTCCTCCTTGGGTTGATTTTGTTGAGGCATCTCTTCCCCCTATATGTGGATATCTGTTTCTTTCCCCCAGGTTAGGGAAGTTTCCACCTTTTATTTCTTCAAATAAAATTTTTGCTCCATTTTCTTTCTCTTCTTATTCTGGGATCCCTATATTGGGAAAGTTATTATACTTGAAGTCTTCCCATTTTGCATAATTTTTTTCTCTAACCAGCTCAACTTCGTTACTTTCTATTACTCTATCTTCCAGGTCATTAATTCATTCTTCTGTTTCTGCGATTCTGCTATTTATTTTAACAAGGGAATTTTTATTTATTGTGTAATTTATCTCTGATTCATTCTTTTTTTATGTTTTTTAGTCTCTTTGTTAAGAGTCTCGCTGATGTTCTCCATTCTTTTCTCAAGTCCAGTGACTATCATTATGATCATTACTTTAAATTTTCTATCAGGCATATTACTTATATCTCTTTTGCTTAGATCGCTTACTGTGGTTTTGTCCTGTTCTTTCATTTGAAACATACTTCTATCTTTCCTCATTTTGTCTAACTTTTTGTGTCTCTTTCTGTGCATTAGGAAAGTCATTTATGTGTCCTGCTCTTGAAATGAATAAGCAGGGCATATATGTTTAACAAAGTAGTGCTGGTCCTTTGCCAAAGGGGACATACAGCTGCTACAGAGAGCAGGGAGCATCAGGGATACTCCACAAAAAGCATGGATAGTGCACTCACCATTCACATGTTTTATGGACTGGTCCTCTTTCACAGTTGCAGCCACAGCCAAGACTGGGAGGACAAGTACTCAATCCACAAAGTGCACAAGGGTGGCAGTTGTGCAGCTTTAGCAAGATGGATGCTTCATCTTCAGGAGGTGACCAGCTGCCATGTATCCCAGACTGAGTCAGGCCTGGCTAGAGGGTGTAGCACACAGTATAAACAAGTTATGTGGTATAATCTGGCTTTGAGTAAGGAGGGGCAAGATGGCGGAAGAGTAGGGTCCCCAAGTCACCTGTCCCCACCAAATTACGTAGATAACCTTCAAATCATCCTGAAAACCTATGAATTCGGCCTGAGATTTAAAGCGAGAAGAGCTGAATGCTACAGTGAGAAGAGTTCACACTTCCATCAAGGTAGGAAGACGGAAAAAATAAATAAATAAATAAAAAGAATCCAAGGGGGAGGGGCCCCACGAGGAAGGGGCTAAGGCCGCAGGGTGAGTGCCCCCAGGACAGGAAAGCCCTATCCTGGAGAAGCAGGAGCTTTACCAATCTTCCCAGATGGAAAGGTGCTCCCAGGGAGTTGGAGCAGGATGCCAGGAAGAGTGGGGATGCCCTCAGGCTCCCTGGGACACTAACAGAGGACCTGCGCCCCAGGGGAGAGTGCGCCACACACCACGCCACCAACCTCCTAAAAGGGCTGCAGCGCACCCAGCGGAGCCCTGGGAGCAGCTGGGTCCGGGTCTCAAGCAGCGCTCCGCACAAGGAGGCTGTGTGGACCTGGGAGCGCATTTCCAGCGGTGCAGGCCCCAGAGCCCAGGGCGCTGGGGGACACAGCCCAGGATCTGGCGCTCCCTGCCCCCCCACCCCCGGGACAGGCGGAGGCCAGGAGGGCCCAGGACAGCCAGGACGTTCATGCCATTAGGGGGCTCCGAGCTGTGCAGACGGACGGCCCCCACCCCATCCAGGCCCCTGCAGGCTGAGAACTGTGGTAGTTACTGCTGGAGCTGACTCAAGGGCTGGAGAGCCACTGTTGTTGTTCCTCCTGGGCCTCACAGGATAAACAGGATAAACAACTCCCACTGAGTCATGCACCAAGTAGAGGGCTGAGCAGCTCCCCCAAGTGCTCACACCTAAGAATCAGCAGAGTAGGCCCCTACCCCAGAAGATCAGCTAGATGGACAGGGAAAAAGCAAGTTATTGACCGACCACACAGCACTGGAAAATTCCAGGGGAAGTCGAGTGATTTACAGTATATAGAATCAGAGGATACTCCCCATGTTTTTGTTTTCAGTTTGCTTCTCCCCCCTTTTTTCCTCTTATTTTTTTTCTTCTTCTTTTCTTTTTCCTTTCTTTTTCTTTTCTATCTTTTTCTCCTTTTCCCAATACAACTTGTGTTTGGCCACTCTGTACTGAGCAAAATGACTAGAAGGAAAAACTCACCTCAAAAGAAAGAATCAGAAATAGTCCTCTCTCCAACAGAGTTACAAAATTGGATTAAAATTCAATGTCAGAAAGCCAACTCAGAAGCACAATTATAAAGCTACTGCTGGCTCTAGAAAAAAAGCATAAAGGACTCAAGAGACTTCATAATTGCAGAATTTAGAACTAATCAGGCTGAAATTACAAATCAATTAAATGAGATGCAATCCAAACTAGAGGTCCTAACGACGAGGGTTAACGAGGTAGAAGAACAAGTAAGTGACATAGAAGACACATTGATGGCAAGGAGAGAAACTGAGGAAAAAAGAGAAAAACAATTAAAATATCATGAGTATAGGTTAAGGGAAATAAATGACAGCCTCGGAAGGAAAAATCTACATTTAATTGGGGTTCCTGAGGATGCCGAAAGGGACAGAGGTCCAGAATATGTATTTGAACAAATAGCTGAGAACTTTCCTAATCTGAAAAGGGAAACAGGCATCCAAATCCAGGAAATAGAGAGATTCCCTCCCCCCCTAAAATCAATAAAAACCGCTCAACACCTCCACATTTAATAGTGAAGCTTACAAATTCCAAACATAAAGAGAAGATCATTAAAGCAGCAAGAGACAAGAAATCTCTAACTTTTATGGGGAAAAATATTAGATTAACAGCAGACTCAAATTAATAAAATCATGAATAAGAAAGGAGAGATCACCACCAACACCAAGGAAATACAAAGGATTTTAAAAACATATTATGAGCAGTTATACGCCAATAAATTAGGCAACCAGGAAGAAATGGACGCATTTCTGGAAAACCACAAACAACCAAAACTGGAACAGGAAGAAATAGAAAACCTGAACAGGCCAATAACCAGGGAGGAAATTGAAACAGTCATCAAAAACCTCCCAAGACACAAAAGTCCAGGGCCAGATGGCTTCTCTGGGGAAATCTATCAAACGTTTAAAGAAGAAACCATACCTATTCTACTAAAGCTGTTGAGAAAGATATAAAGAGATGGAATACTTCCAAACTCGTTCTATGAGGCCAGCATTAGCTTAATTCCAAACCAGACAAGGATCCCACCAAAAAGGGGAATTATAGACCAATATCCCTGATGAACATGGATGCAAAAATTCTCAACAAGATACTAGCCAATAGGATCCAACAATACTTTAAAAAGATTATTCACCATGACCAAGTGGGATTTATTCCCAGGACACAAGGCTGGTTCAACACTCATAAAACAATCAATGTGATTCATCATATCAGCAAGAGAAAAACCAAGAACCATAGGATCCTCTCAATAGATGCAGAGAAAGCATTTGACAAAATACAGCATCCATTCCTGATCAAAACTCTTTAGAGTGTAGGGATAGAGGGAACATTCCTCAGCATCTTAAAAGCCATCTATGAAAAGCCCACAGCAAATATCATACTCAATGGGGAAACACTAGGAGCCTTTCTCCTAAGATGAGGAACAAGACAGAGATGTCCACTCTCACCACTGCTATTCAACATAGTAGTAGAAGCCCTAGCCTCAACAATCAGGCAACAAAAAGATATAATATGTATTCAAATGGGCAAAGAAGAAGTCAAACTCTCCCTCTTTGCAGATAACATGACACTATACATTAAAAACCCAAAGATTCCACTCCAAGATTGCTAGACTCATATAGCAATTTGGCAGTGTGGCAGGATGCAAAATCAATGCCCAGAATTTGGTGGCATTTCTATACACTAGCAATGAGACTGAAGAAAGAGGAATTAAGGAGTCAATCCCATTGACAACTGCACCCAAAAGCAGAAGATACCTAGGAATAAACCTAACCAAAGAGGTAAAGGATCTATACCCTCAAAACTACAGAACACTTCTGAAGGAAATTTAGGAAGACACAAAGAGATGGAAAAATATTCCATGCTCATGGATTGGCAGAATTAATATTATTAAAATGTCAATGCTACCCAGGGCAATTTACACATTTAATGCAATCCTTATCAAAATACGATGGACTTTCTTCAGAGAGTTGGAACAAATCATCTTAAGATTTGTGTGGAATCAGAAAAGACCCCGAATAGCCAGGGGAGTTTTAAAAAAGAAAACCATATCTGGGAGCATCACAATGCCAGATTTCAGGTTGTACTACAAAGCTGTGGTCATCAAGACAGTGTGGTACTGGCACAACAACAGACACATAGATCAATGGAACAGAATAGAGAATCCAGAAGTGGACCCTCAACTTTATGGTCAACTAATATTCGACAAAGAAGGAAAGACTATCCACTGGAAAAAAAGACAGTCTCTTCAATAAATGGTGCTGGGAAAATTGGACATCCACATGCAGAAGAATGAAACTGGACCATTCTCTTACACCATACACAAAGATAAACTCAAAATGGATGAAAGATCTAAATGTGAGACAAGATTCCATCAAAATTCCAGAGGAGAACACAGGCAGCACCCTTTTTGAACTTGGCCACAGTTACTTCTTGAAGATACATCCATGAAATCAAAAGACACAAAAGAAAAAAATTAACTATTGGGACTTCATCAAGATAAGAAGCTTTTGCACAGCAAAGGAAACAGTCAACAAAACTAAAAGACAACCTACAGAATGGAAGTAGATATTTGCAAATGATGTATCAGATACAGGACTAGTTTCCAAGATTTATAAAGAACTTATGAAACTCAACATCAAAGAAACAAACAATCCAATCATGAAATGGGCAAAAGACATGAACAGAAATCTCACAGAGGAAGACATAGACATGGTCAGTAAGCACATGAGAAAATGCTCCGCATCACTTGCCATCAGGTAAATACAAATCAAAACCACCATGAGATACCACCTCACACCAGTGAGAATGGGGAAAATTAACAAGTCAGGAAACAACAAATATTGGAGAGGATGTGGAGAAAGGGCAACCCGCTTGCACTGTTGGTAGGAATGTGAACTGGTGCAGCCACTCTGGAAAACTTTGTGGAGGTTCCTCAAAGAGTTAAAAATAGATGTACCCTAAGACCCAGCAATTGTACTGCTGGGGATTTACCCCAAAGATACAGATGCAGTGAAACACTGGGACACCTGCACCCGATGTTTCTATCAGCAATGTCCACAATAGCCAAACTGTGGTAAGAGCCTCGGTGTCCATCAAAAGATGAATGGATAAAGAAGATGTGGTCTCTGTGTACAATGGAATATTCCTCAGCCATTAGAAACGACAAATACCCACCATTTGCTTCGACGTGGATGGAACTGGAGGGTATTATGCTGAGTGAAATAAGTCAATTGGAGAAGTACAAACATTATATGGTCTCATTCATTTGGGAAATATAAAAATAGTGAAAGGGAATAAAGGGGAAAGGAGAAAAAATGAGTGGGAAATATCAGGAAGGGAGACAGAACATGAGAGACTCCTAACTCTGGGAAACAAAAAAGACGGGGTAAAAAGGGAGGTGGGCAGAAGGTGGGGATGAATTGGTGACGGGCACTGAGGGGGGCACTTGGCGGGATGAGCACTGGGTGTTATGCTATATGTTTGCAAATTGCACTCCAGTAAAAAAAAAATTAAAAAATCTGGCTTTGAGCTGGTTTTCATAGTTGGCTGCATGTTTATGCTGGAGGTTTTGAAATGGCATCTGCCAAGTGCTCTGTTTCTAGTGAAGTCTACCACCAAAATCTGTCCTGCTGGAACACACTGTGATTAGTAAATAACTATTTCCTGTGCCTAGTTCTTTTTCAAATAGTTGCACATATGCTTTATCTCTGCCAGCTCTTCTTTATGCTATCTCTTTAAGGGCACTTACACTGTTCTCTATCATGCTCCAAGCTCTCCCTGAGCCAAGCCCACTAATTTATTTTATGTAATGTAATGTAATGTTATGTTATGTTATGTTATGTTATGTTATGTTATGTTATTATTTTATTTTATTTATTTGAGAGAGAGCAGGTAGAGGGGACCATAGGGGGCAAATCTCAAGCAGAGTCCTCACTGAGTGCAGAGCCTTACATGGGACTGGATTCCAGAATCCATGAGATCACAATGTGACCCCAAAACAAAAGTCAGATGCTCAACTGACTGAGCCACACAGGGACCTTCTTTTTTCTTTTTTTCAGGGGAGAGTGCAAACAGGGAGTGGAGAGGGCAGAAGAGTGAGGGAAAGAATCACAGCAGGCTCCTTGCTCGGTGTGGAGCCCACCATGGGGCTTGATCTCATTACCTTGAAAGCATGACCTGAGCTGAAATCAAAAGTCAGATGCTTAACTGACAGAGCCACCTAGGCAACCCAAGCCCACTAATTTTTAAAGCTACAGTGTTAAAAAAAATAAAGTTCTAGGTTTAAAGTCCCATTGTTTCTAAAAACTCATGAAATTCAGCCCCTCTGGTTTTCAAAGTCAAATGATACGGTGATTATTTTTCCCTGTGTGGAATCTCTAGTGTGAAGATCTGTTTCTCTCCCCCTCTCCATTTCCACGGCTCCGTCTTGAAGATAGCCTGAAGGTCTGTTTAACTCCTGACATCTACTCCACCCTTACTAGTGTCTTTGGTGTGTCCTGTTTTCCAAATTTAGTTTGGGAGGTTGTTTTGCCCATCTTTGGTCATTTTCTGGATTATTTATACTGATGTGAGTGTTGTCTACTATCCATGGGATGAGGTGAGCTAGAGTCCTCCTACTATGCCATTTCCCCAGACGTCTCTTGGATGCTTTGTAAAAGAAATGTATTTCAATCTGTACGATGCTGGTACATAGGCAATTTCAGATTTTCTAGGTATGCATTAAGTCATCTAAAATTAATTACTTGCTTTCCAAACCTATAACTTTTTATTTATTTACTTATCCTTCTCAGACAGACCAAATCCTTTAGTAGAGAACTGAATAAAATCAGTGATAGTGACCAGTCTTCTCTAATTCCTGAATTCAGTGGAAAATTTTCCAATATTTCCTAATTATCATATGTGCTGTGACATTTTTGTAGCGTCTTGTGGTGTGCAGTACAGTCCTCCAAAAATATCCATGCCCTATCTCTTGAATTCATGAATATATTAGATTATATGGAAAAGGGATTTTGTAGATCTAATTAGGACTAGATGGCTTAAAATAGTGAGATTATCCAGGCAGGCCCAATATGACTGCGTGAGTCTTTAATAGCAGAGTAATTTTTCTTTTCTTTTTTTTGATATTTTTTATTGGAGTTTGATTTGGCAACATACAGCATAACACCCAGTGCTCATCCCATCCAGTGGCCCCCTCAGTGCCCGTCACCCAGTCACCCCATCCCCCTGCTCACCTCCCCTTCCACTACCCCTTGTTCATTCCCCAGAGTTAGGAGTCTCTCATGTTGTCACTCTCACTGATATTTCCCACTCATTTTCTCTCCTTTACCCTTTATTTGACTATTTTACAATATCCTAGGGAGAAACAACCAAGGAAAAATTCTGATTAGTCCAACTTAAATCAGGTGTCTACCTCAGTATCAACTAATTGGTAGATAGAAAAAGGGCATTTCCACATTTAATGAGAAACTTCTCCCAAAGCCTAAAGGTTTGAGAGGTATTAGGCATTTACAAGGAAAGAATAATTCTATTTGAGGGATGCCTGGGTGGTTCTGTGGTTGGGCGTCTGCTTCCGGCTCAGGGCATGATCTTGGAGTCCTGGGATCAAGTCCCACATCGGGCTCCCTGCATGGAACCTGCTTCTCTCTCTGCCTATGTCTCTGCCATTCTCTCTCTCTGCCTCTCTCATGAATAAATAAAATATTTTAAAAAATTCAATTTGAAAATAATGAAAGGTTTATGTAGCTAGAAGATAATGAAAAAGTGCCTTGGAATAGATCATAACAGGCTTTTTATGCCAAACTGTCTGGTTTGAATTTTATTCAGTAGATAGGGGGAAATCATTAAAGATTGTTTTAGCAGAAAGCAACATGGCAGAGTTAGATTATCGTTAATCTTCCATCAGTTAAAAAAAAAAATCTTCCACCAGTTAGTGAAGTGCATTTGAGTAGGGATGGCTAAGATCAGTGGTTCTCAAACTTATAATACATATATAAGACATACTTATGATGCTATTATAAAAGTACATATTCCAGTCATCTGGTCTCAGATATTCTGTTTCTGGGGTATATTCTAGGCAACAATATTTATAATCAGCACCTCAAATATTTCCTACATAACATACACTGAGGTCAGGTGTTTCATACATGCATGTACATACATACATACTCAAAGGTTTCATACATATAAATGTTACTTACATATATAGTATTTGAGAACTTCAGCTCTGATTTGCGTTTATCCCAATTTTCTTAATTAATGCACTAGTGGCATAATTTGGAGTGGAGAGGAATATGGTAGGCAGAAGAATACACACTGTCTCCAAAGCAGGCAGCCATGACTCAGGTCAAGTCAATTATTGCCATGCAGGAAAGTCAAATCATTTTTTTAATCTGCTTTCTCAGGAGAAACAAGGTATCTGAATTCTAATGGGAACTCTCCTAATTTTTAAATGTTTAATATGGTGTGTGTGTGTGTGTGTGTGTGTGTGTGTGTGTGTGTATGCAAACAAAACCAAACAACTTTTCGTTGGATTTGGCTCAAGTACAGCTAATGTGAGACATCTGCTCTTTCTTGACTAGTCAGTCCTGGATATA
Source organism: Canis aureus (assembly GCF_053574225.1). NCBI lineage: Eukaryota > Metazoa > Chordata > Mammalia > Carnivora > Canidae > Canis > Canis aureus. Next base: position 51,522,153 of record NC_135649.1, read on the forward strand.
TATGATGTCTGCCTATCTATCTATCTATCTATCTATCTATCTATCTATCTATCTATCATCTATCAACTGTCATTGTGTGTTCTTGGCCTCACATTTACATTTACTTACATTTACACTGACATTTACTTCTATGGTGTTGTATATGTCAATATGACCTCTTTAGACTTTGACTGTGTCTCCCTAACTCAACCAATAGTTTTTCAAAAGCAGGGACAACATCTTTTATTTCAAATATACTGTACTCTGGGAAGAGAACAAGGGGTAATGGAGGGGGAGGTGGATGGGGGGATGGGGTGACTGGGTGATGGACATATATATAAAAATATATATTAAATATATAAATGTATATAAATATATATTATATATAAATTTATATATAAATTAATGTAATATAAATGTAAAATATACATTATATATTTATATACATTTATATATTTAATATATATTAAAAAAACAAAAACACAAATCTGCTCTACTTACAATGAGGATATGATAAAGAAGGTAAAGGACTGACTTATGCAAAGAGAATAGGTGCCATTCATGGTTACTGTGTTTTAGTGATCATGACCCGTACAGCCTAGCATTAAAATATATTTGACGACTACTCATGAAGGGGAAAATAGTCAATATATTATATTTTCACTTAAGTTTCCTTATGCTACATATATTTATGCATATAGATCTTTCTTGCATTATTATCTTTTCATTTCTGCAGTACAGTATATACTGTGTATTGTACAAATGTTTCCCCATGCTTACTTTTCAAATGGTTTCTCAGAGCAGATGTTCCCCCAGGTGTACTTTCTTCCTCATTTACTAGCATTTCTTTCTATACAAACAACAGATTGCTTTTTAGCTGTACTTCAGATTTAAGGAGAAAAAAAATCACCACTACAGATGTTTACTTCTCCCCCCACTCCAAGATTTTCAGCAAAAATTTTTAGAGAAATATGCATCCTTCTTCCTCTTTTTCTTCCCTGCCTCCTAAATGGCATATTATAAAGCTTGGCTTTCAAATCATTCTCATAGAATTATCCTCTGAATTTTATGAACAAAATTGCCTTCTTAGAGTATTAGCATTAGATGAAAATGTTGTATTCAAAGACTCATAAACAACACTTGCTTGTCAAAGTATTAGCCAAATAAAATACTTTTACATTCTCTGAAATTAAAAGGGGATAATTAGAAGAATTTTTCTTTATCTAAAATTAATTCATTTGATCATCATAAAGGGAGATTTTGGGACTAAGAATAAAAATACGGTTGTAAAATACTGGAATTCACATACCTACTATATATAGTAATAATAATTACACAATTCAATTATGTATTATAATACTAGATCTTACAATTGAATAGTATTTTGCAGTTTACAAAGCATTTTTACTTACCCTACCCCATTTATTCCTCATACAGGCTAACATAGGTTGTATTTTTATCAGTTGTACAGTTAAAGCCTGAGAAATGATTTATCCAAGCTCCCACAGTCAGCAAACAGAGGTGCCAACACTCCAACCTAAATTCAGTTTTTTTTTTCCTCCACTGGACTACCCTGCTTCTTTGTCACTTCTATAATGACTTTCAAAGTTTACTCAATTGTATTTTTAAATTTTGTTGAAATCTAATTCAAATACTATATATTTCATCCATCTAAAGGATACAATTTAATACTTGTTAGTATTCACAGAATTGTGCAACCACTACTAAAATCTAATTTTAGAATATTTTCATCACCCCAAAAAGAAACATCATACCCATTAGCATTCACCCCACTCTCCTTCACTCCAGAGCCTGGGAACTACCAATCTACTTTCTATCTTTATAGTTTTGTCTCTTCTGGGCATTTCATATAAATGCAATTATACAATATGTGGTCTTTGGTATTTGGCAAGGTTCATCTATGTTGTAGCATGTACTTCATTTCCTTTTATGGCTGAATAATATTTCATTGAATGAAAAATACAATGTGTGGACAGTAAAAGTTTTGTTTATCTGCCGATTAGTTGATGAATATTCATGTTTTTTTCCACTTTCTGGTTATTGCAAATAATACTGCTAAGAATATGCGATTGCTTTTTCACATGTAATATACCCTCAGCATTTTTCATTTGGTGAGTCTGTCCAAAAGCCCACAGAAGAGTATACTTTGGGATCTTTTGGGTATCTGAAAAAACTTGAGTATGGCTAGAAGCCCAGAATAAAGATTTTGAAGCACAGAGTAGGGAAAGCTGATATTAGAGTTTTAGGAAGTTTTCAGATCCAGGGAGGCCATAGAGATAATTTTAAGGATTTTATATTTTTCCTAAGAGCACATGAAAGCCACTGAAGAGTTTTAATAAAGCTAGTAAAGTGATTTGTTTGTAATTGTAGAAAGATCACTCTGGTTATATTATAGAGAAATGACTGGAATCAAAGCAGGAGAATTTATCGGACTATATATCAGCAATTCCTCTAGAAAAAATCAAGTCTGAGGGAGAAGTAAAGATGGTGAGAAGTAGGGGAACTTAATTTCACCTGGTCCCTGGAATTCAGCTAGATAGTTATCAAATCATTCTGAACACGCGTGAAATCAATCAAAGATCTGAGAAAAGAGTTGCTGCAATTCTACAAATATACAAGTGGCTACTTTTTGCAAGGTAGGAGATGCGGAGATGCGGAATCCAGGACAATATAGAAGATAAACTGTGGAGGGGAGGGATATTGCTTAAGGAGGCTACCAGAAATTATAATAAGTGGTAGAGAGCAAAATCAGAACTTTTAACAGTCTACTACAGATGGGCATGTCCCTGGCTTTAAATTGCTCAGGTGGTAAAGTGGGGTGGAATCTCGGGTGAGACAGCATCTCAGGATCCCCAGCAACCCAAAAAGAGAGGGGATACCTGAGTTCAGAGTTCTGAAGCATTGGAACATGGAAGCTGGCTGAAAACAGTGAGTTTAGGCACTGACTTTCTGCGTGGTGTTGACATAATCTGCAAACTGCTACATGGTCAGGTGACTGCTTTCTATAGGAGGAGGACCAGGGCAAGACCCTGCTTCCCTCCCCTGGGAGGAATGGCATGGGCCCACATGGCAAGAGTCCATAAAGTTTGGAGACTGGAAACTGGGTTGCATACCTGAGATAAAAACATTTGGTCAAAGGCTAGGTGAACACAAAGTTAGAATAGAAGCCAGGGAGAGAAGAGTAATTGATTTTTTTTCTGAGGATTCACTGGAGAGTGGGGGGCACTAACTTTCAGCTCCAGTTCTAGACATTGGAACACCACCGTTTACATCTCCCCTATCACTGAATGAAGCATTGGGGAGCAAAACAGCACCACATAGTGCAATACAGAGCCACTTACACTGACCCTGGCAACCTAGCAAGCCAGGGGGGTGAGTGGGGAGGCATAATTCCACCGTGGAAATGACACCTGAGGGGTCACTATAACAGACTCCTTTCTCAGAAGACCAGCAGGAACAATCAGCTAACTCCAAATATACTGATCATAGAGAACTGCAAAAGTCGGCTTATGGGGAAAAGAGTATATAGCATTCATGGAATTATTATTATTATTATTATTATGTCTTTCAGTTTTATCTTTTTCAACTATTTTCATATTTTATCAATTCTTTTATATCATCTGTCTATCTAGCTACCTATCTAATCTTTGGTTTCCTTTCAATATATTTTATTTTATTTTTGTATATATGTAAGTTTTTCTTGACTTCATATTTTGGGATCTAGTTTCTTTTATTTTTTTTCACAAATTTATTTTTTATTGGTGTTCATTTCAATTTGCCAACATATAAAAATAACACCCAGTGCTCATCCCGTCAAGTGCACCACTCAGTGCCAGACACACAGTCACCCCCAACCCCCGCCCACCTCCTGTTCTACAACCCCTAGTTTGTTTCCCAGAGTTAGGAGTCTCTCATGTTCTGTCTCCCTTTCTGATATTTCCCACTCATTTTTTCTCCTTCCCCCTTTATTCCCTTTCATTAATTTTTATATTCCCCAAATGAATGAGACCATATAATGTTTGTCCTTCTCCGATTGACTTATTTCACTCAGCATCATACCCTCCAGTTCCATCCACGTCGAAGCAAATGGTAGGTATTTGTCGTTTCTTTTTTTTTTTTTTTTAATTTTTTTTTTAATTTTTATTTATGATAGTCACAGAGAGAGAGAGAGAGGCAGAGACATAGGCAGAGGGAGAAGCAGGCTCCATGCACCGGGAGCCTGATGTGGGATTCGATCCCAGGTCTCCAGGATCGCGCCCTGGGCCAAAGGCAGGCGCCAAACCGCTGCGCCACCCAGGGATCCCCTATTTGTCGTTTCTAATGGCTGAGTGATATTCCATTGTATACATAGACCACATATTCTTTATCCATTCATCTTTCGATGGACACCAAGGCTCCTTCCACAGTTTGGCTATTGTGGACATTGCTGCTAGAAACATCAGGGTGCAGGTGCCCCGATGTTTCACTGCATCTGTATCTTTGGGGTAAGTCCCCAGCATTGCAATTGCTGGGTCAGAAGGCAGATCTATTTTTAACTCTTTGAGAAACCTCCACACAGTTTTCCTGAATGGCTGCACCAGTTCACATTCCCACCCACAGTGCAAGAGGGTTCCCCTTTCTCCACATCCTCTCCAACATTTGTGGTTTCCTGCCTTGTTAATTTTCCTCATTCTCACTGGTGTAAGGTGGTATCTCATGGTGGTTTTGATTTGTATTATCCTGATGGCCAGAGATGTGGAGCATTTTCCCATGTGCTTGTTGGCCATGTCAATGTCTTCCTCTGTGAAATTTCTGTTCATGTCTTTTGCCCATTTCATGATTGGATTGTCTGTTTCTTTGGTGTTGAGTTTAATAAGTTCTTTATAGATCTTGGATACTAGCCCTTTATCTGAGAGGTCACTTGTAAATATCTTCTCCCATTCTGTAGGTTGTCTTTTAGTTTTGTTGACTGTATCTTTTGCTGTGAAAAAGCTTCTTATCTTGATGAAGTCCCTAGAGTTCATTTTTGCTTTTGTTTCTATTGCCTTCATGGATGTATCTTCAAGAAGTTACTGTGGCCAAGTTCAAAAAGGGTGTTGCCTGTGTTCTCCTCTAGGATTTTGATGGAATCTTGTCTCACATTTAGATCTTTCATCCATTTTGAGTTTATCTTTGTGTATGGTGCAAGGGAGTGGTCTAGTTTCATTCTTCTGCATGTGGATGTCCAATTTTCCCAGCAACATTTATTGAAGAGACTGTCTTTTTTCCAGTGGATAGTCTTTCCTCCTTTGTTGAATAGTAGTTGGCCATAAAGATGATGGTCCACTTCTGGATTCTCTATTCTGTTCCATTGATCTATGTGTCTGTTGTTGTGCCAGTACCACACTGTCTTGATGACTACAGCTTTGTAGTACAACCTGAAATCTGGCATTGTGATGCCCCCAGATATGGTTTTCTTTTTTAAAATTCCCCTGGCTATTCGGGGTCTTTTCTGATTCCATACAAATCTTAAAATAATGTGTTCTAACTCTCTGAAGAAAGTCCATGGTATTTTGATAGGGATTGCATTAAACCTGTATATTGCCCTGGGTAACGTTGACATTTTCACTATATTAATTCTGCCAATCCATGAGCATGGAATATTTTTCCATCTCTTTGTGTCTTCCTAAATTTCCTTCAGAAGTGTTCTGTAGTTTTTAGGGTATAGATCCTTTACCTCTTTGGTTAGGTTTATTCCTAGGTATCTTCTGCTTTTGGGTGCAATTGTAAATGGGATTGACTCCTGAATTTCTCTTTCCTCAGTCTCATTGTTAGTGTATAGAAATGCCACTGAATTCTGGGCATTGATTTTTGTATCCTGCCACACTGCCAAATTGCTGTATGAGTTCTAGCAATCTTGGGATGGAGACTTTTGGGTTTTCTATGTAGAGTATCATGTTATCGGCAAAGAGGGAGAGTTTGACTCCTTCTTTGCCAATTTGAATGCCTTTTATTTCTTTTTGTTGCCTGATTGCTGAGGCTAGAAATGCTAGTACTATGTTGAATAGCAGTGGTGAGATTGGACATCCCTGTCTTGTTTCTGATCTTAGGGGAAAAGCTCCCAGTGTTTCCCCACTGAGAATTATATTTGCTGTGGGCTTTTCGTAGATGGCTTTTAAGAGGGATCTAGTTTCTTTTAAAAGGCAGACCAAAATACACCCAGGATCTAGTTTATTGTTTTTTTCTGTTTTACTTTTTATTTCTTATTTTGTTTTGTTTCTTTTTTTTTCTAGTTTATTTCTATTTTTCTGGTACTGTTGCTATTTTTATCTTTTCTCTCTTTCCTCTGCTCTTTTTTGGACATAAGGGTAATATGAAGGAACTCACACCAAAAGAAAGAAGAGGATGTAGTACTCACTGCTAGGAATTTAATCATTATGGATATACTTAAAATATCAGAATTAGAATTCAAAACATCAGTTATAAAGACACTAGCTGGACTTGAAAAAAAGCATAGAAGACAGTAGAGAATCCCTTAGTGTAGAATGAAAAAACTAAAATCTTATCTGTCCAAAATTAAAACTGCTATTAATGAGATGTAGGCAAAAATAGAGGCTGTAACTGCTAGTATAGATGCAGCAGAAGAGAGAGTCAATGATATAGAAGGCAAAATGATGAATAAGGAAGCTGAGAAAAAGAGAGGAAAACTACTGAATCATGAAGGGAGAATTACAGAAATCAGCAATACCATAAAGCTAAATAATATTTGAGTAATAATAGTCCCAGAAGAGAAGGAAGAGAAAGAGGCAGAGGGTTTGTTTGAACAACTTATACCTGAGAACTTCCCTAATCCTGGGAAGAACATAGGTCTTTCAGGACAGAAGGCACAGAAAACCCCTTTCAAAATCAATGAAAATAAGTCAACATTTCACCATATAATAGTGAAGCTGGAAAATTTCAGGGATAAAGAGAAAATCCTGAGAGCAGCCTGGGACAAGAGGTCTTTAACCTACAAAAGCAGACATATAGGCTGGCAGCAGACCTGTCCACAGAGACCTAGCAGGCCAGAAAGGACTGGCATAATATATTCAATTTGCTAAATGGGAAAAATATGCAACCAAGAATACTTTATCCAGGAAGGCTGTTATGCAGAATAGGAGAGAGAAAAAAGTTTTGAGGAAAAACAAAAACTAAAGGATTTTTCAACTCTAAATCAGCACTACAAAAAATTTTAAAGGGGATCCTTTGAGTAAAGAGAAAGCAAAAAAGTAACAAAGATCAGATATGAACAATCTACAGAAACAGTGACTTTACAGGTAATATAATGGCACCAATTCATATATTTCAAAAATTACTCTAAATGTAAATGGATTAATACTCTGATCACAAGACATGGGATATCAGATTGGATAAAATGAAAAGATTGATCAATATGCTATCTACAAGAGACTAATTTTAGACCCAAAGACAACTAGAGATTAAAAGTAAGGGGATGAAGAACATTTATCATACTAATGGATATCAAAAGAAAGCTGGAGTAACAATCTTTATATTAGACAAACTAGATTTTAAACCAAAGACTATATTAAGAAATGAAGAATGACACTATATCATAATAAAAGGGTCTATCCAACAAGATCTAACAATTGCAAATATTTATGTCCCTTACTTGGGAGCAGTCAATTATATAAACCAATTAATAGTAAAATTAAACTACATTGATGACAATACAATAATAGTAGGGGACTTTAACACTCCATTCACAGCTATGGACATATTATCTAAGCAGAATATCAATAAGAAACAAGGATTTTGAAAGACATACTGGAACAGATGGATTTCACAGATATATTCAGATTATTTCATCCTAAAGCAACAGAATACACATTCTTCTTGAGTTCACATGGAACTTTCTCCAGAATAGATCACATACTGGGTCACAAATCACATCTCAACCATGATGAAAAGACTGAGATAATGCCATGCATATTTTTATACCACAATGCTTTAAAACCGAGTCAAAGGAAAAAATTTGGAAGAAACACACACATGGAGGTTAAAGAACATCCTACTAAAAAATGAATGGGTCCACATGGAAATTAAAGAAGAATTAAAAAGATACATGGAAACAAGTGAAAATTAAAACATGACAGTTCAGAACCTTTGGGATGCACCAAAGACAATCCTAAGTGGGCTGTATATAACAATGCAAGCCTTTCTCAAAAATAAGAAAATTCTCAAATACACAACCTAACCTTACACCTAAAGGAGTTGGAAAAAGAACAGCAAATAGAGTCTAAATCCAGTAGGAGAAGGTAAATAATAAAGATTAGGGCAGAAATCAATGACATAGTATCAAAAGAGTAGTAGAACAGATCAGCAAAACTAGGAGTTTTTTCTTTGAATGAATTAATAAGATCGATAAACCCCTATCCAGGCTTTTCAAAAAGAAAAGAGAAAGGAACAAAAAAAGAAAAAATAAAGGACCCAAATAAATAAAATGATAAATGAAAGGGGAGAAATCAGAACCAACACTGAAGAAATATAAACAATTATATAGAATATTTGAGCAATTATATGGCAACAAATCAGGCAATCTGGAAGAAATGGATGCATTCCTAGAGACATACAAAACTACCAAAACTAAAACAGGATGAATTAGAAAACCTGAACAGACCCGTAACTAGCACAGAAATTGAAACAGTAATCAAAAATCTCCCGACAAACAAAAGTCCAGGACCAGATGGCTTCCAAGTAGATTTCTAACAAAGATTTAAAAAAGAGTTAATACATATTCTGAAGCTGTTTAAAACAAACAGAAGAGGAAGGACAACTTCCAAACTCATTCTATGAGGCCAGCATTACACTGATCCCCAAACCAGACAATGACTTCACCAAAAAAGAGAATTACAGACCAACATCCCTGACAAACATGGATGCCAAAATTCTCACCAAGATACTAGCCAATAGGATCCAGTAGTACATTAAAAGAATTATTCACTATGATCAAGTGGGATTTATTCCTGGGCTGCAAGGATGGTTCAACATCTGCAAATCAATCAGTTTGGTACATCACATAAAAAAGGAAAGGACAAGAGCCATATGATCCTCTAAATAGATGGAGAAAAAGCATTTGACACAACACAGCATCCTTTCTTGATTAAAACTCTATAATGTAGGGATAGAGAGAACATATCAATATCATAAAAGCCATACACAAAAAAACCCCTCAGTGCATATCATCCCCAATGCAAAAAAACTGAGAACTTTTCCCCTAAGTTCAGGAAATAACAGGGATGTCCACTTTCACTACTGTTGTTCAACAAAGTAGTAGAAGTCCTAGCCTCAGCAGTTAGACAACAAAAAGAAATAAGAGGTAACCAAATCAGGAAAGAAGTAAAACTTTCACTCTTCACAGAAGACATGATACTCTATGTTGAAAAACCAAAAAACTCCACTCCAAAATTTCTAGAACTCATACAGGAATTTGGTAAAGTGTTTGGATATAAAATCAATGCACAGAATTCAGTTGCATTTCTATATACTAACATCGAGGCAGAAGAAGGAGAAATCAAAGAATTGATCCCATATACAATTGCATCAAAAACCATAAGATACCTAGGAATAAATCTAACCAAAGAGGTAAAGAACCTGTACTATAAAAACTATAGAACACTTATGAAAGATATTAATGAAGACATGAAGAAATGGAAAAACATTCCATGCTTATGGATTAGAAGAACAAATATTGTTAAAATGTCTATGCTACCCAAAGCAATCTATACATTCAATGCAATCTTTATCAAAAGATCATCAACATTTTTCATCAGTTGGAACAAAGAATCCTAAAATTTTTATGGAACCAGAAAAGACCCCAAATAGCCAAAAGAATGTTGAAAAAGAAAACCAAAGCTAGTGGTATCACAATTCCAGATTTCAAGCTATATTACAAAGCTGTAATAATTAAGACTGATAATGAATGGGTAATAATGAAGGGTTCCAGTATGGTACTGGAACAAAAACAGACACAGAACAATGTAACAGAAGACAGAACCCAGAAATGGACCATCAACTCCATGGTCAACTGTTGACAAAGCAGGAAAGACTACCCAGTGGAAAAAAGACAGTCTTTTCAACAAATGGTGCTGGTAAATTTGGACAGCCATGTGCAGAATAATGAAACTGGACAACTTTCTTACACTATACACAAAAATAACCTCAAAATGCATGAAAGACCTAAATATGAGACAGGAATCCATCAAAATCCTAAAGGACAACACAGGTAGCAATCTCTTTGACCTCAACAGCAGCAGTTTCTTGCTAGACATGTTTTCAAATGCAAGCAGAGCAAAAAGAAAAATGAACTATTGAGGCTTCATCAGGATAAAAACTTTTTGCATAGCAAAGGAAACAGTTGACAAAACTATAAGACAACCCATTCAATGGGAGAAGGTATTTGCAAATATCTGATCAGACAAAAGGCTAGTATCCAATATCTATAAAGAACTTACCAAACTCAACATCCAAAAACAAAAACAAAAGAAAACCCAGTCAATAAATGGGCAGAGTAAATGAAAGTATGTTTCTCCAAAGAAGACATACAAATGGCCAACAGAAACATTAAAAATGCTTGACACCACCCCACATCAGGGAAATACAAATCAAAACCACGTTGAGATACTACTTTACACCCGTCAGAATGGCTAAACTTAACAAGTGAGGAGACAACAAATATTGGCGATGATGTGGAGAAAAGGGGAACCCTCATCCAATATTGGTGGGAATACAAACTTGCACAGCCACTCCGGAAAATAGTATGGATGTTCCTCAAAGACTTAAAAATGAGCAACCTAGCAATTAGACTACTAGATATAGTTATTTGAAGGGTCATATGCATCCCAATGTTTATAGCAGCAATGTCCACAATAACCAAACTATGTAAAGAGCCCAGATATCCATTGACAGATGAATGGATAAAGATGGGGTGTATACATGGTGTTTATATACAATGGACTATTACTAAGACATCAAAAAAGAATGAAATCTTGCCATTTGTAACAATGTGGATGGTACTATAGATTATTAGGCTAAGCAAAATAAGTCAGTCAAAAAAAGACAAATACCATATTATTTCACTCATATGTGAAATTTAAGAAACAAAACAGATGAATGGGAGAAGGTAAGGAAAAATAAAATAAGATGAAATCATAAAGGGAGACAAACCATAAGAGACACTTAACATAGGAAACAAACTGAGGATTCCTGGAGGGGAGGAGGGATGGGGAGATGGGGTAACTGAGTGATGGGCATTAAGGAGAGCACTTGATGTAATGAGCACTGAATGTTATATGCAACTGATGAATCACTATACTCTATCTCTGAAACTAGTAATAAACTATATGTTAATTAATTGATTTTAAATTTAAAAAAGGGGAAAAAAGAGATATCAAATCTATAAATTGTCTTATCTTAAAAGGTATTGCTTCATTTCTGTCTACTACTGAGGCTTCTTTACAGCTATAGAAAGTTTAGTGTCTTATGATGTAATTATTTAAAATGCTCTTAAAATATTTCCCCAGTCTGGAGAACCTGGGTGTCAGAGTCATTTAAGCATTTGACTCTTGGTTTTGGCTCAGATTATGATCTTCGCTTCATGATCTCAGGTTCATGAGATCAAATCCCATATTGGCTCTCTCCCTCTCCCTTAGTCCCTTCTTCCCTTAAATAAATAAGTAAATAAGTAAGTAAGTAAGTAAATAAATAAATAAATTCTAAAAAAAATTCCACAGCCTACTTTGATTGTTGTATGTAAATCTTTGCTTTCCAAGTAACAGTTTCTTGGACCTTTGGTCTACAGTGTACTGTCAGAGTGAGAAAGAGTGTCAGATATCTAATTTGATTCATTCACATAAAAAATAAAACAAAGCTCAGAGAGATGGTATTCTCAAGATCATAGCTGTGTGACTTATTTCTCCTGACTTCCAGTAGAATATTCTTTTTTTTATTATAAATTTATTTTTATTGGTGTTCAATTTGCCAACATATAGAATAACACCCAGTGCTCATCCCATCAAGTGCCTCCCTCAGTACCGTCACCCAGTCACTCCCACCCCCACCCACCTCCCCTTCCACCACCCCTAGTTCGTTTCCCAGAGTTAGGAGTCTCTCATGTTCTGTCTCCCTTTCTTATATTTCCCACTCATTTTTTTTCTCCTTTCCCCTTTATTCCCTTTCACTATTTTCTATATTCCCCAAATGAATGAGAACATATAATGTTTGTCCTTCTCCAATTGACTTATTTCACTCAGCATAATACCCTCCAGTTCCATCCACGTCAAAACAAATGATGAGTATTTGTCATTTCTAATGGCTGAGTAATATTCCATTGTATACATAAACCACATCTTCTTTAGAATATTTTTTCCACTATAGTATGCTTCTTTCCATATTTAGTATCCATCATTCAACAAGTATTTGTGGTGTACCTATTTGGGGCCTAGAATTGTGAAATGTGCTGTGGAGATTATTAAAAGTGTAATTCTTCTTTTTTTGCACTCGAGGAGACCTTAAAGAGATGAAGCTTATTTATCTGAACTTTTGGACAATAGTAATAGCGCTTGGGGTCTCTAGAGATATGGAACAGGATAAAACCTAACATGATTTGGATTTTTATTCTGCCTCACAGCTTTTTGTGAGCAATAAATGAGATAATGTGTATTATGTGTCTTTCACAATGTCTGGCATATAATAAGTATACAATGATGTTAAGAAAGAAAGTACATTGAGGACAAGGTCAATGGTGACTCATAGAAGTAAGATCACTCTGAATTAGGCTTTGATTGAATGGAAAGAACTATTCCCCCTTCTAGGTTTATTAGGTAGACTGAAGTTATAAATAGCAAAGGAGTTTAGGGTCATATTCTAGAGGCTGAATTCTTCCTTTACTTAACATGCTTTACAATGCAACTTTAGAACTGCATTTAGAAAAAAAATGCTGCTAAGAACTTGGGATTTAGGGATCCCTGGGTGGTGCAGCGGTTTAGCGCCTGCCTTTGGCCCAGGGCGCGATCCTGGAGACCTGGGATCGAATCCCACATCGGGCTCCCTGCATGGAGCCTGCTTCTCCCTCTGCCTATGTCTCTGCCCCTCTCTCTCTCTCTCTCTCTCTCTCTCTCTCTCTCTGTGACTATCATAAAATAAATAAAATTTAAAAAAAGAACTTGGGATTTAATGACTTTTATCACTAGTGGAAATATGTGGTTATTGGAGACTGAGTCATGAAGTTTAGCAATGTTTTTATTGATTATATAACATGATTTGTATCTTGGAAGAAATCTAGGTGATTTTTAGCGAAACTTTTTATGGACTTTGAATTCTTGGTTCAAATTTCCTCTTTTGTGGCCTTTCAAGATGAAATTTCTAAGGGAATTAAAACAATAACTTATGAACTTTAAAAACTATTGATGAATCCTCTCTTTATCATGTAAAGTAGTGATATGAATTTGAACTCCTAGCTTAGCTCATTTTCTTCTAATGGAAAGATTTGCTCACAAAACACTTCAGTACAAGTATGATTGGCCATATGATCTTGTAGCTTTGATCTTGAATCTAATATCTTGAACTATTATCACTTACCCGTCTTGTCTATCAGGTGCTTTAGTCCTGACCAATGAAAATTCTGTAAGTATCTGGAGTTTCCTGTTCTCCTTAGGCATTACACAAAGACCTAAAGGCATGTGATGATTCTAGAATTTCTGAATATGCATTTCAAACTCATTGCAGACAAACTTGCCTAATTATTTGTTAGCATTCAAGGTGGAATTTAAAACAAAAATGTCAAATGAAGTTTTAAAAAAATTAGTCTTTTTTTCCAAGTAAAGATGAAACAAATGTCAGTTTCTTATTAATTTTGTGAGCTGAGACAAAATATGTAACTTCTAATTTTGTTATTTTTTTGAGAACTGGAAATTATAAAACCACATACATCATAAGGAGCATAAAAGATATGTATAAGTCAATAAGAAAAAAGCTTGCCATCAGTAAATACAAAGTTTTACTTTAATGAGATCTTACTTTGCAAGACTTTGCTACATACATGCATTAGTTTTTAAGGCCACCATAACAAAGTACTACAAACATGGTGGCTTAAAACAATAAAAATCCATGCTCTTAAAGTTCTGGAGGCCAGAATTCCAAAATCAAAGTGTTGGCACGGACATGTTCACTATGAAGTTTCTAGAGGAAAAACCTTCCTTGCCTCCTCTACATTCTGATTGTCATTGATAATCCTGGACATTCCTTGCCTTGCAGATGCACCACTTCAATCTCTATCTCTGTCTTCCAAAAGCCTTCTCCAGTATATGTCTGAAACTGTCCAAATTTCCCTCTTTTAATGAGAGCACCCATCATATTGGATTTAGTGACGCCCTAGTCTGGTATGACTTCACCTTAACTAATTACATCAGCAAAGGTACTATTTACAAAGAAGGTGACATTCACAGATTCCAAACAGAGATAAATTTTTAATTTAAGGACACACTATTCAACCCCGTGGAGGATGCTAAAACCATTGCTTCACACAATTTTGTTAATTCCACAAGGTGGGTATTAGTATATTTGTCTTAAAGCTAAAGAAACTAAAAGGACACCTGGGTGGCTCAGGAGTTGAGCATCTGCCTTCAGATCAGGGTGTAATCTCGGGGTCCTGGGATCAAATTCCACATTGGGCTCCCCACAGGGAGCCTGCTTCTCCTTCTACCTATGTCTCTGCCTCTCTCTGTGAATAAATAAAATCTTTATAAAAAAGAAATTAAAGTTCAGAGTGATTTGACAAGATCACATTGCTTGTAACTGTCAGGGCCAGTATATAATCCAGTCAGGTTATAGCTGACTGGATTACAACACATTCTTCTCACTGTGCCGTTATGATGCTTTTACAGTATTGTATGAATATAAGAAATTTTAAAACATCTTACCCCCTTGAAATTATAGTAGTGCTTATTGTATGGAAGATTTTTATTACAATATAACATGATAACTTACTAAAATCATGTAATTTTAAAGTGTTAATACATATTTAAAAATCGTCCTGCATAATGTTTTATATCAACTTACACTTTGTCTAACAATGTATCACTATAATTTATTATTTTTTTGCCTTTACCAAAATGCTTGGTCAAAAATAATTCCATCCTTTTACATTATTATATGTTTATTTGAGTATTAGTAAAGCAAAATATTTTGAAAATGATTGCTGAACAGTGTTTCTGATTTTGTGAATTGTTTGCTTATATATTTAATATATTATATCAGTGAGGTATTCCATTTTATTATTGGTTTATAAAAATTATTTATATATTTATGCCATCAGTCTTGTATCTTAGATGTTGCAACTAACTTTTTCATGTTTGTGATTTTATTTTATATTTACTATTTTTTTAAAAAATAAAGTTTTAAATTATACTGCATTCAAATGATTGTTTACATTTATTAATTCTTCATTTTGTCTCTTGCTTAAGAAAACTTTCTCTACTTAAAAATTATAAATATATTCTCCTATATTTTCTTCCTGTACTTATATAGTTTAATATTTGCATTTACTCTTTAAGTCATATGAGATTTTTTTTAATTTAAAGAGTGAGGTATATTACTGAGCTTTAAGATTTTAGATGGCTTGTCAATTTCCCAATAATTAAATAACTCATGCTTTCGTAATAAGAAATGCTACTTAGGCATGCCCGGGTGGCTTGGTGGTTTAGCATTTGCCTTTGTCCCAGGGCATGATCCTGGGGTCCTGGGATTAAGTCTCACATTGGGCACCCCACAGGAAGCTTGCTTCTCCTTCTACCTATGTCTCTGATTCTTCTTTCTCTATGTCTCTCATGAATAAATAAATAAAATATTTTAAAAAAAGAAATGATACCTTTATTATATACTATATCAGGTTATGCATAAATTTGCTTTAGTACATTTTTATTTGCTCTAGAACCAGTATGATATTACATGAAATATGGTAGTTATATAATAATTTCAATATCTTATATAACAGGGTTACATTGATTACTCATTTATCCCTCAGAATTATCTTTTCTATTTTTATTACTTTATTTTAAAATTTTGAATAATATTGGTTGAAATACAGAAACCTAGAGAAGCCAGAACAATCTTGAAAAAGAAAACAAAGTTAAATTGGAAGACTCACTTTTCCCAATTTCAAAACTTATTGCAAAGCTGTAGTAATCAAGACAGTGTGTCAGTAACATAAGAACAGATATATAGACCAAATGAATAAAATTCAGAGTCCAGAAACAAGCCCATATATCTATGGTCAAACATTTTTCAACAGAGGGGTCAATATTATTCAATGGAGAAAGAATAAAGTTTATAAAAATGGTGTTGAACCAACTTGGTAATCCACATACAAAATGATGAAGGTGGACTTCTGCCTCACATCATATGCAAAAACTTAAAGTGGCTTAAAGACCTAAATCTGGTAGCTAGGAGGAGTTAAAATGGAAGAGTAGGAGGAGGACCTTATGCTTGTCTCCTTCCTTGAAAACAGAATGCTTGTCTCCTTCCTTGAAAACAGATAGATAATTATTAAATTATTGTATACATCCTGGAAATCGATCTGAGTACTGAGAGAACAAACCACACAACTAGGAGGGAGAAAAGAGGCCTCTGTGTTGAAGGTAGGAGATGTAGTGATATGATTTGGGAAGAAAAAGAATACCAGGTACTGTAGAGGGAAGGGAGACCTGAACACATAAGGGGAGGGAGAGGGAGAGAGATGGAAAGAGAGAGAGAAGGGGAGGGGGAGGGAGGCAGGGAAGGGGAGAGAGAGAGACATAAAGCAGCAGATAGGTGATTGCACAAGAAAAACACTTCCCCAAAACCATTGACTGGGAAAATGAGAAGGGCTGATTATTGTAGATTTTTATAGGCCATGGAGCTGAAAGTTGAAGTTTTGGAAGCCTATATCATCTCTAGGGTTCAGCCTGTGGGTGTAGTTGTGCTCCTGTAGAGAAGGAGGGCAGAGACCTAGGTGTGGACAGGGTACTCTGAGGATCCCCTGGGTCATGCTGAGAGAGACAGTCACCCTTATTGGAGTGCATTTGGGAGAAGATACACTGCCTCTGTGGGAACAAAAGAGCTGGCAGGTGCCACTGAGCTGCCCATTCATTAGGCTACAGGTAGAGACACATGTTGAGGGCAGCTACTTGGATGCTAGTTTTTTGCTACCCTTTACCATAGACTCCAAGTGCCTGCGTAGTTGTACAACTGTTTTTTGGGGACAAATCAGGACCAACCACAGTGTGATGAAACCCCTCTTATTCCTGAAGGATTGGTACAGGTATGTACCAAGATGAATCCCTAAAATTTTGAATTTTAAGACCCAGCCTCACACCTAAGATAAAACACAGGATCACTGTACCACTGGGCCTGCAGATGGCTCAGACAAAGATAGAGTGAAAGCAATGATCTGACAGAAGCCTTGACAGAAGTGTCAAAAGAGGGGAGATTGTTTGCTCTTCTGTGAGGGCTTCCTGAACAGTGGCAAGCAAGAACACCCTTCTTTGGGGAAAAGAGTGGGTTGAAGCCATTCACCCCTCCCATCAGGACAGATATACTACAGTGAGTGCCTCAGTGCATACAGTGGAGGCTTGAGCTGCTTACACCAACCCCATCCCATTGCACTCCTCAGGTTATTTTTTTAATAGGGCAAATGTGATTGAGAGCCAGAGAAGCAACAGATCCCTCCCACAGAAAACCAGCCCAAAACTCCTGCATGCACCAGGTCTACTGATCATAGAGTGCTGCAAATCTTCATCCCTAGTGGCAATAGGATCCTGCACAGGCTTTCCTAACACACAAAAGATAGAGGTCTAGACAAAATGGCAAGATGGAGGAATTCATCCCCCAAAAAAGAACAAGAAAAGGTCATGGCCATGGAGCTAATTAAAATAGATATAAGTAATATGCTTGAACCAGAATTTAAAACAACAATCATAAGAATACTACCTGGACTTAAGCATTGAAGAAACCAGAGGAACCCTTAACATGGAAATAAAAGACCTAAAAACTTGTCAGGCTAAAATTTTTAAAAAGCTATAACCAAGATACAAAACTGACTGGAGGTAATGACCACAAGGATAGAAGAAGAAAAGGAACAAGTAAGTGATATAGAAGATAAAACTATAGAAAATAATGAAGCTGAGAAGAAGAGGGAAAGAAAAATATTGGATCACAAATGCAGACACAAAGAACTCAGTGATTCCATAAAACATATTAACATTTGTATCATAGGAGTCCCAGAAGAAGAAGAGAAGGAAAAAGGGGCAGGAGGTTTAGTTGAGTGAATTATACCTGAAAACTTACCTAATCTGGAGAAAGAAACATATATCCAAATTCAGAAGGCACATAGAACTTCCAACAAAATCAATGAACACCAACACATGTCATAGTAAAATGTGCAAACAGAGAAAAAGAAAGATTCCTGAAAAGAGCAAGGGAAATGAAATCCTTAAATTTATGAGGGAAGACAAATTGGGTTGGCAGCAGATCTTTCCACAGGAAGCTGGCAAGCAAGAAGTGAGTGGCATGATATATTCAACGTGTGGAAAGGAAAAAAATCTGCAACCAAGAATACTGTATGCAGCAGGGCAATCGTTCAGAATAGAAGGAGAGATAGTTTCCCAAACTAAAACTAAAGGAGTTTGTGACCACTAAACCAGCTTTATGAGAAATATGAAAGTGGAGTCTTTGAATGGGAAAGAAAGAACAAAAGCAGCAAAGACTAGGAAGGAATAGAGAAAATCTCCAGAAACAGTGACTTTACAGATAATACAACAGTACTAAATTCATATCAATAGTTATTCTGCATGTAAATGGACTAAATTTTACAATCAAAAGACTTAGGGTATCAGAATGGATTTTTTTTTAATTATATGCTGCCTATAAGATAATCACTTTAGACCTAAAATTACCACCAGATTGAAAGTGAGAGAATGGAGAACCATCTATTATACTGATAGATATCAAAAGAAAGCCAGAGTAGGCATATTTATATCAGACAAATCAGATTTTAAAACAAAAACTGTAATAGATGAAGAAGGGTACTGTATCATAATAAAAAGGATATAGCCAACAAAAAGATCTAAAAATTGTAAATAAATATTCCCCCAATGGAGGAGCATGCAAATATATAAAGCAATTAATAACAAACATAAAGAAACACATTAATAATAAAATAATAGTAGGGGACTTTAACATACCCCTTATAGCAAAGGACAAACAATCTAAGCAGGAGAAAAAAAAACGCACCAGAAAACAGTGGCTTTGAATGACACACTGAACCAGATGGACTTAACAGATATATTCAGAACACTTCAACCTAAAGAATCAGAGTACACATTCTTTTCAATTGTACATGCGACATTCTCCAGAATAAATCACGTACTGGGTCACAAATCAGTCCTCAACAAGTACAAAAAGATGGAAATCATACCATGCATGCTTTCAGACCACAATGATATGAAACATGAAGGTAGTCACAAGAAACAATTTGGAAAGACCACAAATATATAGAAGTTAAAGAACATTCTACTAAGGAATCAATGGGTTAGCTGGGACATTAAAGAAGAAATAAAAAAAATTCATGGAAGCAAAGGAAAATGAAAATACAGTAATCAAAACCTTGGGATGTGGCAAAAGTGGTCTATAGAGGGAGTACATAGCATTACAGGCCTACCTCAAGAACCAAGAAAAGCCTTAAATATACAACCTAACCTTACACATAAATAAGCTAGAAAAAGCATAGCAAATAAAGCCTAAATCCAGCAGAAGAGAAATAATAAAGACTAGAGCAGAAATAAATGATATAGAAACAAAAAAGCCACAAAAATATCAATGAAAGTAAGAGATAGTTCTTTGAAAGAATTAATAAAATCGAGAAACCCTAGCCAGACTTATCAGAAAGAAAAAGGGAATGGCCTAAATAAATAAAATCATACATGACACAGGAGAAATAACAACAAACACCACAGAAATACAATTATAAGAAAATATTATGAAAAACTATATGCCAATAGATTGAGCAATTTAGAAAAAATGGACAAATTCCTAGAAACATCAAACTACAAAAACTGAAACAGGAAAAATAGAAAATTTGAACAGACCTATAACAAGGAAAGAAATTGAATCAGTAACCAAAAATCTGCCCCCCAAATGTCCTGGACCAAATGGCTTTCCAGAGGAATTCCAGCAGACATTTTTTAAAAAAAAGATTTTATTTATTTACTCATGAAAGACACAGAGAGAAAGGCAAAGACATAGGAAGAGGAGGAAGCAGGATCCCTTCAGAGAGCATGATGTGGGACTTGATCCCAGGACCCCAGGATCATGACCTGAGCCGAAGGCAGGCACACAACCACTAAGCCACCCAGGCGCCCCTCCAGCAAACATTTAAAGTAGAATTAATACCTAGTCTTCCCAAACTGTTCCAAAAAAGTAGAAATGGAAGGAAAACATCCAGATTTATTATATGAGGCCAACATTACCTTGATTCCAAAGCTAGACACAGATCTCACTAAAAAGGAGAATTACAGGCTGATATCCACAATGAACATAGATGCAAATATCTAAACGGGATACTAACAAATCAAATCCAACATTACATTAAAAGAATTATTCCCCACAATTAAGTGGGGTTTATTTCTGGGCTGCAGGGGTGGTTCAAAATTTGTAAATTGATCAATGTGATACCCTAAAAAGAAAGGATAGGAACTATTTCATATTCTCAGTAGATGCAGAAAAAGTATTTGACAAGGTACAGCATCTTTCTTGATAAAAATCCCCAACAACATAAGAATAGAGAGAAATACATCAACATAAAGGCCATATGTGAAAGACCCATAGCTAATATCCTCAATGGAGAAAAACTGAAAGCTTTTCCTCTATGGTCTGGAGCAAGACAAGAATGTCCACTGTCATCATTGCTATTTAACATACTACTAGATATCCTAACCTCAGCAATCAGACAAGAAGAAGAAATAAAATGCATCCAAATCAGCAAGGAATCTCTCATGTTCTCTCACCCTCTCTGATATTTCCCACTCATTTTCTCTCCTTTCCCCTTTAATCACTTTCAATATTTTTTTATATTCCTCAAATGAATGAAACCATACAATGTTTGTCCTCTTCCGATTGACTTACTTCTTAACTCTGGGAAACAAACAAGGGATATTGGAAGGGGAGGTGGGTGAGGGGATGGGGTGCCTGGGTGACAGGTACTTGAGGGGGGCACTTGATGGGATGGGCACTGAGTGTTATACTCTATGTTGGCAAATCAAACTCCAATAAAAAAATATACAAAAAAAATCAGCAAGGAAGAAGTCAAACTTTCATTATTCATGAATGACCTGATACTCTATGTAGGAAACCCAAAAGACTCCATCAAAAAACTACTAGAACTGGGGATCCCTGGGTGGCGCAGCGGTTTGGCGCCTGCCTTTGGCCCAGGGCGCGATCCCGGAGACCCGGGATCGAATCCCACGTCGGGCTTCCGGTGCATGGAGCCTGCTTCTCCCTCTGCCTGTGTCTCTGCCCCCCTCTCTCTCTCTCTCTCTGTGACTATCATAAATAAATTAAAAAAAAAATTAAAAAAAAAAAAACTACTAGAACTGATAAACAATTCAGCAAAATTGTGTGCTTCAGATTCAATCACTCTGCCAGGGTCCCCCTACACAGAGCAACATGAAAACCCCTGACCCACACCTGCATTAGTTCCAACCAATCTGCCAGGGAACCCCCTATGTGGAGCATCTTGGAAAACCCCCAACTGCACTGGCTTTGGCTCCAGTCCCTGGTCAGGGCATGTCCTGCACTGAGTACCCTGGGAAACCATGGCTTCAACTATCTCTCCAGGGCATCCTCAATGTACAGGGCCCTGAGAAAACCCAGCTTGTAACCACTTTATCTTTAGCTGTCCTGCCAGGGAACACTTTACATGAAGAGCCCAGGGACCACACTATCCCACACACACTTTAACACGATCTGTTTTACCAGGGTTCCCTCTGCAGAGCACCCCGGGATAATCCAGCCTGTACCCATCTTGGTTCCAGGACACTCTGTGTGTGGAGACTCCTTGAACACTCTGGTTTACATCCACTCCATCCTCATTTATCCTGCCAAGTTGCCCTTTGTGCATAGAGCCCTCAATCTTCCCTCCAAAACTTGTACCCACATTAGTTTCAGCTACCCTGCCAGGTACGCTCTGTTCCAAGAGCACAAGGACCTCTTGGCCTGCATTCTGCCTCAGGTCTAGTCACTCCATCAGAGCACCTTTGGCACAGAGCACCCTGGAGCAACCTGGCTTGCACTTATTTCAGTGTCTATTGTTCTGGCAGAATATCTTCAGTTAGAACACCAGGACACCCGGTATGCACTCACTGCAGCTTTAGTTATCCTGCCAGGGTTCCTGCTGAGCAAAGGTCCTGGGACCTCCCAATCTGTACCCAACCTCAGATCCAACCACCCTGTGAGGGCACGGCTGTGCAGAGAGGTCCAGAACATCCCAGATAACACCTACTTCAACTTCAGCTATCCTACTAAAGTACCCTCAGACTGTAGAGCCTTTGAACATTCAGGCTTGCCACTCACATTAGATTTGGTTGTTCCTCCAGAGCATCCACTGAGTGGAGGGCCCAGGAATCACACTGATCTGTGCCCACTTCAACTCTAGCTGTCCTGCCAGGGCCCCCACTTTCTTTCTGGGGTCCCCACATGGAAAGCCCAAGACTCCCAGACCACACCAGCTCCAGCTCCAGCCATCCAATAAAAGTCACCAAGTACACAGTCTACATAAAGGATAACTGTACACAATACCAATCCTTCAAGTTTAAGAGAAGTTATTGTTCTCCCTAATTCAAGGAAATAAACACATAAAGTCAAGCAAAATGGAGAGACAGAGGAACATGCTCCAAAAGAAAGAACAAGACAAGACCTCAGAAAAAGAACTAAATGAAAAAAAAAGCAATATGGCTTATAATGAAGTAATGATTGAAAGATGCTCACACAATGCAAAAAAGAGTGGCAGAACTCAGTGAGACTCTTGATAAAAGAGATAGAAAATGTTAAAAAGAACCCATTAGAATTGAAGAATACAATCACTAAAACAAAAAATATGCTGCAGGGAATCAACAGTAGATTAGCAGATGCAGAAAAATGTATTAGTGTCCTGGAAAACAGGATGAACCCTAAAGAAAGCACTAAAGCTGAACAATAAAATAGGAACAGAATTTTTAAAATGAGGATAAGTTAAACTATCTTTTGGACAGCATCAAACATACAAACATATGCATTATACGGAGTCTTAGAAAAAGAAGGAGAAAGGAGCCAAAAGCTTATTTAAAGAAATAATAGCTGAAAACTTCCATAACTTAAAGACGGAAATGGATGACCAAGTTGAAGAATCACAGAGAGTTCCAAACAAGATAAACCCATGGAGTCCACACCACAGCACATAATAATTAAATGTCAAAGTTTAGAGATACAGAGAATTTTAAAAGCAGGAAGAGAGAAGCAAAGTTACCTACAAGGGAAACCCTATGAAGCTATCAGTGGACTTTTCAGCCAAAACTGCAGGCTAGAAGACAGCGGCATCATATATTCAACGTGCTAAAAAGAAAAACAAAGCAAAACATTCAAGAATACTCTACCTGGCAAGATTATTCAGATATGAAGGAGAGATAATGAGTTCCCAAAATAAACAAAAGTTAAAGGAGTTTATCAACATTAAACCAGCTTTAAGAGAAATGTTAGAGGGACACCTGGGTAGCTCAGTTGGTTAAGTATTTGATGATTTAGTCTCAGGTCACAATCTAAGGGTTGAGAGATGGAGCCTTGTGTTGGGCTCTGTGCTGGAAGTGGAGCCTACTTGGGATTCTCTCTCTCCTTCTATCTCTGACCTCCCTCCCACTCTACAAAAAAATGAGACTTCTTTAAGTGTAAAATAAAAGAATAAAAGGCTATAGTTAGACATAAGATAATTAGGAGGAGGGCGGGGGGTGGGAGTGAATGGGTGACGGGCACTGGGGGTTATTCTGTATGTTAGTAAATTGAACACCAATAAAAAATAAATTAAAAAAAAAGACATAAGATAATTATGAATAAAAATATGTTAAATATGACAGCATATATATAAAACATGGAAGAAGGAGTAAATATATACATATATATTCTTGTTTTTGTTTTAGAATGTACTTGAACCTAGAGGCACCTGGGTGGCTCAGTTGGTTAAGTGTCTGCCTTCATCTCAGGTCATGATCCTGGGGTCCTGTGATTGAGCCCTCCCTCTCCCCCTCCCCCATTCATGCTTTCTCTCTCTCTCCCTCTCTCTCAAATAAATAAAATCTTCATTTTTTTAAAGAATGTGCTTGAACTAAAATGATAATTAACTTAATGAGAGTACTGCATACTTAGGATATTATATATGAACCTCATGGTAACCACAAGTCCAAAACTATAATAGATTCACAGAAAATTTAAAAAAAAGAAAGTAAAAAACAAAACAAAACAAACTACAGAAATTGCTCAGTCACAAAGAAAGAGAACAATAGAAGGATAATGGAACAGAAAAGAACTACAAAAACATACAGAAAATAAATAGCAAAGTAGCAATAAGTCATATCTATCAATAATTTTTTAAGTGTAAATAGCCTAAATTCTCCAACCAAAAGACATAGGGTAATGAAACAGATTAAAAAAAAAAAAACTATAAGCTACCTACAAGAGACACACTTCATACTGGGAGACACATGCAGACTGGAAGAGAAGGGATGAAAAATATTTACCATGCAAATAGAAGTGAAAAAAACTAGCCAGGGTAACAATACTTATGTCAGACAAAATGGACTATAAGACAGATTATAACAAGAAATAAAGAAGGGCATTACATAATGAAAAAGAAATCAATCCAACAAGAGGATATAACAATTGTAAATATCTATGCATCCAACACTGCAGAACCTAAATACATACAACAAATATTAATGTACATAAAAAGGGAAGTAGATTGTAATAAAATATTAGGGGACTTTTAACATCCTACTTACATCAATGGATAGATCATCCAGGCAGAAATTCAATAAGTAAACAGTGTATTTGGAAGACACATTAGACTAAATGGACATAACAGATATACACAGAATATTCCATTCAAAAACAACTGTATAAATATTATTCTCATTTATTTTCTCTTTATTTTCTAATTTATTTTCTATTTATTTTCTAATTTATTTTCTTTTTTTTATTTATTTATTTATGATAGTCACAGAGAGAGAGAGAGAGAGAGAGAGGCAGAGACATAGGCAGAGGGAGAAGCAGGCTCCATGCACCGGGAGCCCGATGTGGGATTCGATCCCGGGTCTCCAGGATCGCGCCCTGGGCCAAAGGCAGGCGCCAAACCGCTGCGCCACCCAGGGATCCCCTCTAATTTATTTTCTAATGCACATGAGACATATTCCAAAATAGATCATGTTAGCTTACAAAGCAAAGCTCAATAAATTTAAGATGGAAATCATATAATGCATCTTTTCTGACCGCAATGAGATGAAACTAGAAATCTATCACAAGAAAAAAACTGGAAAAAAAAAAACATGAACACGTGGAAATTAAACAATATTTACTAAACAACCAATATATCAACAAAGAAATTGAAGAAAACGTTAAAAAATACATGGAGACAAATGAAAATGAAAACACAATAGTCCAAAACCTTTGGAGCACAGTGAAAGAAGTTCTAACAGAGAAATACATAGCAATATAGGCCTATCTTAAGAAACAAGAAAACGCTCAAATAAACAATCTGACCTTACACATAAGAGAACTAGAAAAACCCAAAATGAGTAAAAAAAATAATAAAGACAAGAGAAGAAAGAAATGGAGATTTCAAAATAAAACAACAAAATATAATAAAACTAAGACATGATTCTTTGAAAAGATAAACAAAATTGACAAACCATTAAGCAAACTCATCAAAAAGGGAGGGGGGAACCTGGGTGGCATAATCAGTTAAGTGTTTGACTCCTGGTTTTGGCTCAGGTTGTGATCTCAGGAGCATGAGACTGAACCCCACATCAGGCTCTGTGATCAGCATGGAGTCTGCTTGGGACTCTCTTTCCTTCTGCCCCTCCCCCTATGAGCTCTCTCTTTCTTTCTCTAATTAATAAAATCTTAAAGAAAAAACAAAGGAAACCCCAAATATAATAAGAAATATAAGAGTAGAAGTAACAACTAACATCCCAGAAATACAAAGGCATATGGGATGCTTCAGTGGCTCAGTGGTTGAGCAGACACTCTGCCTTTGGCTCAGGGCATGATCCTGGGATCTGGGATCGAGTCCTATGTCAGGTTCCTTGCATGATACCTGCTTCTCCCTCTGTGTATGTATGTCTCTGCCTCTATCTGTCTCTCATGAATAAATAAATAAAATCTTTAAAAAAGACATTTACAGATATACAAAGGAATATAAGAGAGTACTATGAAAAATTATATGTCAATAAATGGGACAACCTAGAAGATATGGATAAATCCCTAGAAACACACAATATTCCAAATCTGAATCAGGAAGAAAGTGAAAATCAGAACAGATTGATTAGTTTTAACAAAATTGAATCAGTAAGCAAGAAACTACTAAAAAAAAAAAAAGTCTGGGGCTAGATGGGTTCACAAGCAAATTCTACCTAACACTTATTTATTTTTTTAAGATTTTATTTATTTATTCATGAGAGAGAGAGACAGAATGGCAGAGACACAGGCAGAAGGAGAAGCAGGCTCCATGCAAGGAGCCCGACACGGGACTCGATCCCGGGTCTCCAGGATCACGGCCTGGACTGAAGGCAGCGCCATACCATTGAGCCACCCAGGCTGCCCAACCAAACATTTAAAGAATAGTTAATACTACTCTCTTCAAATTATTCCCAAAAGTAGAAGTAAAGCTCCCAAGTACATTCTACAAGGCTAGTATCACCCTTTTACCAAAGCCAGAAAATACACCACAAAAAGAAAACTACAGGTCAATATCCTCAATGAATATAGATGCAAAAATCCTCAAAAAATAGTATAAAACCCCATTCAACAATACATTAAAAGGATCAATGACCACCATCAAATGGGATTTATTCCAGGGAAACAAGGATATTTCAGTATTTTCAAGTCAATGAACATGCTACACCATATCCAAAAAAAAAAAAAAATCATGTGATTATCTCCATATATCCAGGAAAAAAAGACATTTCCCAAAATTCACATCCATTCATAATTAAAAAAAAAAAAACTCAATGAAGTGGATTTAGAGAGAACATGTTTTAACGTAATAAAGTCCATGTATGGAAAACCCACAGCTAACATCATACTCAATGGTGAAAAGCAGAGCTTTTTCTCCAAGATCAGGAATAAAGCAAGGATGTCCACTCTCACCACTTTTATTCAACAGAGTACTGGAAGTCTTGGCTATAGCAATCAGGAAAGAAAAAGAATACGAGGCATACACATTGGCAAAGAAGTTAAATGGATCCTATTTGCAGATGACATGATACTATACATAAGAGACTAAAAACTCCACAAAAAAAACCTACTAGAATAATAAATGAATTCAGTAAAGTTTCAGAAAACAAAATTAATACCCAGAAATTGGTAGCATTTCTATGCACAATGTAGCAGAAACAGAAATGAATAAAACAACTCTATTTACAATTGTATCAAAATGAATAAGACACCTAGGATTAAACTTAAGAAAGGAGGCTAAAGACCTGTATCTGAAAACTATCAAACATTGATGAAAGGAATGGAAGATGACACAAACAATGAATGGAAAGATACTGCATGCTCATGAATTGGAAGAATTAATATTGTTAAAATATCCATACTATGCAAAGTAATCTACAAATTAAATGCAATTCTTACCAAAAATACATATTTTTTTACAAAACTCTAACAAATAATACTAACATTTGTATGGAACCAAAAAAGACCCTGAATAGCTAGCCAAAGCAATCTTCAGAAAGAAAAAGCTGAAAGTATCACGATTCCAGATTTCAAAATGTACTACAAAGCTGTAGTAAACAAAAACAGTTATGGTGCTGGCACAAAGAGACACATGAATCAATGGAACAGAATAGAGAGCCCAAAAATAAACTCACAGTTATACAGTCAATTAATCTATGGCAAAGAAGGCAAAGTTATACAACAGGGAATAGACATCTCTTCAATAAATGGTGCTGGGCAAACTGGACAGCTACTTGTAAAAGAATGAACCTGGACCACTTTTTAACACCATACACAAAAATAATCTCAAAATGGATTAAAGATCTGAATGTGAGGGATCCCTGGGTGGTGCAGCAGTTTAGCGCCTGCCTTTGGCCCAGGGCGTGATCCTGGAGACCCAGGATCGAATCCCACGTCGGGCTCCCGGTGCATGGAGCCTGCTTCTCCCTCTGCCTGTGTCTCTGCCTCTGTGTGTGTGTGTGTGTGTGTGTGTGTGTGACTATCATAAATAAATAAAAATTTAAAAAAAATTAAAAAAAGATCTGAATGTGAGACATGAAAATATAAAAATCCTAAAAGATTACATGGGGGCAGCCCCAGTGGCTCAGCGGTTTAGCACTGCCTTCAGCCCAGGGCGTGATCCTGGAGACCCAGGATCGAGTCCCACATCAGGTTCCCTTCATGGAGCCTGCTTCTCCCTCTGCCTGTGTCTCTGCCTCTCTCTCTCTCTCTCTCTCTCTGTCTCTCTCTTTCTATGTTTCTCATGCCTAAATAAATGAAATCTTTAAAAAAAAGAAAACATGGGCAGTAATTTCTCTGACATTGTAGCAACATTTTTTTCTAAACATATCTTCTGAGGCAAGGGAAACAAAACCAAAAATAAACTGTTGGGATACATAAAAATAAAAAAAAATTGCAGTGAAGGAAACCATCAACAAAAAACAAAGGCAATCTACTTAATGCAACAAGATATTTGCAAACAATATACCTGATAAGGGGCTAATATCCATAATATATAAAGAATTTATACAGCACCAAATCAACAATCTGATTAAAAAGTGGGCAGAGGACCTGAAAAGATATTTTCCAAAAAAATCATAGAAACTACCATAGAAATTATGATTAAACATATAAAAAGATGTTCAAGATCATTTATCATCAGGGAAATGCAAATCAAAACCACAATGAGATATCACCTTACATCTGTCAGAATGGCTAAAATGAAAAAGACAATTGATAATAATTGTTGGAGTAAATGTGAAGAAAAAGCAACCCTTTATACTGTTGGTGGTAATGTAAATTGGTACAGTCACTGTGGAAAACAGTATGAAGCCTCCTCAAAAAAATAAAAATACCACATGATTCAATAATTATAGGATTTTTATTTACCCAAAGAAAACAAAAACACTATTTGAAAAGATATATGTATCACTGTTTATTGTAGCATTATTTGCAATCATCAAATCAAAATATGGAAGCAGATTAATCCATTGGTAGACAAATGGATGAGGAAGATATGCTATATGAACACACACACACACACACACACACACACACCAAACTAACACACAGCTATAAAAAAGAATGAAGATGTGTCATTTGCACCAACATGGATAGATCTAGAGGACATTATGCTAAGTGAAGTAAGTCAAATACCATATGGTTTCGCTCATTTATAGAACCTAAAAAAATCAAATGAATAATCAAAAAACAAACAGTAGAATCAGGCCTATAAATTAGAGAACAAAGGAAATACACTCATTGCTATTGTAACAGTGTTGTATGGTGACAGATGATAGCTATGCTTGTGATGAGCATTGTATAATGCATAGAAAAGTTGAATCACTATGTTTTATACATGAAACTAACATAGCATTGTGTGTCAATTAAAAAATTTTAAAGAGAACATAAATACATAAATACAATTATTTTGGATTGGAAGATTTAATATTCTCAAAATATTAATTCTTAAACTGTTATATAAATTGAATGTAATTCTAATTAAGTCTTGTAGAGTTTTCTATAAGTAGATAAATTATCTTAAAATTTATGCAAAAAATTATATATAGGCATAAATGCCAATGAATAACCATGAAATAAAAGCAGGACATAGACATGTGATAGAAGAATCTTTACCAGTTTTTGGAATGCTATATAAAGCTGTGTAATAAAATAAATGTATTGGTATAGAAATAGAAAATACACTCATGGTCTGTCAACACCAAAAATCCTTATGCGGCCATTAAAGATAATTACAGCTATACCTGTTTACTTGGAGAGATTGCCATGACATATAGTTTAATGAAAAAGTAAAGATGCAGCAAGTATGTATGATATAATATTTTTGTAGAACAATATCCAAACCGTATGTGTGTGTTTGTATATGGAATTATGCACCACATAACAGGTTTTTAACATAATTCATGAAGACTATACTTTAGGTAGAGTTGAAAGAGAAGATAAAAAAAAGTAAAATTAAGGGGAGCCTGGGTGGCTCAGTTGGTTAAGAGTCTGCCTTTGGCTTAGGTCATGATCTCAGGGTCCTGGGATTGAGCCCTGTGTCTGGCTCTGCTCCGTGGGGAGTCTGCTTCTTCCTCTCCCTCTGCCCCTCCCCCTACTTGTGCTCACACTCTCGCTTTCTCTCTCAAATACATAAATAAATTATTTTTCAAAAAGAAGGAAGAGTAATCTAAAAACCAAAACAAAAGAGGTAGTAGATTACTGCTTTAAAGTAGTATTATATATTATAACTTTATCTCATTTACATAAAATTACACATATGACGCACATGTATGTAATTCTTAAAAATAAATACTTAAATACAAAAACTTTGTAAAGTTCTAGAAAGTAAGATTAGATTTGATTAGGATTGCTTCAAATATTAAAATCAACTTGAGAATTAACAATAAGGTATTGAGTCTATTTATTCTAGCCATCTATTAATGTTCCCCCGTGGAGTTTTTTCTTCCATTCCTGAAGCTTCATCACATTTTATTTCTGATGCAGTGTAGATGGTTAATGCTTTTATTTTTCTTCTTTCAAACTATATGCTTATTTTCATTTTTTATTTATTTTTAAATTTCAAAAAAATATTTATTTATTTATTTATTTATTTATTTATTTATTTATTTATCTTCCTGTCAATCTGGAAATGGGGAGGCAACTGTTGGTTAATATAAAGAGGCTTTTTAAAATTTTTAACCAAAAAATATTGCTTCTTAACCATTTGGTCTCTGATTTTTCCTGGCTCTGGGCTCTGCCTTGTTTATCACTACAAGGAAAAGCTGGTATAGGAACTCCAAAACAACCACCAGCCTCAGTGAAGATAATTAAGATTTACCTTGCAGCAAATGTGAATGTAAAACACATCAAAAATATTTTTATATTTCAATTTTAGTTGCCTATGTGTCTCATTTTATGAAAACTATGCATAAAAATATGAACCAAAAAAATATAAAAACTAGGGGGGGTTGACTAGTCACCTTTCAAAGTTATTACCTTTACAAAAGGTATCAATCTAAATTTTAATTTAAACAGCTTATCTCATCATTTAAAATATAATTTAGAAGAAATTTAATCTCTTTCATTTTTTATTTCTATTTTTTAAAGATTTTATTTATTCATGAGAGAAACAGAGAGAGAGGCAGAGACACAGGCAGAGGGAGAAGCAGGCTCCATGCAGGGACTCGATCCCAGGTCTCCAGGATCATGCCCTGGGCTGAATGTGGCACTAAACAGCTGAGTCACCTGGGCTGCCCAAAATTTAGTCTTTTATAGAATTTAAGGAATAGTTTTGTTGTTTATAGTAAAGTATAACCTCTTTGCAATTATGAAGATATGAGTTGGATCTGATCAGCTAATTAAATTCTTCTACTGTGGCCATCTTTTTCATGCTATGGCCGGTTTTTGTTTGTTTGTTTGTTTGTTTTTACTCCTACTTCATTCACTTTGGGTATTCCCTAAAAATACTCTTTTAGTCAGAAAAAAGTATTGCTGATGAATACTAAAAATACAATGGAGTATTTCATTGTGTTACCTAAACATGGAAACATTGGATTAAGTATCTTTGTTATATTTTTCCTGGGTCTATGGGAAAGTCTTACAGAAAGAAACCAAAAAGTTGAATATGTATACAATTGATACTTGAGATTTCTTCTGCCAAAAAAGGGTATCATTTTGTGCAATCATAATGACATTTTTCCCAAGATGGACTTCCAGTCATCTGGGTTTGAAATGAGACTGTTCATAGACCACAAAGTAGCTAACAGATGTCAATAGCTCTGAGTCACTATTCATCTTGGCAACATTCAAGCTGTAGCCCATGGCCAAAAGGTAGCTTTTTCCATTATCATATACAGATCATTAAATTATAACTATTACCAGACACAATCGCCTTAAAAAATTCTAAGTGAATTTATCAAAGAGACAATTGATAAATTGGAGGCAATATCATAAAAGTTTTAAATTAAAACATTTGAGATTTTTGTTTTTATTTAAGTTCGATTTGCCAACATATAGCATAACACCCAGTGCTTATTCCATCAAGTGTCCTCCTCAGTGATTTTGAGTTACTCTGAAAGGGAGTTTAATAATAATCTGTAGTAATCCTCTTCCTTACCCATAGGGGATATGTTTCAGTGTGTCCAGTGGATGACTAATACCGTGGACAGTACTGAACTCTATATATACAATGTTTTTTTCCTATACATAAATTTCATAATTTGTAAATTAGAGTAAGAAATTAACAATTAATAATCAAATAGAATAAGTATAACCATATACTGTAATAAAAGTTATGTGACAGTAATTTCTCTTTTCTTTCAAAATATCTTATTGTACAGTACTTACCCTTCTTGTGATGATATGAGATAACAGAATGCCTAAACAAGGAGATGAAGTGAGATAAATGGCATAGGCAGTGACCTAGTGTTATGCTACTATTGACCTTCTGACATCAGAAGGAGGATTATCTGTTTCCAGATTGAGGTTGACTGAAGGTAACTGAAACCTCAAAAAGCAAAACCATGAAGAAGTGAGAACTAATGTAGAATGATTTTTTCTTTAGAAGCTGAGTAACTTGCCCAAAGCCACAAAGTTTTCTAGTTGCATAGGCAGAGTTAAGATTCCAGAGAATCCAATTAGTACCTTATTGTATAAGCTGAATGCATGTTTCTCCTCATAAAGCTCTGAAATCATCCCTTTTTATTCTATTGTTTTTTTTTACAATGCACTTCTCTCCTTCTCAACTAGCACAAATATTTATTTCAACAAACTTTAACATTAACTTTTAAAACTAATTTTAAACTTATCTATTCCTTCCTAACATTTTAAGTTGAATGCAGTCCATCTGTGATTTCTTATATTGGAATATCTAGGTCAGCATCAAGCTTCTTGATATTATTTCTATTTTACTGATTGAGAAATGGAAGATCAGATACTTTTAGTGACCTGTCCAAGATGTCACATCTAGTAGGAGTAGGAGCTGGGCAGGGAATTCATGTCTTCTGATATTCACTTGCAGCCCTACATCAGTCTTCAACTTGAAAGGGTCTTAGCACTCACCATTTCTTCCAGCTTTGGCTGTCTGGTAGTTATTGTGTCAAGGAGTTATAAAACATCAGAATTTCCTTCTTATTATCAGGTATTCTGTACTCATGGGATTTCAGGGACCTTAGTTATAAACTATACTCTCACTACAGAGAAAGACATGGCAAACACTAGAAATAAATGGAGTGATAGAATAAAACCTGGCAAAATACTTTGATGGCATAGGTTATGCAACCATAAGGGAAGACTCTTCTCACACATTCTATCAGTGGGAGAGGGGATACTTTGAAGTTGTAATTTAATGGCCAAGCAGAAGTCATAAACTAAGACTATCTGGATCTTAGTGTCATTCAATGGGAGTATAAATTATTACTGTGGAGTAATGATGATCTTTTTATCCAAGAAATGATGAACAATTCTGTGTTCTGTGTACATTTGCCTGAATTATTACGCACTGGTGCTCACATAAAAAATGTCATTCAGTACATCAATTTACAGCACTTGATCAAAAATTGTGGCAAATGAGTGAGAGCTTTAAACTGAATCTGTGACAAATGAATAAATTTACTACATAAATAAATATCAATTTCCTTCATTTGGGGACAGCTCATTGACCTGCTCAATGACCCCTCCTTCAGTTAAGTAGGTTTAAATACCCCAGATCATTGGTGCACACTCATCAAACAGGTAAAGACTCAGTGGCCTACAGAGCAGTTGTTTGCATCCTCAATTTTAAAGCACTGCCACTTCGCCTTCTGAAAAATAATTTTTAAGACTTTAATTTTTATACTTCTAATAAATACATTCTAGAAAATAAACACAAAATTTTAGCCACTGATGTTCTCAATGTGTATCTCATTGTGGTTTTAATTTACACCATCAATAGTAATGAGTTCAAGATCATTTCCATATGTTTATTAGACATTTGTATTTCTTCTTTCTAAAACTCCATTTCAAATATTTTGTTGACTTTCCTAATTTTTAAAATCTCATTCTTATTGATTTGTAGGAGCTCTTTATATTTCCAGGATACTAGTCTTTGTCAGTTTTTGTATTACAAATATCTTCTACCTTCCATGCCTTTCCATTTTACCCTTTTGATGGTGTCTTTTTATAAACAGAAGCTGTTAACTTTGTATCTAGTCAACTATATTGAACACATTATATTTATTGACTATAATGTTTTGATGCTTTATTATTTAAGTTACACATGTAAAACATGAATATCTCCCACAAAACTAAGGGAGTATATTGAGTAGAAAGCAATAATCTATTTTTAACCCTACTCCACTGTTAACAACTACCAGATATTTTCCTAGATATATGTGTTTGTGTGTGTGTGTGTGTGTAAAGAAAAGCAGCATAGAGTAATGGTTAAAAGCACAACTGTTGGTATCAGATATTTGGATTCAAACATAATCTCCAAGGTTTACCAACCATGTGACCTTAAGCAAGTTGATTTATCTTTCTCTTTCAGTGTCTTTCACTGTAAAATGAAGATAATACTAATATTTATTTCATGGAGTAGCTGTGAAAATAAGCACATGTAAGGCACTTAAGAGTGTGTAGTCCATAAAACAATAAAAGCTAACATTTATTTAGCACTATGTGTCAAGCACTTTTCATGCATTAATGTATTTAACCATCAAAAGTATTGCTTCCATTTTTTTAGATGAAGAATCTAAGGCAAAAACAAGTTAAGTAACTTGCCCAGGGTGACACTGATAATAAATGGAAGGATTGATTAATTTCTGAAGCCCAAGCAATCTGGCTCGAGTTCACCTTCTCTCTCTCTCTTTTTTTTTTTTGTTAATGAAGATGTATATATTTAAAGTGTACAACATAATGATTTGATATACACATGTATAGAAATGATTACTACAGTCAAGCTAATTAACATATCTTCTCTCATATATATGATATATATATCATATATATATGATATATTTTTTTTTCTTTTGTGATGAAAGCACTTGAAATCTACTCTCTTAGAAAATTTCCGGTATTCAACTATAATCATCATGCAATACATTAGATCTGTAGATTTATTCATCCTACATAACTGCAACTTCTTACTCTTTGAGTAACATTTCCTCATTTTGCCCACGTTCTGCCCCTAGTAATCACTATTCTACAGGGTTTACAACATTAACTACTATTTTATATGATGATCTCCTCCTCAAAGTGTTCTTTAGATGTTACTTGATGTTATACACATATACAAATATATAATTTAGTGTGTTTTATAAATGAAATCATACGAAACATATTGTACCGTCAGTTGCCTTTATTGTTATACAACATATTAGCAATCTTTCCATGTTAGTACTCTATTTTTTTGAACAGCTATGGTGTATATCATAGCATAGTTGTCTATTTGCTTAATTAATTTGGGCTACTATTGCAAAATATCATAAGCTGGATACCCTATAAATAACAGAAATTTATTTTTCATAATTCCAGAGTTTAGAAAGTCTAAGATCAAGATGCCTGGTATATTCATTGTCTGGTGAGAACCTGCTTTTAGGTTCATGAACGGCCATATTTTCACTTATCCTCACATGGTGGAAGGGGCAAGTTAGTCTCTTTTATAAAGGTACTAATTCCAATCATGAGGAGTCTATCTCATGATCTAATCACCTCCCAAAGGTCCCACCTTGTAATAGCATCACCTTGTTGGGGGGTAGGATTTCAATATGTGAATTTGGGGAAAGAGGAATGCAAGCATCAGACCATAGTACCTATAATATATCTAAATATTTATTTTTGTTAATGGACATCCAGGTGGTTTCTATAGTTTTGCTATTACAGTCAATGTGGTAATGACCATCTTTATACGTGCATCTTTTGTTTGTGTGTGCAAACATTTATATAGGATGGATACCTAGTAATAGAATTTCCTGATCAAAGGGTTTGATGTTTAAGTATTTGCTCAGGTAGGGCTTCTCTGAGTAAACATTGATTTTATAAATTACATAAGATTTACATTATAGATACTGATACATTTGTTTTCCAGAACCAGAATTTGTTGGATGATTTTTGTTTGCTTGTCTCTGCTATTGTCCAAACAGTCAGCTTTGTAAATAGTCATCTTATTTCTTTCACTTATAAGGTACTTTTCTAAGAAATTCTATAATATTCTTAGATAAGAATTTTATGAGCATTTTATTTTCATTCTCCCTTCTTGTAATCTGCATTAAAATCTCTATAAATTCATTTGTTTTACTGGCAAATTGGGCACTCTCAATTTTGTCTTCTTTCTACATCTATGCAAACCTTCTACAGTATCATCACAGGGCAGCCTCTATGTCTGTTCACCTTCCCTTTATTCCACAAACTAGTTATCAATCTTTGAGCAGCAGCATAAAAAGTTACGTATATGCTCAATAAACAGAGTTGGTTATGGAACACTGTAAGGATGCATGTGAACTGCATTCTTCCATAGCATTTCCAATAAAATGAAGACAAATATATATGTATATAGTTATAACCAGTCCCTTTAATCTTTCCATCTGTCTGAGAATCTGTCCTAGCAATGCAAGGAATATAGCTATGTGGCTTATGTCCCAATCACACACACCTCTGAAACTTGTCTACTTGGCCAACAAAAAAAATGCTCTCTTTGGATTTTATCTCCTAAAGTAGCCTCCACCTCCCTATCCTTCTCTTTGCACTTTGGTAAAGTTCTTTTAAGCTCTTTTGAGGACTTGAATTTAACATGTTTAGGAGCAGGGGCATATGAGTAATTCATATGGTTGAGCATCTGACTATTGGCTTCAACTCATGTCATGATCTCAGGGTTGTGAGATGGAGTCTCCCCTCAGTCAGGCTCCCCACTCATTGTGAGTCTTCTTAAGACTTTGTCTCCCCCTGTGCTGTGCCCCCCACCCCATGCTTTCATGTGTACAGGCTCTCACTTTCTCTGAAATAAAAATAAATCTAAAAATATTAACATGTCTGGGAGTCATTTACCTCTGAGAAAATTTGCACACTTTCTGGAGAGATAAAGGTAGCCTGTCATATCACTGAAAATACTTTGGCAACCGGGGGATTTTCTTGACCTCTTTTATGAAATACAATTGTAGACTGCATAGATGAGTTGTTTCCAGAGAGAGAGAGAAAGAGAGAGAGAGAGAGAGAAAGAGAGAGAATTTATTTAGTATTTGAGTCTCATACAAGCCTAATGGCAGAATGTTTTGTTTTCATTATAATGCTGATATACTTGAAGAAGAACAGCCAAAACTGTTCATAAAGTGTGATAATAAGAATTACTTATTCTATACACATGGGTATGTACAAGTCTAGAAACTTTTCTAAAGCTGCCCAGTCCAAGGGAAAGAACACTTGTGCATTGTGTTTTTCATAACCAAAGAGAAAAGGTATATTGGGTATTGTGTCCCTAAGGAAAAAGGGATAGATACAATGTTGAAGTATTTAACTACCTAGAACACCCTAACTCACATCACATCCTTGCCTTTCAGACATGTACAGGAAAATGTACACTAGTCCTAAGCCTCAAACTCAGCTGACCTAAGGATCCTATTCCCTGCTTCTTTTCCCTTAGACTTCACTCCTGATCCTGTTAGAATAATAATAGGGGACAGGTTGGGATGTCTAGGCAGAACAAAACTCCGGTTTATCCTACTGTACCAAACAACATGGCACAGAAGAATTGAAATGAAAGAAAAAATTAAAATGTAAGGATATACCAGAGAGAAATGAGTTTTTAAACATTGTCACTGCTTCCACTAAAAGCTCCATCTCTATCAAAAGTGTCTCTGATACACACTAAAACAACCACTTCATGGAGGAAATTTATGATCAAGTGAAAGCTTAAGACACCTTCATAGGTTAAAGTACATCACAAACGGTACTTTTATAAGCTGTTATAAAATCATGATATAAATAGTTAACCAAATTTTGGGATGCCTAGGTGGCTCAGTGGTTGAGTGCATGCCTTTGACTCAGGGCATGATCCCGGGGTCCTGGGATGAAGTCCCACATCAGGCTCCCCACAGGGAGCCTGCTTCTCCCTCTGCCTATGTCTCTGCCTCTCTCTGTTTGTCTCTCATGAATAAATAAATAAAATCTTTTTTAAAAAGTTACAAAATTTTGTTGATTTTTTTGTTATAATATGCTTTTTTACTTAAGCACAGGAATGACATTATTTTATTGATAACTTTTTTTTTTT
The DNA here is from genome assembly GCF_053574225.1 of Canis aureus. Taxonomy (NCBI): domain Eukaryota; kingdom Metazoa; phylum Chordata; class Mammalia; order Carnivora; family Canidae; genus Canis; species Canis aureus. The sequence goes on from NC_135649.1 coordinate 51,560,893, forward strand.
GTCTAAGGAACCAATGGCATGAAGTTCAAGATTCTGTTATATTAATAATGCTGAAGGTCATAAAATCCAAAGATTGGAGGGAATTTCCCTGTCCCTTCATTCAGAAGAGAAAGTGACCTAAATTACTTTTTGCAACTCTAATACAGTTTTGTCTCTCCTACAGCTTCGACATCTTTGGCAGCCTTATTTGTTGGAAGATGTTTTACTTTGTTTTCCTGCTTTTAGACAATATCTTCCTCACTATAACTTCCATCCTTTGGTTCTAGTATGTCTGGAAAAACCTAACTGAAGCAAACACCCAAAATAATTCTCCCTTTTCCTTGTAACAGACTAACACATATCTAAAGACAGTTATCAATTCTTGGACACAAATCTTCTCTTCTCAGGGATAAAATAGCCCCAGTTCTGGTCTGCAGATCAATCTTTGAGGAATTTTACTTCATCAATTCATCAGAGTTATTAAGTTTTGCAAAATTACAACCTAATTTATATTACTGAATGAAACCCCTTTTTTGGCAGTTATGAGTGTTTGCTCTGAAATTGGAGATAACTGGGTTCAAATTCATGGTTGTGTGACCTGGGTAAATAACATAATCTCCAAGCCTCAGTGTTCATTTCTGCACAATGGATATAGTAATAGTACTTATCTTAGAATGTTTGTGTAAGAATAAAATGAGTTTATACATCTAAAATGATTAGCCAGCCTTAAACGAAAATCAATCTATTGTTTTTCTTTATTATGGTTGTCACATCTCCTTGAGATAATTTTATACTAACCTACACATGACATTACAAAAAATATTTTTAAAATGGGCACTCTTGGGGCATCTGGGTGACTCAGTTGGGTGTCTGCCATTGGCTCAGGTTACGATCTCGGGGTCCTGGAATTGAGCCCCAAGTTGGGCTTCCTGCTCAGTGGGGAATCTGCTTCTCCCTTTCCCTCTGCCCCTCCCTTTGTTCATGCTCTCTCTGGAGAGCTCTGTCTTTCTCAAATAAATAAACTCTTTAAAAATAAAATAAATGCACATTCTTCTATCTTTTCCATCAATACTCCCAATACATTATAACTCAAGAAAGTAAGAGGGACATTCTTTCTAAAACTGTATAGGATAAACAAAATTAAGAGGAAAACAAACTAACCTTTATTAACTTTATTTCCATCAAAATGTTATTTCATTTGATCTTTATAGTATCCTTCTTACTTATGTGTTGTTTTGTCAATTTTATTGTTCCAATTTACTTTAGACAATGATAGTGCTGGTATTTGGTTGACTTGCCTTAATTTCTGCATTTGCTTTGGGTGGCTTGTCCCAGGCTAGCTACTTTATTTCAACTATATCAAGGAAGTTGAACTAAATTGTCAATCTTATCAGATAGACTGGTTTATAAGATACATTTAGCTTGTTACTATACTACCTCAGCATGGATGTATGTAGTATTGTTACTACTATAGTATCAATAAAATACCTTTAAAACATGTTCCAGAAGGATCTCATTTTTTGAGGGAAAAGTTCATCATAAACAATTAACTGCAAAAATGAAATGGAATAGAGCTTTAAATTTACTTTTGTTGAATTACAAAAGCCAAAAAATCTTTAAGATTCAGACATGCTTGGAATACTGGAAAATAATTTATTAGTGATATTTTACATAATGCTAATAAAAATGATCACAGTATGTAGCACCAAATACAGAAGACAAGAAAAAGGTATATTTTCTAGGCATCAATGTATAAACTGCACTAACTAAACATTTTGTTTGATGTAATCACAAGTAATTTCTAATTAAAGTTACTTCAATAATAGAAAGTGCATCTTAGCTTCATTTCTATATTTATTTTTAAGATTTTTACGTATTTATTTGATTGAAAGTGAGTGAGGGCACAAACAGGGAGAAGAACAGAGGGAATGTGAAGACAAGCAGACTCCCAACTGAGCAGAGAGCCTGACACAGGGCTCAATCCCAGGACCCTGAGCCAAGTCAGCTGCTTAACTGACTAAGCCACCCAGGTGCCCCCTCAGTTCTATCTTTAAAAGTTTCTTCTTCAGATAATGTGCAGAAGCTCGATAGAAAGACAGCTTATTTGCAACAAAGATCAACATTCAAATGGTTGAAGGTGGGAATTCCAGAAAATTCACATAAGATTGCACCTTTAACAAACTCCAGTTTTGAAATTCCTTTCCCTTCTTCTATTTTGGATCTTATCAATATTATTGGAATGTTAGCTGTCCTGTCAAAAAAGTACACCAGGGAAATAGGATAGTAAGCATAATGGAGTCAACTTTTGTTGTAAACCTAAGAAAACCAGTTACAACACTAATTGATGCTATTAATGGCAATCTGTCCTGGGAGATGAACAGACTGCTAAATATTCAAAAGAAGCTATTGGACAGATCACAATAAGCAAATCCTTGTAATATGTAGTCCAGCAATAGTAATCCCAGTGGCACTCCACTTCCTGAAACCCCAAGATCTATTTAATGTTTTCTAAGTGTTTGGAATATGTGAGCACAATCAATGACGGGCTTATTGCTGTTGTTTATTATCCTTGGTTAAAAAATTGTAAAATCTGAGGAAGAGACATTTAAATGATAATTACCATCCATTCCTTAAATAAAAAGGGGGGGTGGTGGAAGAAAAAAGCTCTGAAGCAATTTACCTATTCTTACTAAGCAGAAATTGGCAAGCCAGTTTTGCCATTTATTTATGGAAAGTTGGGCAGCCCAGTGGCTCAGTGGTTTAGTGCTGCCTTTCGTCCAGGGCCTGATCCTGGAGACCCGGGATCGAGTCCCACGTCAGGCTCCCTGCATGGAGCCTGCTTCTCCATCTGCCTGTGTCTCTGCCTCTCTCTCTTTCTCTCTCTCTCATGAATAAATAAATAAAATCTTTAAAAAATAATATTTATAGAAAGTCTCTGATCTTGGCAATGTTTCCTAATCAGTGTGCCATGGCAATTTGAGCCATTGTCAAAATACTGTTTGTGTTGAAATATCCTGAGTTTCTTACCCACAGGCAATTACTTTTTTTTTTCTTTTTTTTTTTTGGTCAAAATGCTTGTGTCTAAAGTCACTGTTTTCAGCTTTTGTCTGCAATTCATATAAAAGCCAAATAGTTCCTCTGAGGAAAATAACAACAGAATAAGGAAGACAAGATTAAGGAAAAGACCTCCAGTACAAATTCAGTAGGTGTCCTGAATTGAATTCTGTAAATCTAAAAGCATTTGTAAGCATGCAGTTATAGAATGCATAGGAAATGAAAATTTTAAAATCCATATTCAAACTCATTCTATGTTTAACAAAAGTACTCAGCTTTTGAGGTTATAGACTTGCTCTCCAACCTCCAGAGTGCTTATCAAAATGTGAAAAGGCAATAATTAAACATTCAAGGGTAACAACACGCATCTTTAGATATTCAGAGCATAGAGACCCTCATTGCCAGATATTTCATTGAAGTAAGCAATAATCTTTCCATCCCTGTATATTTCTACGTGTACTGTGATTTGAAAGTAGAGTGGGAAAATACTCCACTCATAATGAATTGAACTTAGAGTTGTATTAAATTCTAAATAATTCGACAGTTCACTTCACCTCTGTAATCTGTTTCTTTTTTTTTTATTTTAAAAGTTTTATTGAGGTATAGTCACAAACAATAAATACACTAAATTTAATTATTATTTTTTAAATTTATTTTTATTGGTGTTCAATTTGCCAACATATAGAATAACACCCAGTGCTCATCCCATCAAGTGCCCCACTCAGTGCCTGTCACCCAGGCACCCCCACCCCCAGCCAACCTCCCCTTTCCCACCCCTAGTTCGTTTCCCAGACTTAGGAGACTCTCAAAGTTCTGTCTCCCTTTCTGATATTTCCAACTCATTTTTTCTCCTTTCCCCTTTATTCCCTTTCACTATTTTCACTATTTTTAATATTTCACTATTTTAATATTTAATATTCCCGAAATGAATGAGACCATATAATGTTTGTACTTCTCCAATTGACTCATTTCACTCAGCATAACTCCCTCCAGTTCCATACACGTCGAAGCAAAAGGTGGGTATTTGTCGTTTCTAATGGCTGAGTAATATTCCTTTGTACACATAAACAACATCTTCTTTATCCATTCATCTCTCTCTTTTTTTTTCCATTCATCTCTCGATGGACACCAAGGCTCCTTCCACAGTTTGGCTATTGTGGACATTGCTGCTATAAACATTGGGGTGCAGGTGTCCCGGGATTTCACTGCATCTGTATCTTTGGGGTAAATCCCCAGCAGTGCAATTGCTGGGTCGTAGGGCAGGTCTATTTTTAACTCTTTGAGGAACCTCCACACAATTTTCCAGAGTGGCTGCACCAGTTCACATTCCCACCAACAGTGTAAGAGGGTTCCCCCTGCTCTGCATCCTCTCCAACATTTGTGGTTTCCTGCCTTGTTAATTTTCCCCATTCTCATTGGTGTAAGGTGGTATCTCATGGTGGTTTTGATTTGTATTTCCCAGATGGCAAATGATGCAGAGCATTTTCTCATGTGCGTGTTGGCCATGTCTATGGCTTCCTCTGTGATATTTCTGTTCAAGTCTTTTGCCTATTTCATGATTGGATTGTTTCTTTGGTGTTGAGTTCTTTATAGATCTTGGAAACTAGTCCTTTATCTGATACGTCATTTGCAAATATATTCTCCCATTCTGTAGGTTGTCTTTTAATTTTGTTGACTGTATCCTTTGCTGTGCAAAAGATTTCTTATCTTGATAAAGTCCCAATAGTTCATTTTTGCTTTTCTATCTCTTGCCTTCATGGATGAATCTTGCAAGAAGTTACTGTGGCCGAGTTCAAAAAGGGTGTTGCCTGTGTTCTCCTCTAGGATTTTGATGGAATCTTGTCTCATATTAAGATCTTTCATCCATTTTGAGTTTATCGTTGTGTATGGTGAAAGAGAATGGTCTAGTTTCATTCTTCTGCATGTGGATGTCCAATTTTCCCAGCACCTTTTATGGAAGAGACTGTCTTTTTTCCAGTGGATAGTCTTTCCTCCTATGTCGAATAGTAGTTGGCCATAAAGATGAGGGTCCACTTCTGGATTCTCTATTCTGTTCCATTGATCTATGTGTCTGTTTTTGTGCCAGTACCACACTGTCTTGATGACTACAGGTTTGTAGTACAACATGAAATCTAGCATTGTGATGCCCCCAACTCTGGTATTCTTTTTTAAAATTCCCCTACCTATTCGGGGTCTTTTCTGCTTCCACACAAATCTTAAAATGATTTGTTCCAACTCTCTGAAGAAAGTCCATGGTGTTTTGATAGGGATTGCATTAAACCTTTAAATTGCCCTGGGTGACATTGACATTTTCACAATATTAATTCTTCCAATCGATGAGCATGGAATATTTTTCCATTTCTTTGTGTCTTCCTCAAATTCTCTCAGAAGTGTTCTGTAGTTTTTAGGGTATAGATCTTTAATATCTTTGGTTAGGTTTATTCCTAGGTATCTTATGCTTTTGGGTGCAATTGTCAATGGGATTGACTCCTGAATTTCTCTTTCTTCAGTCTCTTTGTTAGTGTACAGAAAAGCCACTGATTTCTTTGTATTGATTTTGTATCCTGCAACACTCAGGAATTGCTATATTAGTTCTAGCAATCTTGGAGTAGAGTCTTTTGGGTTTTCTATGTAAAGTATCATGTTATCAGCAAAGAGGGAGAGTTTGACTTCTTCTTTGCCAATTTGAATGCCTTTTATTTCTTTTTGTTGCCTGATTGCTGAGGCTAGGACTTCTAGTACTATGTTGAATAGCAGTGGTGAGAGTGGACATCCCTGTCATGTTCCTGATCTTAGGGGAAAGGTTTCCAGTGTTTCCCCATTGAGAATGATATTTGCTGTGGGCTTTTTGTAGATGGCTTTTAAGATGCTGAAGAATGTTCTCTCTATCCCTACACTCTGAAGAGTCTTGATCAGGAATGGATTCTGTATTTTGTCAAATGCTTTCTCTGCATCTATTGAGAGGATCCTATGGTTCTTGTTTTTTCTCCTCTGATATGATCAATCACATTGATTGCTTTATGAGTGTTGAACCAGCCTTGCATCCTGGGGATAAATCCCACTTGGTCATGGTGAATAATCTTCTTAATATATTGTTGGATCCTACTGGCTAGTGTCTGGATGAGAATTTTTGCATCCATGTTCATCAGGGATATTGGTCTATAATTCTCTTTTTCATGGGGTCTTTGTCTGGTTTTGGAATTAAGGTGATGCTGGCCTCATAGAACGAGTTGGGAAGTACTCCATCTCTTTCTATCCAAACAGCTTTAGTAGAATAGGTATGGTTTCTTCTTTAAACGTTTGATAGAATTCCCCAGGGAAGCCATCTGGCCCTGGATTTTTGTGTGTTGGGAGGTTTTTGATGACTGCTTCAATTTCCTCCCTGGTTATTCGCCTGTTAAATTTTCCTATTTCTTCCAGTTCTAGTTTTGGTAGTTTGTGGTTTTCCAGAAATGCGTCTATCTCTTCTAGATTGTCTAATTTATTGGCGTACAGCTGTTCATAATATGTTTTTAAAATAGTTTGTATTTCCTTGGTGTTGGTAGTGAACTCTCCTTTCTCATTCATGATTTTATTAATTTGAGTCTTCTCTCTCTTCTTTTTAATAAGGTTGGCTAATGGTTTATCTATCTTATTAATTCTTTCAAAGAACGAACTCCTGGTTTTTTTTTGTTTGTTTGTTTTGTTTGTTTGTTTGTTTGTTTTATCTGTTCCACAGTTCTTCTGGTCTCTATTTCATTGAGTTCTGCTCGAATATTTATTATCTCTCTTTTTCTGCTGGGTGTAGGATCTATTTGCTGTTTTCTTCTCGAGCTCCTTTAAGTGCAAAGTTAGCTTTTGTATTTGAATTCTTTCCAGTTTTTGGATGGATGCTTGTGTTGTGATGCATTTCCCCTTCAGGACTGCTTTTGCTGCATCCCAAAGATTTTGAACGGTTGTATCTTCATTCTCATTAGTTTCCATGAATCTTTTAAATTCTTCCTTAATTTCCTGGTTGACCCTTTCATCTTTTAGCAGGATGGTCCTTCACCTCCATGTGTTTGAAATCCTTCCAAACTTCTTGTTGTGATTTAGTTCTAATTTCAAGGCATTATGGTCTGAGAATATGCAGGGGACGATCCCAATGTTTTGGTATCGGTTCAGACCCGATTTGTGACCCAATATGTGGTCTATTCTGGGGAAAGTTCCATGTGCACTTGAGAAGAATGTTTATTCAGTTGGTTTGGATGTAAACTTCTGTACATATCTGTGAAATCCATCTGGTCCAGTGTATCATTTAAAGCTCTCGTTTCTTTGGAGATGTTGTGCTTAGACGACCTATCGAGTGTAGAAAGTGCTAGATTGAAGTCACCAAGTATAATTGTATTATTATCTAAGTATGTCTTAACTTTGATTATTAATTGATTGATATATTTGGTAGCTCCCACATTTGGGGCATATATATTGATGATTGTTAAGTCCTCTTCTTGGATAGATCATTTAAGTATGATATAGTGTCCCTCTTCATCTCTCATTACAGTCTTCAGGATAAATTTTAGTTTAACTGATATAAGGATGGCTACCCCTGCTTTCTTTTGAGGACCATTTGAATGGTAAATGGTTCTCCAACCGTTTATTTTCATGCCGTAGGTATCCTTATGTCTAAAATGAGTCTCTTGTAGACAGCAAATAGATGGGTCCTGCTGTTTTATCCAGTCTGAAACCCTGCTCCTTTTGATGGGCTCATTAAACCCATTCACGTTCAGAGCTATTATTTAAAGATATGAGTTTAGTGTCATCATGATACCTATTCAGTCCCTGTTCTTGTGGATTTTGCCATTGGACTTCTTCTTAAAGAGGAATTTTAAGAGTCCCCCTTAAAATTTCTTGCAGAGCTTGATTGGTGGTCACATATTCTTTCAATTCCTGCCTACCTTGGAAGCTCTTTATATCTCCTTCTATTCTGAATGAAAGCCTTGATGGATAAAGTATTCTAGGCTGCATGTTCTTCTCATTTAGGACCCTGAATATATCCTGCCAGCCCTTTCTGGCCTGCCAGGTCTCTATGGAGAGGTCTGCTGTTAATATAATATTTCTCACCATAAAAGTTAGAGATTTCTTATCTCTTGCTGCTTTATGGATCTCCTTTTTATCTTGGCATTTGCAAGCTTCCCCATTAAATGTTGAGTTGTTGAGAGGTTTTATTGATTTTAGGGGGGATCTACTCCCTGGATCTGGGATTCCATTCCCAGATTAGGAAAGTTTTCAGCTATGATTTGTTCAAATACATATTCTGGACCTCTGTCCCTTTTGGCGCCCTCGGGAACCCCAACTAAATGTAGGTTTTTCTTCCTCAGGCCGTCATTTATTTCCCTTAATCTATCCTCATGATCTTTTGATTGCTTCTCTCTTTTTTCCTCAGTTTCCCTCTTTGCCATAAACTTGTCTTCTATGTCACTCACTCATTCTTCAACCTCGTTAACCCTCGTCATTAGGACTTCTAGTTTGGATTGCATCTCACTCAATTGATTTTTAATTTCTGCCTGATTAGATCTAAATTCTGCAGTTATGAAGTCTCTTGTGTCCTTTATGCTTTTTTTCTAGAGTCACCAGTAACTTTATAATTGTGCTCCTGAATTGGCTTTCTGACATTGAATTGTAATCCAAATTTTGTAACTTTGTGGGAGAGAGGACTGTTTCTGATTCTTTCTTTTGAGGGGAGGTTTTCCTTCTAGTATATTTGCTCAGTGCAGAGTGGCCAAAAACAAGTTGTATTGGGAAAAGGAGAAAAAGAGAGAAGAGAAAGAATAAAAGAAAAAGAAAAAAAGAAAGAAAAAAAGAGGAAAGAAAGAGAAGAAAAGAAAAAAGAAATTAAAGGGGGGTGGAAGCAAACAGAAATCAAAAAACAAAAAACAAGTAGTATCTTTTGATTCTGTATACTGTAAATCTCTTGACTTCCCCTGGAAGTTTCCAGTGCTGTTTGGTCAATAATTTGTTTTTCCCCTGTCCGTCTAGCTGGTCTTCTGGGTGAGGGGCCTGCTGTGCTGATTTTCAAGTGTTAGCCCTTGGGGGAGCTGCTCAGCTCCCTGTCTGGTGCAGGGCTCAGTGAAAGATGTTTAACCTGTTAATCGGTGAGGCCACTGTGAGGCTCAGTGAGGTTGTTTATCCTGTGAGGCCCCAGAAGGAACAACCACAGTGGTGGCGGCCAGCTCTGGAGCCCTGGATTCAGCTCCCGATGTAATTACAGAGCTCCCGGTCTGCAAGGGCTTGGATGTTCCGGAGTCGGGTCTGCTGATCTGCTCACCTGGGAGGCTGCCCAGCGGCAGGAGAGTCCTTGCTGTCCTGGGCCCTCCCAGCCTCTGCCTGTCCCAGGGGGAGCACTGGATCTTGGGCTTTGTCCCCGGCACCCTGTGCTCCCAGACCCGTGCTGTTGGAATCGCAATCTCGGCTGCGCATCACCCTCTGCGGGAGACCCTCCTTGCTGCTTCCAGGTCCAGCCGGGCGCGTGCTGCAGCCCTTTAGGGAGCTTGGCCGCGGGGTGTGGCCAGCTCTCCCCGGGGCGCAGGTGCTATGTTAGTGTCCCTGGAGCCTGAGGGTATCCCTGCCCCTCCTGGGATCCTGCTCTAACTCCCTGTGAGTCTTTCCTACTGGGAAGACTGGTGAAACTCCTTCTTCTCCAGGACGGGGCTTTCCTATCCTGGGGGCACTCGCCCCGGCCTTAGCCCGGCTCCTCATGGGGCCCCTCCCCCTTGGATGCCTTTTGTTTCTTTATTCAACCCCCGCCCCCCTGCCTTGATAGAAGCCTGAACTCTTCTCACTGTAGCATTCCAGCTGTTCTCTCTTTAAATCTCAGGCTGAATTCGTAGGATTTAAGGATAATTTGAAGGTTATCTAGGTAATTTGGTGGGGTCAGGTGACTTGGGGACCCTATTCTCTGCCATCTTGCCCCGCCTCCCTAAAATAATTTAATCTTGCTTCAATAGTTGCTCACTATTAACTATATTTTATAACATTATTCAACTGATGAAGATATTTTCATGAAATAAGAAATGTTTCCATTTCTGTTTAATCTCTAATGAGTGGAGACTAAGTTCATGTCAAGAACATTCTTGTGGTCTTATGGTGCTTCAGGCCTAGCTGAAAATTGGCTGTTTCTATCATCCAAGTCATATTCTTAGATAATTTTTATAATCATATAAGATTTTTTTCAGTTTACTTATTCATTATAAAGATAAAATTATGCTATAGAGCTTTTTTTTTTCTTCAGCTGTCTTACAACTTAATAATGGTTTTCTAAATGCAATTTGAGGAAATAATTCCTCCTACAACAGTAAATATTCCTTCTGACAAGGTAAATGGAGACCCAAACATATATTAGATTAAATGGAGACAACTAGTCCTAGTTTAATAGTTTAAGGTCTCCAAATCACCTGAATTATTCAAAATATCTGTCTCTAGAATTTAGGAACACCAGTTAATTGTTTAATGGTTTTTAGTGATATAGACCAGGATCTAAATGACCTTAGGTCAATCTAGCATTGGTTACTGGTAAATCAATAACAAGTGAATGTCTTCACTTTATCAGTCACAAATCAAACACATATCTGGCCATCACTTTTCATAATACTTGGATGGTTCAGTGATTGAGTGTCTTCCTGTGGCTCAGTCCGTGATCCCTGGGTCCTGGGATGGAGTCCCACATCAGGCTCCTCTCAGGGAGTCTGCTTCTTCCTCTGCCTAGGTTTCTGCCTTTCTCTCTGTGTCTGTCATGAGCAAATAGGTAAAATCTTTTAAAAAAATCATCATCAGGGAGTTTTACACAAGGCAAATGCATTTAGATTTAATACAGTTCCAAGTTACCAAGAAGTCCTCTTAAGATGAACCATATTATTCAAGCACTTCACTTAACAAAACTGTGTCTCATTACTAAGAAAAGAATGCCATATTAATTGATAAAAATTTTGAGTGAGAACAAGAGCTGTGGTAGTTTACTGATATAACATGAGTCACTAATTCATGTAAATAATACTTACATTTATAAACTACTTAATATTTTCCAAGGAATATTTGCATTGTTTATTTCATTTGATTCACATACAAGCACTCGAAGGAGACAGGAAAAAAAATTTTTTTAATTACAAATAATGAAATTCAGCTCAGAGAAGGGAAGTGGCTTGTCCTGTGTGTATATGGCACAGCTGAGATTAAACCTTTCCCTACCGACTTCAAATCTTTCATTCAATGCACAAGACTGAAATTAACTTTCATTGATAGCATATTTTGTGCCAGAAGCTACATTTAGATTTTATATTACTTCATCTGCAATTAACAGATGAGTAAATCAAGGCTTAGTGAAATTAGTATCTTTAATCAAGGTCATACAATTACTGAGCAGCAGAACCAAAATTTGCACAATGCTGTGATTCCAGAGCTTGCATTCTTAAACCACTTCTTATTCTGTAAATTCTTCCAACATAACAAGAAGGATTTTAATTAGGGATCATTTCATCCATTTTCACTTTTCATCACATCAACTTAGAGAACAGACAGATACTTCTCTACTAAATACTATACAATGACTATTGTTCCTTTCCAGTTTTTGTTTTTAAATAGTATCTTCTAAGTCTTCAAGTTACATTTTCCACCATTTTAAGTATTTTCTTTTTTGTCATTTTAAGTATTTTCAATGTATCTGGTTGAAGTCCATAAGTTCTCTTTTCTGTTTCTGTTTTTTAATAATATCTTTTTTATGTTTTATTTAATCGCACTGTCTTGTATTCTTTTTTTAGAGTTTATTTATTTATCTGAGAGAGAGAGAGTAGGAGAGCACAAGTGGGGGGTGAGGGACAGGAGGCAGAGAGAGAAGCAGACTGCTGATCAGAGAGCCCCATGTGGGGCTCAACTCCAGCACCCTGAGATGTTGACCCAAGCCAAAGGCAGATGGTTTAACCAACTGAGCCACGCAGATGCCCCACACAGTCATATATTCTGAATGAAAAAAATAAGGAACAGAAAGGAAAAGAACAAACGTTACCCCAATACCAATAAATATGGTAAAGATTAAGTTTTTTGGATATGTAGAAGTAAACATAAAGGTCATGCTTAGTACTTTCATATATTTAATGATCATAAGTAGGTACTATTCTTATGTCCATTTATAGATTTAAAAAAGTGAAGTTCTTATAGCATACATTAGTTATTAATAATCATATGGTAAAAAGCAAATTGTGGATACCAGCCCAGAACTGTATAACTGTCCAAGTGTGTCTGTCTGGAATCTACTCTGTATTGTTACTTCATAGGTGGTTTTTGGCTTTCAATTATATCACATATATTTCCCTCAATTGGTAAATTTCAACATGATTTTTAAAGGCAGGTTAGCATTCTATCTTAAAAATATAATTTATTGAAAGAACCCCCATATTTGAGGGGTATTGTGATTATTTCCAATGCCACAGCTTTGTAATGAAACATCTGCAATTGTACTGTTGGGGATTTACCCCAAAGATTCAGATGCAATGAAACGCTGGGACACCTGCACCCCGATGTTTATAGCAGCAATGTCCACAATAGCCAAACTGTGGAAGGAGCCTCGGTGTCCATCGAAAGATGAATGGATAAAGAAGATGTGGTTTATGTATACAATGGAATATTACTCAGCCATTAGAAACGACAAATACCCACCATTTGCTTCAACGTGGATGGAACTGGAGGGTATTATGCTGAGTGAAGTAAGTCAATCGGAGAAAGACAAACATTGTATGTTCTCATTCATTTGGGGAATATAAATAATAGTGAAAGGGAATATAAGGGAAGGGAGAAGAAATGTGTAGGGAATATCAGAAAGGGAGACCGAACATAGAGACTCCTAATTCTGGGAAACGAACTAGGGGTGATGGAAGGGGAGGAGGGTGGGGGGTGGGGGTGAATGGGTGACAGGCACTGAGGGGGGCACTTGACGGAATGAGCACTGGGTGTTATTCTGTATGTTGGCAAATTGAACACCAATAAAAAATAAATTTATTATGAAAAAAAGAAACATTTGTGTTGTCTCACCACAAGCCCGTATTACACATTATTTTAGGCATAGTATCCATGCTAGCTGTAGGTATGACTATGTTTGGTATTCTTCTTGCACCTTTCCTGAGAGAAGCCCTCCAATTCCAGGCCTTGTTTATGTGGTTGTCCTTACCCTTACGATTTCTGGTGCTATTGAGTTCAAATACTGACTTTCAATGATATTGATTCACAGCAGAGTACCACCCAGTCTTTCTTGACCTTCATGTTTGCCTCACCCTCATTGTCAAACATTCACTTATTAAAACATGCAGGTTCTCGGTTGTATGAACAAGAATGAAGTAAACATTAATGAAAAATTAAGGATAAAAGGATATTAGATATAGAACTGATGGGAAAATGGAAGAAAGAAGCTCAAAAATAAGCAGGAGTCAAATTTAAGCAGCCAAAGTAATGCCAAATGAATAGTCTTGTTGGGTTATCACATCATCACCACCACCAAAAACATTGCTTTTGTAAACACTTGCTGCCAACATTTCTTCCTTTAATAGTTTGCAAATTCTTCCTACTTCTTTATAATAGTCTCTTAATCTTCAATCTCAGTTGGGTGAATCCAAATGCACCTAGGTCATGTTCTGAAATGCTCCTTGGTTTCCAGGTACTAAGGGAAGAAATGATCTTCCTTCCTGGCTTCTACAGCAGGTTATATCCATCCAATAAACAGGAGACTGGAATATGAGAATGGCACCCTCATTTAAGTTCCTGACTTGATTGAGTCCCCTCTAGTTTTTTTTTTAATTTTGCAAGTCTTCACAGGAATTGCAAGTGCTTTAAAATGTTTACAATAAACAAATCAATGCATTTAAAACACAATGTATTATATGTATAGCAATATGTGGAGACAATATGAGAGATCTAAATTTGAAGATGCTGTGTGTGAATATAAGGCCTTGTCCAAAATGGCCATTATGCACAACCTTCTGTTCTACTCCCTCTTTCTCCACCGACTTTCACCAATAGGCTATTTTCCTTTGATGATTTAAGTAAGTTTTGTGGAGAAAAATCCAGGAAAGAAGGATTAAATATCTGTATTCAATCCACCCTTTTCTACAGAATCTTCTGTGTATATATTAATTCATGGCATCCTGGACTGTTTCTGATATTTGGGCCAAGTTAGGCAAATATTGAGTATAATGGTAAGCCAAACCATATATTCCTATATCATAAGGAAGGTTACTGTACCCCCATGTTACACTAACCTTTTAAAAGTGTATATACTTCTCATTACTACTTTAAAATAAATTACAATTTAAGTATATCAATTAAATTTTTCTGGTGATGATTTGGTCTAGTCATTTTTCTGTTAACGACCTGAAGAACTGTTAAAGTTTCCTTTTCTGAGCCTTGGTATTGTTAAATAAGATGGTTTTATTTTATATTACTAATACATTGGCCAAAAATATTGGTTAATTAGCATTGGTTAGTTGAAACCTAACAACAAACACATGGATGCACCTCAAGAAGAATTAAATGAGAAAACCAGGATGAAATGTTCATTGTGAATTCTTTTTTTTACAGATTTACTTATTTATTTTTTAGAGAGAAAGAGAGAGCTGGGGGAGGGGCAGAAGGAGAGACAGTCTTAAGCAGACTCCACTGAGCATGGAGCCCAATGCAGGGCTTGATATCAGGACCCTGAGATCATGACCTGAGCTGAAACCCAGAATCTGACACTTAACTGATTGCATTACCCAGACACCTTCTTTGTAAATTATTTCTAATAACTAATTATGTTTGCAGCGTTGCTTTCTCACTGTCTTTCAGATTCTTCATGAAGCTCTCAAATCAAGATTGATTTTTCCTAGCCTTATCTGTCACATTAATACTACACTTCTCATTAACACAATACAATAATTTCAGACAAAACTAATTACTTTTTAATATGGTAAGTTCCTTTACAAAACCGTCTTTCTTTTTCATGGAAATGTAAACATCTGGCCCCAGGCAAGCTTATGGGCTTATGTTTTTGTCAGTATGCCATATCACTTGAATATAGTCATAGAAATAACAAAAAAAAAGCCTCTAGTATTTTGATAATTTTAATTCTCTGGGTGTATTTTATATAATACAGATCATTAAAAATGCAAAGCCATGAGAGCATATTTCTTGGGTGGAATCATTGGAGAATACTGGTTCTACCACTGAATATGCTACCTGTACTATTTACATGAATTTCTCACTTGGGGAACACAAAAACAGAATAAAGACTATCTTGCTGGGATTTGACCATCATAGACTCTCAGTGACTTTTTGCACTCTATACATTCATTTCCTTCAACCAATGCTGCAATTCTCTTTCACAACCAAGTATCTTTAGTTTCCCATTTGGACTCCTTCTTCCCAGTCACCTTGGTGTACTCAAGCCTGATATTGATCTGATATTGCATCAAAGCCTTACCCTCTGTTGGTAGAGAAGATAAAATAACCACACATATAAGGTCTTCATATCCATTTCTCCGCACCAAAGCATACATATTCACAATATTTTCACCTATTGTACACTATTTTATCCACCTACTGGTAGATATATCATTGGAAGTTACAAGTTGAGAAAGGAAATGAATAATCTGTTGAGATATATGAAAACTTTAAAATTTGTGCAATTCATAGCTAACTTATGAGAAGGGGTGGAGAGTGAGTATTTTGGGTAGATTAGACAAACTAGTCTACTAGTTCCCAATACTTAAAAACTGACAATATTTTAGGTATGACTTTAAGAAAGAAGGTTCTCTCTTGATAAAGTGACTAAGTTTAAGAGTGGGACCCAGAAAGAAGTAAACTGATAATTATTTGCTACATGAGTGGAATGATGGGGAAAAATGGGAATAGTTTTTAAGGTTTTCATGGAAAGGGAAAATCATGATGAGAGTTCTGGGGCTATGTTTCTGGGATCATTAGTGAGACTGCACTCAGTACTGTAATTTGAGGTGGGCAGGTAATAAACAGTTAAATGGACTGGGTCAAACCTGAATATAGAATGATATGAATTGATCAGTAGGCTCATTTCACCTAAGCCATTTTCCCTGCTGATTGTGCTTTGCTCACTTGGCCACTGGATCTCGATTAATTTTCTACTACTTCATTATTTTTAGCAGCTGAAGTGTGTTGCTTTTCACTAGACACAATTGCTAATTCTCACCTGAGTATAACACTTGTCTTTGTAAGAAATTATAAAACTTTTCCAATGCCTGTAGGGTAAGATGTACAGCAGAATCATATCTTAGAAGCATTTTCCTCATTTCATATAACACATTGATTTGCATGCAGTGGATATCGTAGATATTCCTAAGATTGAGTAAATCTACTTTTAGAAATTAGGTAATCGGGGCGCCTGGGTGGCTCAGTGGTTGAGTGTCCACCTTTGGCTCAGGGAGTGATCCCAGGATCCCAGGATCGAGTCCCACGTCGGGGTCCCTGCATGGAACCTGCTTCTCCCTCTACCTGTGTCTCTGCCTCTGTGTGTGTGTGTGTGTGTGTGTGTGTGTGTGTGTCTCATGAATAAGTAAATAAAATATTTAAAAATAAATAAATAAAGTCTTAAAAAAGAAATTAAGTAATTAATATTCATTCTCTGTATTCTTTAGTCAAATATTTTATTTTCTTTTTAAAAATCTGTGTGTTTAACCTGGACACATAGTGCTATTTTATGTCAATTATGTTGGATACTGGTAAATATCTTTTTCTTTCTTTTTTTTAAGATTTTATTTATTTATTCATGAGAGACACAGAAAGAGACAGAGAGAGGCAGAGGCAGAGGCACAGGCAGAGGGAGAAGCAGGGAGCCCGATGTGGGACTTGATCCCAGGTCTCCAGGATCACACCCTGGACTAAAGCCACCGAGGCTGCCCAGTAATATCTTTTTCTATCAAGTTCAAAATCACTGTGTGCAAAGCCAAATAATTTGTCTTTCCCCAAATCTACTTTTTCATTTATAACCATGAATGGAGATAATTCAAGCTCTTAGATTCTTTCTTTTTCTTCTTTTTTAAAAAATTTTAATTCTAGTTAGTTAACATACAGTGTAATATTGGTTTCAGTAGTAGAATTCAGTGATTCCTTACGTACATCACAACATGTGCCCTCCTTATTACCCATCACCCATCTACTCCCTCCCCCACCCACCTCCCTCCATCAACACTCAGTTTGTTCTCTATAGTTAAAAGTCTCTCATGATTTGTTTCCTTCTCTCTCACTTTATTCTGACTCCTGTATGTTCATCAATTTTGTTTCTAAATTCAACATATGAGAGAAATCATATGGTATTTGCCTTTCTCTTATTGACGTATTTCACTTAGCATAATACACTCTACCTACACCCACATCATTGCAAATGGCAAGATTTTATCTTTTGATGGTTTTTTTTAATTTATTTTTTATTGGTGTTCAATTTACTAACATACAGAATAACCCCAGTGCCCGTCACCCATTCACTCCCACCCCCCGCCCTTCTCCCCTTCCACTACCCCTAGTTCGATTCCCAGAGTTAGCAGTCTTTACGTTCTGTCTCCCTTTCTGATATTTCCCACACATTTCTTCTCCCTTCCCTTATATTCCCTTTCACTATTATTTATATTCCCCAAATGAATGAGAACATATAATGTTTGTCCTTCACCGACTGACTTACTTCACTCAGCATAATACCCTCCAGTTCCATCCACGTTGAAGCAAATGGTGGGTATTTGTCATTTCTAATAGCTGAGTAATATTCCATTGTATACATAAACCACATCTTCTTTATCCATTCATCTTTCGTTGGACACCGAGGCTCCTTCCACAGTTTGGCTATTGTGGACATTGCTGCTATAAACAACGGGGTGCAGGTGTCCCGGTGTTTCATTGCATTTGTATCTTTGGGGTAAATCCCCAACAGTGCAATTGCTGGGTCGTAGGGCAGGTATATTTTTAACTGTTTGAGGAACCTCCACACAGTTTTCCAGAGTGACTGCACCAGTTCACATTCCCACCAACAGTGTAAGAGGGTTCCCTTTTCTCCGCATCCTCTCCAACATTTGTGGTTTCCTGCCTTGTTAATTTTCCCCATTCTCACTGGTGTGAGGTGGTATCTCATTGTGGTTTTGATTTGTATTTCCCTGATGGCAAGTGATGCAGAGCATTTTCTCATATGCATGTTGGCCATGTCTATGTCTTCCTCTGTGAGATTTCTGTTCATGTCTTTTGCCCATTTCATGATTGGATTGTTTGTTTCTTTGGTGTTGAGTTTAAGAAGTTCTTTATAGATCTTGGAAACTAGCCCTTTATCTGATATGTCATTTGCAAATATCTTCTCCCATTCTGTAGGTTGTCTTTGAGTTTTGTTGACTGTATCCTTTGCTGTGCAAAAGCTTCTTATCTTGATGAAGTCTCAATAGTTCATTTTTGCTTTTGTTTCTTTTGCCTTCGAGGATGTATCTTGCAAGAAGTTACTGTGGCCGAGTTCAAAAAGGGTGTTGCCTGTGTTCTCCTCTAGGATTTTGATGGAATCTTGTCTCACATTTAGATCTTTCATCCATTTTGAGTTTATCTTTGTGTATGGTGAAAGAGAGTGGTCTAGTTTCATTCTTCTGCATGTGGATGTCCAATTTTCCCAGCACCATTTATTGAAGAGACTGTCTTTCTTCCAATGGATAGTCTTTCCTCCTTTATCGAATATTAGTTGACCATAAAGTTCAGGGTCCACTTCTGGATTCTCTATTCTGTTCCATTGATCTATGTGTCTGTTTTTGTGCCAGTGCCACACTGTCTTGATGACCACAGCTTTGTAGTACAACCTGAAATCTGGCATTGTGATGCCCCCAGCTCTGGTTTTCTTTTTTAAAATTCCCCTGGCTATTTGGGGTCTTTTCTGCTTCCACACAAATCTTAAAATAATTTGTTCTAATTCTCTGAAGAAAGTCCATGGTATTTTGATAGGGATTGCATTAAACGTGTAAATTGCCCTGGGTAACATTGACATTTTCACAATATTAATTCTGCCACTCCATGAGCATGGAATATTTTTCCATCTCTTTTGTCTTCCTCAATTTCTTTCAGAAGTGTTCTGTAGTTTTCAGGGAATATATCCTTTACCTCTTTGGTTGGGTTTATTCCTATGTATCTTATGCTTTGGGGTGCAATTGTAAATGGGATTGACTCCTGAATTTCTCTTTCTTCAGTCTCATTGTTAGTGTATAGTAATGCCACTGATTTCTGGGCATTGATTTTGTATCCTTCCACGCTACCAAATTGCTGTATGAGTTC
Source organism: Canis aureus (assembly GCF_053574225.1). NCBI lineage: Eukaryota > Metazoa > Chordata > Mammalia > Carnivora > Canidae > Canis > Canis aureus. The sequence goes on from NC_135649.1 coordinate 51,580,219, forward strand.
TAGCAATCTTGGGGTGGAGGCTTTTGGGTTTTCTATGTAGAGTATTATGTCATCAGCGAAGAGGGAGAGTTTGACTTCTTCTTTGCCAATTTGAATGCCTTTATTGTCTTTTTGCTGATTGCTGAGGCTAGGACTTCCAGTACTATGTTGAACAGCAGTGGTGAGAGTGGACATCCCTGTCCTGTTTTTCTGATGGCTGAATTATATATATATATATATATATATATATATATATATATATATATATATATATATCACATTTTCTTTATCCGTTCATTAGTGATGGACATCTGGGCTCTTTCCATAGTTTGGCTATTGTGGACTTTGTTGCTATAAACACTGGAGTGCAGGTGCCCCTTCAGATCATTATGTTTGTACCCTTTGGGTATATACTCAACACCTAAAAAAATAATCCAGTGAAGAAATAGGCAGAAGACATGAACAGACATTTCTCCAAAGAAGACATGTAAATAGCCAACGAACACATGAAAAAATCCTAAATATCAGTTGGCATCAGGGAAATAAAAATAAAAACCACAATATGATACCACATTGCATCATTCAGAATGGCTAAAATTAACAAGTTGGGAAACAACAAATGTTGGTGAGGATGTGGAGAAAAAGGAACCCTCTTACACTGGTGAGAACGCAAGCTGGTGCAGCCCTCTGGAAAATAGTACGGAGGTTCTTCAAGAAGTTAAAAATACAGCTACCCTATGACCCAGGAATTGCACTACTGGATATTTACCCAAGTGTTGTTTTTGTCTAGTAGTAGCTTTCTGTCACTCTTGACTCCATTTTCACATTAACTCAACTATTGCTTTTCTTGTCTTTTCATTCCTAACTTGCCTTTATATTATTCTCCTACTTTATTCTTCATTCCAGTGTGAAACCTAATCATTTTTATTCCCTTGATCCCAGAAAAAGGTGAATTGAGGGTCACCTGGGTGGCTCAGTCAGTTAAGTGCCTGACTCTTAGTTTAGGCTCAGGTCAAGGTCTCCTTGTCATGGAATCCTTCCCTGTGTCCATCTCTGCGCTCAGTGTGGAGTGCTTCAGATTCTTTTCCCCTTGCTTTCTGCCTCTCCCTGCTTATGTGCTCTCTCTTTCTTTCTTATTCTTTCTCCCAAATAAATAAAATCTTTAAAAAATAAAAAAGTAAATTGCTTTCCCTCTGTGACTAAATTTACCTTAATTTCAGGTAAAAATTTCTAAAGTTAGAATATAGAGTTTTCTTTTGTGATAAAGGTCAAAGTAAGAGTGGCTTGAAAAAAAATATTTCTTCTATAACAGTCAGGGTGAGTAGTCCAGAGTTGGTGTTGGCTACATGATATTCAGGGATCCAGGTTCCTTTTGTCTTCAGAATCTGTCATTATTACTTTTGAAATGCCAGCTCATACCTTATATCTCTGTTCCAGCTACTGACTCATGTTCATGTGTTAGGTAGCTGAATAGCAAAAGGGGGAAATGGAAGGCTTGCCCTTTTCTGAGTGGCATAACCCAGAAGTCTCACACATCATTTTTGTTTAATGCCCATGATTGGAACATAGTCACATACTGTACAGAACTACAATAAATACTAGGAAATGCACTTTTCAGCTGTTTGGCCTATGCTCAGCTGAATATTGAACATTTTACTATTTAATGAACAAAGGGAGAATGTATACTGGAAGCATCTAGCCCATTATCCCAAACTACTCTTTTGTGGTATAGTCATATCTTGGAACTCTGGTCACAAAATTTCCCTGAAGGGTTGTCTGCTCTGCTTGGGACATACAGCATTGGTCCTTACCTACAGGTTCCTCACTCCATAGCTCTGATCTCTAAGCATCTTGATTTATTTCACCTTGAAGGCTTAACCACAGAACTTTATGCTTATTCATTATAAGTGATTCCATAATAATGAAAAGGGTATGAAGCATGGATTCAGAGATCCTCAGTGCAGAATCTTTGGGAAGTCATTATATTTTTCTTGCTTCTGTGTCAGCCTTGCAGAATTCTAGTGAGTGTTCAATAAGATAATGTATGTAAAAGGCTTTGTAAGTAGGAAAGTGCTATTAAAATGTTTGGGATTATTTCATTTTTTAAGTGCTATTTTACAACTGTCTCTCCACACCATTGTTACCCTATAGCTACCTAACTTGGGATCCCAGGCCTTGAGTTTCCCTTTAGTGATTTAATTCTCTAAGGTCCCAACTCTTAGCTATCTCTCCTTATCTTTGGCATAGGCATAGTTCAGTCATCTTTTAAATTACTTCACCCTTGCAATGATATTAGAGACACATGTCCATATAGGATTTCATTGGGGTTGAGTTTTTAGTTGCTCTCAGGTTATAGGATGGCATGATGTTATTCATTTCACCGCACTATATACCCTGTATGAACTCTTTTCTGGGCCTACCTACTTGAGGCTTAGGTTTGTGTTGTTTTTTCTAATCCTTGACAGTATTTAATCTTCACTTGACTCCTAGGTTATTTTGTATTATTTTTAGCTATTAAGCATAAATAATTTTGGTCGTGTAAAAATTCTGTCAAGCTATAGCAATTCTACTGGTAACTATAGTAACATGTGTTCCCTGTTCCCAATCAGAAATAAGAAACTTTAGTTGCTTTGTTTACTTAGGAAAAATCAATACTCCTATCTATGTTAGTTGTCCATTATAAAATTGAGAATATTAGGTATGGAAGGTCATAATATAAAATATGCAGTTTTTTATTTTCAGGAAATTAAATAATGTGTCACACTAATCATATCCTAATGAACAGCTACCTATGGATTTAAAGTATGTTGTACTTTTTAAAAATAATTTGGCAGGCTTTGTTAGAAACACAGGTTAAAATTAATGATTTAAAATACATTGAAATGCTTATACTTCCAATAAATGAAAACATGAGAGAGAAGTAACATCTACTGAAAGCCTACTCTTTGTCATGTTCTATGCTACTTGCTTTACATGAATTTATTTAAACTTAAACAATAATCTTAAATGGATATTATTAAATCCTCATTTTCCCAATAAAGAAAATGAAATTCAGAGATATTAAGCATATTACCTAGTCACAGAGCTAGTAGGCTCGGGACAAACCAAATCCACTTGCTCTAAATTTATTGTTCATTCTTCTTGATCATGCTATATTCCAGAAGCACGTAAAAGTAATACATATGTTTTAAAATAAATATTATTATTTTAAAACTCATTAAAACATAGGTTTGCAACTCATAATTTCTAGCTTTTGTAGGAAAGAATGAAGTTTAGATATTGCCTAACAGTGTGATACAGTCGTTTCTCTTTACCGTTTATTGCTGATTAAGCATGAAGTGTAGAAGCTGTCAGATACAATTAAAGAGTGACACATTTTACGGTAAATATTAGAAATATCATTTTTGTTAAGTGTAACAGATTGTAAGCTAATGATCCAAAAAGTAGTTGACAATTGTGCAGCTGAATTACATAAATCTACTCCTGGTAGTAGCTATAAGATATGTGAAACATAGCATGTATACTGTAGAATTTTAGTTATTGTGTTTCAGCAAGAAATGTAGTTGAATAAGTTGATCTTACTTTATTCCAACTCATGTCTGAAAAGTTATTTGAAAAACAAAAAGTATGTTGACTCATTCTATATCGACACCATTATTTTTCAGACATGTATTCACACAAGGAAAATATCTTGACCAATCATGCAATAATGCAAATTGCACTTAACCTAGCATAAGTTTTAAAATTTATGATTTTCAGGGATCCCTGGGTGGCGCAGCGGTTTAGCGCCTGCCTTTGGCCCAGGGCGCGATCCTGGAGATCTGGGATCGAATCCCACGTTGGGCTCCCGGTGCATGGAGCCTGCTTCTCCCTCTGCCTATGTCTCTGCCTCTCTCTCTCTCTCTCTCTCTCTCTCTCTCTCTGTGTGACTATCATAAATAAATTTTTAAAAAGTTTATGATTTTAAAATCTAATTTAATATTTATTTTATAGATAAAAATTGAAACTTTTACCTCTTACAAAGTATAAAAGATGGATAAGTTTAGGTTTAGAAGACAGTGTGAACTCAGAGAAATCAGATCTATTCCAAGGCCAGAAGATTCCTAAGATTCCTTTCAACTTTCTCATTTTAGTCCTAGGCTAAATGCCAGTCTCTCCTTCTTCTGACTATACATAGCATGTCACATGTTAAAGCTCTGAACACTTTAAGTTTGCACTTCTTATAATATTAAAAATCAATGTAAATAAACAGAAAGCTCATAAATAAACCCACAATTTTATGGCCAATTAACCTTTAACAAAGGAGGAATGAATATACAATGGGAGAAAGTCTCTTCAACAAATGGTGTTGGGAAAACCAGAAAAAAACATGTAAAAGAATGAAATTGGACCATTTTTCTTTCATCATACACAAAAATAAACTTAAAATGGATTTAAAAATCTAAATCTGAGACCTGAAAATCATAAAAAATCCTTGAAGAGAGCACAGGCAATAATCTCTCTGACATTAGCTTTAGCAACATTTTTCTAGATATGTCTCCTGAGGCAAGGGAAATAAAAGCAAAAACTATTGTGACTACATAAAAAAAGCTTCTGTACAATGAAGAAAATGGTCAACAAAACTAAAGACAACCTACTGAATGCTAGAAGATATTTGCAAATGACATATCTGGTAAAGGGTTAATATCCAAGCTATATAAGGAAATGATAAAACTCAACATCCCCCCCAAAAAATAACCCAATTTAAAAATGGGCAGAAGAAATGAACAGACATTTCTTCAAAGAAGACATACAAATGACCAACAGACAAATGAAAAGATATTCAAGATTATGAATCACCAAGGAAATGTAACTCAAAACTACAATGAGATCTCACCCTACACCTTTCAGAATGGCTAAAATAAAAAAAATAAAAAAAATACAAGAAACAAAAGGTGTTGGCAAGGATGTGTAGAAAAAGGAACCTTCCTGCACTGTTGATGGGAATGCAAACTGATGCAGCCACTGTGGAAAACAGTATGGATGTTCCTCAGAAAGTTAAATATAGAACTACCCTACAATACAGTAATCACACTACTGGGTATTTGCTCAAAGAATACAGAAACGCTAATTCAAAGGGATACATGCACCCCTATGTTTATCATAGCATTATTTCCAATAACCAAGCTATGGAAACAGCCCAAGTGTTCATTGATAGGTGAAAGAATAAGGAAGATGTGTGGGGAGGGGCTGTGTGTATACATGTATATATACAATGGAATATCATTAAGCCATAAAAAGGAATGAAATCTTGACATTTGCAACAACATGGATGGAGCTGGAGAGTAGAATGCTAAGAGAAATAAGTCAGAGAAAGACAAATGTCATATGATTTTACTCATATATGGAATTTAAGAAACAAAACTAATGAGCAAAGGGGGATAAAAGAGAGAAAGAGAGGCAAACCAAGAAATAGACTCTTAACTAGAGAAAACAAAATGATGGTTATGAGAGGGGAGGTGAGGGAGGGATGGGTTAAATAGGTGATGAGGATTAAAGAGAGCCCTTGTGATGCTCACTGGGTGTTGTATGTATGTGATGAATCACTAAATTCTACACCTGGAACTAATATTACACTATATGTTAACTAACTGGAATTTAAATAAAATTTGAAAAAAAGAAAAAAAATCTTTATCAATTCTATCTACTTTCTTTGCTGTAACTAAAATAAGTCTTTTGGCAATTAAAACAAGAATTAAAAAAATGAAAAATTCCCCCTTTCAAATTTGTAAAACCTAAATCAAGAATTCCATGGCTAATTTGGCTTTGGCAAGAGCTGGCTAAACTGAGAGCTAAGTCACAACTCCACCCTAGAGAAACCACAGCGTCCATTCATAGTTGACTATTAATTAATGGACTGAATGACCTCAGACAGTAAAACACTAAAATTGGGCCTCATTACTACAATCTAAAACAACAGTCATATCCACAGTGTAATCCAAGGTAGCTAGGGAATTAAGAAACTATAATGTGCTTTCCAGTTCAAAATCAAAAGAATGATATATAATATGGATGAAGTACCGAACTAGAGCATGTGAAGCCACCATTAGCAGGATGTTTCTTCTCACCTATGCTATGAGAATAGGGTTGAAAGTTTGCAAAAGCAATTCAGTTGCATAGGTGCTAAATTACACCATGACCCATGGTAACACAATGCTGAGTATAGTACAAAGCTTTTCTCCTGTAAGGAGCATGATCCACATAGGGATGGGAGATATCTACACTGAAAAAACTCCAATGCTGAATTCCAATAGGCAGTTTACCTACAACATTATTCCATTAGAATCAGCAATGTTAAGTGGCCTTGTATATGCAAAAAATTATTTTCATTGTGGGGTTAAGATTCATTCATATTAACTTCAAGTATTTCCTCTATGTTAGTACTAAATAAAAAGGAACAGATTGTCTTTTGAGGTTATAAAACCCTTATGAAGATAAGCATCTAACACAAAGGATTAAAACCTTGTAAATATCCAACAGATCCCAATGTATGTGATATAAGTCTTAAGGTTACTTTCTATGTGGTGTTGCTTTTATCTTTCCTACAATCTTAACTCCTTGAAATAAGTTGTTCACTTTCCCCTCAGGTCAGGAGCACAGAATTACATTCAGTGGAAACTCATCTTAACTACTTCCTTCTGTGTTTGCCTCATTAGTCCATTATTATTATACACTCCATTTGAATATAAGGAATTAGACACAGAGCATTTACCTAGTGCTTCATGTAGGCTGTGGTGAGGCCAGACTTTCTTCCCAATAGCACCAAAATATTTTGATTATGTGAATGACAGAGAAAAAATGTATGCTATGACATAAGACAAAGATACACAATACTGTTACCTACAGAAAGGGGACATGGTAAGCCAAAACGAACAAGTAAACTTGCTCTGAAACCTTTAATGAAGTGTTACTCTCCTTCATTGTGGGTGGCAAACTGGCCTGACAAGCTTTGCTCTAGCATTCAGTGTAGTTTTTGACATTAAACCAGAAAGACACTATGACATTTCTAAGTTCACTAACACTCAACTTTCACAGGTAAACTGTAAGAATTGCAGAGAAAGGAGAGGGTATAAAGAGCATAACTATGCACATAGTTTCTGATAAATGTCAACCCACTGACTCATGTTATGCTCTAACTAGAGAGTCTGTGAATGATGTGAGAAAAAGGAGGGGTGAGTTTTCAAAAAATTTCATTGCATTTTTAAGGCAATACTTTGCCACCCACCACAGCAATAAAACTGTGTGCTATAAGTTTTTTAGAACAAGACCTTATTTAAAAATGAAATATAATCCCAAATCATGATAAAATTAGCAGATCTCCATCAAGTTGCAGTCTTTTATCATTTCTCCTTTTGTTCTTCACATTAGCTCTTTTTTACTCTCAGAAGATAGGGTTATGATGGTGATCATGGTCAGAAATATTCTTTTTTTAATTTTTTATTTATTTATGATAGTCACACACAGAGAGAGAGAAGAGAGAGAGAGAGGCAGAGACACAGGCAGAGGGAGAAGCAGGCTCCATGCACCGGGAGCCCGATGTGGGATTCGATCCCGGGTCTCCAGGATCACGCCCCGGGCCAAAGGCAGGCGCCAAACCACTGCGCCACCCAGGGATCCCATGGTCAGAAATATTCTAACCTCAATAATTAATTTATTGATGTGAGATATTTATATTCTGGAAAAAACATTTAATAGTATTTAGATTTCAATAGTTAGAGTCATATCTCATTAGAGTGAATTTCACACCACTCTAAGAAATCTATTTTGGAAGGGCAAACATTCCAAATGTCTTTATTTTTCCCTAGGAAAAGAAGGTGAAGGATTGTATATTGCACTATAGCTAGCTAGTTGCCTTATCTTTAGCTGCAAAAGTAAAATGTTGCTTCAATTTTGTGTTGAATACTTGTCATGCTGGAAATTATTTTAACTTTACCAGGTTGCATATCTTTCTCATATACTTTCTGAAGAAAATGGGATCCTCCACATTGACATGAGGAAGAGATATATAGGTGGTTTAAAATTCATATCAATAATAGGATAGTCACAATTTTAAAAATATCATACATATATAAATGCAGAAACAGTTGGTTTAGATTTGTGTGCAGGTCCATGCAAAAACTGTCAACTGATCTTTGGCAAAGGAGCAAAGACAATGGAGAAAGGATAACCTTCGACAAATAGTGCTGTAACAACTGGATATTCACATGCTAAAAATGAATCTAGACACAGATCTTTAAACCTTTAACAAAAATTAACTTAACACAAATCAAAGCCCTAAAATTTAATGCTCAAAACTGCAAAATTACCAGAAGACAACATAGGAAAACATCTAGGTAAATCTGTTGGTGATGACTTTTAAGATATGGCACTAATTATAGTGCTCAGTGTTCATGAAGTTTCCCAAAATAACACATCATATACAGAACTGCTTACTTACAAATTTAAGAATAATATGAATTAACATTACAATATAGTCCTCAGCTCTTATGTGCAACTTTTATGAATACTTTATTAATTTGTGAGTACCTCTGGCACCATGAATCAAAATATGACAAGAACTAAGAAAATGGATATTTGACACTCTTGGGGACTACTAGAAAATAACACTTCATTAAGCAATATCTATTGCATTCACACTAAGCAATATCTATGGTAGTCATGCTACCTAGAAATAAGGACTGGGCAAATTAATTATTTTGTTTATTCTCTTAAGCACTTCCATTCAAATATTCCCCATACTCTGAAGTAGTGCTCTTCTCTGATTTTAGCAACCCAAGACATCCTTATGGGACCCAGATGCAATTGCCTTTTATATGAAGCACATTGAGAAAGAGATACGGAGTGATTCCCTAGAGTCTGAACTCTCATATGAACTCTCATATGAATTTTAGATTTATAGGTCTTGTTATGCCAGACTAGAGCACAAGAACCTGAGTGATAGAGCACACGTGTGTTCTGTAACATGGTTATTTGAGTATGTGTGTTTGTATATACGTCTTTTGTGTGGGGGGCCCAGGGAAAAGGTCTGTATTATTTATCTATTACTTCATAATACTACCATGAATTTAGCAGCTTAAAACAACACCTGTTTTTTTTTTTAATCTCACCATTTTTGTGATTAATGAGTCCTGGTACAACTTAGCAGTGTTCTCCATCTCGAAGTCTCACTAGGGTACATTCAGCATGTCAAGTAGGGTTTCAGTTTCATATGGGAATTGACTAGGAAAGGATCTAGGAAAGGATTCACTTCCAAGTTTAATTTGTTGGTGGGAATCAGTTTTTTGTGGTTTGTGGAAGTGAGGGCCTCGTTTTCTTGTTGGCTGTTGTATGTAAGCCCTTGTTGGCTGTCAGCTGGAAGTCATCCTTAGCTCCTAGAAGCCATTAATATTTACCTGTCTGGTTGTATTCCCCAGCATGTTCATTTACTTCCTCAAAGCCAGTAAAGAAGATACTCCAGGAAGATGGGTGCTACCATATTATACAATCATGTGCATGTACACATACACATAGGATCATACATCCTATGATCTTTGCCATAATCTGTTGGATAAAAGCAAGCCACAATCTTGTCCATATTCAAAGGGAAGGATTGCACATGGGTGTAGATACCAGGAAGTGGGGTCATGGAAACCACTTTAAGAGTCTGTTCAGCACAGAGTTTCTCTTATTAGATATAAGATTATACCCCCCCCCCAAAAAAAAAGGATAGACCATTTCTCACTTTACTGGATCTATCTGTTATAGATTATTTAATGATATGGATTCTTCTAATTTTTCCCACTTGCTAAGGTACTTTTTTTTAAAAAGAGCCAAGATTCCATGTATTTAATCATAAGGGGATTTGACAATTAGGAAGAAGAAAAAGGAGAAGGAAAAACAGGAAGAGAAGGAGACAGGGGAGAAGGAGGAAAAGGAGAAAATAAGGAAGAAAGAATGCACAGAAGGGAGGGAGGGAAGATGGGAGGAAGAAAGGAAAGAAACTGTAACAGCTCAAAAAGTAGATAAGAGCACTTGGAAATGGTGTCAATTCTAGAATGTGAATACTGTTTATTTCAATAGGTCAATACAATCTTCAGTTTGAATAGGTAATGATTTGGAACCTCTGGATATATAATTAATAAGACAAGTTTCTAGAGATTTATAATTAAAATTCCTCTACTTCATAGGGTATGTCGACAAGGTCAAGTTATCCTGATGTCTGATCACCCACTTGAGCTGGATGGCACTATCCTGCTTCCTAGAAACATTTCCTCAGTCAACACAAGCAAAATAATTGTTTTCTTACTCAGTTGTCATAGTCTCCCTATAGGGATCTTCTCATACATGTGTAATTTTGAATAGAAATAGATGAAATAATTGTAACCTATTTGTCATATAAAAATGGTCATTATTCATTGTCATCTTAAAATTGACTCTGCTTGTTTCAATTGCCAATTTTGAAATCTCAAATTATGAAACCTCCATGAAACAGCATTAGACTAACTGGGATACATTTAGGCAATATATTTGTATATCCATTCTACTATTTAGAAATATCAAATCTTTAGCTATGCATTTAATATGCCAAATTATGCATCACACTTGTACAAAGAATTTCAATCCACTCAAAATAGATGATGAACCAAGAAGAACATAAAATAAATATATGTTTGCACCGTAATCAGTTTAATTTTAAGAAGGTCTAAGTGGCAAAAACCTCCCCACAATCCCTCTCCAAATCTGAAAAATCCAGTGCTTTTGTTGTGCACAGATTTGAATTGTCCCCATTTATAACCTTATGGTCTCTAAATCCAGTAGCATTAAAGAGCAAATTAATCATGAAGTGCAATGAGAGGTCATGGTAAAAGAGGAGTTTAGTTCTGTGATTATATATATATGTATTAAGAAAAAAAACAGAACACATTGCTTCTCTCAAAAGCAACCTACAATAAACAGCTAAATGTATGCATGTGTTCCACAAACTTTAGGATTAGGGTTTGATGAATAAATATGTTCTGGGCACAGAGGTATAATAGGGCCAAATAGTTACACAATTTACAAAAGTAGAAACATGCTGATAAAATATAAATATGTAACTGAAACACTAAAATTTCCATTATAAAATGCTTTGCAAGATGGCTCATAAAAGAGGAATAAAATGTACATAAAAAGCCTGATATTTTGGACTATTATTATGGACTGTTGCAGCATTTGCAGAAAGGTTATCGAGTGTAAGTTAAACTAAAATTAGTCAAGATAGACTGGGGATAAACTTATTTCATTTACAAAGGTAAATGAATACAATACAAGAGAGTAAGTCCTCATGAATCATTTCCACCAGAATCTTGCATCAAGAGTCTTTCAAATATGACAATTTTTGTGCATATACACCAATATATTATTACCCCAGGAATCATTGCAGTATCATTGACTGAAAAATACTAGCAAAAAACAGTATTCCTTTAGTAAGAAGAATAGAGTTCACATTGTAGTAGAGTAACCAAACATATTATTCAATATAAATCAATCAACAAAAAATGTTTAATTTTATTTATTTATTTTTAAATATTTTATTTATTTATTCATGAGAGACACAGAAAGAGGCAGAGACATATGCAGAGGGAGAAGTAGACTCCCTATGAGAAGCCTGATGCAGGACTTGATCTCAAGACCTCGGGATCGGGCACCCTGGGTGGCTCAGCAGTTTAGCGCCGCCTTCAGCCCAGAGCATAATCCTGGAGACCCGGGATTGAGTCCCATGTCGGGCTCCCTGCATGGAACCTGCTTCTTCCTCTGCCTGTGTCTCTGCCTCTGTCTCTCTCTCTGTTTCTCATGAGTAAATAAATAAATAATTTTTAAAAATCATTAAAAAAAAAAAAGACCTCGGGATCACAACCTCAGCCAAAGGCATACACTCAACCACCCAAGTGAACCAAAATGTTTAATTTTAGATTATGTAAAGTATAACAGCAGAAACTATGACATATAGGGTATCCCTGGGTGTCTCAGTGGTTTAGCGCCTGCCTTCGGCCTGGGGAGTGATCCTGGAGTCCCAGGATCGAGTCCTACATTAGGCTCGCTGGGTGGAGCCTGCTTCTCCCTCTGCCTGTGTCTCTTCCTTTCTCTCTCTCTCTCTCTCTCTCTCTCTCTCTCTCTCTGTGTGTGTGTGTGTGTGTCTCATGAATGAATGAGTAAAATCTTAAAAAAAAAAGAAACTGACATATAAAAGAGTGTGTAAAAATGGAATATCTTCCATTTTATGGAGTTAAACAAAAGCATACTGCTGGAAACTTTGTAATAGATTTCTAAATTAATTATTAAAATGAAGATAATTCATCTTATAAAATGTGTTTCTTAATGTTTGCTTAAGGGTCTCATCTGTTACATTAATACTGAATAGTGACACAGTGGGCAAAATGAAGGTTAAAATGCATTTAAATGAGTTTGGCCCAATAAGTCCCATGCTGATTCTTCCTAGCAGTTCATTCTATTATAAATTTAATTAGAAACCTTTTTAATGTTGAGAAAAAACATTTTGATATCACTTTCTATGTAGGATTTTTCAAATCTTATTCAATGGCTGATTTACAGTTACTCTAAACTTTTTTTTTTAAAATACAACTAGTAGGATGATGCTATAAAAGCTTTTAAGGAAGTCAATGAATCTTTTCAAGTAGACTCTATGATATTTCAATCAGTCTGCATTAAGCCATGACTTTCATAAGTACCAAATGAATTAATAGAATAAAATTTGAAGTGCTACATTAGGTGAAAAAAATAGTTGGAAGATACATATTTATTATTAACCTACATAGAGAAATATGCATTTTATTTTTTACTGAAAATGATGGGACTTTTACTGTGTAAACTATGATTCTATTGTATTTGCATAATGATTTCTAGTTGCTGAAAGTTGTTAGGCATTCTAAAAGCCAAGGAATGAATGGACTTACAATCTACTTCAAATTTACTGCATTCAGTAAAGGGCTAAAGCACTCAAGTTTTGAAATCATCTACTACAACGACTGTTTATTCCCCATATAAAATCTTACTGTATATTGTGTCCTCAAAGATACAAGAGCTGCAACAGAACAGAGGGCTAAACATCTCAAATATTAATTTATTGGCTTCCAAAGCTGTGCTTACAGAGCATACCGAGTAGTAGATTAAGGGTTGGTAAGAAAGAATAAGTGAGATTTGACAATTCTATTTGAATCTTCTGTGGTTTGGAATTGGAATATTTTAAGGCTACACAAGCTGAAAAGGATATTATGAACAAATAACTTCATAAACCAGGTTTGGTTTTAAAAGCTGGAGGGATTTCAAAAATTCATTTTATTCTTCAGAAATAATTACAAGTGGGAAGCAGTTTATTGAAAATATCAGAAAACACAAATAGTGCAAACTCCCAACAGGCGAATATCTTGCTATTGTCTCATCCTGATTTGAGTCATAGCCTATTTGGCACAGGTGTTTCTTCCTTCCAAAGGCACATTTATCCCCTAGCCTCAGCATTTAATTATTATTTCTAATAATCTGGGTGGCAACAAAATCAGATTTTATACATTTTACAATAGCTTTTCAAAATGAGTAATGAACCATGCCTTGGGACAATTCACATTTGAGTATGAAATGTTTTGTGGTTAATTGATGTCTAAGATTGTCCGACATATAGGGTTAGATGAAAAAAATGACACAAAGAAGAGAGGGAGAAGCAGGAATTAGGTCCCTGCACAGTTTTGGTAACAGAAAGAGTCTATCAGAGTACTATGCTACAGTTTATTTGCAAATATTATAATAATTTCAAATAAAAGGAAAGAAAATGCTTTGTTATTTTAATGGCTCATCCCAAACCCTCAGGTAAAGAGATGAGCAAAACAAGTGATCAGACAGCAAAAGATATCTCCAAACTCCGAGATTTTTGGTTTATATGTACAAATGTCTGCTTTTACCTTGCTTTTGCATTTTTAGTTTATTTATTTCCCTTTCTTTAGTTTACCCATACAATATCTCTCTATTTAAATATATTTTAAGGGAATTTAATTTTTCCTATTGTAAATTCTTTAGAATTTTTTTTTTCCAGAGGTGTTGGTTAGGAGCAGAGAGACAGAGAGAATCTTAAGCAGGCTCTGCAACCCTGTGTGGAGTCCAACTCAGAGCTTGATCTTACAACCCTGAGATCATGATCTGAGCCAAAATCAAGAGTTGGGTTCTTAACCAACTAAGCCACCCAGGGGCCCCCTTAGAATTCTTATAATAGTATCTTTCCCAATAGTGACCTCCCCCCACCGGCAGATCACCACTTGAAAAATGTATTGCTCTAGAATATCAGAGAGATGACATCCTCCTGACATAGCCACATATTGCCAGCACTAAGTAAGCCACTCTACGGGTTAAAGAATGGCATTTTACCTCACTGTCAACATATTATTAACATATAAGAACTAAGTTCATTACTCTTCTGTTGGTGAGGGTATGTTGTTAGGTTGTTTGAAAGTTTTCTTTTGCCACTGGTATTCTCTCAGACATTTTTATCTTTTCTCACTATGACCTTTGTGTTGGTGTGATTTCGGATTTTATTTTCCAACTAGCTCAGTTACTTCATGACCAGTCCTCAGAGCCACACAGTCCCTTCACTTTTCTGCTTTGTAGTACCAAAACCTTTATGCCTCACTGAAAAACTGCATAACATTAAACATATGCTGCAGATATATGTTTGGATTAGAGTTGTAACAAACTATCCATAGAGAATGCACTAAATCACTGAAGCAACAAACTTGCATATCTAAAGTTAGCACCAGTAAATTACAATATACAATATACTTCTCCCTCTAAAGATAAAAGTAAAGCATATTTTATTTTAAAACACTGACAATAGCTCCAGAGCAATCAATATCTTTCTTGGAGAAGGAGAACTGCACAGCCCAAACTGCTACTGTACATACATTGAAAAGGACAGATGAACTATAGATGGGAGCCCTTCAGCAAAGCCCAGGTATGAAAAGTCTTTGGAACCTGGCACTAAGATTAGATTCAGCAGTCAGCACTTGAACTCTTTATGTTAGATGTACTGAGCTTCTCACGTTTGACAGCATGTTGTCTTGCAAGCTTGAGGGATGTCTAAAAATCAAATGCTAGGACTCTACTGACAAATGTGTGGTTTTTCCGCACCTCCTCTTCAGGGGATGTGGGCTGAATTTATGTAGTAAAAACAGAGCAGCAGCAAGGTAATATTATATGGAATGCTATATGAAAAATACTATTTTCCTGAAGTGGCAAGTCCCTTGCTGATGAAGAGCTTTTGCTTCTGCAATGAAAAATAAAACAAATAATTCTTTAAAAAAAAAAGAAACAGAAAGAAGGAAACCTCTTCTGAACAGAATCCAATTCTATAGAGGCATATGCTGGAGTCTTATGTGTCTATTATACCCTGGGGCTGTGTCTTAGAAAACAGCATAAATATAGAAAGTAAAGCCTATTGGTGGATGGGAGGGACATACAAGAATAGAACTATGCAAGTAGCATATAAAGGTTTCTTATTTACAGAATACACAAATCCAAAATGTCAGAATTTGTGATTACTGCCTAATTACACTTTAATAAGGAAGAGTTATTAGTAATTTCTCTAAATGAAATTTCAATACCTTTACTGTAGTGCCAAATGGCTTTTTTTTTTCAAAAATCAAGCTTATTTTTTTGGTTGTGTTGTCACTTCATCTGCAAATGTTTGCAAATGCTTTAAGGTTTTGGAAATTTCCTTTCCTTTTTTTTTTTTTTAAAGATTTTATTTATTTATTCATGAGAGTCAGAGAGAGAGGCAGAGACACAGGCAGAAGGAGAAGGCTCCTCACAGGCCCAATGTGAGACTTGATCCCAGGAATCCAGTATCACTCCCTGAGCTGAAGGCAGATGCTCAACCACTGAGCCACCCAGGGATCCCAGAAATTTACTTTCCAACTCAAACCATCCTCTGTAATTCCAAACTAGGTACTTTCATTTATAACATTTGACAGATCACTTTCTATTTGTATGTTCTTCAAGGAAGTTTGGCAGCTTTGAGTTTTATGGCTGATGGCAATATGTGTTAGGGCACAGAAAATGACCAGAATCTATATGGCACTTCAAATCAGGAATCAACCCAAAGAAGCATCAGAAATAGGTTTAGTAATTTTATATGAAAAAAAAAAAGCACGAACCTTGAAACTTCAGAAAAAAAAGTTGTATCTTTAAATTACTGCTATGAACTATTACAAACTGATATAAATTCTTTCACTGCTCCAATAACTTAGTAAGGGTACACCTTCTATTGGACTACTAATACATCTTATTTTCTTTTAAAAAATAAGTAAGACAGGGCAGCCCGGGTGGCTCAGCAGTTTAGCACCGCCTTGAGGCCAGGGCCTGATCCTGGAGACCCGGGATTGAGTCCCATGTCCGGCTCCCTGCATGGAGCCTGCTTCTCCCTCTGCCTGTGTCTCTGCCTCTCTCTCTCTCTCTCTCTGTGTCTCTCATGAATAAATAAATAACTATAAAAATATGTAAGATATTATCTTTTTTATGGCTCTGTCACTTATGAACTCATCAAAAAAATGTTATGAAAGTGATTCATATTCCAAGCCTACATGGTCTCTGATCATTTGTTTGCTTAATCATTCATTCATTCAATGTTTATGTAGTTACTTTTTTCCCTTTATAACTATATAACAAAAGGTATTTGCCCTCAGGGTGCTCATAAACATGTGAGGAACAATGAACTATAATAAGAAGGGGTAGAATGCTAGAAAAGAAATTTGATCATATAAGTTCATGGAGTATGCTGGAAATTGCAAGTAGTTTCCTGGAGTGGAAAACAGTGGTTAGAAAGAAGATGAAGTGGTTAGGATCAGACTGTGTTAGAGCTTAAATAGTAATGCAAGTAGTTTGGAAGTGATACTACATGCAGTGGGAGGCCTGTGAAGACTATTTTGTAAGAAAATCAAATGACCGAACACGAATCTTAAAGGCAAGTCTTGAAACTAAATGCAGGGTACTCTGGAAAGAGGAGAAATGAAAGAGTAGAAATATATTAGAACAGTTTAGGAAGTTCCTAAAATAGTTCAGGCAAACTATGATTAGGAGTTGGACCAAGGCAGTGGCAATAAGAATGGAAAAGTGGGTTAGAATTGGGGCATATTTCAGCAGTCAGACTATCAGGATTTGAAAATGTTTGGCTGTGCCAGAGGGTTCCTGGGGGAAAAGAAGATACTGAAAAGGATAATGGAATGCTACTCAGTGATAGGGGCACAGCAGGGGAGGAAAGCATGTATAGGGGTAGAAAAGGATTTAGTTTTACAGATGTTAATTTTAATGTCTCTGTGTAAGACTTGAGCAGAGATATTAAGTAAGAAATTAGAAATAAAAGCCTATTACTTGAGAAAGAGATGAAGCAAAAAACCTCTGGCAATAAGAGTTTCCATAGATCTATCCTTCACTGTAGGATGTAGGTCTTCAGTTTCTTATATTTCTTTGCCGAATTTTTCTCAAGTTTTATCTGTTTAATTCTAGTATTCAGAGATTCAGTAAGTTAAAATTTAAAAAAAAGTAAATTATGTCCTCATCGTAGTCATTACCTCACACCAATCTATTTTTGGAAACACTCTGTCGTGTTCTTGATCTGTTTCTTTTATTCCTTTGCTTACCATCTTTAGTTTACTGATCAGAATTGTCTGATACTGCAACAGTAATCTCTAATCAAAGGGAGGATGTTTGCTGTTTTTGATCTCATTCCTCTTTGTGGAGGTTCCTCAAAGAGTTAAAAATAGACCTGCCCTACGACCCAGCAATTGCACTGTTGGGGATTTACCCCAAAGATTCAGATGCAATGAAATGCCGGGACACCTGCACCCCGATGTTTATAGCAGCAATGTCCACAATAGCCAAAATGTGGAAGGAGCCTCGGTGTCCATCGAAAGATGAATGGATAAAGAAGATGTGGTTTATGTATACAATGGAATATTACTCAACCATTAGAAACGACAAATACCCACCATTTGCTTCAATGTGGTTGGAACTGGAGGGTATTATGCTGAGTGAAGTAAGTCAATCGGAGAAGGACAAACAGTGTATGTTCTCATTCATTTGGGGAATATAAATAATAGTGAAAGGGAATATAAGGGAAGGGAGAAGAATGTGTGGGAAATATCAGAAAGGGAGACAGAACATAAAGGCTCCTAACTCTGGGAAACGAACTAGGGGTAGTGGAAGGGGAGGAGGGCGGGGGGTGGGGGTGAATGGGTGACGGGCACTGAGGAGGGCACTTGACGGGATGAGCACTGGGTGTTATTCTGTATGTTGGTAAATTGAACACCAATAAAAAATAAATTTATTATTTAAAAAAATAATAAAAAATAAAGGGTTAAAAAAATGAAAAAAAAAGAAATACACCAATTATTTCTTTTTGCCTCTCCTCCTCCTCCTCCTCCTCTTTCTTCTTCTTCTTCTTCTTCTTCTTCTTCTTCTTCTTCTTCTTCTTCTTCTTCTTCTTCTTCTTCTTCTTCTTTTTCTTTCTTCTTCTTATCTCTCCCACAACACACTGAGCAAATGTCTCTGGGAAATTGTTTCTGTTGATTCCCAGATCCTTTCTTGAGTTTTCTTTGGGTACAATTTAGATAATATTTCCCTAAAGATATTCCCATATTGCCACTTTGCACAGCCACAAGGCCTTCCTAGGTCTTCCTGCATTCCTTGACTATTTAATTACCCCAAAGAACTTGAAGACATCTGCTGACTTGAAGACTTTACTATGCCCTACCTCAGGACCATTTATAAAATGTTAACTACACAGATCCCAAGGGAATCCTACTGCATTTCTATTTTAGAAATGAGTATTTGTTTCCTAAATCACACCTAATTCTCTACTCTATATGAAGCTTGCTTATTTCTTGTTTTTTGTTTATGTACTTATACTCATTGTATTCATTGTCTTCTGGCCTTTTTGTAATTCCTTTTTTCTCTTGATCTCTTGATCTATTCCTTTGTGATTTGATGACTTTCTGTAGTTGTATGCTTTTCTTTATTGTTTGTTTCAGTTTATTTTTCAACAGTCATTGAAGATGTAGAATATAGTCTAAGTAGATTATAGCTACTGAATTCCCTTTATCTGTATGCATATTTTCCCCCTGGAAGAATCATAGTAGATCAGTCATACATGATTTCTCCTCATACAAAGCTTGTTGCCTTTTCTCCAATACATTCTTTGCTTAAGTGTTTGATAATGGAAATAAAGCACATTATTTGTCAATAATTCAAGATAACTATGGCAATATAACGAAAATGCCCAAATTTTCAAACAGTGCTTTGTCTGTTTGAACGTGTTAAATATAGTCACTGGAATATAGAAGATTCATTCATAGAATATGACTGTATAACAACAATGTAATAATATGGAAATGCCTGTTGTATATTCAGATGAGTATGTGCATGAATGTGGTGTTTGCTCTAATGTAGAAGATGGGGTGAAAGGAATAAAACTGGAGTCCTAAAGCCCCCCCAAAAAACCAAAAAGCAATCCCTGAAAAAAAATAAATGGATTGATTAAGAAACTGGTGCTTTTAGGTTTGACATTTTTGGGGGAATGACTTTTGATAAGATGAAGTGAAATACCAGCTTTTAAAAATGCCAGGTTGTTCCTTTCTAAATAGATTTTTAAGTAAGTTTTTTTTTTTTTTCTTTCTCAGGAGAGGAAAAAAAAGTCAACCTTTTTGAACATGGTACATATGGTTGCCTTGGCAACAAGCACAATGATAATATCTACAGCATCCATGTGAACCTTAATTATAGTATTATATTAAACTAGCACATGTTAATTCTTTAGTAAAGCACATATATTCCTTACTATGGAGAATAACAGCTATTGATATATGGCCTTTCAAATTAAACTGCCTGCTTCTTTACAAAAAAAGTTTCATGACAAATATGT
The DNA here is from genome assembly GCF_053574225.1 of Canis aureus. Classification (NCBI taxonomy): domain Eukaryota; kingdom Metazoa; phylum Chordata; class Mammalia; order Carnivora; family Canidae; genus Canis; species Canis aureus. The sequence goes on from NC_135649.1 coordinate 51,600,173, forward strand.
AAGAATCCTAGCAGCTTCTCTTATGATTTTTCAGGAATGAAAGTTAAGGCAGATGAGATGGACAGTCTGTTTATATTTTTGGTTTACTTTATCAATTATTTATTATCAGTAATATGCTTATCTCAGTAGTAAAGGTTTTTAATTTTTTTCATTATAAAATATGGTCTATGCTATAAAATAGCTTAAAGTATATATATATATATATATATATATATATATATATATATATATATAAAGGAGATAAGACAGCCATGTGGAAAAAGATTCAAGATTATCAATATTTAAATTATTCACATACATGACGTAAATAACATAATATACTCAGGTGTTGATTTGAATCAAGCACCAACCTATGGTATTACTGCATAACAAAATACAACAAATTTAATGGCTTCAACAACACAAATTTACTAGCCAGTAGTACTGTAAGTCAAAAGTTAGGTAGGTTTACCTGGCTTCTCTGTTGGTCTCACTAGGCCAAACCGAAGGTGTCAGTTAGCTTGGGCTGTTATCTAGAGGCTCAAGGTAAGAATCTGCTTCCAATCTCATTTATGTTGTCTGTATTTAGGTCTTTGTGGTTACAGGACAAAGGTCTCTTTCCTTGCTGGCTATCAATTGGAAACTGCTCTCAGCCCCTAGATGTTGTCAACATTTTGGGGGGTTTTGTGCAGCTTCAAGCCAGGGATGATACATCAAATCCCCTTTTGCTTTGAATCTCTGACATTTCCTGAGACCAGCTGGAGAAAATTATCTGAGTCTAAAGGGTTTACCTGATTAGGTCAGGCCCACAGAATTAATCTCCTTATCTTAAAATCAATTGATTTGGAATTTTAATTACATCTGCAAAATTCATTCTGAAAATGATCTAGGTTAATGTTTGAGTAACCAGGGCATAGGAATCTTCATCTCCATATTTAGAATCCTGTCTACCACACTAAGGGACATAGTCTCTAGGGTTAAAATGGGCTTGGACTTATCTTTGAATTACAAATACAATTTGGACCTATGAAGACAGATCAGAAATATCATTCCAGGCAAAAGAAATACCATGAACTAAAGTAGATAGATTTAGGAAATGAGTATGTTTTATACAGGATAACATTGGGTAGGCTCATGGACTATTCCAGAAACATCATAATCTAGCAAAAAAAAAAAAGAATTTTATAGCTGTGTGGCTTAAGTTGCTTTAACGTGGTTAGCATGGTTAGTCTAAGTTTACTCACCAATAAAATGACAGTAATATTACACGATAGGTCACAAGATTGTTGGAAGTGATCAGAATAGGTAAATAGCTAGATAGACAGACATAAATACAGAAAGAATATTTCCAGCTTCTGTTAATGCATACCAGGATCACCACATTTTTTATCACATGGAATTTCATTATTAATTCATATTCTGTTTATGATATAATTGGATATCTACTAGTGGCTTTTACCTCTTAGGTGTATATTTCACTTTGTATTTTGCATTTTGAAAGTATCATAAAAAAAGAAAGTATCATCAACCACACATAATTCTATTATATCTCAATAATTGGTGAAAATATTAAACTAAGTCAAATACAAGATTTTAAGGGATGGGGGAAATATTACCTCTGCCTTGTTCTCTATCCTTCCTATCTATGGTTTACACAACATTACTGATTACTATCATTTGAATATAAATTTTCAAATCAGCTAATAGTCCTTAACAGTAGTATCAGGCCTTCTAAGCTATGGGGAAAACGTTATTTGGAACAGAATAAAGAAATCTTTATGAATTAAATATAAATTATATCTCAGTTTTTAAATTTATTTAGATGGTCCATCAATCATTTATTCGGGAAAAGTAAACTGAATACCAACTAGGCTTGTGAGTTAAAAAGATGAATATGACATGTTCTCTGTTCTGAAAGAACATTCACCAGAGGGGGAATGTCTAGGGAAAAATTCCTGTTTTCCTTTATTCTCACACTACTACCACACAACATTTTTGACAGCAAGTTTCTAGATTTATCCCCACATAGATCAATTCTTTGATATCAACTGGGTTTCCTACAATTCAATTCAGTTCTGACATTATTTACTTAGAATCATGGCCTTTCTGGTGGCAAAATCCCATCCAAGAGCCCACCCAAAGTCATCTCATTAGAACAAAAGAAAACTGCTATCACTCAGGAAATTCCTAGGAACTTAACTCTGTGTCAGGAACCAGGATCAGAGGCCAAATTAGAACAAAAGATGTTCCTGGTGCTCTTATCACTTAGAAAACCATAAAGGTTTTAGGAGTTCTGTGCCAAGAACCAGGGACGGAGATCATTATGTATTTATGTCCTATAATATCACAAGGAGACGTACACATATGCAAGTTACGCACACACAGAATTAATTTTAACAGGCTTGATAGATATGTTAGGTATTTTTATGATCTACATTCTGTTAAACTGTGTGAGATCATGTTGAGGATCTATATGGTAAATAGACAAGTCTCCACTTGTTTATGCATTTATTAATAACACAAGCATTTATTGAGTATTTCTTATTTGCCAGGCTGTGCCACATACTACTAATGCCAAAATGAATAAGACAGAGTCTCAACTCTCAAGGAGCTCACAGTACAGCAAATGTATATGATATTCCAGAGAATATCACACAGAAGTGATAGTTTTAAGTTAGTGATCTGTAATCCTCATGTAAGTGTGGTGCTCACAATGTGTGGCCCTGAGAAACTAAAGTGAAAGCAAAATGATAATTCCTATATTTTAAAACCACAAAACAGAAAGTTATAGTAAATCTTTCACTGTCAGGAATATATATTAAATGAGCATATTTGCCAGAGCTCCTTTGGGTTAAATATGGCCCTTTATGTGGTGGCCTTTTAAAATGCAAATGACCCTCCCTGGAGAGTTAATCCATTAAATCAATATCACATTAGTGGCATTTTTCTCTGATAGAAGGAGCTCAGGGCAGCATGCAGATACAAAAGATTGGCAATAAGGAGAGCGTGTACATGGAGAAATTTCATACAGTCCATTTTTATTCCTTTGCTTAGATCCTAATGCTACATTTCTGTCTTACCTAGAACACTTATTTTTTAAAGTTTTTATTTATATTCCACTTAGTTGATATACTGTGTAGTATTAGTTTCAGGTGTACAATTTAGTGATTCAATACTTATAAATAACACGCAGTGCTCATCATAAGTGCCCTCCTTAATACGCATCACCTATTTAACCCATCCCTCCACCTACCACCCCTCTAGTAACCATGTTTGTTCTCTATAATTAAGAGTCTGTTTCTTGGTTTGCCTCTTTTTTCCCTCTATGATCATTTTATTTTTCCTTCCCCTCCTCTATGTTCATAGTATTGTTTCTTAAATTCCACGTATGAGTGAAATCATACAGTATTTGTTTTTCTCTGACTGATTTATTTTGCTTAGCATAATACTTTCTAGCTCCATCCATGTCATTGCAAATGGCAAGATTTCATTCTTTTTTATGGCTAAGTATATATTACCTCTTCTTTATCCATTCATCAGTCAATGAACATTGGGGCTTTTTCCATAATTGGGCTATTGTTGATAATGTTCCTATAGAATTTATTTTAAACTGAAGCATTTTACTAAGCAGCACTCTCAATTTCCTTTGCATACCTTTATTGTACTTCTAAATCCACTTTAATTAAAGATATTTAATTTTGCCTTTTAGTAGCAAAGTGGTCTATATGAATTTATATAATGGTTTAGCTACAGTGCTTTCTTGCAGTTTGGAAATGAATTATAAATAAATACATATTACTAATACTTTGAAAAATAAATCAAATAAAAAGACTTACTTTCATTTTAGGTCAGTGTACAAATGTCCTTAGCAGCTAATACCATTATGAAGAATTCTTCACAATGATTTCCAAGAAAATATTGTAGAGACAAAATCTTCTCATTGGCCTTAAATATACCATGTGCTTTTAAACTGCTCTTTCTTTGATTGGGAACTTAGCTAATCTGTCTTCAATGGCACAAAAAGTATCTTACTTAATCTTTCTATTTATCATAGAACCTAAATAAAATACACTGTATATCCAGTGAATCTTGCTAATGTGCTTTAACATAACTGTATAATGAAACTATATTGTTTTTCTTCTATAATTGGTTTCTACAAATATTCTTTTTTACAACTTTGTCTTATATTTTCTCCTTCCTATTTTCAAATAATTGATGATACTGCTAAAAATAGCATTCCCACCTGATAGGTTTATAGAGTAAATAATAATGATTTAGTCCTTGGAATATCAAAACAGAAAGTCATCAGGCACATTTCCTGATAACTGTAATAAGAAAGTTGCTATAGTGGTCTGACTAGAGTATTTGAGTTTGGAAGCTCTTTATTTTTCTTTTAAAGATTTTATTTATTTATTCATGAGAGACACACAGAGAGAGAGAGAGGCAGAGACATAGGCAGAGGGAGAAACAGGCTCCCTGCAGGGACCCCAATACAGGACTGGATCCCAGGACCCCAGGATCACAACCTGAGCCAAAGACAGATGCTCAACCACTGAGCCAACCAGGCATCCCTTGGAAGCTCTTTAATATCAATTATATTTCTGTGTCTGACTATGTCCGTGTCTTTGGGTAAGCTACTTAATATATTTTAAAAGGCATGGTTTTAAAAGGTTTAATAATTATTTTTACATCAAAAGAAGGCATTAAGAATTAGGTGACGTTAAAGAAAACTTAAGACCTAAAAATAGGACTATAGAATATGTAAATATTATGTGTATACTTGCTTATGAATTTGTATACATAATATTTCTATATGTCAATTTTATTATATTGTAACAAATGTTACATTAAAGTCTATAACTTGTTTCAATGCAATCACCTTAATATGCATCTAAAGTATAATAGGAAAAAAAAATAAAGTATAATAGGTACATGTAATTTGTTGCTTTATATATTTTACCATGATTTTAAATAATCATCTTTGGGAAAATGTAATTTTAAAGTAGTTGAGCACACTTTATTATTTAAAGGTTTGATGATACCAGGGAAAAAGATAGTGAAGTAAGTGGAAGTATAGGTGAACCAAAAGGGCTATTGAAGTTTTGGGGATTTGAGTGACTGGAACACTATTCTCTCTACTTCTGCATATGTTTGATATTTTCTTAGGAAAGTTAGGCATAACTTTAAAAATATAATGTTCTCTATCAATAATATTTTAAATGCATAAAGTTTGAATATACTCATGAAACTGTATTTATAGCTGATGATTTTTAAAACACAATTATTAAATCCCATGGGGGAAATAACAAGCTTTATTTTTTTAATTTTTAAAATATTTTCTTTAAATTCAGTTTGCCAACATACAGTATAACACCCAGTACTCATACTATCTTTTTTTAAAAAAAGATTTTTATTTATTTATTCATGAGAGACACAGAGAAAGAGAGAGGCAGAGACACAGGCAGAGGGAGAAGCAGGCTGCATGCAGGGAGCCTGATGTGGGACTGGATCCCAGGACCCCAGGATCACACCCTGGGCTGAAGGCAGGCGCTAAACCGCTGAGCCACCCAGGGATCCCCAGTACTCATCCTATCAAGTGCACTCCTTAGTGCTTGTCACCTAGCTACCCCATTCCCCCTACCTCCTCCCCAATATCAAGCTTTAATAAGGAATAGTAAAAGAATGAGTTTGTAAATGTTGGAATTTGTTGTGATAACTTAGCATACATTATATAAAGTGGCTTCTGGAAATGAGCACATTTTAATTTCAGTATCACAGAAGGAGGGTAAAGAATCATTTCCAGTGCTCTTCAGCTTAGTTACCTATAAGCCAAGTCAATGTTTCTCTTGGACCAAGGAGCTGGGAAACCAACATGTCTTGACTTCCTAATTCTGCTGGGTGTTGCTATGATTTCAAAGCACTAACGATTTACTTCAAACTTTTTTTGACCTCATATTTTATATACACAGACAACTTCTCAGTTCCAAAGTAAAAGTTGTAAATTATCTGATAGATGAAAACAACCTTGCCAACAGAACTATAAACAGAGAAAAAAAGAAATAGATAATATGGACATGATTTCCATTTACATCTCCGTGGATCTGATGCACATGAGGGAAAGCAAAAGACCTTAGAAAGTTCTCCCTAGTCATTGGCAGACAGAAGAGCAGAACTTGCTTCATATTTTGGAATGTTAAGCTTATTTTTGAAGATACAATGGAATGTCTATAGGAACCTGGTGTCATATTCTTAAAGTAGGTATTAAAATACTATAGGAAAAAACTTGAAGTTTAAAGTGACTGCAGGGAAAATTCATAAAAATACAGTGCCTACTACAAGTCTGTAATTTGAATATGTTTTATAGAATTTTTCAAGGGCACATTTTTACTCTTTATTGAATCATAATATACATGCAGAAAAGTACACATGGCATAATATTTTAATGCTGTTTGGTCTACATTCAAATCGGGAAGAATAAACATTTAAGCAGATATATTGCATAAATGCGATTAAGTATAACAATATCAGTCTTAGGTGAATATGTTTCTTTTATAGGTCTCTCTCACCATTCATTCTTTCCTCCCCTTTTCCACCTCTCTGTCCTGTCTCTCTTTTTTCTTCTCTTCTTTCCATTAATAGATATGTTCGAAATCTTTATGTTTGGCACCACACAAGACATTAAGGATAAAACAGAGAATAATACAGACATGTTTCATGACCTCACAGATTTTTCATTCTGTTGGGAATGGCAGACCAAAAGCAGGATAAAGTATGAAGAGGTAACAGGGGAATCCATTATGCTATGGCAGAACATAGGAGGTGAATTTTCCTTTTTCTTGTCATCGATCTTATTTATTGAGCCCAAAGTGAACCCTTTGGTCTTTAACTCTTACACTCTGCATCATATTTATATATGCCTTTCTAACAATAATAGCTCAAAGTCCACTTCTCACTTCCCCCTTTATACCAGGCACCTAAACCCATGTTATAGTTCAATCCCATGGTACCCAGCACAGAAATGTTTAATTTTCACCGGTTCCCTAAAAACTCAAGAAGAGTAACACTTTTTCTTTTTAATCAACTAAACCACTAATATATAAGCAGCAGAATCTCTAGGTAACTCTTGCTGAATCTGAAATAGGTATTCTAAAATGAGAGTAGAGGATCTGTGAGCTTGTTTACTTTTGGTTTCTACTTGTTTTCTTCTTTATCTTGCTGGATAAAACTGATAAGTCATTCCTGATAGTTTCTGCTACACCATAGGTTATTAAAACTCTCTCTCTCTCTCTCTCTCTCTCTCTCTCTCTCTCTCTCTCATGTTCTTTCTCCTTTCTCTTTTAAAATCAACTTCACTTTAGTGATCCAAATCTCTGTATATGTTACATGGGAAAACTTATGATAACTATTCAAGGTTACTTGGCATTTTTGGTTTCATAAAAATAAGTATAAATATGACAGCTCTTCAATAAAATTTGTAGCTTCTGGGACACATAAGTGGCTCAGTCAGTTAAGCATCCAACTCTTGATTTAGGCTCAGGTCATGATCTTAGGGTCATGAGATTGAGCACTGAGTTGGGCTCCATGCTCAGCGGGGAGTCTGCTTGAGATTCTCCCCTCTTCTTCTCCCTCTGCTCGTTCCCTCACTCATGAGTACATGCTCTCTCTCAAATAAATAAATAAATACATCTTTTTAAAAAGTTGTAGCTTCTACTTAATAGGCCTTCTAAATCCAGTTTTGAATCATTGAGTTTTATGTACTATTCCTACTAATGCAGTTATCTACACAAATTTGTGTAGTTGGAACATGAAGACATTGATAATGGAGATTAGTTACTTTAATTAAGAAATATAAATAATATTAGAAGGTATACTGAATCAAAGTCAGAGAAGTTATTTTCTAGTCCTGTTACCAAATTGCTTTAGTGTTCCCTGGGCTTTAGATATACTATCTGTATACAAAAACAAAAACAAAAACAAAAACAAAGCAAAACAAAACAAAAACTTGCATTAACTATAAAAAAAATACCTGTGCTGCCTATCTCACATGGCTGTTATGAGGTTCCAAAAACATAATGAAGACTTTTGGAATTGCTTTTAAAAACTAAATAGCACAATACAAATATAAAATGAAATTTTTATTCTTCTCTTAATCTTAGGCACTTGAGTTTTTGTGACATATTTTTACTTTAAAGTCTGACAAACCACTCATAAGATAGAGATCATAGTAAATTCTATGTCCCAAGCAAAATGTTGCTTTTAATTATTACAGTGCTATTTTTATTCAAGTCAGGATAACTGGTATTACTCTCCACGTGAACTGAAGAAAAGTCAGTGCATAACCCTTTAGGGTGTCTTAACCCCATACTGTGATCCTACACATTTCTCTTTAAATTTAACACATATCAAATGAAATAAGCTTGAAATAGTATTTCTGACACCAGAGGTTTTAAAGAGAATGATAGGACGGTTCATTTAAACATTTTGCTTTGTTTTATGTACTACAGGAGAAAACAACTTAGTGAATTTGCCTTTCCAGTGCTCTGGTCCCAAATCAAATCAAAGATCATGAAGAAGTTATCCTCTGAATAAAGCAAAAAGATATGACAGTAGAGAATGGAAGCACCAGCATACAATAGAAAGGAAGAGCCCTGGACTAGTATTTTTTCTTGATGTGAGTATTTGTTCTACTTTTCCTTGAGCTATGAGAATCCCCAGGTCCCTATTTCAGAATCTGTAAATTTAGACATGTGATACAATGGCCACATAATTCTGTAATATTGGTTTCTACCTTCCGGAAAGTAATTTGCTAAAAGTAAACAGGCCCCAGCAAATAATTAGCCTTAGAAAATTCAACTCCAATTAAGAAGAAACCTTAGTTTGCTACCTACAAAGATAATTTACATGGCCACTCTCCTAAAAATTACCTGTGTAGGGGTCCTGGGTGGCTCAGTTGGTTAAACATCTGACTCTTGCTTTTGACTCAGGTCATAATCTCAGGATCAAGACCGAGCTTACCTTCAATGGGGAGTCTGCTTAAAATTCTCTTCTTCTCTTTTTGTCCCTCCCCCTTGTGTTCACATTCTTTCTCTCTCTCTCTCTCTCTCTCTCTCTCTCACTCTCTGACAAATAAATAAATCTTTTAAAAAAATATTTGTGTGATTGTGTGTGCCTGTGTGGTTGTGTGTGTGTGTATGTGCTACCATGTAATGCAGATAAACTTTATGCAACAGTATTTTCAACCCAAAAAGTCATGATTATAAATTCATTTGTATAAAATTGTTTTACCTAGTATTACAGAAATACTCTTATTCCCACTTCAGCTACCAATTGGAACCCCAGTATAATAATAAAACTTGAGCTTTGAGAGCAACTGGCACCTGATTTGGCTCAAGAAATACTGTTTTGTTATATACTATCACTTCCAATGATGTCACTCATATGGACAAGGGAAGGGAAAGAGAGAAGGGAGGGAAGGCAGGAAGGAGAGGGAGGAGATTGAGATTGAGAAAATTCTAGAGACTTAAAGAAATCGAGCAAATATTGGTTATGGAGTTTTTCTAAAGATCATGATATAAGAGGTTGCTTTATCTGATTTTATAATGTAACCAATTTAGAGATGATTAGCATCTTGGTGAGAAGCAGGATGGTAAATACACATTCATTGGCCTGAGATCAAGAAAACCAGAGCTATAGCCCACTGAGCCCTGACATACAAAAGCTTTGTATAAATCATCTCCTTTTTCTGGATCTCAATTTTCTCTTCTATAATATGAAGAGGGTGGACCAAATGATCTCCAAAAGCCTTTCTATTTTGGACATTCTAAAAATGATTTAAGAAAGAGGATACTGTAAAGAAGGCACTTGTGGATCTTCATGAATGACTCATTCTTCTGAATTAATATTAAAACAGTGCTTCAAATTACTACTTTGTTAATGCTAGCTCTTTCAGTTGTATAATTATATGTATCACACAGTAAATGAGGTTGAAATAAAAGAACTGGAATACAAAGTTGTTCTTTCTACTATTGGCTCCTCAGAGAAGGATAGACAGATGGCCTTGCTTTACTCAAACATTTAAACTTTTCTGAGGTGTTTGTTTTGTTTTGTTTTAAAGGATTTATTTATTTGATATATATATAGAGAGTGTGTGTGTGTACGTGTGTGTGTGTGTATGTGTGTGTGTGTGTGAATGGAGGGAGGCAAAGAAGGAGAGAGAGAGAATCTCAAGAAGACTCCCCTCTGAGCATGGAGCCCGACACAGGGCTTGATCCCACAACCCTGAGATCATGACCTGAGCCAAAATCAAGTCAGTTGCTTAACCAACTGAGCCACCCAGATGCCCCTTCTGAGGTATTTTATTTAAGGAATATTGTATACTTCAAGCTGGTACTTCAGTACTTCAGTATTGTCAAGTAAATATGGATTCTCTCTGATTTATTTCCTGCCCCCTTCTGGATTATTTCTCATTCCATGTAGGATTTTAATCTCAGTTGTCCCATGTGATGTTTTAGCTGATACACCTTGAACTATTCCCCATCTTGGAGGAATATACTGAGAGAATTTCATTCATTATTACATAAACTGAAGAGGGTAAGGGGAGGGCCCCCCTAAATCACATTACTGTGGCCTATACTCAGCTGTCCACACCTATTGACTTCTACATCCTAGGTATCTCTGCCTGATGGTAATGGTGATATTGAAAGGTTACTAACTCACAAGGTCACCTTAAGGCAAGTCACTTCAGATCTCTGAGACTGTTTCCTCTTATAATAGTAGAGTTAGGTGATTCCTTCCAACTTAAAAATTCTTGATTATATGCTTCATTTAAACATAGCTTGGCATTTTAAAGCCATATGGCAGCAAGAGCTGTATTATAAGTGCATAAGTAATGCTTGTACACAGGATCCACAAATGGATACACATATATAAATCCTAAAGGTACGATTTCTGACATGTTGCCAGCTAGTTAGGCCTTAGGAGCCTGTGTATAGTGCTTGTATCCCATTACTGCACAGGGAGAGAAAACAATCCACCAATCCTTCTCATTGCTTCCCAGTTCAGTTGAACCTTCCAAAGTGCAAGTTACAGGGGCAGATTTAAAATCTGAGAGTGAGACACTTGGTACTGAAAGTCTTGGTGGGAAAGCCTCCAAAGGCTTGTGATTATTCTTCAGCACACACTTTCATAAAGTTATTAGATATCCTTTTTGGAAAAGAATGTCTGACAAGGGACACAGTATGTGGTTTAGCTCCAACCATGAATTTGATATAAGGTTTTCAGGAAAACACAGCAAAGGGCAATAGGAATCTACTTGTCAGCTGTGTAGTTTCCTTATTTCCCTTATTTCCATGCTATGCATCTGACTGATCCCTTGCTATATATGGAACTGTTTGACAGAATTGCACATGACTTCTAAAAGAAAATCATGCTGTTACATTTAAGTTTTGGACATTCCACTTCTTTAGAGATAATGCCTTAAAAATAACACCACAATAAAGCAAATGCATAAAGGATAGCCAAAAAAAAAAAAAAACCACAGATAAGTATCCAATATGTTAGGTGAAATATTAGCTCTTTTGTGCTGCCTATGTATGAATAATAATTTAATTCTTTGTTTTTTATTTTTATTATATATATACTAAACTCTTTGGAGTTTAATTTGCAAACATATAGCATAACACCCAATGCTCATCCCATCAAGTGCCCCCCTCAGTGCCCATCACCAAGTCACCCCCACTCCCCTCCCACCTCCCTTTCCACCAACCCTTGTTTGTTTCCCAGAGTTAGGAGTCCCACATGTGCTGTCTCCCTCTCTATATTTCCCACTCATTTTTTCTCCTTTCCCCTTTATTCCCTTTTATATATTCCCTTTTATATATTCCCTTTTTTATATTCCTCAAATGAAGGAGACCATATAATGTTTGTCCTTTTCTGATTGACTTATTTCACTCAGCATAATAACCTCCAGTTCCATCGACGTTGAAGAAAATGGTGGGTATTTCTCGTTTCTAATGGCAGTGTAATATTCCATTGTATACATTGACCACATCTTCTTTATCCATTCATCTTTCGATGGACACCGAGGCTCCTTCCACAGTTTGGCTATTATAGACATTCCTGCTATAAACATCTGGATGCAGGTGTCCTGGGGTTTCACTGCATTTGGTATCTTTGGGGTAAATCCCCAGCAGTTAGGGCATATCTATTTTTGAGTCTTTGAGGAACCTCCACACAGTTTTCCAGAGTGGCTGCACCAGTTCACATTCCCACCAACAGTGCAGGAAGGTTACCCTTTCTCCACATCCTCTCCAACATTTGTGGTTTCCTGCCTTGTTAATTTTCCCCATTCTCCCTGGTGTGAGGTGGTATCTCATTGTGGTTTTGATTTGTATTTCCCTGATGAACAGTGATGCGGGGCATTTTCTCATGTGCATGTTGGCCATGTCTATGTCTTCCTCAGTGAAATTTCTGTTCATGTCCTTTGCCCATTTCATGATTGGATTGTTTGTTTCTTTGCTGTTGAGTTTCATAAGTTCTTTATATATCTTGGATGCTAGCTCTTTATCTGACACGTCATTTGCAAACATCTTCACCCATTCTTTAGGTTGTCTTTTAGGTTTGTTGACTGTTTCTTTTGCTGTGCAAAAGATCATTATCTTGATGAAGTCCCAAAAGTTCATTTTTGCTTTTGTGTCTCTTGCCTTCATGGATGTATCTTGCAAGAAATTACTGTGGCCAAGTTCAAAAAGGGTGTTGCCTGTGTTCTCCTCTAGGATTTTGATGGAATCTTGTCTCACAGTTAGATCTTTCATCCATTTTGAGTTTATCTTTGTGTATGGTGAAAGAGAATGGTACAATATCATTCTTCTGCATGTGGATGTCCAATTTTCCCAGCACCATTTATTGAAGAGACTGTCTTTCTTCCAGTGGATAGTCTTTCCTGCTTTGTCAAATATTACTTGACCATAAGGTTGAGGGTCCACTTCTGGATTCTCTATTCTGTTCCATTGAACTATGTGTCTGTTTTTGCCAATACCACACTGTCTTGATGACCACAGCTTTGTAGTACAACCTGAAATCTGGCATTGTGATGCCCCCAGCTCTGGTTTTCTTTTTTAATATTCCCCTGGCTACTCAGGGTATTATATGATTCCACACAAATCTTAAGATGATTTGATCCAAGTCTCTGAAGAAAGTTCATGGTATTTTGATAGGGACTGCATTAAACGTGTAAATTGCCCTGGGTACCATTGACATTTTCACAATATTAAGTCTTCCAACCCATGAGCATGGAATATTTTTCCATCTCTTTGTGTCTTCCAAAATTTCTTTCAGAAGTGTTCTATAGTTTTTAGGGTATAGATCTTTTACCTCTTTGGTTAGGTTTATTCCTAGGTATCTTATGCTTTTGGGCGCAATCATCAATGGGATTGACTCCTTAATTTCTCTTTCTTCAATCTCCTTGTTAGTGTATAGAAATGTCACTGACTTCTGGGCATTGATTTTGTATCCTGCCACACTGCCAAACTGCTGTATGAGTTCTAGCAATCTTGGGGTGGAGACTTTTGGGTTTTCTATGTAGAGTATCATGTTATCGACAAAGAGGGAGAGTTTGACTTCTTCTTTGCCAATTTGAATGTCTTTTATTTCTTTTTGTTGTCTGATTGCTGAGGCTAGGACTTCTAGTACTATGTTGAATAGCAGTGGTGAGAGTGGACATCCTTGTTGTGTTGCTGATCTTAGGGGAAAGGTTTCCAGTGTTTCCCCATTGAGAATGATATTTGCTGTGGGCTTTTTGTAGATGGCTTTTAAGATGCTGAAGAATGTTCTCTCTATCCCTACAGTCTCAAGAGTCTTGATCAGGAATGGATGCTGTATTTTTTCAAATTCTTTCTCTGCATCTATTGAGAGGATCCTATGGTTCTTGTTTTTTCTCTCTGATATTATCAATCACATTGATTGCTTTACACGTGCTGAACCAGCCTTGCATCCTGGGGATAAATCCCACTTGGTCATGGTGAATAATCTTCTTAATATATTGTTGGATCCTATTGGCTAGTGTCTGGATGAGAATTTTTGCATCCATGTTCATCAGGGATATTGGTCTATAATTCTCTTTTTGGTGGGGTCTTTGTCTGGTTTTGGAATTAAGGTGATGCTGGCCTCATAGAACGAATTTGGAAGTATTCCATCTCTTTCTATCTTCCCAAAAAGCTTTAGTAGAATAGGTATGGTTTCTTCTTTAAACGTTTGATAGAATTCCTCAGGGAAGCCATCTGGCCCTGGATTTTTGTGTATTGGGAGGTTTTTGATGACTGCTTCAATTTCCTCCCTAGTTATTGGCCTGTTCAGATTTTCTATTTCTTCCTGTTCCAGATTTGGGAGTTTGTGGTTTTCCAAAAATGTGTCCATTTCTTCTAGATTGCCTAATTTATTGGCATATAGCTGCTCATAATAATTTTTAAAAATCATTTGTATTTCTTTGCTCTTGGTGGGGATGACTCCTTTCTCATTCATAATTTTATGAATTTGAGTCTTTTCTCTTTTTTTAATAAGTCTGGCTAATGGTTTATCTATCTTATTAATTCTTTCAAAAAACCAACTCCTGGTTTTGTTAATCTGTTCCACCGTTCTTCTGGTCTCTATTTCATTGAGTTCTGCTCTAATCTTTATTAATATGCTGGGTGTAGGATCTATTTGCTGTTGTTTCTCCAGCTCCTTTAGGTGCGAGGTTAGCTTTTGTATTTGATTTCTTTCCAGTTTTTGGATGGATATTTGTATTGCGATGTATTTCCCCCTCAGGGCTGCTTTTGCTATATTCCTAAGATTTTGAATGGTTGTATCTTCATTCTCCTTAGTTTCCATGAATCTTCTTAATTCTTCTCTAATTTCCTGGTTGACCCTTTCATCTTTTAGCAGGATGGTCCTTAACTTCCAAGTGTTTGAAATCCTTCTAAAGTTCTTGTGATTTAGTTCTAATTTCAAAGCATTATGGTCTGAAAATACCCAGGGGACGATCTCAATCTTTTGGTATCAGTTATGACCTGATTTGTGACCCAGTATGTGGTCTATTCTGGAGAAAGTTCCATGTGCACTTCTGAAGAATGTATTCAGTTGCTTTTGGATGTAAACTTCTGTAAATATCTGTGAAATCCATCTGGTCCAGTGTGTCATTGAAAGCTCTTGTTTCTTTGGAGCTCTTGTGCTTAGAAGTCCTGTTGATTGTAGAAAGGGCTACATTCAAGTCTCCAAGTATAAGTGTCTTATTATCTAAGTATGTCTTAACTTTGGTTATTAATTGATTGATATATTTGGCAGCTCCCACATTGCAGGCATAAATATTCATGATTGTTAGGTCCTCTTGTTGGATAGACCCTTTAAGTAATATATAGTGTCCCTCATCATCTCTTACTACAGTCTTCGGGATAAAATTTAGTTTATCTGATATAAGGATGGTTACCCCTGCTTTCTTTTGAGGACCATTTGAATGGTACATGGTTCTCCAACCTTTTATTTTCAGGCTGTAGGTGTCCTTATGTCTAAAATGAGTCTCTTGTAGACAGCAAATAGATGGGTCTTGCTTTTTTATCCAGTCTGAAACTCTGAGCCTTTTGATGGGGTCATTAAGCCCATTCACCTTCAGAGTTACTATTGAAAGATAGGAGTTTAGTGTCATCATGATACCTATTCAGTCCCTGTTTTTGTGGATTGTTCCCTTGGACTTCCTCTTTCTATTACAGAATCCCCCTTAATATTTCTTGCAGAGTTGCCTTGGTGGTCACATATTCTTTCAGTTTCTGCCTATCTTGGAAGCTCTATCTCTCCTTCTATCCTGAATGAGAGCCTTGCAGTATAAAGTATTCTTGGCTGCATGTTCTTCTCATTTAGGACCCTGAATATATCGTGCTAGTCCTTTCTGGCCTGCCAGTTCTCTGTGGGGAGGTCTGCTGTTAATCTAATATTTCTCCTCATAAAAGTTAGAGATTTCTTGTCTCTTTCTTCTTTAAGGATCTTCCCTTTATCTTTGGAATTTGAAAATTTCACTATTAAATGTCGAGGTGTTGAGTGGTTTTTATTGATTTTAGGGGGGGGTCTCTCTATTTCCTCGATCTGAATGCCTGTTTTCCTTCTGAGGTTAGGAAAGTTCTCAGCTATGATTTGTTGAAATACATATTCTGGACCTCTATCCCTTTCGGCACCCTCTGGAACCCCAATTAAACGTAGATTTTTTTCTTCTGAGGCTGTCATTTATTTCCCTTAACCTATCCTCATGATCTTTTAATTGTTTTTCTCTTTTTTCCTTAGTTTTCCTCCTTGCCATTGATTTGTCTTCCATGTCACTCACTCTTCTACCTCATCAACCCTCATCTTTAGGACCTCTAGTTTGGATTGCATGTCATTTAATTGATTTCTAATTTCTGCCTGATTAGATCTAAATTCTGCAGTCATGAAGTCTCTTGAATCCTTTATACTTTTCTCTAGCACCACCAGTACCTATATATTGTGCTTCTGAATTGGCTTTCTGACATTGAATTGTAATCCAAATTTGTAACTCTGTGGGAAAGAGGACTGTTCCTGATTCTTTCTTTTGAAGTAAGTTTTTCCTTGTAGTCATTTTGCTCAATGCAGAGTGTCCAAAAACAAGTTGTTCTGGGAATAGGAGAAGAAGAGAGAAGAGAAAAAAGAAAAAAAGGAAAAGAAAAGGGGGGAAGCAAACAGAAAACAAAAAACAAGGGGGAGTATC
The DNA here is from genome assembly GCF_053574225.1 of Canis aureus. NCBI lineage: Eukaryota > Metazoa > Chordata > Mammalia > Carnivora > Canidae > Canis > Canis aureus. The sequence continues at coordinate 51,616,896 of NC_135649.1, forward strand.
CTCTGATTCTATATATTGTAAATCCCTCGACTTCCCCTGGAACTTTTCAGTGCTGATTGGTCAATAACTTGCTTTTCCCCTGTCCCTCTAGCTGGTCTTCTGCAGGAGGGACCTGCTGTGCTGATTCTCAGGTGTGAGCACCTGTGGGAGCTTCCCAGCCTCCTGACTGGTGCCCGGCTCAGTGGGAGTTGTTTATCCTGTTTATCCTGTGAGGGTACTGTGAAGCTCAGTGGGGGTGTTTTATCCTGTGAGGCCCCAGGTGGAGCAATAACAGTGGCAGCAGCCAGCTCTCCAGCCCTATAGTCAGCTCCTGCAGTAACTATGGATCTCTCAGTCTGCATGGGCCTGGATGCTTCGGGGGTGGGGGGACGCTGATCTGCACAGCTCGTGGGCGCCCAGTGGCAGGAGCATCCTCACTATCCTGTGCCCTCTCTGCCTCTTCCTGTCCTGGGGGCTGCACCGGATCTTGGGCTGTGTCCCCCAGCTCCCTGGGCTCCAGGGGCCTGCAGCTCCCTCCGGGCGGAGCCTCTGCCTGAGCTGCCGGCTAAACTGGTCCCCGCCCGCTGGGCGTGCTGCAGCCCTTTAGGGAGCTTGGCCGGGGGGTGTTGCGTGCTCTCCCTGGGGCGCAGGTCCTCTGTTAGTGCCCCTGGGAGCCTGAGGGCATCCCCGCCCCTCCTGGGATCCTGCTCCAACTCCCTGCGAGTGCCTTTCTGCCCGGGAAGATTGGTGAAGCTCCTGCTTCTCTGAGATGGGGCTTTCCTGTCCTGGGGTCACTTGCTGTGCGGCCTTAGCCCGATCCCACGTAGGGGCCATCCCCCTTGGATGCTTTTTTATTTCTTTATTTTTTTTTCCATCTTCCTACCTTGATAGAAGTGTGAACACTTCTCACTGTAGCATTCCAGCTGTTCTCTCCTTAAATATCAGGCCAAATTCGTAGGTTTTCAGGATGATTTGAAAATTATCTAGGTCATTTGGTGGGGACAGGTGACTTGGGGACCCTACTCTTCCGCCATCTTGCCCCTGTAATGCATATGAGAAAATGCTCTGCATCACTTGCCATCAGGGAAATACAAATCAAAACCACAATGAGATACCACCTCACACCAGTGAGAATGGGGAAAATTAACAAGGCAGGAAACAACAAATGTTGGAGAGGATGCGGAGAAAAGGGAACCCTCTTACACTGTTGGTGGGAATGTGAACTGGTGCAGCCACTCTGGAAAACTGTGTGGAGGTTCCTCAAAGGGTTAAAAATAGAGCTATTCTACGACCCAGCAATTGCACTGTTGGGGATTTACCCCAAAGATACAAATGTAATGAAACGCCGGGACACCTGCACCCTGATGTTTATAGCAGCAATGGCCACGATAGCCAAACTGTGGAAGGAGCCTCGGTGTCCAACGAAAGATGAATGGATAAAGAAGATGTGGTTTATGTATACAATGGAATATTACTCAGCTATTAGAAATGACAAATACCCACCATTTGCTTCAACGTGGATGGAACTGGAGGGTATTATGCTGAGTGAAGTAAGTCAGTCGGAGAAGGACAAACATTATATGTTCTCATTCATTTGGGGAATATGAATAATAGTGAAAGGGAATATAAGGGAAGGGAGAAGAAATGTGTGGGAAATATCAGAAAGGGAGACAGAACGTAAAGACTGCTAACTCTGGGAAACGAACTAGGGGTGGTAGAAGGGGAGGAGGGCGGGGGGTGGGAGTGAATGGGTGACGGGCACTGGGGGTTATTCTGTATGTTAGTAAATTGAACACCAATAAAAAATAAATTAAAAAAATTGAATAATAATTTAAAAGCAATTTAGAGAATATGTAGATGAAAAAACTCAAATATATGAAATAGTAATAATTATATGTAACAACATTCACAAAACTGAAAAGCAAATGACAAAAGGATAAGTGCGTGTAGAATAATCCCAGGTTAAAGTGACTCAACGTAAAAGCAATTCTTAGATATCAATAAAGTAATGATGAACAGGCTAAGAAAAATGAATGAAACTCAGGAAAGGACAACAAAAAAATTAAACAGTAAACAAATATAAAGGAAAAAATTGGCAGAGCCTGTCCCAAAGAAGTTATATTTTTAAAACCAAACTACTTTTTTCTTATTAGAGACTTCCTCCCATCAGCAGCAGCCCTTTCTTAGCCCCCAGAAGGCAGTGTGAGACAGATGACGGACCTATGGATCTGCCACAACTTGCCACACCCCACACTAGGGGAGGCAGAGTACAGCTTGGGAGGCGACAAATGTGCTCCACTGCCTAAAGAAAGCTGCAGCACCTAAATATGTTATTTTACCCATCTGATTAACAAAGTGTTTTGAGAAATAATAATATTCTTGGAAAAGCACAAGAAAATGGGCACTTTCATCCCTGATTTGTGGGAACCTAAGTTAGTAGTCTTTCTTTTTTCTTTTTTTTTAATATTTTTTAATTCCGGTATAATGTGTCAGTATTTATGAAAAGCTGTAGAATTTTGCATGCCCTTGTTTCTAATAGATTTATAGTAAGGAAATAATATATGTGCAGCAAGGTGTTATTTCAAGAATACTTAAAAAAATCTGCTACCTCAGTTTAATTGATTTTTATATGTTCCTTTATTTTTTAAAAAGCCTTTAAAATTTGAGTGTAATTGACATGCAGTATTACTGCATCAGTTTCATGTGTACAGCATAGTGAAGAATACTTTGAAGTTGTATTTATAATGTATAGCAACAGACTAAATATCCAATAATGGAGTACTCATTAAAAATTGTACATCAATACCAAAAAATCTCACTAAGCAATCATTAAATATGATGCTGAAATATGATGCTGAAGAAGATTTAATGATGTGGAAAATGCCCATGACAAATAATTAAGTGAAAATATTCTGCTACTGTGAAGTATGACCTTGTTTTTTGGAAAAAAGAAAATGAACATTACACACACACATACACATGCACACAATTAAAAGAGACAGAGGCTATATACATCAAAACAATAATTATGGTTGAAATGGAGTTACAATATTACTTACATTTTTCATTATTTAGTTGTTTTCAATGTTTTCTAAAATGCATATTATTATTGTAAAAAGAAAAATGTTTTAAAATCTCAAATATACTTAAAGACTACATAATTTTAACATTATTTTTTAAAGTTTTTATTTGAATTCCAGTAGTTAACATAAAGTGTAATATTTGTTTTATGAATAGAATTTGGTGATTCATCCGTACATATAACATTCAGTGCTCATCAAGTGCCCTCCTTAATACACATCACACATTTAGCCCAAACCTCACACATCTCCCTTCCACCAACCCTCAGTCTGTTCTCTATAGTTAAGAGGCTGTTATGGTTTGCCGCCCTCTTTTTTTCCCACCCCGTACATTCATCAATTTAATTTCCAAAATTCCACATATGAGTAAAATCATATGGTATTTGTCTTTCTCTAACTTATTTTGCTTAGCATAATACACTCTTCTAGCTGCATCTATGTCACTGCAAATGGAAAAATTTTATTCGTTTGATGGCTGAGTAATATTCCATTCTCTCTATATATACTACATCTTTATCCATTACTCTTTTGATGGACATTTGGGCTTTTTTCATAGTATAGCTATGTTGATAATGCTGGTATAAACAGGCTGAATGGGCCTCTTCAAATCAGTATTTTTGTATCATTTGGGTAAATAACTTTTTGTGTAATTGCTGAATCATAGATTAGTTCTATTTTTATATTTTAGAGGAAACTTCATACTGTTTTGCAGAGTGGCTGTACCAGGTTGCATTCCCACCAACAGTGTAAGAGGGTTCCCCTTTCTCTGCATCTTCGCCAATATCTGTTGTTTCCTGTGTTGTTAATTTTACCATTCTGACAACTATGCATTGATATCCCATCAGGGTTTTGACTTGTATTTACATGATGATAAGTGATTTTGAGCATCTTTTCATGTGTCTGTTAGCCATCTAGAGGTCATTTTCGAAAAACTGTTCAAATCTTCTGCCCATTTCTTAACTAGATTATTTGTTTTCTTTCGGTTTTGATTTTTTTTTTATTTATTTATGATAGTCACACAGAGAGAGAGAGAGAGAGAGAGAGAGGCAGAGACACAGGCAGAGGGAGAAGCAGGCTCCATGCACCGGGAGCCCGACGTGGGACTCGATCCCGGGTCTCCAGGATGCGCCCTGGGCCAAAGGCAGGCGCCAAACCGCTGCGCCACCCAGGGATCCCCTCGGTTTTGATTTTGATAAGCTTTTTATATATTTTGGATACTAACCCTTTGTCACATATGTCATGTGCAAATATCTTCTTTTATTCTGTAGGTTCATTTTTGGTTATGTTGGTTGTTTCCTTCACTGTGCAGAAGCTTTTTATTTTGATGAAGTCCCAATAGTTTATTTTTTGTTTGTTTGTTTCCCTTGATTATGGAGATGTATCTAGTAAGAAGCTGCTATGGACAAAGTAAAAGAGGTTGTTGCCTCTGTTCTCTAGAATTTTGATGGTTTCTTGTCTCATATTTAGGTCCTTCATCCATTTTGAATCTATTTTTGTGTATGGTCTAGGAAAGTTTTCCAGTTTCATTCTTTTGCATGTTGCTGTTTAGTTTTCCCAAAACCATTTGTTGAAGAGACTTTTTCCCATTCGATATTCTCTCTCTCCTGTTTTATCAAAGATTAGTTGACCATATAGCTGTAGGCCCACTTCTGGGTTCTCTATTCTGTTCCATTGATCTATGTGTCTGTTTTCATGCCAGGACGGACCATACTGTCTTGATGACTATAGTTTTGTAATATAGCTTTAAGTCTGGAATTGTGAAGCCTCCAGCTTTGCTTTTCTTTTTCAATTTTGCTTTTGCTATTTGGGGTCTTTAGTGTCCAATACAAACTTTACGATTGTTTGCTCTAGTTCTGCTAAAAATGCTGGTGGTATTTTGATAAGGATGGCATTAAATGTGTAGATTGCTTTGGGTGGTGTAGACATTTTAACAAAGTCTGTTCTTCTAATCCATGAGCATGGAAAATTTTTCCATCTTTGTGTCCTATTCAATTTATTTCTTTTTTAAAGATTTTATTTATTTATTAATGAGAGACAGGGAGAGAGAGAGAGAGACAGAGACAGAGACACAGCCAGTGGAAGAAGCAGGCTCCATGCAGGGAGCCTGACGTGGGACTCGATCCTGGGTCTCCAGGATCAGGCCCTGGGCTGAAGGCGGCGCTAAACCACTGAGCCACCCAGGCTGCCCTTCAATTTATTTCTTAAGTGTTCTATAGTTTTCAGAGAATAGATCTTTTACCTCTTTGGTTAGGTGTATTCCTAGATATCTCATGGTCTTGGGTAGAATTGTAAATGGGATATTGATTCCTCAATTTCTCGTTCTGCTGCCTAATTGTTGGTGTGCAGAAATACAACAGATTTCTGTACATTGTTTTTGTATCTTGTGACTTTGCTGATTTCATGTATCAGTCCTAGCAAATTTTTGGTGGAATCTTTCATGTTTTATACATAGAATATCATGTCATCTGCGAATAGTGAAAATTGGCTTCTTTAACAATTTGGATCCATTTTCTTTCTTTTTGTTGTCTGATTGCTGAGGCAAGGACTTCTGGTACTATGTTAAATAACAGTGGTGACAGTGGATGTCCTTGTCTTGTTTCTGACTGCAGAGGAAAAGCTTTCAATTTTTCCCCTTTGAGGATGATATTAGCAATGGGCCTTTCATATATGGCCTTTATGATGTTGAGGCACATTCCCTCTATTCTTACTTTGTTTTTTTTTCTATTCTTACTTTGTTGAGAGTTTTTATCAATAAAGAATATTGTATTTGTTTTGGTAGTATCTTGTTGAGAACTTTTGCATCCATAGACATCAGGGATATTGGCCTACAATTCTCCTTTTTATTGGGGATCTTTGTCTGGTTTTGTAATCAAGATAATACTAGCCTTGTAGAATGAGTTTGGAAGTTCCTCCCATTTCTATTTTTTTAAAGAATAATTGAAGAAGACTAAGTATTAACTCTTCTTTAAATGTTTGATGGAAATCCCCTGGGAAACCATCTGGCCCAGGACTTTTGTTTGTTGAAACATTTTGATTATTGATTTAATTTCTTTGCTATTTATGGGTCTGTTCAAATTTCCTATTTTATCCTCTTTCAGTTTTGTTAGTTTGTATGTTCCTAGGAATTTATCCATTTTTTCCAGATTGCCCAATTTGTTGGCATATACATTTTCATAATATTATCTTAAAATTGTATATCTGTGGTGTTGGTTGTGGTGTCTCCTTTTTCATTCATGATTTCATCTATCTTGGTCCTTTTGGAGATGGGAGTTTGCACCTGCTGCTTTTCAGGAAGCCCTCACAGAAGAGCAAATGTTTCTACCTCTTCAGTTCAACCCAGAGTATCCTCAGACCATCCTTCCATCCTGGACCTCTGCCCTCCTTCTGCACAGGAGTACCTCTATACCCACCAGGGTCCACTTGGTGATGGCATGGACTTCTGAAATTTCAGACTTTGAGCTCTGCTCCTTGCAAAAACTTGCAATAATCAGCCCTTTTCATTTTACCCATCAATGGTTTTAAGGAAGTGTTTTTCTTGTGCAATATCCTGTGCCCTGCTCTCTTTCCCTCTTCTCTTGCTTTCATGCTCTCGTTCTCTTTTTTTCTTTCTTCTCTCCCTGATCAGGGGTTCCTACTTTGTCAGCATCAGTGATTCTTTTCTCCCCTAAATCATGTCTCCACGTCTCCAACTTCATAGTGTGGTCTCTTTTCTCCCTTTAGTTGTACAGTTTGTTTTCTCAGTCCTCAGACTGATTTCCTGGGTGTTCAGAATGATTTGATATTTATCTAGCTATGTTTGAAGGAAAAGGCAAGCATAAGGTCTTCCTACTACTCTGTCATCTTAACTTCTCTCAACATTGTGTACATTTTTATCATGTTAAAAACTACTACATAAAAGATGAAATGAATTAATTAAAACAAAATCTTTAAACTGTTGGGGATTTACCCCAAAGATACAAATGCAATGAAACGCCGGGACACCTGCACCCCGATGTTTATAGCAGCAATGGCCACGATAGCCAAACTGTGGAAGGAGCCTCGGTGTCCATCGAAAGATGAATGGATAAAGAAGATGTGGTTTATGTATACAATGGAATATCACTCAGCTATTAGAAATGACAAATACCCACCATTTGCTTCAACGTGGATGGAACTGGAGGGTATTATGCTGAGTGAAGTAAGCCAGTCGGAGAAGGACAAACATTATATGTTCTCATTCATTTGGGGAATATAAATAATAGTGAAAGGGAATATAAGGGAAGGGGGAAGAAATGTGTGGGAAATATCAGAAAGGGAGACAGAACGTAAAGACTCCTAACTCTGGGAAACGAACTAGGGGTGGTAGAAGGGGAGGAGGGCGGGGGGTGGGAGTGAATGGGTGACGGGCACTGGGGGTTATTCTGTATGTTAGTAAATTGAACACCAATAAAAAATAAATTAAAAAAAAAGTTTATTTTAAATGGGTAATAGTGTAGAATAGACTTGCAGATATTAATTATAGAAAAGTATAAGTAAAAATGAAAAGTAAGTACTTTACTCATTTTTATAAGTAAAAATTAAAAACATCTATCCCAGGAAATAGAGATTACTATTGTTAATATTTTAGCATATACACGTTTTGATATAGATATATATTATATATAGATAGATATTTTATATAGATATATAGATTATATAGATATATAGATATATAGATTTTTATATAGATATATATTATACATAGATATATATTTTATATAGATAAATTTAAAGACACAATGTCTTTATAATTTTTAGTATATGTAAATTTATAATCTGTTTTTCTACTTAACAATATATAACAAATATTTCCCTTAAACGTATTAAAATTATTTTGTGGGCAGCCCTGGTGGTGCAGTGGCTTGGTGCTGCCTGCAGCCTGGGGTGTGATCCTGGATACCCGGGATCGAATCCCACATCGGGCTCCCTGCATAGAGCCTGCTTCTCCCTCTCCCTGTGTCTCTGCCTCTCTCCCTCTGTGTCTATGAATAAATAAATAAAATCTTTAAAAAAATAAATAAATAAAATTATTTTGTTTGCCTCATATTATTTCATTACATAAATATACTACCATTTGTTTGATCAATCCCCCATTATTGACCCTCTTAGTTGTTGCCATTTTTTAAAACTGTTATGCCAAACATTTGTGATGACAACCCATATGGATTAATCTTAGACTGTCTTTCTGATTTTTTCTTAGGATAAATTCCTAGGTCTAGAATTATTGCTTTAAAGTAACCAGTAAACTTTGACAAATTGCCTTAGAGAAAAGTTGTGATAATTAACAATTATATGGGACTTGATGTTTCTGTACACTTGTAAACCTTGAAGATTATCATGTTTTACTTCCTTTGCCAGGGTAAATAGTGAAGTCCAACCGTTTTTTCCTATAATTTTCTTTTGTAATATACTCATTCATGCTATTCATCCTCTGATTTATTGGTACTAACATATTTTTCTTGGCTGATAAAAACATTTTATATTAAGAACATATATTGGACAGGACTAATATTAGGACCACTCAGAAGAAAATTGGATGATATGTGCTAGATACTAAACCAAAGGAGTAGATATCTTGTAGTAAATATGCACTACAACATTTTGAATTTCTGTTGGTTCTATAGTACCTCCGTTTCTTCAACTAAAATTAAAGCATTGCATGGTGACAATATGCAATCTTTTCGTACCTTATAATGTTTTATATTCTACTTTCTGATTGGGATATTTATAACTTATCTATATTTTTTTCCAGATAATTTGTAGTCAGCTTCTTATCTAATCCAATAGTGCCATCGCTTCTTGGTCTTTTGGATAAGATCTAATGTAATCCAATAATACTGGGTATAGAAAAGGACTTATGGAGCTCCTCTAGGTATTCTCAGCATCAAAACCCAGAGGGAGCAGGTTGATCCAGGTGGGAACATTCAAAATGCTGAGTGGAATGCTTATCATAGAATATCAAGGATCCAAAAGAGGAACATAGGTTTATCAGATGGGAATTGTGAAAACCAACTGCTCCAAATTACGGGTTAAGTTTACAATGTAAAGTTATTTCTCTTACGTTTCATGATAATAACCATGCTTACTTATTAAGGGATGGTGATAAGTGAGACCTAAACAGAGAGATACATTTGTAATGAAATGTTCATATACAATTTATGAAAACTTAAAACTGAGCTGAGTTGAGACATTGCATTTGTTAATTCCCTGCTGTTCATTTAGAATTAACCTAATAAAAGCTCTTAAGATTTTGCAAGCTAGAAAACTGAGGTTTCATAAAGTTATATTGGCATTCTCAAGAAGGCTATGACTATTGCAGGAGGTTTGGCAACTGGATTATTTCTCCTTTTTTTTCTTTTTTAAAATTTTTTTATTGGAGTTCAATTTGCCAACATATAGCATAAACCCAGTGCTCATCTCATCAAGTGCCCCCCTCAGTGCCCATCACCCAGTCACCCCCACCCCCTGCCCACCTCCCTTTCTACCCCCCCTTGTTCGTTTCCCAGAGTTAGGAGTCTCTCATGTTCTGTTTCCCTTTCTGATATTTCCCTCTCATTTTTTCACTTTTCCCCTTTATTCCCTTTCACTATTTTTTATATTCCCCAAATGAATGAGACCATATAATGTTTGTCCTTCTCCGAATGACTTGTTTCACTCAGCATAGTACCCTCCAGTTCCATCCACGTCGAAGCAAATGGTGGATATTTGTCGTTTCTAATGGCTGAGTGATATTCCATTGTATACATATACCACATCTTCTTTATCCATCGAAAGATGAGTGGATGTTTCTCCTTTTTGCAAGCTTCCAGAGACTGACACAGTGGGCCTGGAAAAAATCTGGTTGTTTTTTTTAGGTGAGCATCAGAAAGCATTCTTTCTATCAGAAAGAATTATTTCAGAATGTGTTTATAGGTAAAGCTCAGATAGAGTAAGCAATTTGATCTGTAATCTAAGTAAGAGTGTTACTTTGTTCCTTATCCTCTTATGAATAGCAAGGCAACTCTATTTGCTTTCCAATCTTAATGACTGAATGACTGATAACATTAAGGTATCAAAAGCCTCTTATCTGATAAGAACCTTTACTTATTGTATAAGGAACCAGTGGAGGACCTGTGTAGACTATGGTTGTTAGCAACAAGAAGGGTAACAGCTATGCAAAGCAGACCACTGCACAATTTTATTAGGAGCAGAAGTAAAAACATTTGCTAAATGAATATGGTTTTAAATATGTCGATCTGTAACTAGAACAACTGTGGTATTCTGAAAGAACTCAATCTGAAAAGCAGACACATTCTATGCTGGATTTGAAAAAAAATCATTGTGACAGGAAAATGATGCATGTGAAAAAACTGAATAAAATACTGCCAGATACTTTAGTTTCCATTTTGATCTTTATTAGAAACCCAGAGATTGTATGATCCTTCAGTTTGCAGACCAGTCATAAATGTGTAACTTTTTCATGCTCCACAACCAAATTCTGTTCCCAGTGGTACTGGGATTGATCAAAATAAGATAGTAGAGACAGGGTTAGGCAAATACAGGAGGGAAAGGAAGAGCACTTAACCCTTAACATGAGATTGAACTCCATGGGGCCACTTACACATGGATTTTTCTTTTCAATAAATACAGTACAGTAATGTAAAAGTATTTTCTCTTCCTTATGATTTCATTAACATTTTCTTTTTTCTAGCTACTTTTTATAAGGATATAGTATATAATATATACACATACAAAATATGTGCTAACCAACTCTTTGTTATTGATAAGGCTTCTGGTCATAACAGTGGGCTGTTAGTAGTTAAATTTTAGGGAAGTCAATAGTTATTACCAGCTTTTGACGGAGCGGCTGGGCCTGACAGGTCCCGCTAGAACGACATGATGGTGGAATCCGCCTCGGAGACAATCAGGTCGGCCCCGTCTGGTCAGAACGGCGTGGGCAGCATCTCCCGGCAGGCCGATGGCGGTGGTGGCGTGGGCAGGGACCCAGCGGGGGGCACAGACAGCAAGGGCGAGATGAGCCCTGCGGAGCTGCTGCACTTCCAGCAGCAACAGGCTCACCCTGGGGCTCCTCCCCCAACTCCATGGCCCCTAAGGGGCCCTCTCCCACCACCACACTATGTGAAGCCGGAGGTCAGACTACAAGCAGCACCATCTGAAGCCCCAAACCCCGCCCAGAGTTCTGCATTGGACACAGGGAGTCGGGACTCCTAACCTCTGCATCATTCAAGGGTCAACTATACCTACTAAAGAACCATTTCAATCCCAACCATTTTTCACTTTAAAATATTTCAGTCAACAAAAAGTCAAGTTTTTATTTATTTATTATTTTTTAAAGATTATTTATTTATTTATTTACTTATTTATTTATTTGAGACAGAGAGACAGAGAGAGAGAGAGAGAGAGAGAGAGAGAGAAGCAGAAACACAGAGAAGCAGAGAGAGAAGTGGGCCCCAATGCAGGGAGCCCAATGCAAACTTGATCCTGGGACTCCAGGATCACGCCCTGGGTGGAAGGCAAGCGCTTGACCTCTGAGTCACCCAGGCGTCCCAAGCCAAGTTTTTAAAGACTATTAATTTTTAGCTTCAAATTTCTGCAAAAGTAAATACATAGTTTCCTTCCAGGGACAGCCTTATATGTATTCAGAATCTGCAACTACCTAGACAGTATAATATCAAAGGTGGAAAAAATCCTCTTCATCTAGGGGCCTCTCAATCTGTTTTCCTGTATGATCTGAAATTGACACTTTTTTAAAAAATATTTTATTTATTTATTCATGAGAGAGAGAGAGAGAGAGAGAGAGAGAGGCAGAGACACAGGCAGAGGGAGAAGCAGGCTCCATGCACCGGGAGCCTGATGTGGGATTCGATCCTGGGTCTCCAGGATCGCGCCCTGGGCCAAAGGCAGGCGCTAAACCGCTGAGCCACCCAGGGATCCCTGAAATTGACACTTTTAGGATATCTTTGACTAAGAGAATAAGAGAAATATCTTTAAAGTCAACTTTTTAAAGGAATGATTTAGAAACCATGGGAAGACTGAGCCAATAGTTTATCAATTTTCTCATTTCACAAATGGAAGAACTAAATCGCAGTGACTAAAACTAAACTGTCCAAAGTTCCAACAAATAAATGGATGTGTTACTTGTGAGGGAAGATAACATAGGCTAGAGAAAGTTCTAGCCACTCTCAGGAACACAACAAAAATCAATAATACGAACTAGGGGTGGTGGAAGGGGAGGAGGGCGGGGGGTGGGAATGAATGGGTGACGGGCACTGAGGGGGCACTTGACGGGATGAGCACCGGGTGTTATTCTGTATGTTGGCAAATTGAAAACCAATAAAAAATAAATTTATTATTTAAAAAAATCAATAATACAATAGCTCCCATAGGTTTTCCTGATTAGCTAGTTTTTACATAAAAGGAGAAAAATATTCTTAAAGGACAAAAAGAAGGACAAACAAAAGAAAACAAGAGAGCCAAATTTTGAAGGGATAGATTAGAATATAAACTGGGGGACATAAAATGCAACTTCAGGATAAGGGTGTGAGGACAAAAGAATAAGATGGAAGACACTAATCAGAGAAAGAGAATTGAAACAATGATAGCTTGACAATGTTGTCTAGCCTCCTGATTCAAAAATAGAAGAATTGGAACTAAATGTGTAATTGTTCTTCTCCAGTAAGAAAAGAATCTTGATGTTAATTTAAAGACGCAGAAGACGTGAATAGACATTTTTCCAAAGAAGGCATACAGGACATATAGATGGCCAACAGACACATGAAAAATGCTCAACATCATTTATGATCAGGGACATACAAACTACGATGAGATATCACCTCACACCAATCAGAATGGGTAAAACCAACAACACAAGAAATAACAGGTATTAGTGAAGATTCGGAGAAAGGGAAACCTTCTTGCACTGTTGTTGGGAATGCAAACTGGTACAGCTATTCTGGACAACAGTATGGAAGTTCCTCAAAAAGTTAAAAATAGACCTACCCTACAATCCAGCAATCACACTACTAAGTATTTACACAAAGAATACAAAAATACTAATTCAAAGATATACGTGAACCCCAATGTTTATAGCAACATTATCTCCAATAGCCAAATGATGGAAAGAGCCCAAATGTCCATGGACTGATGAATGAATGGGTGAAGAAGATGTGATCTAATGGAATATTACTCACCCAAGAAAAGGATGAAATCTTGCCATTTGCAATGATGTGGATGGAGCTAGAGAGTATTATGCTAAGCAAAATAAGTCAGTCAGAGAAAATCAAATGCTATATGATTTAATTCAAATGTGAAATTTAAGAAACAAAGCAAATGGGCATTGGGAAATAGAGGGAGAGAGATAGTCAAACCAAGAAGCAGATCCTTAACTATGGAGAACAAACTGATGGTTGCCACAGGGAAGATGGCTGGGGAGATAGGTTAAATAGGTGATGAGGATGAAGGAGTATAATTGTGAAGAGCACTGAGTGTTGTATCTCAGTGACTCACTAAATTGTATATCTGAAACTAATATTACACTGTATGCTAGCAAACAAATTTAAACAAAAACTTAAAAAAATAAAGATGCAAAGAAAGTCTTAAAATAATATGTATAGGAATTGCAGTAATTTCCCTATTTTCAATTCATAGATCATTCATTCTCTTCCATTAGCCCTTTCTCTTTGGCCACTTTCATTAGGTCATCAAGTTCATACTTTGATTTTTTACATTTACATTTTATCTAAAAATATGAAAAACACACAAAAAGGAAGAAAAAAAAAGCCCAACCTTCTCTCAAAGATTTTGACAGAGTAAAATTCAATGTCTTCAGTATTAACTCTGAATGTCCTTGCTTTATGAAGTTAAGTCAGACCCTTAATATACAATTTAAATGCAGCTTTGACTGAGTAGAAAATGTTATTTTTAAATCCCCAGAAGACAGAGATCAAAGGACAGTAAAAATACATCCTATATTTGATTTAATGATGCTTTGAATTAAAGTAAAAGGAACATATGTCAAAACCTTGATTCATTTATTATTTGAGTTCAGTTTAAGGCTAAACTGCTGTACCTTTACGTGAATCTATAGACTTATAATATATAACAGAAACTGCCTGTTTATAATTAAAAAAATACCTTCAAAGATATTCTAGGTTGCTAAGCCTACTTTTGTGTTTTGTGTTTATAGCTTTAACAGTGTCTTATTATTATTCTCTTGGGAAGATTTTTTTTTTTTTTTCCATTCACCTCTGGGGACACTTTAACAGGGGCCTATATTATTTCTCTGTTTAGTAGCAACTAGAATCTCTCTTTCAGTCTCTAAGTTTTTTTCACAATACTACTTATTGAGCTGCCTTAGCTCATCTTTCCCACTCTCACCTCCATTTACACAAAGTCTGGAAGACTACCTTCCCTCTCACTGTATATAATAGGCTGCTATTTATTTTACCTAATCCAGGAACTTATGATATCAATTATTTTCAGTCAACTCTTAAATTCATGACCCTCAACTATAATCTCAACTCCAGATCCATGTTTTCAAATGCAGGATTCATATCTCCAACTGGATATCCTCCTTGTTGTTTCAACATACACCCTTCTTTTTATAATATTATCTTTTTTTAAATTTTTATTTATTTATGATAGTGAGTGAGAGAGAGAGGCAGAGACATAGGCAGAGGGAGAAGCAGGCTCCATGCACTGGGAGCCCAACGTGGGATTCGATCCCGGGTCTCCAGGATCGTGCCCTGGGCCAAAGGCAGGCGCCAAACCACTGCGCCACCCGGGGATCCCTCAACATACACCCTTCTTAAACCATAATTCCTCACTTTCTTTTTTCTATCAATAGTGCAGTCTCTCTTCCAGTCACTCAGGCTTGAGCGCTTCAGTTACCCCAAACTCCTTTCTCTCCCTGGCCTTTTACATGCAATCAGTTTCCAAGTGTTCTTGATTCTAATTCCTTAATATCTCTTGTATCTGTCCCTTCCTGTTTTCACTGCCAACACCTTAGTTAATGCTCTCATTACTTTACATCAAATAGCCTCCTAGTTGGTCTCTTACCACTTATTCCACCTCACTCCATTGTCTGTTAGAGAAGTCTTCCTTAAGCCAACCCTGATCAAATTAAATTACTAACATGCTCAAAAACTTTCAATACTTTGTCATTGCCAGTGTTAGGGAGGAGGACCTTCCTCTGCCCTATGGTCCTTCTAGTTGGACTGAAAATGAAATTGACATGAGACAGATTAACATGAGAAAATCAAATTTAATAGACATATGTATAGGGAATTAACATAGAAATGAAATCTCAAAGATAATGAGGCAACATGAAGCTTACATGAGCCAAGGAAAGGGGGAGGGAGAAAATTCATTATCAAGAAGATGAAAGGAGATGTTTAGAAAAACAAGATTGTTTTATTATGCAGATGAGTTCCTCTAGTAAAATAGTCCTCTTTTAATACTTTTGTGGTTGTAGGTTCTACTTTTCAATGTAAACTTAGGCAGTTATGCAGAGCCAGAATGCCTTTCTTGCATCTGTTTGGTTTTTGTTATTTTCATCTCAAAATAATCTTTATACAAAAGTGGCATATTTGGGGGTAGCCTGCCCTGGGCCCCTACATGAACCAACAAACTATTACTCAATGACTCTGGAATTTAGGTTTGTCTATGATATGACACTAAATTTATCTCCTATGATTCCTTTCCATTCAACCTATACTCCAATGAAACTAGGCTGCTTTTTTAAAATTACCCATGTTACCCTATCATCTACTTTAGTTATGTTGTGCTTCCTCTCTGACCTGCTTTTCTCCTCCTATATCCGTGTAGAAATACCAGTCATCCTCCAAGGTCCATCTCCAATTGACTTCTTTCCTGAAGTCTTTTGTACCTACCTATTAAGGACATTTCAAGGTACAAAAATTGTAATTATAAAAGTGGCAGCATGGAGGAAAGGCAGATTAACACTGTGAAGTTGATGCAGACTGTACTGAAGCTCAAGAAGTAATCTCTGAATGTCACATAGGAAAATACTCTATATGAATAATCATTCAGAATCAAAAGATAAGGGTGAACAGGTTGAGTTTCATCAAGTATGGCCAATAGCTTGTAGGCATTCTTCCTGTTCCTTTTTTATGTTCATGATAGATACAAGACAATCTTTTGCTCTTGTGACTCTAGTCTGGGGCATAATTAATCCTTAGAGCCTTTACTAAAGAAACATTAAACTACTTAGTAGTTTAACCTACTGGGATAGGTGTCTCTGATTTCCTGCCTACCCTTTTACCTTTGAACTCCAACTACATTTGGGCCTTAGATCTGTTATGGAACACTTTTCTCTAGCTTGCACAATACATCATTTGTGCATTTCTTTTATTTTTTCCTACTGGGCCATAAGACCTTTGAGAGAAATGACTATGTCTCAGTTATCACAGTCTCAGAATTTCTTTTTTTTTAAATTTATTTATTCAGAGAGAGAGAGACTGAGAGGCAGAGACACAGGCAGAGGGAGAAGCGGGCTCCATGCAGGGAGCCCGACGCGGGACTCGATCCTGGGTCTCCAGGATCAGACCCCAGGCTGCAGGCGGCACTAAACCGCTGCACCACCAGGGGTGCCCTCAGAATTTCTATATAAGAAAGAATTAAGGTGGCAATCTTATTAGAAGGATAGGAATAGGGAAGGGGCTATAGACTAGGCAAGTTCATTTGCATATCATGTATACTATTCTGCTTAGACTGTGTATATTTGTGGTGGAAGTCATGAAAGAGCACCAAAACTTTCTCAAGCTTCCTTTTGTCACTTGAACTTTATCTTACTTCTTATTTAGTTTTACCTACTCTGTAGCATATATTACAGTAAACTCCAACTCCTCCAACTCCATACATAGACCTGCCCAAAAACTATTATCTCCACTATATTCCCACATGAGAACTACTGCCTTTCCTCTCCTCCTGTATTCCCTTTCTTTCATTTCTTCACCCTTTCATACTCTTTTCTTTTGTTCATTCTTTCCTTTCTTATTAGAAATGAAATGAATTCTTGTATTTTGGATAGCAATATGGTATAGTGGTTTTGGATCAGAGAAAACTGGGCTAGTGTCCCAGTTCTGTCAGTAGCCCTGTGCCTTTACACAAATGATTTGACCCCTCTGCTCAACAGTGTTTTCAACTAAAGCATTGGTAATCATATTTTTGCTTTAAAATGTAAAGTGAAGAAGTAATTTGCCAAGAAAAATAAGGGACAAAAGTACAAATTGTGCTTATGTTTCCATTTGGGGTAGTGTGGATCCCTTTAACAGTTTTTTGAATTTATACATGTGGATGAGATTGATTATACCAGGAATATATTCAGGATAGGGACAGTCTCTATATCTTTGGTAAACTTTATGTACTTTTGCAATTTATGAAATATAATTAAAAATTACTCTTTGCTCTTGAATAAATTCAGAGCTTTTGTGCAGTGAAATGGTACAAATGCTTACTTTACTTATGTTAATATTTCCAGAAAAGCTCAGCACTATCTGTTTATGATTCCAGTAATGTATATGGGTATTGTTTTGCTATCATTCCATCAGCTGTGAAACTACAGAATTTTACTATTGTTATTGAGATAACAATAAAGATTTAAGGAAATAATTTTACTGTCATTTGTACAGCCTATTATCATCTACTGAAAATTTGGCGCTAGAATAATGTTTTATTTTTATTCATTTGCTTTTGGAAGAAATATGAAATATAGAACAGGTTTTCTAGTAAAATAGTGACTGGATTTATTTTTTAGCAGATTGTCTACATTTTACTTGCTGCTCAGGGTTAATTTAAGTAGCTAGTTACCATCCACAAAATGCTACATGATGAAAATACTTTGCTCAATAAGTATAGATTTCTGGGTACCTTTTTATTAAATAACAAAGGAAATAAATCACTTTCAAAACTAGAAGTCCAGAGACAGAGTAGTTCTTAGGGTTGATGTAATTGAGAAGTTATAGCTCCATTTTTCTGTGATTCCCATTATTTCTGCTCTCATCTGGGTGGTATTGGCTATATTCTCAGGTTAATATTGGAATGGGTATAGTATTCTAGGCTTCATATCCAATCAAGATAATGTTTAGAAAGAAAGTGGTATATCTACATTTTGGGTTGTTTTACTTTTCTATTTGCTTTTAAAGAGATCCAAGGTAAGTAACAAAGGCTTCTCATGACCTCAGTTAAAGGTAGCAAGTAGGTGCTGATATATGAAATCTTTTATAAACAGAGAACTTTGCCATCGATTATTGCTTCCACATAGAGGGAACCTATGATCCACTTTTATATATTGTTTAATATGTTTTAAGGTAGATAATTTCTTCTTCATACCTAAACACTCTCTTGATGCTTTTTAAGACTACATTTTCCTCATCTGCCTTTCTGACAAGGTGTCACTGTCCTTGTAGTGACTTATAATATTCTCAAAGAAATCATGATGTGTATATGTATGATGCTGGGCAATTGATTAAAAATGAGAAGAAAACAATAGAAATTACTTGTCTGATGCCATGTAAACAGGTGATTTTCAACATATATGTTTATTTATATATTTCTTTTCTTGGTGAAAAGACTGCATTCCTTTTTGCACTTTTCAAAAACTTCCATTTATCTAGGCAGCATGCTTTTGTGTAGACCAAAGAGCCATATATGCATGTTAGAATCTTCATGGTGCCACTTACTACCAGTGTGACATTGAATAAATTACTTATATTTTATGAACTTGTTTGTTCACCTATAAAATTGACATAATAATTCTTAGCTTGTAGCTTTATTAGTGTTCGTTAAATATTCCTTTCCTTTGTTCTTCACATATTTCTTTTTTTAAAATTTTATTTATTTATGATAGTCACACAGAGAGAGCAAGAGAGAGAGAGAGAGGCAGAGACATAGGCAGAGGGAGAAGCAGGCTCCATGCACCGGGAGCCCGACGTGGGATTCGATCCCGGGTCTCCAGGATCGCGCCCTGGGCCAAAGGCAGGCGCCAAACCGCTGCGCCACCCAGGGATCCCCTGTTCTTCACATATTTCTTTAGCCTTTCCACTTTTTCTCAATTAAGCCTTAAATATGATACTGGTAACTAAAGAACTAAAGTAATATTTCTCGGTGACACAAGTACTTAAGAATGTATATCACCAGCCTTTCAAAGAAATCCTTAATCATTCTCTTTTCTATTTCTGTTTGACTTCTCAATCCTACATCAAAAGACAATCTACCAACCAGGCCTTTTAAATAGGAAATTGGCAGTTTTCTCATTTTCTTTATATATTTGAAAAATATGTTCTTCTTACTGTTTGCTATTTGGTACAAAATACATCTTCTTGTCAATTTATATTTCCAGGCTCTTCTCAATACAATTTGATTTTTTGATCTACTCCATAATAAATGGACTAATTTTTATTTTGACACTCTTGTTTACTCTCCAGATGTTTGAGGAAACAAGACACCATTTTGCATTTTTTTACAGTGAATATAAAAAATAATGTTGATAAACTGTATTAATTATTCATGTTTCATAAATGAAAGTAATTACGCAGATGACCAACAGATTATAC
This sequence comes from Canis aureus, assembly GCF_053574225.1. NCBI lineage: Eukaryota > Metazoa > Chordata > Mammalia > Carnivora > Canidae > Canis > Canis aureus. The sequence goes on from NC_135649.1 coordinate 51,636,547, forward strand.
TTCTATTATAGAACATATCCCTTTATTTAGGGCTGATTCAAAGGAAAATATCTGAAATTAATTTTCAGCAGATAAAGAAAGGTGAATTACAAATGTCAAGGTAGCATTGATGTTAAGGACTGCACAATTTTTAGTGACTAGAACAAGTGGATTATAGATCATTTCAAGAATGCTATAATGAAGCTTCACTGTATTTACTTAGAAAAGTATTATCAACATAGAAATTTTGGAAAATTAATATTCTGCTAAATTGTCTCAAAGGTTTCAGATAACTCTTCTATTTTTATTGGAAATTGCTAACTAAAATTACATCTGTTAAGAAAAACGTGTATTAATACACATATTTAATACCTGTGTAGAGAAATGCAATTTAATAAATAATCATTATGTTACAAAGGAGTTATATCTTATTTGAACTTGATATAATGAGTAATGAAGCCTTTCAACTTGATACAATGAGTAATGAAACCTTCCAACAACACTGATCATTCATGATGTCATTAAAATATACTGAAATTGTTAAAAGAGAGACACTAAAATCATCACAGACACCCATTCAGAATTTACAAGAATAAAGCCTGAACTATTTCTCATGCTCTGGCAGTGCAAGAAACAGAAGCTGCTTTCACAGGTTGTTCAGTGGAATCCTAAAAGGATAAGGGAGTCTGAATAATTTATTCTCCCTGTAGTTGTTCAGTACTATACCACAAAATGGTATACCTGATGAAACTAACCCATTGTAACTTGACATCTTAACAGTCTAGTGTTAATTTTGACTAGATTTTGTAGTGTCATTTATTTTTCATTATCTCTGTAGATTTGCACTGACTTTGTAATATTTTTAACAATTGAATGTAAAATTGGAGTTATAAATCAAGAAAGAAAATGGGAAAATTAATTTTACTGTCAAATAACAGTGTATTATTTCTGTTTTAATAACAGTGCCAGCTAAGGAAGACTCTTTGTTTGCTGTAATCATTTTTAATTTCATTATAAGAACAACACTTTTTCCACTTTCAGGAATTATTTCTAATCTCTCACTGCTTTTTCTATGTGGATATTTAAGTGTTGTTTTCTTCCTTTAATATATATGTAATATCCAATTCAGTGTTGCCAGTGGCTGTGTTTTTGCACTCCATAATGTTAGGTTGCAAAATTAGAGTGCTATAATATCATCCAACTTCTTTCTGAATCATTTTCTTGAATGAAAGTTGAGCAAAATATCTGACCTCCTCCAGGTTAATGGGTTCAGGGGAAAGTAAAAAAAAATACATCTAGAGGTGGCAAATATTAATTGACTATGATTTTAAAAATTTTCTCAAGATTCAGCTTCTAGAGCTGATATGATTTTAGTTGGAAAAGGTCTTTATAAGAAATTGTCCAAATATAAGTTGGTTATGAAAACTAGCTGTTTTAGCACTGCAAAGAACTTCGGCCTCATCTACAAAATTTCAACTTTGAAATTTCACAACCAATCTAATTGTGTCCATTTTGTAGTTGCCAATTCAATTCAATGATTTTATTTGTCACTAGAAATCTGTGCGTCTCACAGACATGATATTCAACACCCAAAACGGAGGTCACTAATTGTGCAGATGGAAACTCGTATGACTTTAACAGCAAATACAGCTGTCAAAAAAAGACTGAGTTGCTTATGGGATTAAAAATATGACTAAGTTTAGAAAACATAGTTATCAATCAAGATCCTAAATGTTACTTGTCTTGAAGCATACTTAAGGGAATAGCTGTTATTAATGTTGTTTTTAACTGGTAGGGTTTTGCTCTATTTCATCTTTCTCCATTTCCTAATTTTACTTTTCATATTTTTGGTTTTTATATAATGATTCTTCCATACTTACTAGTGATCCTGTAGTAATGACTCTCAAAAATGTTTTTCATTTATTTTTATATTATTTTTAGACATCAAAGTCAGGTACACAAATTTCTCAGTGTCAAACCTATCAGTATTTACTAGTTGTTATATTGGCCAGTTTTTAGTGTGGTCAGTAATTCTAAAAACCAATCTCTCGAATTAGCTTTTGAAGCTATTATATGGCATCAGTGTTGTTTTTTAATAAAGAAGATATTTGTCACAACCCTACCAATAAGAATTAAAAATTATTGGGGCACATAGGTGGCTCAGTCAATTAAGCATCTGCCTTTAGCTCAGGTCATGCTCCCAGGGCCCTGGGATTGAACCCCATATTGGGCTCTATTCAGTGGGAAATCTGCTTCTCCTTCTCCCTCTGTGTTCTCTCTCTCTCTCTCCCTCATAAATAAATAAATAAATAAATAAATAAATCTTAAGAATTGAAAATTATTAATTTTATGTAAGTATAGCTTATCTATATAGAATGACCTTTTACAAAAGCTATTCAATTTCAACTAGCATGTTTAGAGTATTTAAGTAAACCTGATTTATGCATCCCTTTCAAACATGAATGAATTTAAAAAACTACATCTTAAAAATAATATCCTATTGAATGTGTTTCAATATCAGCCTGGGATCAAATGGAACAACTTTAATGAATGACAAAGGGGAAATTTAGTTTTCACATTAACGTACTTCATAGTAATATCCTCAATTATTCTTACTATCTTGTAAAATTACTGCATTCCAAACCTAAGTTTGCTCTCCAGTGCCAAATGATTTGTTGACTGATTGCTTGTTCAGGGAACAGACAGGAAAAACATATCTGTGTAATAAAAGTATATTCATTTTGTTTTTCTAGCCTGAGTTTTATTGTTCTTGCTCTTTTGTCTGACAAAGATTTATCAACATCTGTATTGAATAAAACAATATCAGCACCATCTAAGGATTCTGAGTGTGCACAACTCCATACCCACTTGTAATTCAGTAGCCATGATCATAATCCTTAGTATACAATGCAAACCACATTGAACTTCAATAAAAAAAAATGTACTCTATAAGCTATGAATCTTCACCGAAGTACCTATGACTACTAAATCCCTAATCATTCTTGGTCACTAATCATTCTACTTTAAGGAATACAAAGGTTAAATAATCTTTAGAGCTTCTTTAAGCTTTTAAAAGAATTCTTGTATTATTGTGTACTAGATAGATAACTGTCAACTAAAGACCTAAAATGACCTAAAATGAGGCTCTAGATGAAATATTATTAGGAATGCTTAAGTCAACAACTGGTTAAAGAAAAGCAAAATGAAATGATACCTTGACACATATTTTAGTATTGATTGTTATCTAACTAATACAGGAAAATTGTAATTATCTAAATGGAATTAATTTGAATAAACTGTCAGATGAAAGGAAAAATTAAAAGCACTAAATGTAAATATTTGTGTCTTGCAAAACAATCTCATTAAAGTGACTAGTTTGGGGTAAGCAAGACTCCAATGAGTGAAGTTCAACTGTAGACTTCAGTTCAAAGAAAATAGAGCATCTTTTTATAACTAGATTTGAATCATGTGTTCCAGGCATTTTCTTCTGCAATAAATTGAAGTTGTGATAGCATCTAAGGAAATGTGAGAACTTATCTTATCTGAGGTTGTACTTTAAGATGAATAACAAAAATGTTGCATAGTAATGAAAAATATTATTGTGAATAAAACATCCAATGTCACTTTAAGACTTGCAGTTCTAAAAAAAAAAAAAAAAAAAAAAGACTTGCAGTTCTCTGCTGGGGATTTACCCCAAAGATGCAGATGCAATGAAATGCCAGGAAACCGGCACTCTGATGTTTATAGCAGCAAGGTCCACAATAGCCAAACTGTGGAAGGAGCCTCGGTGTCCATTGAAAGATGAATGGGTAAAGAAGATGTGGTTTATGTATACAATGGAATATTACTCAGCCATTAGAAATGACAAATACCCACCATTTGCTTCAACGTGGATGGAACTGGAGGGTATTATGCTGAGTGAAATGAGTCAATCGGAGAAGGATAAACATATTCTCATTCATTTGGGGAATATAAATAATAGTGAAAGGGAATAGAAGGGAAGGGAGAAGAAATGGGTAGGAAATATCAGAAAGGGAGACAGAACATAATGACTCCTAACTCTGGGAAACGAACTAGGGGTGGTGGAAGTGGAGGAGGGCGGGGGGTGGGGGTGACTGGGTGACGGGCACTGAGGGGGGCACTTGACGGGATGAGCACTGGGTGTTATTCTATACGTTGGCAAATTGAACTACAATAAAAAATAAATTTATTATAAAAAAACTCTTCAGAGGGTAGGGATAGAGGGAGAATTCCTCAGGATCTTAAAAGCCATCTATGAGAAGCCCACAGCAAATATCATTCTCAATGGGGAAACCCTGGGAGCCTTTCCCCTAAGATCAGGAACAAGACAGGGATGTCCACTCTCACCACTGCCATCCAACATAATATTAGAGCCCTAGGCTCAGCAACCAGACAATGCAAAAAAATAAAACGCACTCAAATTGGCAAAGAAGTAGTCAAACTCTCCCTCTTTTCAGATGACATGATACTGTACATAGAAAACCCAAAAGCTTCCACCCCAAGATTGCTAGAACTCATACAGCAATTCAGTAGTGTGGCAGGATACAAAATCAATGGCCAGAAGTCAGTGGCATTTTTATACACTAACAATGAGACTGAAGAAAGAAATTAAGGAGTCAATCCTATTTACAAATGCACCCAGAAGCATAAGATACCTAGGAATAAACTTAACCAAAGAGGTTAAGGATCTATACCCTAAAAACTACAGAACACTTCTGAAAGAAATTGAGGAAGACACAAAGAGATGGAAAAATATTCCATTCTCATGGATTCATAGAATTGATATTGTAAAAATGTCAATGTTACCTAGGGAAATTTATTATTAAAAAAAAAAGACTTGCTGTTCTCTGCACATTTATGCAAATAAATTTCAATTTTTCAATAAGGAGTCAACTATTTAAACAGATGCTGAAACACATTTATTGACTTAATTAGATATAAAACCTGATGCTTAAAGTCACCAAGTGTATATGATATGATGCCATAGATAATGCACGCAGTGTTTTTTTTTTTATTATTCTATGATAATTCCTCGGCTTTTTCAGTAAAGAACTCTTTCTGGGCTAAGTAACTAGTGGTTTCTCATGCATGTTTTAATATTCTTTAGAAAAAAGATTTCTAAAAAAAAAGGTTTCTGAACAAATGCCATCTACTATGGAATACTATTTGAACTGCATTTATTTATATACCATATTTCCCCAGTAGGCCAATTAATTACAAGGTAAAAAGGTCTTTTTAAAGTCACTTGGAAGAAAAGACACAGGGTTCACTGTTTCTATCTTGAACCGACTCTAATGATGCAAGTAGTATACATAATAAATACATTTTAAGTATTGTTAGGACAAGATATATACCTATATATCTATATCTATATTTATATCTATATCTAACTATATAGAGAGACTGTACAAAATTGTCACTAAATACTTGGTGGGGACCTAGATTTTATTCTCATCAGTTTTGTGTTTGGAAAATTTAAAAAATCTATATGCATGGTTTTTAACATTGCTTAAGAGGATAGTTAAACCTATAGAACATTCTTAGCAATTACTTTATTACTGGAATATTTAGATTTAGGTAATTAAAGAAATAGAATCACAAAGCAGTAGAGATTGAATTAATTTCCCCTTTTGTGTATCTGTTCTTGGAATCAGTTAGTCAAATTTTTATTACAAATTTGGAACATATGTTTTGCCAGACCAAATATATTTTAAGGTAAATGTTAAAAAAAAATGAATAACTTGTTTACTAGTCATTTAGCCTCTAGTAAATCGATCACAGACAAGATGTTCATTTTCTCTTAAACAAATTAAATTAATTGCAAACATTGTACCATGAAGACAGGATCTAAGATATACTGGGAAAAATATATTCCAGAATCCTAAGGATTTGGTCATTTTTATCCAGAGCTAAGTCAAAATAAGGGCATTTTCTGGACTACATGTTATTATTACACATTCCCCAAATCAAAAAACCAAAATAGAGTGCATGGTTTCTAGCAGGCCTTTGAGAAACATTTCATAAATCAATGACTGAGCAAACACACATAAGTTTTAAACACAATCATATATTTGACACACATAAACGATCCATGAAATTATGGCTGTTTATTAGAGTTCAATTTGCCAACACATAGCATAACACCCACGGCTCATCCCCTCAAGTGGCCCCCTCAGTGCCCGTCACCCAGTCATCTCAAGCCCCCGCCCACCTCCCTTTCCACTACCCCTTGTTCATTGCCCAGAGATAGGAGTCTCTCATGTTCTGTCACCCTCAGTGATATTTTAACTCATTTTTTCTCCTTTCCCCTTTATTCCCTTTCACTATTTTTTTATATTCCCTAAATGAATGAGACCATATAAACTTTTCCTTCTCCGATTAACTTATTTCACAGAGCGTAATACGCTCCACCTCCTTCCACGTCAAAGCAAATGGTGGGTATTTGTCGTTTCCAATGGCTGAGTAATATTCCATTGTATACATAAACCACATCTTCTTTATCCATTCATCTTTCGATGGACACCAAGGCTCCTTCCACAGTTTAGCTATTGAGGACATTGCTGCTATAAACATTGGGGTGCAGGAGTTCCGGCATTTCACTGCATCTGTGTCTTTGGGGTAAATCCCCAGCAGGGCAATTGCTGGGTCATAGGGCACATCTATTTTTAACTCTTTGAGGAACCTCCACACAGTTTTCCAGAGTGGCTGCACCAGTCCACATTCCCAAGAGTGCAAGAGGGTTCCCTTTTCTCCACATCCTCTCCAACATTTGTTATTTCCTGTCTTGTTAATTTTCCCCATTCTCATTAGTGTGAGGTGGTATCTCATTGTGGGTTTGATTTGTATTTCCCTGACGGCCAGTGATGCAGAGTACTTTCTCATGTGTTTCTTGGCCAACTCTATGTCGTTTTCTGTGAAATTTCTGTTCATGTCTCTAGCCCATTTCATGATTGGATTGTTTCTTTGCTGTTGAGATTAATAAGTTCTTTATAGATCCTGGATACTACCCGTTTATCTGATATGTCATTTGCATGTATCTTCTCCCATTCTGTAGGCTGTCTTTTAGTTTTGTTGACTGTTTCTTTTGCTGTGCAGAAGTATTTATTTTGATTAAGTCCCAATAATTCATTTTACTTTTGTTTCCCTTGCCTTCATAGATGTATCTTGCAAGAAGTTGCTGTGGCCAAGTTCAAAAAGGGTGTTGCCTGTGTTCTCTAGGATTTTGATGCCTTATTCTCTCAAATTTAGGTCTTTCATACATTTTGAGTTTATCTTTGTGGATGGTTTAAGAGAATGGTCTTGTTTCATTCTTCTGCATGTGGATGTCCAATATCCCAGCACCATTTATTGAAGAGACTGTCTTTTTTTCCAATGAAGTCTTTCCTGCTTTGTCAACTATTAGTTGACCAGAGAGTTGAGGGACCATTTCTGGATTCTCTATTCAGTTCCATTGATCTAAATGTTTTTGTGCAAGTACCACACTTTCTTGATGAACACAGCTTTCTAATACAACATGAAATCTGGCATTGTGATGCCCCCATCTATGGTTTTCTTTTTAACATTTCCCCGACTATTCAGGGTCTTTTCTAATTCCATACAAATCTTAAGATGATTTGTTCCAACTCTCTGAAGAAACTCCATGGTATTTTGATAGGGATTGCATTAAAAGTGCAAATTGCCCCGGGTAACACTGACATTTTCACAATATTAATTCTTCCAATCCATGCGCATGGAATATTTTTCCATCTCTTTGTGTCTTCCTCAATTTCTTTCAGAAGTGTTCTGTAGTTTTTAGGGTAGAGATCCTTTACCTCTTTGGTTAGGTTTATTCCTATGTACCTTATGATTTTGGGTGCAATCGTCAATGGGATTGACTCCTTTATTTCTTTTTCTTCAGTCTCATTGTTCGTATATAGAAATGCCACTGACTTCTGGGCATTGATTTTGTATCCTGCCACACTCAGGAATTGCTATATGAGTTCCAGAAATCTTGGGGTGGAGTCTTTGGGTTTTCTATGTAGAGTATCATGTCATATGCAAAGAGGGAGAGTTTGACTTCTTCTTTGCCAATTTGAATGCCTTTTATTTCTTTTTGTTACCTGATTGCTGAGGCTAGGGCTTCTAGTACTATGTTGAATAGCAGTGGTGAGAGTGAACATCCCTGTCTTGTTCCTGATCTTAGGGGAAAGGCTCCCAGTGTTTCCCCATTGAGAATGATATTTGCAGTGGGCTTTTTGTAGATGGCTTTTAAGATGCTGAGGAATGTCCCTTCTATCCCTACACTCTGAAGAGCTTTGATCACGAATGGATGCTATATTTTGTCAAATGCTTTCTCTGCATCTATTGAGAGGATCCTATGGTTCTTGTTTCTTCTCCTCTGATATGATCAATCTCATTGATTCCTTTACGAGTGTTGAACCAGCCTTGCATCCCAGGGATAAATACCACTTGTTCATGTTGAATAATCTTCTTAATGTATTGTTGGATCCTATTGGCTAGTATCTTGTTGAGAATTTTTGCATCCATGTTCATCAGGGATATTGATCTATAATTCTCCTTTTTCGTGGGGTCTTTGCCTGGTTTTGGAATGAAGGTGATGCTGGCCTCATAGAACGAGTTTGGAAGTATTCCATCTCTTTCTATCTTTCTGAACAGCTTTAGTAGAATAGGTATTGTTTCTTCTTTAAACATTTGATAGAATTCCCCAGGAAAGCCATATGTCCTTGGACTTTTGTGTCTTGGGAGGTTTTTGATGACTGCCTCAATTTTCTCCCAGATTATTGGCCATTTCAGGTTTTCTATTTCTTCCCGTTCCAGTTTTGGGAGTTTGTGGTTTTCCAGAAATGTGTCCATTTCTTCTAGGTTGCCTAATTTATTGGCATATATCTGCTCATAAACAGTTTTAAAAATCGTTTGTATTGCCTTGGTATTGGTTGTGATCTCTCATTTTTCATTCGTGATTTTATTATAGTCTTTTCTCTCTTCTTTTTAATAAGATTGGCTAATGGTTTATCTATGTTATTAATTTTTTCAAAGGAACAACTCCTTGTTTTGTTGATCTCTTCCACAGTTCTTCAGTTCTCTATTTCATTTAGTTCTGCTCGAATATTTTTTAACTCTCTTCCTCTGCTGGGTATAGGTTTTATTTGCTGTTTTTACTCTAATTCCTTTAGGTGTAAGGTTAGGTTTTGTATGTGAGTTCTTTCCTGTTTTTCGAGGGATGCTTGTATTGTGAAGTATTTCCCTCTCAGGACTTCTTTTGCTACATCCCAAAGATTTTGAATGGTTCTATCTTCATTCCCATTAATTTCCATGAATCTTTTTAATTCTTCTCTAATTTCCTGGTTGACTGAACTTTTAGCACGATGCTCTTTAATCTCCACGTGTGTTTTTTTTAAAATATTTTATTTATTTATTCATGAGAGAGACAGAGAGAGAGACAGAGAGAGAGAGAGGAGAGGCAGAGACACAGGCAGTGGGAGAAGCAGGCTCCATGCAGGGAGCCTGACGTGAGACTCGATCCCAGGTCTCCAGGATCAGGCCCTGGACTGAAGGCAGCACTAAACCGCTGAGCCACCTGGGCTGCCCCCACGTGTTTGAATATCTTCCAAATTTCTCTTTCTGATTGAGTTCTAATTTCAAAGCATTGTGGTCTGAAAATATGCAGGGGACGATCCCAATCTTTTGGTATCGGTTAAAACCTGATTTGTGACCCAGTATGTGGTCTATTCTGGAGAAAGTTCCATTTACACTTGAGAAGAATGTGTATTCAGTTGCATAATGAAGTAAAATTCTGTAAAGATCTGTGAAATCCATCTGGTCCAGTGTATCATTTAAAGCTCCTGTTTCTTTGTAGATGTTGTGCTTAGAAGATCTGTCTTTTTTAGAAAGCACCATGTTAATGTCTCCCAGTATTAGTGTATTATGATCTAAGTATGTCTTTACTTTGGTTATTAATTGATTGATATACTTGGTAGCTCCCACATTACAGTTATAAATATTCATGATTGTTAGGTCCTCTTGCTGGATATACCCTTTAATTTTGATATACTGTTCCTCTTCATCTCTTACTAAAGTCTTTGGGATAGACTTTAATTTATCTGATATGAGGATTCCTACCCCTGCTTTCTTTTGAGGACCGTTTGAATGGTAAATTGTTCTCCAACCTTTTATTTTCAGTCTGTAGGTGTCTTTTGGTCAAAAATAATTTTCTTGTGCACAGCAAATCGATGGGTCTTGCTTTTTTATCCAGTCTGAAACCCTCCGCCTTTTGAGTGGGATCATTAAGTCCATTCGTGTTCAGAGTTATTATTGAAAGATATGAATTTAGTGTCATCATAATACCTATTCAGTCCCTGTTTTGTGGATTGTTTCCTTGGACTTTCTCTTTCTTTTACAGAGTCCCCCTTAATATTTCTGGCAGAGCTTGTTTGGTGGTCACATATTTTTTTTCAGTTTCTGTCTTAGAAGCTCTTTATCTCTCCTTCCATTCTGAATGACAGCCTTGCTGGGTAGAGTATTCTTGGCTGCATGTTCTTCCTATTAGTACCCTGATTATACCATACCATCCCTTTCTGGCCTGCCAGGTCTCTGTGGAGAGGTCTGCTGTTAACCTAATACTTCTCCCCATATAAGTTAAGGATCTCTTGTTTCTTGCTGCTTTGAGGATCTTCTCTTTATCTTTGGAATTTGCAAGTTTCACTATTAAATGTTGGGGCGTTGAACGGTTTTTATTGATTTTAGGGTGAATCTATCTCCTAGATCTGAATGCCTGTTTCCTTACCCAAGGTAGGGAAGTCCTCAGCTATGATTTGTTCAAATACATATTCTGGATCTCTGTCCCTTTTGGCACCCTCGGGAACCCCAATTAAACGTAGATTTTTCCTTCTGAGGCTTTAATTTATTTACCTTAACCTTTCCTCATGGTCTTTTAATTGTTTTTCTCTTTTTTCCTCAGCTTTCTTCCTTGCCATCAACTTGTCTTCTATGTCACTCACGTTTTCTTCTACCTCATTTCTAACCCTCATTGTTAGAACCTCTAGTTTGGATTACATCTCATTTAATTTATTTTTAATTTTGGCCTGATTAGAACTAAATTATGCAGTCATGAAGTCTCTTGAATCCTCCTTTATGCTGTTTTCCTAACCCACCAGTAGCTCTATAATTGTGCTTTTTAATTATTTTTCTGACATCGAATTATAATCCAAATTGTGTAACTCTGGGAGAGAGTACTGTTTCTGATTCTTTCTTTTGTGGTGAGTTCTTCTTTATAGTCATTTTGCTCAGTGCAGAGTGGCTAAAAACAAGTTGCACTGGAAAAAGGAAGGAAAAAAAGAGAAAAAAAGGGGAAAACAAACAAAGAACAAAAAAGCAAAAAACAAAAACAAAAACAAAAAAAGGGAAAAAACAAGGCAGGGTATCCTCTGATTCTATATACTGTAAGTCCCTCGACTTTCCCTGGGGCTTTCCAGGGCTCCTCAGTCAAGAACTTGCTCATCCCCTGTCCTTCCAGCTGGTCTTCTTGGGGAGGGCCTGCTGTGCTGATTCTCAGGTGTGTGCACCTAGGGGACATGCCCTGCCCCCTGCCAGGTTGTCAGCTCAGTGGGAGCTCTTTATCCTGTGAAGTCCCTGTTCCCTGGCAGCCCCCTCCATCCCAGGCACAAGGTTACACAGGGAGGAACAACAAGACTGGCGGCAATCAGCTCTCCAGCCCTGGAGTCAGCTCCCGCAGTAACTACCCCAGTCACCCAGTCTGCATGGGCCTGGATGCTCTGGGGGCTGGGGGTGCTTATCTGCACAGTTCAGGGCTGCCTGGCAGCAGGAGCATCTTCGCTGTCCTGTGTGCTCCTGGCCTCTGTCCCATGGGGAACATGGGATCCTGGGCTGTGTCCCTCGGAGCCCTGGGCTCCCGGGCCTGCACCACTGGAATCGCACTCCCTGGACCTGGCAGCCCCCCTGCCCAGAGCGGCTGCCTGAGCTTCTCCTGAGGCTCTGCCTAGCGTGCTCTCCAGCCCTTTAGGGAGCTCGTCCCATGGTGTGTGGCGTGCTCTCCCCAGAGGCGCACTTCCTCTGTTTGTGACCACGGAATCCTGGAGGCTCCATTGCCCTTCCTGGGATCCTGCCAGAGTTCCCTGCGAGCATCTTTCCATCTGGGAAGATTGGTAAAGTTCCTGCTTCTCTGGGACTGGGCCTTCCTGTCCTGGGGGCTGTCGCTGCCCAGCCTTAGCCATGCTCCTTGTGCGGGCCCCTCCCTGACTGGAGTCTTTTTTATTTATTTATTTTCCATCTTCCTACCTTGTTAGAAGTTCAAACTCGTCTCACTGTAGAGTTCCAGCTGTTCTCTTTTTTAATCTCAGGCCAAATTCGTAGGTGTTCAGGATGATTTGAAAATTATAAAAAAAAAAAAAGAAAAAAGAAAGAAAGTTATCTAGGTAAGTTGGTGGGGACAGGTGACTTGGGGACCCTACTCTTCCGCCATCTTTCCCCACCCACTAACTTTCATTTTTATAGTTACATTTTAACATTTCATTGCATTAAATTTTATTTTTGTACGTATATAAGTTTTTCTTTATTTACAATTTTGGGTTCTGGTTTTCTAACAAGGAGATCAAAATATGCACAGGATCCAGTGAATTGATGCAGAGGATCCAGTGAATTTCTCTGTTCTGTTCACTTATCTGTTTATATTCTCTCTTTTTAAAAAATTTTACTCTGTTTTTTCTTGGTTTTGAGTCTTTTCTGATTTTTTAGTGTATATTTCCCTGGGGCCCTTGTTGACATTTTAGTATGTTGTTCTCTTGTTCATCTATTCTTCTCTGTACAGAATGACAAGGCAGAAAACCTCACTTCAAACAAGAGAACAAGAGGCAATACTGACTGCCAGGGACCTAATCAGTATGGATATAACTAAGATGTCAGAACTAGAGGTCAGAATAATGATTCTAAAGATATAAGCTGGGCTTGAAGAAAAGCATAACAGACACTAGAGAATCCCTTTCTGTAGAAATAAAAGAACTAAAATCAAATCAAATTGAAATTAAAAAAGGGCATTAATGAGGTGAAATAAAAAATGGAAGCTCTAACAGTTGGATAAAAGAAGCAGAAGGGAGAATTAGTGATATGGAAGACAAAATGATGAAGAATAAAGAAGCTGAGAAAAAAAAGAGGTAAGCAACCACTGGATCATGAGAGGAAAATTCAGAAGATAAGTGGTACCATAAAGTGAAACAATATTAGATTAATTGGGGTCCCAGAAGAAGGAGAGAGACTGAGGGGCAGATGGTATACTGGAGCAAATTATAGCTGAGAACTTCCCAAATTGGGGGAAGGAAACATGCATTCAAGTCAAGGAGGAATAGAGAACCCTCTTCAAATTCAATAAAAGTAGGTCAACACCTTGACATGTAATAGTAAATCTTGCAAATTGCAGAGACAAAGAGAAAATCCTGAAAGCAGCTCAGGACAAGATGTCTGTAACCTACAAAACTAGAAACATTAAACTGGTAGCAGACATATCTACAGGGACCTATCAGGCCAGAAAGGACTGGTATGATATTTTCAGAATGATAAATGAGAAAAATATGCAGCCAAGATTACTTTATCTAGGAAGGCAGTCACTCAAAGTAGAAGAGATACAAAGCTTCCAGGATAAACAGTAACTATAAGAATTTGTGATCACTAAACCAGCCCAACAAGGAAATATTAAAGGGGATGCATTCCAAGAGAACAGAGAGCCCAAAAGTAACATAAATCATAAACAGAGAGAATCTACAGAAATACTGACTTTACAGGTAAATACAATGGCACTAAATTCATATCTTTCAGTAGTTACTCTGAATGTAAACGAGCTAAATGCCCCAATCAAAAGAAACAATGTATCACATTAGATAAAAAAAAAAGCTATATACTGTCTGCCAGAGGCTCATTTTAGATTTAAAGACACCTCCAGATTGAAAGTGAGGGTATGGAAAACCGTTTTTCATGCTAACAGACATCAAAAGAAAGCTGGGATAGCAATCCTTATTTCAGACAAATTAGATTTTAAAACAAAGACTGTGAGAGGCGAAGGACACTATATCATGCTTAAAGGGTCCATCCAAAAGAAGATCTAACAATTGCAAATATTTATGCTTCTAACATGGGAGCAGCCAATTATATAAAGCAATTCATAACAACACAATAGAAACACAATGATAATACACAGTAATGGTAAGGACTTTCACCCCTCTCACTGTAATGTACAGATTATCTAAGCAGAAGATCAACAAGGAAATGAGGGCATTGAATTATACACTGGGCCAGAGGGACTTCACATACATATACAGAGCATGCCATTCTAAAGCAAAAGAATACACAATATTCTCAGGTGCACATGGAACATTCTCCAGAATAGATCACATACTGGGTCACAAATCAGGTCTCAACTGGTACCAAAAGATAGGGATCATACCCTGTGTATTTTCAGAACACAGTACTTTGAAACTTGACTCAATCACAAGAGGAAATTTGGAAAGAACTCAAATACATGGAGGTTAAGCAGCACTCACTAAAGAATGAATGGGTCAGTCAGGAAATTAAAGAAAACTTTAAAAAGTTCATGAAAAGAAATTAAAATTATAACACAACTGTTCAAAATTTTGGGGATGCAGGAAAGGTAGTTCTACTGGGAAGGATATAGCAATACAAGCCTTTCTCAAGAAACAAGAAAGCTTTCATATACATAACCTAACCTTTCACCTAAAGAAGTTGGAGAAAGGACAGCAAATAAAGTCCAGCAGGAGATGAGAAATGATAAAGTTTAGAACAGAAATCAATGAAATAGAAACCAAAAGAATAGTAGAACAGATCAAAGAAACTAAGAGCTGGTTCGTTGAAAAAATTAATAAGATTGATAAAACCCTAGTCAGACTTATCAAAAATAAAAATGAAAGGACACAAATTAATAAAATCATGAATGAAAAAGGAAAGATCCCAACTAATACGAAGGAAATACAAACAATTATAAGAACATATTTTGGGAACTGGAGGCAAGATGGCTGAAGACTAGGGTCCCCAAGTCAACTGTCCCTACCAGATTACCTAGATAACCTTCAAATCATCCTGAAAACCTACGAATTTGGCCTGAGATTTAAAGAGAGAACAGCTGGAATACTACAGTGAGAAGAGTTCTCGCTTCTATCAAGGTAGGAAGACGGGGGGAAAAAGAAATAAACAAAAGGCCTCCAAGGGGGAGGGGCCCTGTGAGGAGCCGGACTAAGGCCGGGGTGAGTGTCCCCAGGACAGGAGAGCCCCATCCCGGAGAAGCAGGAGCTGCACCAATCTTCCTGGGCGGAAAGGCGCCCGCAGGGAGTTAGAGCAGGACCCCAGGAGGGCGGGGAAGCCCTCAGGCTCCCTGGGACACTAACAGACACCTGCGCCCCGGGGAGAGTGCACCGAGCTCCCTAAAGGGCTGCAGGGCACGGCGGGACTCGGGGCCAGCTTGGAGGGGCTTGGGCTGAGGCTCCGCTTGGAGGGGGCGGCAGGGCCCCAGAGCAGCTCCGAGGAGCTTAGGCAGTGGCTCCACAGAGAGGGGGCTGCCCGGCCGGGAGCGCGATTCCAACAGCGCGGCCCAGGAGCACAGCGGGCCGGGGGCACAGCCCAGGATCCGACCTCCCCCCGGGACAGGCAGAGGCCAGGAGGGCCCAGGACAGCAAGGATGCTCCTGCCCCGAGCTGAGCAGATCAGCGGCCCTACTCCGGAGCCTCCAGGCCCTGCAGACTGAGAGCTCTGTAGTTACTGCGGGAGCTGAATCCAGGGCTCCAGAGGTGGCCGCCGCCACTGGGGTTGTTCCTCCTGGGCCTCACGGGGTAAAAAACCCCCACTGAGACTCACAGTGGCCTCATCGGATAAACAGGATAAACATTACTCCTGAACCCTACACCAGGCAGAGGGCAGAGCAGCTCCCCCAAGTGCTAACACCTGAAAATCAGCACAGCAGCCCCTTCCCTCAGAAGAACAGCTAGAGGGACAGGGGAAACACAAATTATTGACCAAACAGCACTGGGAAGTTCCAGGAGAAGTCGAAGGACTTACATTATACAGAATCAGAGGATACTCCCCTGTGTTTACTTTGTTTGTTTGTTTGCTTTTTGATTTCTGTTTGCTTCCCCCACCTCTTTTTTTCTTTTCTTTCTTTTCCTTTGTTCTTTTTTTCTCTCTTTTTTCCTTTTTTAATCCTTTTTACTTTTTTATTTTTCGCTTTTCTTTCCTTCTTTCTCTCCTCTCTTTTTCTCCTTTTCCCAATGCAACTTGTTTTTGGCCACTCTGCACTGAGCAAAATGACTAGAAGGAAAAACCTCACCTCAAAAGAAAGTATCAGAAACAGTCCTCTCTCCCACAGAGTTACAAAATCTGGATTAAAAATCAACGTTAGAAAGTCAACTCAGAAGCACTATGATAAAGCTACTGGTGGCTCTAGAAAAAAGCATAAAGGACTCAAGAGACTTCATGACTGCAGAATTTAAATCCAATCAGGCAGAAATTAAAAATCAGTTGAATAAGATGCAATCCAAACTAGAAGTCCTAACGATGAGGGTTAACGAGGTGGAAAAACAAGTAAGTGACATAGAAGACAAGTTCATGGCAAGGAGGGAAACTGAGGAAAAAAGAGACAGACAATTAAAATACCATGAAGACAGATTAAGGGAAATAAACGACAGCCTGAGGAAGAAAAACCTACGTTTAATTGGGGTTCCTGAGGGTGCCAAAAGGGCCAGAGGGCCAGAATATGTATTGGAACAAATCATTGCTGAAAACTTTCCTAATCTGGGAAGGGAAACAGGCATTCAGATCCAGGAAATAGAGAGATCCCCACCCCTAAAATCAATAAAAACCATTCAACACCTCGACATTTAATAGTGAAGCTTGCAAATTCCAAAGATAAATAGGAGATCCTTAAAGCAGCAAGAGACAAGAAATCCCTGACTTTTATGGGGAGGAATATTAGGGTAACAGCAGACCGCTCCACAGAGACCTGGCAAGCCAGAAAGGGCTGGCAGGATATATTCAGGGTCCTAAATGAGAAGAACATGCAACCAAGAATACTTTATCCAGCAAGGCTCTCATTCAGAATGGAAGGAGAGATAAAGAGCTTCCAAGACAGGTAGGAACTGAAACAATATGTGACCTCCAAACCAGCTCTGCAAGAAATTTTAAGGGGGACTCTTAAAATTCCCCATTAAGAAGAAGTTCAGTGGAACATTTCACAAAAACAAGGACTGAATAGATATCATGATGACACTAAACTCATATCTGTCAATAGTAACTCTGAACCTGAACGGGCTTAATGACGCCATCAAAAGGCACAGGGTTTCAGACTGGATAAAAAGAGCAGGACCCATCTATTTGCTGTCTACAAGAGACTCATTTTAGACATAAGGATACCTACAGCCTGAAAATAAAAGGTTGGAGAACCATTTACCATTCAATGGTCCTCAAAAGAAAGCAAGGCTAGCCATCCTTATATCAGATAAACTAAAATTCACCGCAAAAACTGTAGTGAGAGATGAAGAGGGACACTATCTCATACTTAAAGGATCTATCCAACAAGAGGACTTAACAATCCTCAATATATATGCCCTGAATGTGGGAGCCGCATGGTACTGGCACAAAATCAGACACATAGATCAATGAAACAGAATAGAGAATCCAGAAATGGACCCTCAACTTTATGGCCAACTAATATTCGATAAAGGAGGAAAGACTATCCACTGGAAGAAAGACAGTCTCTTCAATAAATGGGGTTGGGAAAATTGGACATCCACATGCAGAAGAATGAAACTAGACCACTCTCTTTCACCATACACAAAATAAACTCAAAATGGATGAATGATCCAAATGTGAGACAAGAATCCATCAAAATCCTAGAGGATAACACAAGGAACACCCTTTTTGAACTCGGCCACAGTAACTTCTTGCAAGATACATCCACGAAGGCAAAAGAAACAAAAGCAAAAATGAACTATTGGGACTTCATCAAGATTACAAGCTTCTTCACAACATAAGATACCATCAACAACACTAAAAGACAACCTACAGAATGGAGAAGATATTTTCAAATGATGTATCAGATAAAGGGCTAGTTTCCAAGTTCTATAAAGAACTTATTAAACTCAACACCAAAGAAACAAACAATCCAATCATGAAATGGGCAAAAGACATTGCCCAGTGAGTTTGGATTGCATCTTAACAGAAATCTCACAGACGAAGACATAGACATGGCCAACACACACATGAGAAAATGCTCTGCATCCCTTGCCATCAGGGAAATCCAAGTCAAAACCACCATGAGATACCACCTCACATCAATGAGAATGGGGACAATTAACAAGGCAGGAAACCACAAATGTTGAAGAGGATGCGGAGAAAGGGGAACCCTCTTTCACTGTTGGTGGGAATGTGAACTGGTGCAGCCACAAAGGAAAACTGTGAAGAGGTTCCTCAAAGAGTTAAAAATATACCTGCCCTACGACCCAGCAGTTGCACTGTTGGGGATTTACCCCAAAGATGCAGATGTAATGAAACGCCAGGACACCTGCACCCCAATGTTTATAGCAGCAAGGTCCACAGTAGCCAAACTGTGGATGGAACCTCAGTGTCCATCGAAAGATAAATGGATAAGGAAGATGTGGTTTATGTATACAAGGGAATATTACTCAGCCATTAGAAATGACAAATACCCACCATTTGCTTCGACGTGGATGGAACTGGAGGGTATTATGCTGATTGAAATGAGTCAATCAGAGAAGGACATATTATATGGTCTTATTCATTTGGGGAATATAAATAATTGGGAAAGGGAATATAAGGGAAGGGAGAAGAAATGGGTAGGAATATCAGAAAGGGAGACAGAACATAAAGACTCCTAACTCTGGGAAATGAACTAGGGGTGGTGGAAGGGGAGGAAGGCGGGGGGTGGGGGTGAATGGGTGATGGGCACTGTGGGGGCACTTGACAGGATGAGCACTGGGTGTTATTCTGTATGTTGGCAAATTGAACTCGAATAAAAAATAAATTTATTATAAAAAAGAACATATTTTAAACAACTATATACCAACAAATTAGGCAATCTGAAAGAAATGAATGTATTCCTAGAGATTTACAATCTACGAAAAATGAAGCAAGAAGATACAGAAAACCTGTCCTGACACTTAGCCAGCAGAAGAATTGAAGTAGTCATCAATAATCTCCCAACAAACAAGGGTCCATGGCCAGATTGCTTCCCAGGGAAATTGTACCAAATATTTAAAGGAGAATTAATACCTATTCTTCTGAAGTTGTTTCAAACAATTAGAAATTGGAGGAAAACTTCCAAACTCTTTTTATGAGGCCAGCATTACCTTGGTCCCAAAACCAGACAAAGACCCTACCAAAAGGAGAATTGCAGACCAATATCAATGATGAGCATAGATGCACAAATACCAAGATACTAGTCAATAGAATCCAACAGTACATTAAAAGGATTATTCACCGTGACCAAGTGGGATTTATTCCTAGGCTGCAAGGGTGGTTCAACATCTGCAAATTAATCAATAGGATACACTACATTACTAAGAGAAAGGACAAGAACCATATGATCCTCTCAATATGAAGAAAAAGCATTTGACAAAGTTCAGCATTCTTTCTTGGTTAAAACTCTTTACAGTGTAGGGAAAGGTGGAACATACCTCAATATCATAAAAGTCATATTTGAGAAGCCCACAGGGAATATAATTCTCAATGGGAAAAAACTGAGAGTTTTCCCCTGAGGTCAGAACACCATGGGAATGTCCCCTCACAGCATTTTCGTTCAACATAGTACTGGAAGTCCCGCCTCAGCAATCAGACAACAAAAAGAATGGAAAGATATCCCAATTGGCAAAGAAGAATTCAACTTCCATTTCTTGCAGATGACATGATACTTTGTGTGGTACACCCAAAAGACTCCACACCAAAATTGCTAGAACTCATACAGGAATTCAATAATGTGACAGGATATAAAATCAATGTAAAGAAATCGGTTGCATTTCTATACACTCACAATGAGACAAAGAAAGAGAAATTAAGGAATCAATCTCATTTACAATTGCACCAAAAAGCATAAGATACCTAGGAATAAACCTAACCAAAGGGCAGCCCCGGTGGCGCAGCGGTTTAGCGCCGCCTGCAGCCCGGGGTTTGATCCTGGGGACCCTGGATCAAGTCCCACGTCAGGCTCCCTGCATGGAGCCTGCTTCTCCCTCCGCCTGTGCCTCTGCCTCTCTCTCTCTCTCTCTCTCTCTCTGTGTGTCTCTATGAATAAATAAATAAAATCTTAAAAAAAAAACCTAACCAAAGAGGCAAAGGATCTGTACTTAGAAAACTGTAGAGCACACATGAAAGAAATTGAAGACACAAAGAAATGGAAAAACGTTCCTTGCTCATGGATTGGAAGAACACATATTGTTAAAATGTCTATGTTCTATGTACCTAGAGCAATCTCCACATTCAAGGCAATCCCTATGAAAATACCATCAGCTTTTTTCACAGAGCTGGAATAAATAATCCTAAAATTTGTTTTTTTTTTTAATCCGAAAATTTGTATGGAACCAAAATGGACCCAGAATAGCCAAAGGAATGTTGGGAAAAAAAGGTAAATCTGGTGGCATTACAATTCCAGACTTCAAGCTATATTACAAAGCTATAGTCATCAAGTCGTATGGTACACATAGATCAATGGAACAGAATAGAGAATCCAGTATTGGACCTTCAACTCTATAGTTAACTAATCTTTGGCAAAGCAGGAAAGAATATCCAGTGTAAAAAAGACAGTCTCTTCAATAAATGTTGGTGGGAAAATTGCACGGCCCCATGCAGAAGAATGAAATTGGATCATTTCCTTACACCGTACACAAAAATAAACTCATAATGGATGAAAAATTAAATGTGAGACAAAAATCCATCAAAATCTCATAGGAGAACACAGGTGGCAGCCTTTGTGACCTCGGCCACAGCAACTTCTTGCTAGAGACATATCCAAGGCAAGGGAAACAAAGGCAAAAATGAACTATTGGGACTTTATCAAGATAAAAAAACTTTGGCACAGCAAAGGAAACAGTCAACAAAACCAAATTGCAACCAACAGTATGGGAGATGATATTTGCAAATGTCTTATCAAATAAAGGACTAGTATGCAAGAGCTACAAAGAACTTATGAAACTCAACACTCAAAGAATAAATAATCCAATCAAGAAATGGGCAAAAGATACGAACAGACATTTCTCCAAAGAAGACATACAAATAGCTAAGAGACACATGAAAAAAATACTGAACATCACTGGGCATCAGAGAAATATAAATCAAAACCACAACGAGATACTACCTAATACTAGTCAGGATGGCTAAAATTAACAAGTCAGGAAAGGACAGATGTTGATGAGGATGTGGAGAAAGGGGAACCTCTTACAGTGCTAGTGGGAATGCAAGCTGATGCAGTCACTTTGGAAAACAGTATGGAGGTTCCTCAAAATGTTGAAAATAGAGCTACCCGTACAAACCAGAAATTGTACTACTGGGTTTTTACCCCAAAGATACAGATGTAGTGATCTGAAGGGGTACCTGCACCTCAATGTTTATGGCAGCAAAGTCCACAATAGCTAAACCATGGAAAGAGTCCAGACAGATGAATGGATAAAGAATATGTGGTATATATATACAATGGAATACTACTGAGCCTCAAAAATGAAATCTTGCCATTTGCAAGGAAGTGGATAGAACTAAAGGTATTATGTTAAATGAAATCAATCAATCAGAGAAAGACATTTGTCATATGATCTCACGCATATGTGGAATTTAAGAAAGATAACAGAGGTTCATAGGAGAAGGGAAGGTAGAAAAATAACACGACAAAATCAGAGAGGGAGACAAACCATAAGAGACTCTTAGCTATAGGAAACAAACTGAGTATTGCTGTGGGTGGGGAGAATGGGATAACTGGGTGATGCACATGAAGGAGGGCATGTAATGTAATGAGCATGAGGTATTATAGAAAACTGGTGAATCCCTGAAATCGATCTCTGAAACTAATAATACACTATATGTTAATTAACTGAATTAATTGAGTTTTAAAAATTAAAAACTACAAAAAATTAAGAAAAGGGAAAGAAAATCAAATAGCATAAAATTTAACTAACCCAGTCAATTTCCGGTGTTGCACATCACTTTTTCTTTTACTTTTAAAATATTATTTGACACATATAATTTCAAGAATATAGCCCATTGACAAGAAAAATAATTTTAAAGCACTTTTAAATCTTTTATTTATTTTTTTATTTTGCCAATCTACATGTCATGGCTATGATGGTTCAGAGAACAAACAGATATGTTTCATGTCTTCTGGGGTGAAATGACTGATCAAGGAAGCTTTGGTATTAGTATAAGCCTTGAATCACAAGGCCTTACAAACTTTCTGGTGTTAAAACAGGAAATGTGGTTAATCCTTAAAGCCTTTGCAGGATTTCAGCATTGTGATTTAGTGTAGACTCAAATGATGAAACTGATACAAGAGCACAATTACTCCTTAAAAATCACATAGCTTATTGTAGTAGTCTAGAAAGAGGAATTGGAACTGTAACTATTGGACACATTGAACCATGCTTTATCCAGTAAATTATTCAGTCTATGTATAAGAAAGGCAATTATGCGAAACATTATTACATTATGTTCATAGGATACATAACTGTGAAGTGATAACACAGAGAAATTGGTTGAAATTGTAACTATGAAATTGGTAACCAGAAACATACTTCAAAACTATACTACATTACATTTGAGATTTCCTACATGAGCCTTAAAATCAATAATTTGGGCCCCTTGAGCACAGATGAGTCACATAGTGATATGTTAGTGACAAAATATACCCTTGTGACAATTTTCTCCTGGTGTAAAGATACCTATTTTGGAGAGGACAACTGGGTTAATGATACACTAATATTACTTATGCTAATAAAAATGTGAAAGATTAATATGTTTCCTGCTTGAAACTCCTTTCTGATCAGCTATTCAAATAGAGCATTGAGATGGAGGACAATTGTTTCCTATATCCTGCAATCAACAGTGCTCACTATCTGTATTTTCCTCCCCAGATACTTAAAGGAATTGCACTATGAGTTATTTTCTATCAAAAAGTATACATTTTGTTCTAGATAGAACACTCTTTATTTTCTCTGCCAAAGAGTGCAGTAGTGTGGTGTGTCATGCATTACTGCTCACTACAGACTGTCAAGCTTATTTCATTTGTGACGACAGCTGGAATTAAACCTTGTTCTTCAAAGATGTGATGCTCATGTATTAATCTAGTCTGTACTCTCTTAACAAGCCATCTTGTATATTGCTATTTACCTCATTTATTCTTTTTTTACCTCATTTATTATTTTTGTTTGTTTTGATCAGAGGCATGGAGGAAAGTATTTTTGTGTTTGTCCTATGTTTGTCTCTATAGAAAGAAATTTCACTACTTCTGTTTGGCATGGAGTCAGCCTTCTACTGATCAGGTACAGGCAGGCCACCTCATCATAGCTCTCTTATATACTACCTGCTGCTCTGGCTCTGGTTCCTTTACCTCTGATTTAGCAGCCATCTCTAATGCTGTAAAATAGCATGAAGGCTCGGTATTTAGGAAGCTTCAATCTGTCTTACCTATGTCAGAGAATTACTATTTTTATACCTTATCTAAGATTGAAAATCATTGCCTTTATATTCTGTTTCAAGATGACCCAAGAAGATCAAATTATATAGTCCCAGGTCATGGATTAGAGTGAGTGAGTCTTTTTTTTTTAAGATTTTAATTATTCATGAGAGACAGAGACAGGCAGAGACAGAAGAAGCAGGCTCTATGCAAAGAGCCCGATATGGGACTCGATCCTGGGACTCCAGGATCACGCCCTGAGCTGAAGGCAGTCGTTCAACCACTGAGCCACCCAGTAGTCTTTATTATTGCCAAAAAAATGATGAATAAATGGCTGAGTTTTCTTTTTATGCTTATATATATTTTGACTAACATTAATGTATGTGTTAAGTTTTATACTCTAGGAGATCATATATTTTTTAATATTAACATATTACAAGAATATACTTTAAAATTTTTCTTAGATAGCATTTTCTAACTGAAAAGACAAAGGTCAATTATAATTGTCCCAATTGATTTTAAAGTTGAATAAACACAGACCTTAAAATAGGATACAAACGTGTCATTTGCTATCATACTTCAATAAAAAGTAATGAATGGACTCTGGAAATGTGTAGGAGTTTAAAATTTGGTGAATTAAATTAAAAGCAATGCCTACTTGTTTGAATTGCACAATTTTGAGGAAGACTCTGAATACTATTATTTTAGAAAATGACTTTTCAAGCTAAGAAATATAATTGGACTTAATGCAGTATTAATGATCACATTGTGGTCTCCTGACATTCTAAAACACTCTTACACTCATAGGAATGTCAGTTCATGTTGCCTTTCAAATGACTTGATTGGTTGTTGGGAAGGATTTATTTCCCCTTGATATAATGCCTCAGCATGAAAGTGTTTTGCAGGGTATACTTGTTGAAAGGCATTTCAGGTATATGCATCAGCCTTCTTATTAAGTTTCATTTAATTTACAAACCTCATGTCAGAATATCTATGGACTTGGACTCTCTCTAAAATGGAACCTGGGGCCTAGGGCCCTTAGAGGAATATAGCAATCAGATTTTATTCACAATTTTTTTTCCTAATTTTTCCCGTTGCACCAGGTTAGTTCTGTGCCAGTTAGGGGAAATGACTTTATTGGGTCACTTGCTCAAATTGATAGAATTGAAAATATTCTGGCAATAGAAGATTTATTTTAATAAGCTTTTATCCTTAAAATCTCTTAACATACATTAAAATTTCTTTCTAATGATATATTTCTTTTATGCAGCACTTTCTAAAGACCTTAGAGTACACTTATGGATTCAGAGTGTGAAATAGAACGTAGTTTTCCCCATTGTCCCTCAAACATGAGAATTAAGATTTAACAGATACCGTTTCTTTGAGGTCACAGTGCCAGAGGGATAATGGAGTAGGCATGGTTTTTACTTTGTTTTATAGTTGTTTGTCCAGGTAAAATAATACCTATCATTTTATATCAAAATGATAAGAAAGCCTTGAGTGTCTTCATTTATTCACAGCAGAACATGAGCAGACCTAGAAACCTGGTCACTTCACAATGGAGGATTACTGAGTCCTAGTTTAGTGACCTTCAGATAAGGAGAATATGTATTCTGTTTCTATGTATCTAAAGCTCTCTCTTCTTTATGGTAACAACCCACACATCTATATCTGAGAGGAAAAAATAAAAAGACTAGAAATATCCACTGTTGACAATGATAGGAGATAGTGGTTACTCTCATTCACTGTTATTGAGAGCATGAATTGATTAAATGTTTTACGGTGGGCAATTGATAATATGGAACAAAAAGACAAATCCTTTATTTTCTTTATTTTAAAGAATCTATCAGACACTATAACCTCTGGCAATATGGCAAATTTAATTTTTTGAGGACGTGTTCTTAATGGAGAAAAAACTAAATCCTGCATATAGTGTGATACTTTTTGCATTGCTTGAGACATATAAACTAAGGGAACTCTTCAAAAGATTGAAAAAAAAAGTGAGCTGAAAAGAAACAGATGAGCAGAAAATACATGAAAAGACATGACTTCCCTAATGATAAATGCTTAAAACCACACTGCAGGTAGAAAAGGGCATATTAGAACCTGAGAATCTTGGATGAAGTGGAGGTGCTTGGATGGATGATAAAAATAAAAATGTTCCAGGTCAATAGCACCCTGTCGCTCTCATAAAAAAGCAAACATAATTCCTCTTTAGAAGAATGCATTCAAAACATAGAAAGATAAAGGAAACAACTTTAAGCTCATAAATGAGGATCACAAAACACACAACAAAATGAACTATTGTGAGGTAGAGTCAGTAGAGACAAACAACAAAAATCCAACAGATTTAGACCAAGAGAGATTCTGGAATCTAAAATTATCAAATACAGGATATATGAAAAGTACCATGAACTGAAAAACCACAAGAATAAAAGTTGGAAGTATAATATGAGTAATCAATAGGAAACTACAAAATGTGAGTGGGTAGACTTGAAAAAATTAAAACAATAAAATGAAAATTGTCCCTGTTTAAATAAGTAATAAAATTAATATAAGAAGTAAACCCATAAATAGAGAAACAGAATAAAAAGGAAGCTCAGAAAGATCTATTTTGCATATGTGAGTTTAATATCCAATCAAGGTACCTAGGAAGACTATTTCAATCTCTTCTTGGACAGAGGTCAGTAAACTATGGCTTATGGGCCAAATGTGGCCAACCATGTACATTTATTTATGTATTGTATCTGGTTGCTTTTGCCCTATGAAAGCACAGATGAGTAGTTGCAATACTGCTATGCAAGACTGCATAGAGCTCAGAGTTTAAAATATTGACTATGTGGCCTTTTACAGGAAGAAAAGGTTTCCTGACCCCTGTTCTTGAAATATTACTTTACTCTATTTACAATTCTAGGAAGACTCAAAATTTTAAAGATATTTAAATTATAATCATTTTCAAATTGAATAATAGAGTCAATGCAACTGAACTAAAATTCTAAGGTATTATTTTGAGGAAAGTTACAGGCAATTCCAAGATTTATGTGAAAGAACATAAACCCAAAAATAGCCAAGAGAAACGTGAGAAGAAGAAAAATGTGGGGGAAATTACTTCACTGGGTATCATGAATTATTATAATGATGGAAATTATGACAATATGTTATTAGCTCAGAAATAATGATTTTAATCATTATTATAAGTAATAGTACCAATAGTAATAGTTAATACATATATAGCACTTTGTGCTGGGCACTGATAAAAATTAACCATTTTAATCTTCACAACCACCTTATGAGGATAGTATTCCTTTTTCCATTTTACAAATTAAAATAAAAAACTGAGTCACAAGGAGTTTCGTGAATAAATAGATTGACCAATAAACAAATAGAGGTTCCAAAAAAAAAAAAAAAAAAGACGATGTTCTGTCTATATAATGCTGTGTAACAAATCACTCCAAAGCTTAGTGGCTTGAACCAATAACACTAATTTATTATCTGTCACAATTTCTGTGAATCAGGAATTTGGGGTGCTCAAGTGGGAGGTTCTAGCTCCAGTTCTCATTGGGTTGCAATCAGATGGTAGTGAGAGCAGGGGCTATCTCAAAGGCTTTGGTGCATGGAGTGGGAGGACTCAAACAGCTGGGGACTGAAATATGTTGGGCACTTTGGATATTTCTATTTTCACTTTTTTTTTTTCTACATGGTGGCTTCAGCATAGCAATAATTATTCCATGGTGGCTCTTTCTTCTTATTCAAGTATAATTAACATACAGTGTTATATTAATTTCAGGTGTACAAAATGATGATTCAACAATTTTCTACATTTCTCAGTGCTTATCAAAATAAGTGTACTCTTAAAAAAAATAAGTGCACTCTTAATCCCCTTCACCTATTTTACTCATTCCCCACCTCCTTCCCCTCTGGCAACCATTAGTTTGTTCTATGTATTTGTCTGGGTTTTCTTGTCTTTTTTGTTTGGTTGTTTGTTTTATTAAATTTCACATATGAGTGAAATCATATAGTATTTGTCTTTCTCTCACTAATGCATTTCACTTAGCATTATACCTTCTAAGTCCATCCACGTTGTTGCAAATGGCAAGATTTCATTATTTTTTAAAGCTGAGTAATATTGTATCATCATTTTTATCTATATCGCATCTTTATCCATTCATATATTGATATATATTTGGCTTGTTTCCATAATTTGGCTAGTGTAAATCATGCTGCAATAAACAAAATGGTGCATATGTCTTTTCAAATAATTGTTTTCATTTTCTTTGGGTAATTAGTCATGAAATTACTGGATCATATGGAAATTCTATTTTTAATTTTTTGAGGAAGTTCCATACTATTTTCCACATTGGAAATGCACCAATTTGCATTGCCACCAACAGTGCATGAGGGTTTTCTCCACATCCACCTCAGCATTAAATCCATGGATTGTTTTGGGTAGTATGGACAACAATATTTGTTTTTTCAATTTGTAAGAATGGAATGACTTTTCATTTTTTAATATTATCTTCAATTTATTTCATCAATGTTTTATAGTGCTCATACTACAGATCTTTCACATTCTTGGTTAAGCTTTATTCTATGGCATCATAAGGCTCAAAAGGCACATTCTTAGAGCCAGGCAGAAGGAAGCTGCATCATTTTTTATGTTCTAACCCTCAGAAATCAACCTATGTTAACTTCCAAAATGATCGTTGACATGGCCAGATGCAAAAGGAGGAAAAATAGACTTCAACATTGTGGCCTCAAAGTAAGGAAGGATTTTTTTTAAAGACACACAAAGAAAAAAAAAAAGACACACAAAGCACTACAGTGTTTGCCATAATATATGAGATTAATTTAATTACATCAAACTAAGAATGTCTATCTATGAAAATACAGAATAAAGAAAGTGGGAAGACAAACTAAACACTGGGAAAAGATATCTGAAACACAAAAAATGGACAAAATTTTAGTATCTGGAATATATAAAGAATTTTCACAAATCAGTAAGAAAAAGACAAACAGCTCAATAGAAAATGGGCATAAACATGAATAGCCATTTCATAGAATAGGAAAAAAAAGCGACCATGAAAATATGTTTTAAAAGGTAATCTCATTAGGAATCAGAGATTCAAATTACTAACAAAATGAGATACACTGAAAAAAATTGGCAGAAATGAAGATATCTGTTAAAATTAAAAAAGTGTGATGATACCAAGATGTGGAACAACCATAAGACTCATATTCTAATACTCTACTTATGAAAGCTTGAAACTCTACAATCATTTTGGAAAACAATTTTGCACTCTCTTGGAAATTTGAACATACACATATTATATGATCCAGCAATACAAGAGAATGGATTAATAAATTGTAGGACAGTTGCAGTTTGGAAAGTTTGAAAATGAAAATGAATGAACCATAGCTACACACAACAATGTAGATAAACACTTAATATAACATTGATGAAAAAAGCAAGTGACGGACTGCACACAATAAAATAAAATTTTATAAATACCCAAAATATGCAAACCAACTACATTATTTATGCATTCAGGAATAAGAGGAAAATCATTCAAAAAACAAAACACAAAAATTCAACAAAGTCTACATGGATTGCAGGCAGTGGAGGCAGGAGAATAGATTAGGGATAGGAAAGGAGCACACAGGGGGATACAAAGAAATAATGCCTATTTCTTTTTTTAATGCTTTATTTCTTAAGTGGAGTGATGGATTCGCAGTTATTAATTTTGTTACTGTGCTTCATATCTTACATATATGCTAGTTATTTTAATCATATCAAATAATATCTGAAATACATAATGATTAATGCAAAGGCATATGCCAAAGGACATTCATTGTAGCATTATTTATAATGGCAACAGACTGGAAACAACCAAAATGTTTATATCAGGAGAGTAAATAAATTATGGCACACATAAAATGTAATGCTTTAATCCATCACAAAGAATGTGGGATATTTATATGTCTGTATATAGAAGTTGATCTTTGGTATACTGACTGAAAAAAGCAATGTGCATAGGAGGCTTAGAATATGATTCAATTTTTATGAGAAGAAACACCTTAGATATATTCAACTATATAAAATATACATAATATACCACATATAATATATAAAATATAAAAATATCAAAATATTTTGATATACAAATATATAAAACATTTGATATATATTATGCATATGCTTACATAAATGTAGATGTACATCTATATGCCTAAGAAAATTATTATTATTATTATTATTTTAAAGATTTTATTTATTTATTCATGAGAGACACAGAGAGAGAGGCAGAGACGCAGGCAGAGGGAGAAGCAGGCTCCATGCAAAGAGCTCGACGTGGGACTCGATCCCGGATCTCCAGGATCATGTCCTGGGCTGAAGGCAAGCGCTAAACCACTGAGCCACCCAGGCTGCCCTATGCCTAAGAAAATTAAAGGATATACAGTAAAATGTTATTGATATTCATTTCTTTAGAGTGTGAATGAAGGGAAAGGAGAACATATTTTCAACTGTTTACATTTCTTTATTTTTCAAAAATCATATACTTTTTTTGTAAAGGAAAAAAGACTTTTATGAAAATCAACTGCAAATCTCCTCTCTTTCTGACCCTCATTAGCAAACAAATCCTGCCACAGCCAATAAATCCCCTTCTACTTTTTAAAAGAATCCAGGCATTATACATGCTGAATTAACAGAGCTATTTGCTTTGACTTGGTTGGAAATGGATTCCTTGATTATAATTTGGTGAGAAGGAAGTATATCAAAGAGAGTCCTTTAGTATATAAAGGCTGATGTCAGCTAACATGTTCTATCTCAGGGATTGCTGAAATATCAAAAATAAATAAAAATGCATTTTTCTATTCATGAGAAAAGTGGATTTTTTTTCACTTGTAGATAGCATTTTTATTTTTTGTTGTTTTTCATCCAAATCAGGTCAATTGAAGCCTCCGAGTGTGGTCTTGCCAATGTTTCAAAAGAAGTTACATTTTGAATATGTTCTTATTTTCCAGAGAATCTCACCTCCCTTCCTCTCATACTTTGAACTAGGCCTGTATCAACAGGCTCATAGAATATAAGCATCTGAACCTGGAAATTATATTAAGAGATAATACATTATGTTTTATAGGTGTTTTCCCTATTGTTTGATCTACTGATATTTTCCTTCTAAAGGACTTTGTTAAAAAAGCCAGCATTTTTTCCCCCTGATGGTGCTAGAGTCTATTTCATACACTAATGGAAGGTAGTTCAAGGTAGTACCATGCTGATATTTCTAACTGCTGTACTTCTAGTCCATTGTAACTGAAAAGCATTCTTTCTCAAGCCTTTCTTCTCTCTTACTCCCATCAGCCCTTCAAAATTTCCCATTGCCTTATAAAATGTAAAAGATTAAGAAAAATATTCCTACTGTGAATCAAACTATCCCATTTTCATTTTTTAAAAACAGTGTATTATAAAGTTGAAAGAATCACCATAATAGGGGTACCTGTGTGGCTCAGTTGAGTAAGCATCTGCCTTCAGCTCAGATCATGATCCCAGGGTCTTGGCATCAAGTCCTGCATTGGGTTCTCTGTTCAATGGGGTGTCTACTTCTCCCTCTCCCTCTGCCCCTCCTCCCTGTTTGTGTTCTCTCTCTCTCTCAAATAAATAAATAAAATGTTTTTAAAAAGTCTGTATAAAAAATAATCATCAGAATAGCAGTATATATTAAAGAGTATAAAACATCAGGACCTGAGGAGCATACCCAACATTTTAAGACTGATCTTAGAAAATAGCCAAAAATAACACAAACCCCACATTCTCCAAGTTGTGAATTTCAAAACAGAAGAGTGAAGAAGATAATATTTATAAATCATGTGTGATTTAAAGAAATAAAAACTTCAAAAGCAATATGATATCTATATGAGACCTCTAAAAATATGAATTACCTAAAATATATAATTAATAATCAGTTAAATAGATACAGATGTCACAAGAAACTAGGATGAGTTGATGAGACATTCTGCAGTAAGTGTTCTCTGCTATATTTCCTAAAATGCAATTCATTGACAACTTCTAATCCTCTTTGGGCTCCTTTCCTACTCTCTCTTTCTGCTTCCTCCTCCTCCTGTCTTTATCACTACTCATTCTGTTCACTAAATTGTTTACATGTTAAAAATTGACTTTAGCTATTGCTATTTGCCAAAGGAATTCCACAGTTGGTTCTACCAGCTTACCTATTATTTTTTTCATCCAGACTTCCCACCTTTGGCTTTCATCCAGCTTTCATCACCTTTCACATGCTGAATGTTCTTTTTTTCCCTTCCCCTTTCTGTTGATGGCTATTCTTGGAGAAAAGAAAAAAAAAAACCTAGTACCTAGTTTGGTTTTTAAACTTTAGCTAAACAAGGGCCAGAGGGCAGGCTGTCTGCCTATGCAAACTACTGCCAGTGGGAGCTTGGGCAAAGCATTTTGGCTGCCATCCTACACTAGCACCAGGCCATGTTATCTTTTGTTTCAGGCACCTGTGATTAGGACTACAGGAGGCTGTCACTTTGAGATACATGCACAACAAACCATAATAAGATTTTTAAAATCAATATGTGAGAGGTATATCTTTTTTTAGTATTAGTTTCTACTGTGAAGAAATACATTTCTTTTAGAGATGTCTTGTAGTCAAGATAAATGCAAAACTAAAATCTAAGAAAATAGCTTAAAATTAAAATGGTTATTGGCCAAAATATTTTCATTTTCTGAGAAATGTGTTTTTTATAGGTTAAAGTGCTTGATGCATCTACAGTTGCTTGAGAATTGCCTTTGGAAGGTACCAAACTTCCTGCAGTGTTAGCTCTTCGACCAATGGCCCTCAATAACAGTTTAATGATGAACTGGTTGTCAACGTGATAGTTGAATTTTTTTCCTCCTTTTGTCACAGCCATTTGCTAAGCAAAAATTCCATGAGTTCATAGATATTAAAATCACAGTTAGAAATAGGTTACTAGTAGGTGTGCCTCAATGACTCAGTGGGTTGGGTGTCAGACTCTTGATTTCTGCTTGGTAATGATCTCAGGATTGTGGGATCAAGCCCCACATTGGACTTCATGCAGAGTGTGGAGACTGCTTGAGATTCTCTCTTTCCTTCTCCCTCTGCCCCCCTCTGCTTGCATGTGCTCTCTCTCTCTCTCTCAAAAAAAAAAAAAAGAAAGAAATGGATTACTAGCTTTTATAATCCCCAAAAGTAGACACATACAATAGAAATAGATAGATAACTGCAATTATTTCTTGAAGAAATAAGGCTTAGGTTCTATATATATATATATATATATATATTCAATTTGCCAATATATAGAATAACACCCAGTGCTCATCCCATTAAGTCAGGCTTAGGTTCTTGAGCCAATTTACTTCCATCAGAAAGTAGCAATATTGCAGTCTGAGAATATGGCAGAGTTGGAGGACCCTAAGCTCCCCTCATCCCATGGATACTACCAGATAACACTCAGATCAGTGTAAATAATCCATAAAGTGATTTGAAGACTGGTATAACAATTTCCACAAATAAAGATAGAGAGGAGGCCACATTGAAGAAGGTACAAAGGAAGGAGACATGGCTTGGGAGCTAAACAGACAAGACAATGGGGATGGAGACGGAAGTGCAGAAAAGGGTGAAAAATAGACTTTCACACCAGGGAGCTCACACAGGTTAGATGAATCTCAAGAATATTTGCTTTGAAAGGGAGAGGGGCTGAATTTCATGAGTTCTTACAACCAGCCAGAATTAAAGCCGAATTTTAAAAATTGGCTTGGCTCTGGGGGAGAACCTAGGGCATTAGGAAGTGGTGTCCCCACCCTTAAAGAGACAGGTGTCATTTTCCTCCCCTATCCCTCACCATACAAGGCCACCTGCAGGAACCAGCATTGTTGACACTTTGCTACTTAAGTTGCTTACACCAAGCCCCACATGTCGGAGGTTCCACCCTTTCTAGTCACACTTGCCTCAATCACTGTGTTGCAGGCCCCTTCCTATAGAAGACTTACACAAACCCCACCAACACCTCATCTCCTGGCTTACACATTTTGCAATACCTCAGTTCTGGTGGCTATGGCAGTAGTGGATTCATTTCCAAGCAAACCAGTACACAATTTCTTAAAAGTGCCCCCAGCCAGCTGGGGACAAAACATTGTCCACAACAGGCAAAGAGAGCCTCTGAAGACAACTGGATTGAAGGAAAAAGAGGTCAGGACTCAATAGCAGGGCATAGTCAACATACATAGGAGATACTCCCTGAAATGCCAGGACCTAGAGAACAGGGGACGCTGCATTGCAGGGCACTATAAGACCCAAGACCATTACCTTCAAGAGCAAGAAGCATATCTGACTTTCCTAACACAGAGAAACAGACACAGAGAGACTGCAAATCAATACATCCCTTCAATAAGAGAAAGGATATAAATCATATGATATTTTCAATAGACAAAGAAAAAGCATTTGATGAAGTACAACATCCATTCATGATAAAAGCCCTCAACAAAGTAGGTCTAGAGGGAACATGCCTGAACATGATGCAGGCCATCTGAAAAATCCACAGTGAACATCATACTTAAGGGGGAAAAGCTAAGAGCTTTTACCATAAGGTCAGGAACAAGATGAAGATGTCCAACCTCACCACTTTTACACTTCAACATAGTACTAGAAGTTCTAGCCACAGCTATTCAACAATAAAAAAGAAATAAAAGGCATCCAAATTGGTAAGGAAGAAGCGAAATTTTCACTATTTGCAAATGACTTGGTACTATATATGGAAAACCTTAAAGACACCACCAAAAAACTACTAGAATTGATAACTGCATTCAGTAAAGTTGCAGGATACAAAATCAACATATAGAAATGTGTTGCATTGCTATACACTAGTAATGAAGAAACAGAAATTGAAATTACAAAAATAATCCCATTTATACTTGCATCAAAGATAACAAAATATCCAGGAATATACTTAACCAATGAGGTGAAAAATCCCTGAAAACTATAAAACATTGATGAAAGAAATTCAAGACAACACAAAAAAGTGGAAAGACGTTTAATGCTCATGAATTGGGAGATGAAATATTGTTAAATGTCTATATAACCCAAGCACTTAATGAAATCCTTTAAGATTAATGAAATCTTAATGCCAACAATAGTTTTCACAGAACTAGAGCAAACAATTCTGAAATTTGTATGGAACTACAAAAGACTTCAAATAGTCAAAGCAGTCTTGAAAAAGAAAAACAAAACTGGAGGAATTCCACTTCCAAGTTATAAGGCTGAAGTAATCAGCACAGTATGGTAGTGTCACAAAAATAGACACATAGATCAATGGAACAAAATAGAAAACCGAGGAATAAAGCCACAATTATATAATCAATCAATGTTCAACAAAGTAGGAAAGAACATGCAATGGGAAAAAGTCTCTTCAACAAATAGTTTTGGGAAAACTGGACAACATGCTAAAGAATGAAACTGGACCACTTTCTGATGCCATATACAGAAATAAACTTAATGTGGATGAAAGACCTAAATATAAGTCCTGAAACCACACACACACACTAAAAAAAAAAAAAAAAAAAAAAAAAAAAAAAAAAAACAGAAGAGAGCACAGAAAGAAAATTTATCTGACATTGGCCAAAGGAACATTTTTCTAGATATGGCTTCTGAGTCAAGGCAAATAAAAGCAAAAACTACTGGGACTACATTCTGCATAGCAAAAGAAACCATCGACACAAGTAAAAGCCTACAGAATGGGAGAAGATATTTGCAAATGACACATCTGATAAAGGGTAATATCTAAATATATAAAGAAAACGTACACCTCAGCACTCAACAAAGAATCCAATTTAAAAATGGGTACACTCTTGCGCTGGCAGCGATAGCGGCGGTGGCGTCTTCTACCCGGTGCCGCAGCTGCTACTGCCTCTGCGCCACCCCTGTGCCCGCCCCGCTGGCCGCCCCGGAGCCAGCACTAGCCTGAGGCGCCGCCGCCGCTGTCTGAAGTGCTCAGGACGCAGCCTTGCAGTGCCTGCGCAACCGAGCTAGAGCTAGAGGCGGTGTTCGGAACCCCTCGCGGGCAAGCTACCCTGTGCCTCCGCGCGTGCCCGCCGGGCCCAGGCTGGGCAAAGTGCGCCGGTGGCTGCGAGAGGCTCTGCTCCTGGCGTGGCAGGGGCGTGGCCTGAGCCAGGCCCTGCGTGAGGCCGAGGCGGATGGTGCGGCCTGGGTACTGCTACATGCCCAGCCAGCACCGCTGCGCACTGAATTGGTCGAGAGACTGCAGCTGCTGACCCAGGCCGCCTATGTGGATGAGGCGCGGGGGAGGCTGGAGACGGTCCAGCGCCGCCGACTGCAGCTTAGCGAGAGGGTGCTAGAACACGAGGCCGAGGCCGAGGCCAAGTGGAAAGCTGAGTGCGAGCAGGAGATTGACCTCTGGAGGGTCAAGTGCGTTGCAGGAGGTGGAGAAGAAGCAGGAGCAGGAACTTAAAGCTGCTGCTGATGGTGTCTTACCTGAAGTGAGGAAAAAGCAAGGAAATACCAAAAGGATGGTGGACATTCTTCAGACCTTGGAGAAATTGAGGAAACTCAGGAAAGAGGCAGCAGCAAGGAAAGGCGTCTGTCCTTCAGCTTCAGGGACTAAGAAAACTCATTTAAAAACTCTCTGAATTATATGAAGCTGAAGAGAGAGCCCTCAGAGTAATGTTGGAAGGAGAACTAGAGGAAAAGAGGAAAAAAGAATTAGAAACAGGAAAGAAAAGGAGAAAAAATTACTTCAAAAGCGTGAAATTGAGTGCAAGTTATTTGGGGATCCAGATGAGTTCCCACTTGCTCACCTCTTGTAACTCTTCCAACAGTATTACCTCCAAGCTGAGCACTCCTTGTCAGCACTCATCCAGATAAGGCATGATTGGGATCAGTACCTGGTGCCACCTCATCATCCCAAAAGCAACTCTGTTCCCCAAGGATGGGACCTTCCCCACTCCCCAGCAATGACGTCTGGGCAACGGCCATTACTCTGCATTAGTAAAGATGCTCCAAGAGTGCGGTCCGGCCAGGCCTCTTTCCAGCTCTAAATACTAGTGATGCCACCATCTTTTTGTGCTGTACACTAAACCACAACCTATAAACTCCATGTGGCATTGCCCTACCCAGAAGTTATTTCCTTGCGTGGTCTGTCCTGTCCAGAGATGCCTCTTGAATCAGGAGAGTAATATGATTCTTCAGGAAAGGACCTAGGTGAACTGGGGTTATTACCACAGGCAATGGCCTTGGTTCACCAAATTTGCCTCTGTTTTGAAGGGGCTTAGTCCAGAGTGACTTGTTAATTTACTCTTAACAGCCTTGTGTAGTGATGGGTAAGTACATTCCATACACTCAACACAAGTGTGCACTGGGTAAACTTAGCAGCCCTTCCCCCAGTACTGAGTGTGAGGACAGACTTGATGCAAAACGACCTTAGCCTTACTACTCAGAGAACCCTCTAACTTCTAGGAGGAAAGGCCAGAGATACCTTATCTTTGGTTTTGTGAATCCCACTTTTGATGCAGCTAGAGAGGCTACGGGCTGGGCTGCCAGAAAAGCTCGTGGCCTAGTCTGGTAGTCCTGCAGAGAACTTGAGAAAGCTGTACCCATATTGGATCATGTTTCAATGGATAATGGCTACATTTTCCCATGTTAGAAGGATCATAACAAAAACACCTGTCTTTTACATTCCCGGAGGCACAGTTGTTCAGAATCCCCAATGATAGAATTCTATTTCTCTATGGGAGTGGGACCTTAATCTCACTCAGTCACATTGTAGGGGCTAGTATAGCTGTGGAATTTTCTTAGGAACTTAAGCGTCCAAAAACACCCATGTAGTTAAGGCTGTGTGGAAAGCAGATAAACATACAATTTAATTCATTTTTTTATATTAGTAAATGCTGTTGTGTCTGGAAATGATCGATCATATAACATGTCAGGGGTTTGTTTTGTTTTGCTCTTTGCCACCTATTGTGTTATTTATATTTCCAGAAAGCTAAATAAATATCATTTTTATTAAAAAAAAATAATGGTTACAAGACATGAATAGACATTTTTTTCAAAACAAGACATCCAAATGGCCAACAGACACAAGAAAATATGCTATCATTCATCATCAAGGAAATACAAATCAAAACTACAAGGAGATACTACTTCACCCCTGTCAGAAAGGCTAAAATCAACAACACAAGAAACAACAGGTGTTGGTAAAGATGTGGAGAAAAATGGAACCTTGGGCACTATAGATGGTAATGTAAACTGCTGCAGGCACTGTGGAAAACTGTATGGAGTTTCCTCAAAAAAAAAGAAAAAGAAAAGAAAAGAAACAGATTAAAATACAAGTGTTGGAGATGGGGGCAAGATGGCGGAAGAGTAGGGTCCCCAAGTCACCTGTCCCCACCAAATTACCTAGATGACCTTTAAATCATCCTGAAAATCTACGAATTCGGACTGAGATTTAAAGAGAGAACAGCTGGAATGCTACAGTGAGAAGAGTTCGCGCTTCTATCAAGGTAGGAAGACCAGGGGAAAAAAGAAATAAAGAAACAAAAGGCATCCAAGGGGGAGGGGCCCCAGGAGGAGCCAGGTTAAGGCCGGGGGGAGCGCCCCCAGGACAGGAAAGCCCCGAATGGAGAAGCAGCAGCTTCATCAATCTTCCCCAATGGAAAGACACTAGCAGGGAGTTAGAGCAGGACCCCAGGAAGGGCGGGGATGCCTTCAGGCTCGCAGGGGCACTAACAGACACCTGCGCCCCAGGGAGAGCGCGCCGAGCTCCCTAAAGGGCTACAGCACGCCCACTGCTGGACTCGGGAGCAGCTTGGAGACGGATCCAGCAGAGGCTCCGCATGGGAGGGGCTGAGAGTCCCCAGGAGCAGCTCCAA
Organism: Canis aureus; assembly: GCF_053574225.1. Taxonomy (NCBI): domain Eukaryota; kingdom Metazoa; phylum Chordata; class Mammalia; order Carnivora; family Canidae; genus Canis; species Canis aureus. The sequence continues at coordinate 51,675,144 of NC_135649.1, forward strand.
GGGGCTCAGGCAGTGGCTCTGCTGAGAGGGGGCTGCGTGGCTGAGAGTGAATCCAACAGCGCAGGCCCAGGAGCACAGGGCACCAGGGACACAGCCCAGGATCTGGTGCTCCCTCCGGGACAGGCAGAGGCCAGGAGGGCACAGGACAGCAAGGAAACTCCTGCCCCGAGCTGAGCAGATCAGCGGCCCAGCTCCCGGAGCATCCAGGCCCCCTGCAGACTGAGAGCTCTGTAGTTACTGCGGGAGCTGAATCCACGGCTCCAGAGCTGGCCGCCGACACTGGGGTTGTTCTTCCTGAGGCCTCACCAGGTAAACAACCCCCACTGAGCCTCACAGTGGCCTCACCTGATAAGCAGCTTAAACATTACTCACCAAGCCCTGCCCCAGGCAGGGGGCTGAGCAGCTCCCCCAAGTGCTAACACCTGAAAATCAGCGCAACAGGCCCCTCCCACAGAAGACCAGCTAGACCGACAGGGGAAAAACAAATTATTGACCAAGCAGCACTGGAAAGTTCCAGGGGAAGTCGAGGGATTTACAGTATACAGAATCAGAGGATACTCCCCATTGATATTTTTTTATTATTATTTCTGCTTGCTTACCCCTTTTTTGCTTTTTTTCCTCTTTTCTCTCTTTTTTCTCTTCCTTTTTTCTTTTTTTTTTCTTATTTCTTTTTCTTTCCTTCTTTCTCTTCTCTCTTTTTCTCCTTTTCCCAATACAACTTCTTTTTGGCGACTCTGCACTGGGCAAAATGACTAGAAGCAAAACCTCACCTCAAAAGAAAGAATCAGAAACAGTCCTCTCTCCCACAGAGTTACAAATTTGGATTACAATTCAATGTCAGGAAGCCAATTCAGAAGCACTATTATACAGCTACTGGTGGCTCTAGAAAAAGCATAAAGGGCTTAAGAGACTTCAAGACTGTAGAATTTACATCTAATCAGGCAGAAATGAAAAATCAATTGACTGAGATGCAATTCAAACTAGAAGTCCTAACGACGAGGGTTAAGGAGGTGGAAGGACAGGTGAGTGACATAGGAGAAAAGAGATCGCAAAGAGGGAAACTGATAAAAAAAGAGACAAACAATTAAAAGATCATGAGGATAGATTAAGGGAAATAAATGACAGCCTGAGGAAAAAAAAACCTATGTTTAATTGGGGTTCCCCAGGGTGCCGAAAGGGAGGTCCAGAATATGTATTTGAACAAATCATAGCTAAAACTTTCTCTTTTTTTTTTTTCTGTAGCAATAAGCATCATCAACTTTTATTACTCCTTCTCCAGGCCAGATTAATTTAAACCTTTTTTTAAATAAATTAATCTTTTATTGGTGTTTAATTTACCAACATACAGAATAACACCCAGTGCTCATCCCGTCAAGTGCCCCCCTCAGTGCCTGTCACCCATTCACCCCCACCTCCACCCTCCTCCCCTTCCACCACCCCTAGTTCGTTTCCCAGAGTTAGGAGGCCTTATGTTCTGTCTCCCTTTCTGATATTTCCCACACATTTCTTCTCCCTTCCCTTATATTCCCTTTCACTATTATTTATATTCGTCAAATAAATGAGAAAATACACTGTTTGTCCTTCGCTGATTGACTTACTTCACACAGGATAATACCCTCCAGTTCCATCCACGTTGAAGCAAATGGTGGGTATTTGTCATTTCTAATGGCTGAGTAATATTCCATTGTATACATAAACCACATCTTTATCCATTCATCTTTCAATGGACACCGAGGCTCCCTCCACAGTTTGGCTATTGTGGACATTGCTCCTAGAAACATCGGGGTACAGTTGTCCCCGCGTTTCATTGCATCTGAATCTTTGTGGTAAATCCCCAACAGTGCAATTGCTGGGAAGTAGGGCAGGTCTATTTTTAACTCTTTGAGGAACCTCCACACAATTTTCCAGAGTGGCCTCACCAGTTCACATTCCCACCAACAGTATAAGAGGGTTCCCTTTTCTCCGCAACCTCTCCAACATTTGTGGTTTCCTGCCTTGTTAATTTTCCCCATTCTCACTGGTGTGAGGTGGTATCTCATTGTGGTTTTGATTTGTATTTCCCTGATGGCAAGTGATGCAGAGCACTTTCTCATGTGCATGTTGGCCATGTCTATGTCTTCCTCTGGGAGATTTCTGTTCATGTCTTTTGCCCATTTCAAGATTGGATTGTTTGTCTCTTTGCTGTTAAGTTTAAGAAGTTCTTTATAGATCTTGGAAACTAGCCCTTTATCTGATACATCATTTGCAAATATCTTCTCCCATTCTGTAGGTTTCAGTTTTGTGGACTGTTTCTTCTGCTTTGCAAAAGCTTCTTATCTTGATGAAGTCCCAATAGATCATTTTTCCTTTTGTTTCTTTTGCCTTCGTGGATGTATCTTGCAAGAAGTTACAGTGGCTGAGTTCAAAAAGGGTGTTGCCTGTGTTCTCCTCTAGGATTTTGATGGAATCTTGTCTCACATTTAGATCTTTCATCCATTTTGAGTTTAACTTTGTGTATGGTGAAAGAGAGTGGTCTAGTTTCATTCTTCTGCATGTGGATGTCCAATTTTCCCAGCACCATTTATTGAAGAGACTGTCTTTCTTCCAGTGGATAGTCTTTCCTCCTTTATCGAATATTAGTTGACCATAAAGTTCAGGGTCCACTTCTGGGTTCTCTATTCTGTTCCATTGATCTATGTGTCTATTTTTGTGCCAGTACCACACTGTCTTGATGACCACAGCTTTGTAGTACAACCTGAAATCTGGCACTGTGATGCCCCCAGATATGGTTTTCTTTTTTAAAATTCCCCTGGCTATTCGGGGTCTTTTCTGCTTCCACACAAATCTTAAAATAATTTGTTCTAATTCTCTGAAGAATGTCCATGGTATTTTGATAGGGATTGCATTAAACGTGTACATAGCCCTAGGTAACATTGACATTTTCACAATATTAATTCTGCCAATCCATGAGCATGGAATATTTTTCCATCTCTTTGTGTCTTCCTCAATTTCTTTAGAAGTGTTCTACAGTTTTAAGGGTATAGATCTTTTACCTCTTTGGTTAGGTTTATTACTAGGTATCTTATGCTATTGGGTGCAATTGTAAATGGGATTAAGTCCTTAATTTCTCTTTCTTCAGTCTCATTGTTAGTGTATAGAAACGCCATTGATTTCGGGGCATTGATTTTGTATCCTGCCACGCTACCAAATTGCTGTATGAGTTCTAGCAATCTTGGGGTGGAGGCTTTTGGGTTTTCTATGTAGAGTATCATGTCATCGGTGAAGAGGGAGAGTTTGACTTCTTCTTTGCCAATTTGAATGCCTTTAATGTCTTTTTGTTGTCTGATTGCTGAGGCTAGGACTTCCAGTACTATGTTGAACAGCAGTGGTGAGAGTGGACATCCCTGTCTTGTTCCTGATCTTAGGGGAAAGGCTCCCAGTGCTTCCCCATTAAGAATGATATTTGCTGTGGGCTTTTCTTAGATGGCTTTTAAGATGTCGAGGAAAGTTCCCTCTATCCCTACACTGAGAAGAGTTTTGATCAGGAATGGATGCTGTCTTTTGTCAAATGCTTTCTCTGCATCTAATGAGAGGATCATATGGTTCTTGGTTTTTCTCTTGCTGATATGATGAATCACATTGATTGTTTTACGAGTGTTGAACCAGCCTTGTGTCCCGGGGATAAATCCTACTTGGTCATGGTGAATAATTTTCTTAATGTACTCTTGGATCCGATTGGCTAGTATCTTGTGAATTTTTGCATCCATGTTCATCAGGGATATTGCTCTGTAATTCTCACTTTTGGTGGGGTATTTGTCTGGTTTTGGAATTAAGGTGATGCTGGCCTCATAGAACGAATTTGGAAGTACTCCATCTCTTTCTATCTTTACAAACAGCTTTAGTAGAATCGGTATGGTTTCTTCTTTAAACGTTTGATAAAATTCCCCTGGGAAGCCATCTGGCCCTGGACTCTTGTGTCTTGGGAGGTTTTTGATGACTGCTTCAATTTCCTCCCTGGTTATTGGCCTGTTAAGGTTTTCTATTTCTTCCTGTTCCAGTTTTGGTAGTCTGTGGCTTTCCAGGAATGCGTCCATTTCTTCTAGATTGCCTAATTTATTGGCGTACAGCTGTTCATAATATGTTTTTAAAATCATTTGTATTTCCTTGGTGTTGGTAGTGATCTCTCCTTTCTCATTCATGATTTTATTAATTTGAGTCTTCTCTCTCTTCTTTTTAATAAGGCTGTCTAATGGTTTATCTATTTTATTAATTCTTTCAAAGAACCAACTCCTGGTTCTGTTGATCTGTTCCACAGTTCTTCTGGACTCGATTTCGTTGAGTTCTGCTTGAATTTTAATTAATTCTCTTCTTCTGCTGGGTATAGGATCTACATGCTGTTATTTCTCTAGCTCCTTTAGGTGTAAGGTTATCTTTTGTATTTGACTTCTTTCCAGTTTTTGAATGCATGCTTGTATTGCGATGTATTTCCCCCTTAGGACTGCTTTTGCTGCATCCCAAAGATTTTGAATGGTTGTATCTTCTTTCTCATTAGTTTCCATGAATCTTTTTAATTCTTCCTTAATTTCTTGGTTGACCCTTTCATCTTTTAGCAGGATGGCCCATAACCTCCACGTGTTTGAGGTCCTTCCAAACTTCTTGTTGTGATTTAGTTCTAATTTCAAGGCATTATGGTCTGAGAATATGCAGGGGACGATCCCAATGTTTTGGTATCGATTCAGAACAGATTTGTGACCCAGCATGTGGTCTATTCTGGAGAAAGTTCCATGTGCACTTGAGAAGAATGTGTATTACGTTGAGTTTGGATGTAAAGTTCTGTAGAGATCTGTGAAATCCATCTGGTCCAGTGCATCATTTAAAGCTCTCGTTTCTTTGGAGATGTTGTGCTTAGAAGACCTATCGAGGGTAGATAGAGCTAGGTTGAAGTCACGAAGTATAATTGTATTATTATCTAAGTATTTCATCACTTTGGTTATTAATTGGTTTAAATATTTGGCAGCTCCCACATTCGGGGCATATATATTGAGGATTGTTAAGTCCTCTTGTTGGATAGATCCTTTATGTATGAGATAGTGTCCCTCTTCATCTCTCACTACAGTTTTCGGGGTAAATTTTAGTTTATCTGATATAAGGATGGCTACCCCTGCTTTCTTTTGAGGACCATTCGAATGGTAAATGGTTCTCCAACCTTTTATTTTCAGACTGTAGGTGTCTTTCTGTCTAAGATGTCTCTTGTGGACAGTAAATAGATGGGTCCTGCTTTTTTTTATCCAGTCTGAAACCCTGCACCTTTTGATGGGGTCATTAAGCCCGTTCAGGTTCAGAGTTACTATTGACAGATATGAGTTTAGTGTCATCATGATATCTATTCAGTCCGTGTTTTTGTGGAATGTTCCACTGAACTTCTTCTTAATGGGGAATTTTAAGAGTCCCCCTTAAAATTTCTTGCAGAGCTGGTTTGGAGGTCACATATTGTTTCAGTTCCTACCTGTCTTGGAAGCTCTTTATCTCTCCTTCCATTCTGAATGAGAGCCTTGCTGGATAAAGTATTCTTGGTTGCATGTTCTTCTCATTTAGGACCCTGAATATATCCTGCCAGCCCTTTCTGGCCTGCCAGGTCTCTGTGGAGCGGTCTGCTGTTACCCTAATATTCCTCCCCATAAAAGTCAGGGATTTCTTGTCTCTTGCTGCTTTAAGGATCTTCTCTTTATCTTTGGAATTTGCAAGCTTCACTATTAAATGTCGAGGTGTTGAACCGTTTTTATTGATTTTACGGGGGAGATCTCTCTATTTCCTGGATCTTAATGCCTGTTTCCCCTCTCAGATTAGGAAATTTTTCAGCAATGATTTCTTCAAATACATATCTAGCCCTCTGTCCCTTTCAGCTCCCTCGGGAGCTCCTCCAATTAAAAGTACGTTTTTCTTCCTCAGGCTGTCGTTTATTTCCCTTTATCTGTCTTCATGGTCTTTTAATTGTTTGTCTCTTTTTTCCTCAGTTTCCCTCTTTGCCATCAACTTGTCTTCTATGTCACTCACTCGTTCTTCCACCTCATTAACCCTTGTCTTCAGGACTTCTAGTTTGGATTGCATCTCATTCAATTGATTTTTAATTTGTGGGTGATTGGATCTAAATTCTGCAGTCATGAAGTCTCTTGAGCCCTTTTTGCTTTTTTCTAGAGCTACCAGTAGCTGTATAATAATAGTGCTTCTGAATTAGCTTTCTGACATTGAATTGTAATGCAGATTTTGTAACTCTGTGGGAGAGAGGACTGTTTCTGATTCTTTCTTTTGAGGGGAGGTTTTCCTTCTAGTATTTATGCTCAGTGCAGAGTGGCCAAAAACACGTTGTATTGGGAAAAAGAGAAAAAGAGAGGAGAGAGAGAAGGAAAGAAAAAAGAAAAAAGGAAGAAAAAAGGAGAAAAGGGAAGAAAAAGAGATAGAAAAAGAAAGAAAGGGGAAAAAAGGTTGGGGGAACCAATCAGAAATAAAAAAAAAAAAAAAACCCGGGGGAGTATCTTCTGATTCTGTATACTTTAAGTCCCTTGACTTCCCCTGGAACTTGTCCGTCTAGCTGGTCTTCTGGGGGAGGGGCCTGTTGTGCTGATTTTCATGTTTTAGCACTTGGGGGAGCTGCTCTGCCACCTGCCTGGTGCAGTGCTCAGAGGGGGTTGTTTACCCCGTGAGGCCCCTGGAGGAACAACCCCAGTGGCTGCGGCAGCTCTGGAAACCTGGTTTCAGCCCCTGCAGTAACTGCAGAGCTCTCCGTCCAAAGGGGCCTGGAGGCTCCGGGGTGGGGCCGCTGATCTGCTCAGCTCCGGGCAGGAGCGTCCTTGCTGTCCTGGGCCCTCCCGGCCTCTACCTGTCCCGGGGGTAGGTCCGTCCTGGCTGTGTCCCCGGCGCCCTGTGCTCCCGGCCTGCGCTGTTGGATTCGCGCTCCCGGGCCGCAGCCCCCTCTGCGGAGCCGCAGCCCGAGCCCCTCCGAGCTGCTTCCGGGTCCTGCCAGGCGCGCTGTTGCCCTTTAGGGAGGTCGGCGCACTCTCCTGGGTGCGCAGGTGTCTGTTAGTGTCCCAGGGAGCCCGAGGACATCCCCGCCCTCCTGGGGTCCTGCTCTAGCTCCCTGCGGGCGCCTTTCCGTCCGGGAAAATTGGTGCAGCTCCTGCTTCTCCGGGACGGGGCTCTCCTGTCCTGGGGACTCTCGCCCTGGCCTTAGCCCGGCTCCTCGCGGGGCCCCTCTCCCTCGGATGCCTTTTGTTTCTTTATTTCTTTTTCCCCCGTCTTCCTACCTTGATAGAAGCATGAACTCTTCTCACAGTAGCATTTCAGGTGTTCTCTCTTTAGATCTCAGGCCAAATTCATAGATTTTCAGGAGGATTTGAAGGTTATCTAGGTAATTTGGTGGTGACAGGTGATTTGGGGACCCTACTCTTCCGCCATCTTGCCCCTCCTCAGCTGAAAACTTTCCTAATCTGGGAAGGGAAACAGGCATTCAGATCCAGGAAATAGAGAGATGCCCCCCTAAAATCAATAAAACCATTCAACACCTTGACATTTAATAGTGAAGCTTGCAAATTCCAAAGATAAAGAGAAGATCCTTAAAGCAGCAAGAGACAAGAAATCCCTAAATTTTATGGGGAGGCGTATTAGGGTAACAGCAGACCTCTCCACAGAGACCTGGCAGGCCAGAAAGGGCTGGCAGCATATATTCAGGGTCTTAAATGAGAAAAACTTGCAACCAAGAATACTTTATCCAGCAAGGTTATAATTCAGAATTGAAGGAGAGATAAAGAGCTTCCAAGACAGGCAGGAAGAAAGAATATGTGACCACCAAACCAGCTCTGCAAGAAATTTTACAGGGGACTCTCAAAAATGCCCTTTAAGAAGAAGTCCAATGGAACAATTCACAGAAACAGGGACTGAACAGATATCATGATGACCCTAAACTCATATCTTTCAATAGTAACTCTTAACATGAATGGGCTTAATGAGCCCATCAAAAGGCGCAGGGTGTCAGACTGGATAAAAAAGCCGGACCCATATTTGCTGTCTACAAGAGACTCATCTTAGATAGAAGGACACCTACAGCCTGAAAATAAAAGGTTGGAGAACCATTTACCATTCAAATGGTCCTCAAAAGAATGCAGGAGCAGCCATCCTTATATCAGATAAACTAAAATTTACCCCAAAGACTGTAGTGAGAGATGAAGAAGGACACTATATCAACTTAAAGGATCTATCCAACAAGAGGACTTAACAATCCTCAATATATATGCCCCGAATGTGGAAGCTGCCAAATATATCAATCAATTAATAACCAAAATTAAGACATAATTAGATAATAATACACTTATACTTGGTGACTTCAATTTAGCACTTTCTACACTCAATAGGTCTTCTAAACACAAGATCTCCAGAGTAACTAGAGCTTTATCAGAGAGTTAGAACAGAATATTTTAAGATGTGTGTGGAATCAGAAAAGACCCCGAATAGCCAAGGGAATTTTAAAAAAGAAAACCATAGCTGGGGGCATCACAATGCCACATTTCAGGTTGTACTACAAAGCTGTCGTCATCAAGACAGTGTGGTACTGGCACAAAAACAGACATAGAGATCAATGGAACAGAATAGAGAACCAAGAAGTGGACCCTCAACTTTATGGTCAACTAATTTTCGACAAGGAGCAAAGACTATCCAGTGGAACAAAGTCAGTCTCTTCAATAAATGGTGCTGTGAAAATTGGACATCCACATGCAGAAGAATGAAACTAGACCACTCTCTTGCACCATACACAAAGATAAACTCAAAATGGATGAAAGATCTAAATGTGAGACAAGATTCCATCAAAATCCTAGAGGAGAACACAGGCAACACCCTTTTTGAACTTGGCCACAGTAACTTCTTGCAAGATACATCCATGAAGGGAAAAGAAACAAACGCAAAAATGAACTACTGGGACTTCATCAAGATAAGAAGCTTTTGCACAGCAAAGGATACTGTCAACAAGAGTAAAAGACAACCTACGGAATTGGAGAAGATATTTGCAAATGACATATCAGATAAAGAGCTAGTTTCCAAGATCTATAAAGAACATATGAAACTCAACAGCAAAGAAACAAACAATCCAATCATGAACTGGGCAAAAGACATGAACAGAAATCTCACAGAGGAAGACATAGACATGGCCAACACACACAGGAGAAAATGCTCTGCATCACTTGCCATCAGGGAAATACAAATCAAAACCACAATGAGATACCACCTCACACCAGTGAGAATGGGGAAAATTAACAAGGTAGGAAACCACAAATGTTGGAGAGGATGTGGAGAAAGGGGAACCCTCTTTCACTGTTGGTGGGAATGTGAACTGGTGCAGCCACTCTGGAATACTGTGTGGAGGTTCCTCAAAGAGTTAAAAATAGACCTGCCCTACAACCCAGCAATTGCACTGCTGGGGATTTACCCCAAAGATACAGATGCAGTGAAATTCCAGGACACCTGCACCCCGATATTTATAGCAGCAATGTCCACAATAACCAAACTGTGGAAGGAGCCTCGGTGTCCATCGAAGGATGAATGGATAAAGATGATGTGGTTTATGTATACAATGGAATATTTCTCAGCCATTAGAAATGACAAATACCCACCATTTGTTTCGACATGGATTGAACTGGAGGGTATTATGCTGAGTGAAATAAGTCAATTGAGAAGGACAAACATTATATGGTCTCATTCATTTGGGAAATATGAATAATAGTGAAAAGGAATAGAAGGGAAGGGAGTAGAAATGGGTAGGAAATATCAGAAAGGGATACAGAACATGGAAGGCTCCTAAGTCTTGGAAACAAACTTGGTTTGGTGGAAGGGGAGGAGGGCAGGAAGGTGGGGGTGACTGGGTGGTGGGCACTGAGGGGGGCACTTGACGGGATGAGCACTGGGTGTTATTCTGTATGTTGGCAAATTGAACACCAATATAAAATAAATTTATTATTAAAAAAATAAAATGTAAATTTTGTTGGAGGAGCTAAGGAGATGGAGTAGTAAGAGGTTCCTGGGCTTGCTTCATCTCATGAATATAGCTAGTTGAATATCAAATCATTCTTAATACCCAAGAAATCAATCTGAGTACTGCATGATAAACTGCAAATCTAGATGTAGACAGGAAGCCACATAATGGAAGGTAGGAGTTGCAGAGATGTGATTTGGGGGAGTAATAGATTGCTGATGCTGTGAGGAGAAGAAGTCCTTGTCACAGAAAAAGGAGGGAAGGGGGAGAAAAGCACACAGAGGATTCCACAAGGAAAACACTTCCCTAAATCCATTGACTGGAGAACAAGAGGGGCTGAGTTTTTACAACCAGTTTTACATTTTTAGTGAGTTTTTACAACCAGTGGGGCTCAGACTGAAGGTTTAGAGGTATGTGGTGTGACCAGTGTGGAACCCTGAAGGCACTGTAGTGCTATGTGGAAAAGGACGGCAGATAGGCTGGGAGCAGATGGCACAATCTGAGGATCCCCTGGGACACCCTGGGAGGGATGGTTCTGCCTTTTTGGACCACATTTGGGAGAGGTGGCATTGCCTTTCTAGGGACAGAAGTGCTGGCAAGTGCCATTACTCTCTCCCACCCTTCAGCATAGGTACAGAGACACCTACTGAGGGCAGTTAACCTGGAAATCAGATCTGGCTGCTCTTTACTCCAAACTCCACACTCCTGTGCTTTGGTGCAACTGCCCGCCTGAGACAAGCCTGCATCAATCCTAGCATGGTGAGACCCATCTGCCAGTGGAGCAGCATGAGTCTGCACAATAACAAGTCCCTAAAGTTTGGAGTTTTGGGAGTTTTTTGTTTTGTTTTGTTTTTAAATTTGGAGTTTTAAAGCTCAGTTGGACCGCCTGGATTGGAAAAGAGTTGCACAGGGCTGCTGGGCAGGTGGGCCACCCAGACACAAACAAGATGAAAGCAGGGATCTGAGGGATGTCTGAGATACAAAAGGGGAGATTGTTTTCCTGGGAGGGCTTTCCAGACAGTGGTGGGCTCAAATTCCCCTCTTGAAGGACATTTGACCTGGCTGTGGCCATTTCTCTCCCCTAACCTTCAGCATAAACTGACATCAGTAAGCAGCACAGCACAACATTGTCAGTTTAAACTGCTTACGTCAAGCCTGGCTCCACTGTGCTCTGCAGGTGCTGATTTTCTGGGACAAGTGTGCCTCAGAATTAGTGCAGCAGGCCACTCCTGAGAAGACCAGTACAACCCCCCACCCGTCCCCCTCCACAAACACACACACACTCATCTATTGACCATAGAGTTCTGCGAAACTTCAGCTCTAGTGGAAATAGCATCAGGTCTCTTCAATAAGCAGACCAGAGCACACCTAGTTAAAACTAGCTGCACTCTGGTCAAGATCCAAACATTCCTCACTAGAGAAAGGGAAAAACTCTTCAGAGGACTGACCTAAGGGAAAACACAGCCAAAACAGACCAGCAAAGTGCACACAGCATACACCAGAGACATGTACTGAAGCACCAGGCCCTGGACTATGTATGATCTTTCTTACAAAGCTATCACTCTCCGGAGCAGGAAACATAATAGACTTTCCTAACACATAGAAGACAGAAACCTAGAAAAAAATGCCAAGATGGAGGAATTCATCCAAAAGAAAGGGATAGGTCTCTACCAGGGATCTAATTGAACAGATATCAGTAAGATGCCTGATGCAGAATTTAAAGTAACAATGAAGGATACTAGCTGGGCTTGTGAAAAGTATAGACACCAGGGAGTCCCTTATCACAGAGAGAAAAGACCTAAAAACTAGTCAGACTGAAATGAAAAATATAAGAGATGAGATACAAAACTGACTGGATATAATGACCACAAGGATGGAAGAAACAGGAGAATGGATAAGTGATATAGAAGATAAAATTATGGAAAATAATGTAGTTGAAAAAAAGAAAGAAAAATATTGGATAAGAAATGTAGACATAGGGAACTCATTGAATTCATAAAGTGCAATAATATTCATATCATAGGAGTCCCAGAGGAAGAAAAGGGGGAAAAGGTGGGAGAAAGTTTATTAGAGAAAATTATACCCAAATAATACCCTGAGCTGGAGAAGGAAGCAGGCATTCAAATTCACAAGGCACAAAGAACTTCCATCAAAATTAACAAAAGGGGATTAGCACCAAGACATGTTTTAGCTAGCTTTGCAAAATATAGAGATAAAGAATAAATCCTAAAAGCAGTAAGAAAAAAGAACTCCCTAAATTACAAAGGAAGACAAATAAGATTAGCAGCAGATCTTTCCACAGAAACTTGGGAGGTCAGAGGAGAATGTCATGATATATTCAATGTGCTGAATGAGAAAAATCTCCAGCCAAGAATACTCTATCCAGCATGGCTGCCATTCAGAATGGAAGGTGAGATAAAAAGTTTCCAAGACAAACAAAAATGAAGAAGTTCATGACCACTAAACCCACTCTTCAAGAAATATGGAGTGAGTAAGAAAGACCAAAAGCAATAAAGACTAGAAAGGAACAGGGAAAATCTGCAGAAACAATTATAAAACAAGTAACAAAATGGCATTAAATACATATCTATCAATAATCACTCTGAATGTAAATGGACCAAATGCTCCAATCAAAATACATAAGGTGTCTTGGATGAAAAAACAAGACACAAGACCAATCTCTATGCTGCCAACAAGAGACTCATTTTAGGTGTAAGAACACCTGCAGAAAGTGAGGGGATGGAATAATATTTGCTGTGCAAATAAACATCAAAAGAAAGCTACAGTAGGAATACTTAAATTAGAAAAACTAGATCTTAAAGACTGTAACAAGAGATAAAGAAGGGCACTATCTCATACTAAAGGGGTCTAGCCAATAAGAAGATCTAACAAACATAAATATTTATGCCTTTCACTTTGGAGCACTCAAATATATAAATCAATAACAAATGCAAAGGGACTCTGATAATAATACAATAAGAGTAGATGGCTTTAATACCCACTTACATAAATAGACATAAATAAACAAGGAAACAAGGGCTTTGACTGACACACTGGACCAGATATATTCAGGGCATTTCATCCTAAAACAGCAGAACACAGATTTTCTTTATGTGCACATGGGATAGTCTCTGGAATAGATAGCATACTAGGTCACAAATCAGGCCTCAAGAAGTACAAAAAGACTGAGATCATGCCAGGCATATTTTTTTATAACAATGCTATGGAAGTTGAAATCAACCACAAAAAAAAATTGGAAAGACCAAAATACATAAAGGCTAAAGAACATCCTACTAAAGAATGAATGGATCAACCAGAAAATTAAAAATAAATTTACAAAAAATATATGGAAACATGATAATGAAAACATGACAGTTCAAAATCTTTGTGATGCAGCAAAAGTGGTCACAAGGAAGCATAGAGCAATACAGGCCCACCCCAAGAAGCAAGAAAATCCCCGAATATGCAACCTAATCTTACACCTAAAGGAGCTAGAAAAAGAACAACAAATGAAGGAGAAGGGAAATAATAAAGATTAGAGCAGAAATAAATGATATAGAAACAAACACCACAGTAGAACAGATCAATGAAACAAAGAGCTGATTCTTTGAAAGAATTAATAAAATTGATAAACCCTAGCCAGATTTATCAAAAAGAAAAGAGAAAGGACCCTAATAAATAAAATCATGAATGAGAGAAGCAAGATCACAACCAACATCACAGAAATACAAACAATCATGAGAGGACATTATGAAAAATACTAGGCCAACAAATTGGGCTACCTGGAAGAAATGGATAAATTCTTAGAAACATACATAATACCAAAACTGAAAAAGGAAGAAATAAAAAAATATGAACAGACCCATAACAAGCAAAAAAATGAATCAATAATCAAAAATCTTGCCCCAAAAATGTTCAGGATCAGATGAATTTCCAGTAGAATCCTACCAGACATTTAAAGAAGGGTTCATATGTATTCTCCTCAAAATGTTCCAAAAATTAGAAATGGAAGGAAAGGTTCCAAACTCATTCTAAGAGATCAACATCACCTTGATTCTGAAATCAAAGACCTCACTAGAAAGGGGAATTACAGGCCAATATCCTTGATGAACATGGATGCAAAATTCTCAACAAAAGATTAGCAAATCGAATCCAAAAATACAGTAAAAGAATCACTCATCACAATCAAGTTGGATTATTCCTGGGCTGCAAGAGTTGGTTCAATATTTGCAAATCAATCAATGTGGTATATACCACAGTAATAAAAGAAATAATAGGAAGCATATGATCCTCTCAGTAGAAGGGAAAAAAGCATTTGACAAAGTACAGCAACCATTCTTGAGGAAAAAAAAAACCCTCAATGCAGTAGGGATAGAGGGAACATATCTCAACATCACAAAGGCATATACAAAAGAGCCACAGCTAATATCATCCTTAATGGGGAAAAACTGCGAGCTTTTCCATTAAGGTCAGAACAAGACACCACTGCTATTTAACATAGTACTGGAAGTCCTAGACTCAGCAATCAGACAACAACAACATAAATAAATAAATAAATAAATTAATTAATTAATTAATTAATTAATAACATCCAGATGGGCAAGGAAGAAGTCAAACTTTCACTTTTTGCAGATGACATGATACTCTATGCAAGATAGCATAAATGATTCCACCAAAAAATTACTTGATCACATACACAAATTCAGTAAAGTGGTAAGACAAAAAATCAACAAACAAATTTATTGTATTTTTATACACCAATAACAAAGCAGCAGAAATAGAAATCAAGGAATTTATATCATTTATAAATGCACCAAAACCATAAGATAGCCAGGAATAAACATAACCAATGATATAAAAGATCCATACTCTGAAAAGTATGAGATCTGATGAAAGAAATTGAAGATGACACAAAGAAATGGAAAAAAGATTCCATGATCATGAATTGGAAGATGATATATTGTTAAAATGTCTATACTACTAAAAGCAATCTACATATTTAATGTCACCCCTATCAAAATACCACCATCATTTTTCATGGAGCTAGAATGAACAATCCTAAAATTTCTAATGAACTACAAAAGAACCTGAATAGCCAAAGTAATCTTGAAACAGAAAAGCAAAACTGGAGTATCACAATTATGGACTTCAAGCTATATTACAAAGATGTTGTCATCAAGACAGTAGGGTACTGGCACAAAAACAGAAACATGGATCAATAGAACAGAATAGAAAACCCAGAAATGGACCCACATAGATATAGTCAACCAATCTTTGACAAAGTAGGAAAGAATATCCAATGGAAAAAAATATATTTTATAACTAGTGTTGGGGAAACAGGACAGTAACATGAAGAAGAATGAGACTGGACCACTTCCTTATACCATATACAAAAATAGATTCAAATCGATAAAGGGCTTAAATCTGAGACAGGAAACCATCAAAATATTGGAGACGAACACAGGGTCAAACTGACATCTTCTGACATAGCAACTTCTTACTAGCTACATCTCTGGAGACAAGGGAAACAAAAGCAAAAATGAACTATTGGGGCTTCATCAAGATAAAAATCTTCTGCATAATGAAGGAAACAATCAACAAAACTGAAAGGCAACCTTCAGAATGGGAAAAGATATTTGCAAATGACATATTTGATAAAGATTAGTATTCAAAATCTGTAGAGAAGTTATCAAACTCAAAACTCCAAAATCAGTTAACCTAGTTAAGGAGATACCATGAGTAGATACTTTTTTCCAAAGAAGGCATACTGATGGCTAACAAACACATGAATAAATGCTCAACATCACTCATCATCAGGGAAATGAAAACAAAAATCACAATGAGACACCTCAAAGCTGTCAGATTGGTAAAATTAACATCATAGAAAACAAGAGATGTTCACAAGGATGCAGAGTAAGGGAAATCCTCTTACAGTGTTGGTGCGAATGCATGCTGACACAGCCACTTTGGAAAACAGTATGGAGGTTCCTCAAAGATTTAAAAATAGAACTACCCCAATATCCCGCAATTGTACTACTAGATATTTACCCAACGCATATAAAAATACTAATTCAATGGGACACATGCACCTTGATATTTCTAGCAGCATTATCAACAATAGCCAAATTCTGTAAAAAGCCCAAAATGTTCACTGATTATGACTGGATAAAGAAGTTGTGGTATATGTATATATAGAATGGAATATTACTCAGCCACAAAATGAATGAAATTTTTCCATTTTTAATGACATGGATGGAGCTAAAGTGTATTTTGCCAAATGAAATAAGTCAATCAGAGAAAGATAAATACCATATAATTTCACTCATATGTGGAATTTAAGAAATGAAATAGATGAATATAGAGGGAAAAAAGATGGTGCAAGTATAAAATGGACCCTCACTATAGAGAACAACCTGAAGGCTACTGAAGGGGGAGTGAGTGGAGGATGGGTTAAATGTGTGGTGGGTATTATGGAGCACATTTGTGATGAGCACTGGGTGTTATATGTAAGCAATGAATCACTATATTCTACTTCTGAAACCAATATTATGCTATACATTAGATTACTGGAATTTAAATAAAAATTTATGGGGGGAAACTGGATGGCACAGTGGTTGAGCATTTGCCTTTGGCTCAGGTCATGATCCCAGGGTCCTGGGATTGAGTCCCATATCAGGCTTTCTATGGGTAGCCTACTTCTCCCTCTGCCTATGTCTCTGCCTCTCTCTGTGTGTCTCTCATGAATAAATAAATAAAATCTTAAAATAATGCATACACACATACATACATATATACTGGGAACAAAAATAGTTAAAAATAGAACTACACAAACCCAGTCATTGTACTATTGTATATTTAATCAAGAAATACAAAAACACCAACTCAAAGAAACATATGCATCTC
This sequence comes from Canis aureus, assembly GCF_053574225.1. Lineage (NCBI taxonomy): Eukaryota > Metazoa > Chordata > Mammalia > Carnivora > Canidae > Canis > Canis aureus. The sequence goes on from NC_135649.1 coordinate 51,692,044, forward strand.
TATATTTATTTCAGCATTATTTACAATAGCTAAGCTATGGAAGCAACCCATGTCCATTGATGGATGAATGAATAAAAACATGTGGTATATATACACAATATTATTCAGCCATAAATAAGAATGAAATTTTGCCGTTTGCAAGAAGCTCCATTCACATGGAACTTATAAGTATAATGCTAAGGGAAATATTTCAGTCATAAAAAGACAAACACCATAGGACTCCACTAACATGTGGAAAATAAGAAACAATACAACGAGGAGAGATAGATTATTTTTCAGATGTTGAAGAAGTATGTGCTTTTTCCAGATTTTGAAATATAACTTGGACAATTATATAATTTGGACAATTACATAATTTGGACAATTATGGACAATTTTTCAGAAAAAAATAAGTATGACAATACTTACTCTTAAGATTGTGATGAATAGCAAAAGAAAATTGTAAACACAGTACCTTTCTCATCATAGAAGCTAAATTCAAAAGCCTTTTTTTTTCTTTCATTGTCAATTTGCTATTAAGAATTTTTTAAAAGACTTATTTAATTATTTGAGAGAGAGAGAGATTTGGGCAGGATCAAAGAGAGATGAAGAGAGAAAGAAGCCGACTCCCCATTAAGCATGAAGTCCAATGTGGGGCTGGATCTCACAACCCCAAGGTCATAACCTGAGCCAAAATCAAGAGTTGGATGCAAAAAAAAAAAAAAAAAGAGTTGGATGCTTAACTGACTGAGCCACCCAGGCATCTCTGCTGTTAAAAATTTCTGATTTAATGTGAATTACAATAACTCACTTTGAGTATATGAGCCTAATTCCACCAAGTTCATGTTTGTAACATCAAATCTCATTCCTAGTACACATTCCAATAAAGGTATTCTGTAAAATTAAAAACAAAACAAAACAGAAAGTAGCAATTGCACACATGCAAACCACTGAGGTATTTGAACTAGAAGAGAATTCTCATCTCAGCAGGATGGTGTGAATCTATGCTCTGTGGAGCTGGGAATGATTAAAACCTTTAAACTTGGCCTCTATGAACTTGGTTCCTTGTAAATGAATAAGAAAAAAACATGCTCTTCTTTATGGTGGATTTAACTAAGGCATGCCTACATGATTCTCAAACCATAGGTTAGGTTAGTCAGCTCAAACATCCAGTATATTCAGTGGCGAAAAGTCCCAAGAAATGATAATTTTTTTATAGTCCAAGAAACATTGACAGATTTTTTTTTTCTTTTTAACAGCTGACTTCCCATCATGTAAAGAGAAACTAAGGCTATGATTCCTAATCCTGGTTGTGTAACAATTCAAGATGTCTCCTAGAATGTCAGAGGCTGTCAAATAATTCTCAAAACAATATTATTTTAATTCACTTCAAATCCAAAAATATGCCAAACAGAATAGTTATCAGAAGTCATGAACTCAAATACTTAATGTCACAATTTCAAAGCAGACCAGGAGTAAATGATCTAGTCAAAAATATTATAGAGCTATTTTCTCTATCTTTAAATGTTCAGTAGTGAAATTTTTAAAATGATATTTTCAGAAATAATGGTGAATCATGCTGACTTTTAGTGGTGTGTATTTGTGCTTTAAACGTGTTTGTTACACTATCATTGTTTTTGTTGATAACACTCCAGAAAATATCCATTCAATGTTATATTATTGTTGTTGATAAATAACATTTAAGAAGGTATCCATTTAGTGTTTGTTGGAGATTTGAAAAGAATTCTAGTTAGCAATTATGCTTCTGCCCATATGCAGGGTGATATTTCTGTGGAAAAAAACAACTGTAGTAGGATTCTTGATTGCAAGTGATAGAGACCTATTTGAAATCAGCTTGAATAATGAATTATGATGATGATATTGATTATGTTGACGATGATACAAATACATTTTAAAGTATTTTGATTTACAAAACTAAAATGTCTAAGAATATCTAGCTATAAGCAGTTGTAAATCCAGGACCTTAAACAAGACCTGATCTCCCTACATCTGACTCAACTTTTATATGTCTTGCTTTATATGCTTTTCTCTGTGGCAACATTTCTCCATGCAGGCAGATTCTTCCTAGTTTCATGGCAATAACCCCAGGATTACTTCTATAAGCTAACAACTCTAACATAAAGTGACACAGCATATATCCTAGAGTTCACTCTTACTTGCCTTGGTCATGTTCATATATGTGAACAAATATCTGTGCTGCTGATCAAGCCTGAGTCATGCTCCTTCTTCTGGGACCAAAAACTTCATTAAAACTCCATGGATTAAGAGAACTGGTGGCTGATTGTCTTCTATGAGGAAACATGCTAAAAGAAAGGTTTGTAAATAATGGTGTTGAGCTGGCAAAAAGAAAAGAAAAACTATTTGCTTCAGCAAAACACTACGTGTATTCTGTGTATACATTGATACATCTTTTACACATACAGAAGTGTATATAATGAACATATAATAATAATCTGAAATATTTATCAGACAACTATAATATTCCAGGTACTGTGCTTATTCAACTTCCTTCCAGAAACTTTGAGGGGTATGAGAGGAAGCCTGGGCTGTGTTCAACTTTGTTGAAGCTGGAGATCCTGGATAAATAGATGGGAGAAAGAACCTGAAAATGTTACTGAGGCAAAGGCACAGAAATGGAGCTGAGAAAAACATGATATGAACTCTAAGATAGTTCTGGCAATGTTAGGTATTTTTATACATGTTTTCTGTAATTTCACAACAAGCCTACATAGATACTACTAGCCCCATTTTGCAGATGAAGAAACTAGACTCAGGCTAAATGATTTGTCCATAAGAACGTAATTAGTTAGAATATAAACTGGAATTTCAATGCAGATGTGTATAGCTTGAAAGTCTATACTCTTCCTACTACTTCATTCAGCACTCATGATTTATAATTACACTTGCTATATACAATTTTATATAAATGAATAAAATATTATTCTTTTATACTAAGAAGTTAGGATGGCTTGAATGCAATGTAGGTACGAAGAATTGACACAAGAAATCTGACAATAGTAAAAACAATATTCTATCTTGGAAGCAAAGCAGAGTGGATTCTCTCTCTCATTTGACAAGACTGTTGACAGTACTAACCACATTAATATCCCAGAACACCTTTGATCTCATCATTCTACCCCTTTGATTTCAAGATAACTATACCCGGAAATTAAATGTTGCTCTCTTCATTGACACTACCTATGATATGAGTAGAAAGCATTATATTAGCCTTGAAAACTGTTTCCAACAATGCTCTTTTATCATGGAAGTTAATGCTTAAGAATATCTTATTGGAGAGCAAATAAAAATCAAACAGAAATACTGAACAGACCCAATGCAACCAATCATCTCTATCACACAGAAAATCAGACATTATTTATAAAATAAAATCTGACAGTTATTCCAGACAACATACCAAAAGCTAGAGCTAGGGCTTTTCAATATTTTAATATTAAAACACATTCTTTAATATATTGTTTATTTACTAACAACATTCATTGCAGGCAGTAGTTTTTCTGAGTATGAAGTGAATCTCTCACTACAGTGATTTATATTATGAAATTAGTTTTTCCATACTTGCAGTTTTACTTTTTAGTGGATGGCATTGGGCAACTTATCATGTTTAAACGTTGTCAGCATTTTCATTATCAGTGTTTCTTTTTTCCCACTGAGCTATTTCACACCTGTCTAAATTGTATCAGGCTAAAACTTGGCATCTCAATTGTCAACTTAGATAGAATTCTATCTCAAAGAAAATCCTAATGTCAGCCTAATGAGCTAAATTGCATATATAGCACAGTCATTTTTAGGTAGCTCCAATCTCTATTTTTAAACTCAGCTATAACTAAAACATTAAGTAAGATAAATATGATATGCAAGCCATTGTTGATAAGAAGACTGTTAGTGCATTAATTTCCTAATTAATTTTCTCAACTAAGGCTAGGAATCTTGGAACATTTTTTTCGTCCTAAGAGGGAATCAATTCATTTCAGCAAAGTTACAGTCAGTGAAAGTATTTTGTTGTTATTGTTGTTATTTAGTATAACTCAGTTAAATGTTTTCTAGAATGTTACGGTTTATCTTAAAACATTTTGTTTGAACATTGACTCAGACTGTTTGCCCATAGTTAAAGTGGCACAGAATCAATGCATTGCAGGCTTCCTCTGGCGCTTTGTGTGATAAACATAGTCTAACAAGTGGGGAAAAATCCATTTTGATGTTACTTCCCCACTTAGACCTTTCTTAGGTTTTTGAAAGACTGAATTTGGTTTTAGTTTTATACCCAGATACATTGTTAAACTAATGTTTTAAAATATTCTGTAGTATCATTAACATTAATTTCTAAAAATGTCTTATTTAAAATCAAGTCTATAGGCAAATGAAATTGTAACTGTTTTGTTGAGATACAGTGTAACTTGATTACCCTCTAACTACTCAGTAATTTTTGAAATTCTGTTCATCCAGTCTGAACAGTTGCAGATGACTTGTATGTGTATAAGAAAACTGCGTCATTAGCATAAGTTCTGAAAATGCTTTTCAATATATGTACATATTTGGAAGCTCCATGAAGAAAAAAATGTTGCATCATTCAAAAATGCTTTACTGAAGCTATTACCACATGCAAGACTTAAGTTCTCTGAAAGATGTGAAGTGATAAGATGACAAACACTTTTAAGGAACTTGTTACCTACTATGAGAAATAACATTTATATAAAATCTTCATTTAAAAATTATTTATTCATTCATGAGAGATAAAGAGAGAGGCAGAGCCATAGGGAGAATCAGGCTCCCTGAGGAGCAGGGATGTCAGTGTGAATTTGATCCCAGGACCCTAGGATCATGACCTGAGCTGAAGGCAGATGCTTAACTGACTGAGCCATCCAGGTGCATCCTACATAAAATCTTTAAAAGCAAAACAATATAGGATAAAGGTTGGATAGAAAGAGATTGCAATCCCTGAGCAAAGTTCAGCTCTTTTATTTTTGTTGTATTTCTAAAATAGATAATGCAAATATACTTACCTTTGACTATAATACTCTGAACTCTTTTTTTAATACTATACTATTTAGTGAACCATGATAAACCAGATCGTTGAATGATCAAGGCCATCTAGAAGCTGTTCAATTACAGTTACTGTGACTTTATTTTTGTTAAAAATTTGTATTCTCAAAATGACAATTATATTTAAAACTGAACTTATGCCTCTTTCAACCCTGGACTCTTGTTAATGTTATTCCGTGTAAGTACAGGTAAACTGCTTGGGTGAGAGAGACAGAAAAAAGCTAATGGCTGCAAAGGGTTAAGTACTAACCAGAACAGCTACAAATCCTTGCATCAAACACTATAAAATAATCCACTTGAAAGATTTTTCGAGTACAGACTCTATCCCAGTGGGAAAGTTGGTGTTTTCAAATGCAGATCCCTCTAAACATAATCTTGTACCCCAGCTAACATCATTTGTTCCTATTGACTATTCATTACTGATTCATAAACTACCACATAATTCTTAGATAGGCACCTTAATCAATAGCCACATAAAATAAATGTAAGGACACTATTTCTTAGAGCCTAAGAGATATTATGAAATTTTAATTGATATCTTCAAAGAATTATGTGATTTAGGAGAAATAAAGATTCAAGACATAAAGGTTTATAATTTGACTACTTATAGAAAGTATTTGAAGATAAAAAGAGAATTAAACACATTTGTTTTACTTACACTTTCCTGAGCAGGCTAAAATGGAGAGGCTCTTTGTTCCTTAAGATTGTCTTGCTATACAACATGCAGAGTAATCCCCTAACATCTCACTTTAATCACTAATAAACATGTGGTATTACTTAATAGTTACTGAGTTTGGGCCAAAATTGTCTTAAAACCGTGTATAAAGAAGTAATTGCTTATAATTTACGTAATAATGGACCTATTCCTAATGAGTAAACATTCATTTTTGATGATATATCAAATCTTGTGTATCCTTACCAATATAATTTAGTAAATTCCTTAGGAACACTGAATGTCTGTGTTAAAAAAAATAGACAAAAGGCGCCCCGAATGGAGCTCACCTCACCAATACTCAAAACTTAATTCCAGTGTCAGCCTCTTCCAAAAATATAATCTAAACTAGTCAATCCAGAATTTCCTGGTCAGCACTAGTGAGGTAATCCACCTGATAGACCTCTACTCGCCCTCAAAGGTAGTTGACCTTCCCTGAAACAACCCACTCTTTGCTAGTAACTTCCTATGTCATCTCCTTCTGCCTATAAAAGTCTCCATTTTGTACAGATCTTTGGAACCCTTTCTTCCTGTTAGATGGGATGCTACCTCATTCATGAATCACTGAGTAAAACCAAAAAGATCTTTAAAATTTACTCTGATAAATTTTATATTTTAACACTGCCTTTCAAACTGAGGTATGCAGTGGTGTACAAAGAGAGGTACTTGAAGCTTCAGATATTTCATCTAAAACCAAAATATCTTTTGGAAGATTTTGATTTTACTCAGTAACAAAACATTTTTATATTATAAAAAATTGGATATATTGTGGGATGAAATGAAAAGTTCATACGATTGCTTAGATAAAACATATGACTTAAAAGAAATCCCCGTCCCACAATACCTCCTAACTAACCTCACCCCATTCTTACCCTCTCCTTGCTGTGTGTATGACCTTTCCCTACTTTTTATAAGAGAATGTTGATGGAAACAATCTGAGAAGCAGCAACAAAATAATAACATGGGGGACAGAAAAAAATAATCATAATTCATTGATTGACTCATTGATATGCTCAGTCCCGGAAATGGTATCTTTTTTTCTATTATAAACAATATATAAATGTGGTCACTATGTAGACCGGGATTAATGATTATAGAATCTGGAAGTTGTTTACAGTGGGTTCAGAAACAGAAAGCTTGCCTCATTCACAGGAAGCCATGAAGCAGAAAGGTTATTATACCACTTCTCCTGTCCACAGTGATCCAGTATAGAGTTAAAGAATTGGAGATGGAAGTAGTGGCCAGATTTCTGGTCAAACAGAATTCATAGAGCAGCTTGCTTCTAAGCTGTAAGAATTTTAAAAATGGATATAAATAGTGACTGAACTTGCTGTATCTATCTGTCTCCAGGTTAGAAGATGTTCCAAATTTAAGCCTGTGACTAACAGGCATATATTATCTCATGTAATTTTTACAAAGACCCTACATATGAAGTATTCTCACATATATTTTATATGAGGAAATACTCTTAAGAACTTGGTCATGGGCAGCCTGGGTGGCTCAGTGGTTTAGCGCCACCTTGGGCCCAGGGCATGATCCTGGAGACCTGGGATTGAGTCCCATGTTAGGCTCCCTGCATGGAGCCTGCCTCTCCTTCTGCCTGTGTCTCTACCTCTCTCTCTCTCTCCGTCTCTCATGAATAAATAAATAAAATCTTTAAAAAAAGAACTTGGTCATGATCACCCTATACTTTTGTTTCTTTTGTTTCTCAACATTGTTTGAGAATATTTCCTGGATTATCAATTATAGGCCTTTATACCCTTCCACTTGGTGGTTGAGGAATTTGAAACAAGAGATGATGTTCAGGTTACTTGTTTTTGTTTTGTTTTTAAGATTTCATGTATTTATGAGAAACACACAGAGAGGCAGACATACAGGCAGAGGGAGAAACAGGTTCCCTGCTGGGGGCCTGATGTGGGACTTGATCCCACACTCCTCCCAGTGACCCTCAACAAGGTAGGCACCCTCCCGGGTACCCCAATTGTCCTCAAAATGTAACCTATGCTATTCCAGGTCCTATTTGGATGCAGTGCCTTCAGAAGACACCTTTGGTCATCTCTCCTCACGACATCCCTGAATTTTTATCACGGACTGGTCGAGAATAACAAGAAAGGAGCCTCTGCGCTATATTGCATATCCACCTGATCGACCAATGCATAATGTGACTATACCTGGAGGAGTTTTTTCCACCGTCGGAGAAATGTACCACGCAGAACTCTGGAAATTGGTCGCCGCTATGGGACCGGCCAAGATGCATATGGCTAAGAACGGCTGCACAAACACAAAGGACTAATCTTACTATACGGGCCTGTGTGCCTAGGCAATTCCTATTGGTGGTGGGATATGGGAGAAAAATTTTTCCTTTATGCAAAATAATGGAGCTGATATGTTATTTGAACTAGAATGTAAAAATTGTGTATTAACCAATTGTTTGCCTGTGCACTTGCCCTCACCTCAAACAGGTCCTGTCACTATCTTTTTGACTATGCAACTGCCTTATTTACTATTACCTGTTGAGATTGAAGGCCCTTGGTATGCTAATTATGGTTATTAGTTTGCTGTGGAAATGCAGCTACAATTGAAAAGACTGAAACGCTTCCTTGGGCTGTTGATGGCTGGTATCACTGCCTTGGTTACTCTTATAGCTACTGCAGCTGCAGCCTCTGTGGCCTTATCCCAGGGTATACAAACAGCACAATACGTTAACCACTTGGCAAAAAACATCTCTTATGCGCTGTCTACTCAGGAGCGTGTAGATCAAAAGGTTCTCAGTCGTCTTGATGGGCTTGAAGAGGCAGTAGAATTTCTAGGGAATCAACTATCCCTGTTAAAAACCCAGATGTCCTTGGTTTGCCATGGCGGGTTTCAGCATATATGTGTCACCCCTATGAAAGCCACTAATGTAACATGGGGACAAGTTAGAAAACATCTACAAGGAATATGGTTTCATAGTAATATAAGTCTTGATTTGTTAAAGTTGCAAAAGGAAATTTCCATTATCAGTCATTCTCAGATAGGTATGACAAACCCGGCTGAAATGGTGGCTCATATCTTGGATGGCCTGCATGGATTTAATCCAGGCAACCTATTAAGATATTCATTCTGGATGTTTATAAGCATATTTACTATTGTGATTATTTCATTCTTTGCATGGTGTGTGGTTCAGGCCAAAGCAAGACAGCACAGATTCAACACGGATGCTCAATTACATTTCCTCAATCTTAAAACAAAAAAAGGGGGAAATGTGGGTGACCACGAACTAGCTGGAGTAACTGAACCAAATCAGGCCCGGACTTACATCCCTCATTCACTCAAAAGGCTCAGGAGCCTAAAGGGTGAATAGTTGGTAGACGCTTGAGAAAGGGCTTGAGCAATGGTTCTCAGGGCTCGCTTGTATGTGATCACCCACATAACACAATAGATACAACTTATTCTGGCCTGGTCATAAATGTAAATAAAGGTCTGTCTGTCCTTGCTGGTCTGTTAACCATATCTAATATTCCTTTGAAGTATGCACATCTGGAGCAACAAGCTTATCTATTTACCAAGGTCTTCTGGGACCTGTGAGTCTGTCTTGCATGCTGAGAAAGGGGAACTTTGGAGGGTTTCACAAACATGTGAAAAATAGATACCTTCTTAGCTTTGTTTTGCTCATGCTATAAAATGTTGTAGAACCTTGAATAAAGCTGGCACTGCTTGGACATCATCCACTGTGTCCCTCCTGTCCCCATCTCTTTACTTTTCTTTTATTTTCCTCATCCCCTTACCCTCGGGACCCTGATCGTGTTGCCGCAGAGCACTCAACACCTTTGTTTTTTAAGTTTCCTCAGAAAAACATAATCGCCTAAACAAAAAAGATCTATAAAGACAACTCTCAATGAAATATATTGATTTCAGTTGAGCTAAAGTTTTGAGAAATCTTCCTTTGCTTTACTTTTTAAAAACTGGGATATTGAATTAGAAAATAATGTCCACAGGAGAAGAAAATAGTTGTCAATATATGCCCTAAGAAACTCATGTTTTAGACTGACTCTTGTTACCATTTATTGATATGTTTTCTAATTGTGTTTATATTTTTCATTATAAAATACAAATTAGTGAAAAGAAAAAGCTAATAAATACTGATAATCATATCCTTTAAAATGAATGACCTAATAACATTATAATCTATAGGCATTCTGAGTTTCTATTTGCTTTTTGGTGTTTATTTTATTCTATTTTTTACATAAATGAGATCACACTTTTCATTTTGCTTTATCTTATTGTTTTCCACTTCACAAGTCACAAAGATCATTCATGTCATTAAATATTTGTTTCTACTAAATAACTTTTAATGACTGCATAGTATTTTATTCCTTTTGTTAATGTCCTCAAATATATCCAATCAAACCCTTATTTGGGACATTTAGGGTATTTCTAACTTGTCCCTGTTATAACCAATACTGCAGTGAATATTGTAATACACATATTTTTGTGTTATAAACAATACTGCAATTGATATTCTAATACACATATTTTTGTATACGCTTATTTTGTATATTTTTGTATTTTGTATTTATTTTTTTTGTTTTTTGTTTTTTTTTTTAAGATTTTATTTATTTATTCACGAGAGACACACAGAGAGGCAGAGACATAGGCAGAGGGAGAAGCAGGCTCCATGCAGAAAGCCTAATGTGGGACGACTTGATCCTGGAATTCCAGGATCTCTCCCTGAGTCAAAGGCAGATGCTCAACTGCTGTTCATTTTTAATTAAATTTCTATAAGTGGGTGTTCTGAGTCAAAGAATATGAGTATTCTTAAGACTTTGGGTACATATTTCCATACTTGTCACTAGAAAGACTCTATGGGGTAAAATTCTTGCCAGCAATGTATGGGAGCATCCATTTCATTCATCACTGGAATGATACTTTCAAAATAGTGTCAGTAATTTTTAAATATTAATTGATCTGGGGACAGACATGTGGTATATACTCCAATACCAAACCATTATCCAGGTGAATATGTGAAGTGAATTGAAAAGCAACATGGGTCAGCATGTAGAAACACATAAAGAATAGTTCATCTTTATACCCTAAGGTAATCCAACTTTATTCAAAGTTAGTGAGTAAGAATCATATAACCCTGGAAGCTTCCAAGGGGCTGGTTTACCATTGGGTCATTTACCAGGTGATTCAGTGTCACCCATTCCAGTGTCACCATTCCAATTGCCTATTCCAGAATGCATATACTGTAGCAGATGTTTAGAGTTGAAGATTTCTCTCTGCGTTGTTCATGAAATTTTTATTGCAGAATACCTAACATACTTGCTAAATATCCTTAGGGTACTCTTGTGACTCACATCTTTTTTTAATATTTTATTCATTTATTCATGAGAGATAGATAGAGATAGAGATAGATAGAGATAGAGATAGAGATAGAGATAGAGATAGAGAGAGAGAGAGAGAGAGAGAAAGAAGCAGAGACACAGGCAGAAGGAGAAGCAGGCTCCATGCAGGGAGCCTGACATGGGACTTGATCCTGGGTCTCCAGGATCAGGTCCTGGGCTGAAGGCGGCGCTAAACTGCTGAGCCACCTGGGTTACTTCTCACATCTTTTTAAATACTGTCTGTCCAACGAAAACATTCTATTAAATCTGATTTCACATAATAAATATAGCCTCCAAAAAATTAAATCCTCCAAAATCTTATTGCACTAATCTATCCTACATTTGATTATGATTCTTTTAAAAACTTCAGATAAACCTTAATCAATGCCTGACTATTGCTTGTATTTTCAATTTCATATTAAGTAGGAGGTTGTTATTTAATACACCTAACTTTAGAGTAGTGGATTGAACAGTGCCCCCCTCCCCCATTCTATCCAAAACCTTGGGATGTGACCTTATTTGGATAAGGTCTTAGCAGATGTGATTTGTTTAGGATCTCTAGATGAAATAATTTGAGATTTAGTGTGGCCCCTAAATCCAATGACTAGAGTCTTTATAGAAGCAGACAAGACACAGAGACACAAAGGAAAATATCAAGAGAAGACAGCGGCAGACAGAGTGAAGTATCTACAAGTCAAGGAATGCCAAGACTTATCAGCAACCACTAGGAGCTAGGAGACAGGCATGGGATGGTTTCTTTCTCAGAACCTTCAAAAAGAACCACTCTTGCTAACATCTTGATTTTGGACTTCTGACCTCTTCAGCTATGACAGAATAAATTTTTGTTGTTATAAGCCACCCTACTTGTGATACTTTGTTACAGCAATCCTAGGAAATGAATATATTTAGATAGTTCCTTAATTTAACAATTTTGTTAATTCATTTGCATTAATTCTCTTTGTCTATGCCTGCAATATTTTCATCTTTTCCATTGGTCTATCACTTGAGAATATGCTACATTGATTAGCAATAGATGCTAATGACAACTTACTACATTCTGATGGCAATTAATACTTAGGGCTGTGCAGATGAGACTATCTCAGCTTTCACCCTGACTGCCAAAGAAAAAATACTTCCCTGCAAATCAATTCATGATTTGTTGCATATCTGAAAGTGCCTTCTAACAGTCTTGAAATGTATCTTATAAAACAAAACAAAAGAAAGAAAGAAGAAAGAAAAAATACAATGACATTCTCACAATGAACTTGCAGAAAAATGTTTCCCCTTACCATTTTGGCATATCTCTAAACTGAATTCTTTTTCTTATTGCTCCTCCTTTCAATTTCACTAAATTTTGTGTGAGAGCACAAAAGCATGGCAGTGTCTCTAATGTTTACTTAGCTCCAAGTATAAAGCCGAGCTCTGGTTTGATTAGTTAGATATATATGATAATACTTAATGCTGAGAAATATTTTTCAGTGGAGAATCTGAAGGAGAATTTTGTTTTAATGTTTTAATGTAAGGCAAGATTGTAGTGTTATTTCTTTTCTACTTTCATACTTACCTTGTTACATATCATCATAACCATCATAGTTGCAGTTTGAACCTCTGTGACACAAGCCCCATGTTAATACCTACATCATATGAATACTATAAAGTGCCTGTAAAATGAAACCTTTTATTTATTTATTTTTAAAGATTTTATTTATTTATTCATGAGAGACACAGAGAGAGAGAGAGGCAGAGACACAGGCAGAGGGAGAATCAGGCTCCCTGGGTGTGTGGGGGGTGATTCAGGCAGGACTCAATCCCAGGACCCAGGGATCATGACCTGAGCCAAAAACAGACACTCAACCACTGAACCACCCAGAAACCCCAAAAAAGCAACTTTATGAAGAGAACAAGAATCTACAAAGACTCTGGGTCTAAAATATCTTCCTTAGTCAGCAATAAAGTTTATAACTTAAAGCATTATGTTTTATTCATCTACATTACTAATAAATAAGAAGATCTCTAGTTATAATAAAGAAAAAATCATAAATGATGCTACTATGCTATATTAATGGTCTGTTGCAATCTAACAAATAACTCTAATATTCAGTGGCTTAAAACAACAAACATTTCTTATTATACTTTTTCTGTGGGTCGGTAATCCAGGTGTGCCTCATCTGGGTTTGTCTGACTCAGGGCTCTCACAAGACTGTAGTCAAGTTATCAGTAGAGGCTGCAGTCATCTCAAGGGGTGATAGGATGTATTTACTTCCAAACATACATAACTTTTAAAAGGCTGCAGGTCTTAAGTGGATGTTGGATGGAGACAGCAGTCCCTTGCCACATGGAACTCTCCATAGGGAAGCTCAAAACAATGCAACTGTCCTCCCTCAGAGTGAGTGATCAAGACAAGAAGACAGTAAGAGAGCAAGAGAGGGAACAAAAGGATGCAATCTCTTGGTAACCTTTTCTCATAAGTGACGTCTCATCACTTGGCCGTATTCTATTGTTTAAAAGGGAATCATTGGGACACCTGGGTAGCTCAGCGGTTGAGTGTCTGCCTTCGGCTCAGGGCGTGATCCGGGATCCAGGATGGAGTCCCACATCGGGCTCCTTGCATGGAGCCTGCTTCTCTCTCTGCCTGTGTCTCTGTCTCTCTCTCATTGTCTCTCATGAATAAATAAATAAAATCTTTAAAAAAATAAAAGGGAATCATGAGTTTGTTTCGAAACTCATGAGGAGAATGAAGACACAAAAGCAAGAATATTTAAAAGCAAGATTCATCTTAGAAGCTGCTTACCACATATGGCTGGAATATTGTCACTGAATGAAAGAACTGAAGATGCTCTCAAAAGCCATTAGATTGCTAAATATAACTGTATGACTATTTTAAGAGCTTCTGTATCTAAATTATTAAAAATATTGTGATATGGTCAACTTTATATTCTAATGAAAACTACATATTTCTTGACTTTTTTGTTCTGGTATAGGACATGTTGAATTGTCTTTCAGAGATTTTGAATAAATAAAGCCTGAGTTGTCAAGTATTGCTTATTGCCAGATACGTTATTACACATTTAAAAAGATGGAAATTTCTCAGTCCCGTAAGGATGCTGATTCCTAGAGAGAACTTTTTTTTTTTTTTTTTAGAGAGAGAACGTTTTTAAGATTGGAAGATATCAATTAGGTCAATCAAAGGGATGAGCAAACCATCCTGAGTTAAAGTTTTTAATTATCAGAGAAATGCAATATTATGAAATTCATTATTTCATTTTTGGCTCAAATCTTAGTTTTCATGGAAAATAAATCATGAACATAGCCTCTGGAGTTTTCATAACAATGTGTACATTTTGGCCAGAAGCTCATTTAACTTGGCAAATGACAAAATTGCCATAGAGGTTTTTTTTAATAAAATTATGTTTTATTGGTGTTTAATTTGCCAACATATAGAATAACACCCAGTGCTCATCCCATCAAGTGCGCCCCTCAGTGCCCATCACCCAGTCACCCCCATCGCCCGCCCACCTCTCTTTCTACCACCCCTAGTTCATTTCCCAGAGTTAGGAGTCTCTCATGTTTTGTCTCCCTTTCTGATATTTCCCACTCATTTTTAAATAAATTTACTTTTTATTGGTGTTCAATTTACCAACATACAGAATAACACCCAGTGCTCATCCCATCAAGTGCCCCCTCAGTGCCCGTCACCCATTCACCTGCACCCCCCACCCTCCTCCCCTTCCACCACCCCTAGTTCGTTTCCTAGAGTTAGGAGTCTTTATGTTCTGTCTCCGTTTCAGATATTTCCCACACATTTCTTCTCCCTTCCCTTATATTCCCTTTCACTATTATTTATAATCCCCAAATGAATGAGAACATATAATGTTTGTCCTCCAAATGACTTACTTCATCAGCATAATACCCTCCAGTTCCATCCACGTTGAAGCAAATGGTGGGTATTTGTCCTTTCTAATAGCTGATTAATATTCCATTGTATACATAAACCACATCTTCTTTATCCATTCATCATTCGATGGACACCGAGGCTCCTTCCATAGTTTGGCTTTTGTGGACATTGCTGCTACAAACATCGGGGTGCAGGTGTCCCAGCATTTCATTGCATCTGTATCTTTGGGGTAAATCTCCAACAGTGCAATTGCTGGGTCGTAGGGCAGGTCTATTTTTAAATCTTTGAGGAACCTCCACACAGTTTTCCAGAGTGGCTGCACCAGTTCACATTCCCACCAACAGTGTAAGAGGGTTCCCTTTTCTCCCCATCCTCTCCAACATTTGTGGTTTCCTGCCTTGTTAATTTTCCCCATTCTCACTGGTGTGAGGTGGTATCTCACTGTGGTTTTGATTTATATTTCCCCGATAGCAAGTGATGCGGAGCATTTTCTCATGTGCATGTTGGCCATGTCTATGTCTTCCTCTGTGAGATATTTGTTCATGTATTTTGCCCATTTCATGATTGGATTGTTTGTTTCCTTGGTGTTGAGTTTAAGAAGTTCTTTATAGATCTTGGAAACTAGCCCTTTATCAGTTCAGAAAACTGATTCAGAAATACAATTATAAAGCTACTGATGGCTATAGAAAACAGCATGAAGGATTCAAGAGATTTCATGACTGCAGAATTTAGATCTAATCAGGCAGAAAATAAAAATCAATTGAATGAGATGCAATCCAAATTAGAAGTCCTTATGACGAAGGTTAACAAGGTGGAAGAACGAGTGAATAGAAGACAAGTTGATGGTAAAGAGGGAAACTGAGGAAAAAAGAGACAAACAATTAAAAGACCATGAAGATAGATCAAGGGAAATAAATGACAGCCTGAGGAAGAAAAATCTATGTTTAATTGGGGTTCCCAATGGCACCGAAAGGGCCAAAGGCCCAGAATATGTATTTGAACAAATTCTAGCGGAAAACTATCCTATCTTGGAAGGGAAACAGGCATTCAGATCCAGGAAATAGAGAGATCCCCCCTAAAATCAATAAAAACCATTCAACACCTCGACATTTAATAGTGAAGCTTGCAAATTCCAAAGATAAAGAGAAGATCCTTAAACCAGCAAGAGAAAAGAGATCCCTAACTTATATGGGGAGAAATATCACAATAACAGCAGACCTCTCCACAGAGACCTGGCAGGCCAGAAAGGGCTGGCAGGATATATTCAGGGTCCTAAATGAGAAGAACATGCAACCAAGAATACTTTATCCAGCAAGGCTCTCATTCAGAATGGAAAGAAAGATAAAGAGCTTCCAAAACAGGCAGGAACTGAAAGAATATGTTACCTCCAAACCAGCTCTGCAAGAAATTTTAAGGGGGACTCTTAAAATTCCCCTTTAAGAAGAAGTCCAGTGGAATAATCCACCAAAACAAGGACGGAATAGATATCATGATGACACTAAACTCATATCTTTCAATAGTAACTCTGAACGTGAACAGGCTTAATGACCCCATCAAAAGGCGCAGGGTTTCAGACTGGATAAAACAGCAGGACCCATCTATTTGCTGTCTACAAGAGACTCATTTCAGACAGAAGGACACCTACAGCCTCAAAATAAAAGGTTGGAGAACCATTTACCATTTAAATGTTCCTCAAAAGAAAGCAGAGGTAGCCATCCTCATATCAGATAAACTAAAATTTACCCCGAAAACTGTAATGAGAGATGAAGAGGGACACTATCTCATACGTAAAGGATCTATCCAACAAGAGGACTTAACAATCCTCAATATATATGCCCCGAAACACTCGTAAAACAATCAATGTGATTCATCATATCAGCAAGAGAAAAACCAAGAACCATATGATCCTCTCATTACATGCAGAGAAAGCATTTGACAAAAGACAGCATCCATTCCTGATCAAAACTCTTCTCAGTGTAGGAATAGAGGGAACTTTCCTCGACATCTTAAAAGCCATCTAAGAAAAGCCCACAGCAAATATCATTCTCAATGGGGAAGCACTGGGAGCCTTTCTCCTAAGATCAGGAACAAGACAGGGATGTCCACTCTCACCACTGCTATTCAACATAGTATTGGAAGTCCTAGCCTCAGCAATCAGACAACAAAAAGACATTAAAGGCATTCAAATTGGCAAAGAAGAAGTCAAACTCTCCCTCTTCGCCTATGATACTCTACATAGAAAACCCAAAAGCCTCCGCCCCAAGATTGCTAGAACTCATACAGCAATTTGGTAGCGTGGCAGGATACAAAATCAATGCCCAGAAGTCAGTAGCATTTCTATACACTCACAATGAGACTGAAGAAAGAGAAATTAAGGAGTCAATCCCATTTACAATTGCACCCAAAAGCATAAGATACCTACGAATAAACCTCACCAAAGAGGTAAAAAATCTATACCCTAAAAACTATAGAACACTTCTGAAAGAAATTGAGGAAGACACAAAGAGATGGAAAAATATTTCATGCTCATGGATTGGCAGAATTAATATTGTGAAAATGTCAATGTTACCCAGGGCAATTTACACGTTTAATGCAATCCCTATCAAAATACCATGGACTTTCTTCAGAAAATTAGAACAAATTATTTTAAGATTTGTGTGGAATCAGAAAAGACCCCGAATAGCCAGGGGAATTTTATTTTATTTTATTTTATTTATTTATTTTTTTTTTAGCCAGGGGAATTTTAAAAAAGAAAACCATATCTGGGGCCATCACAATGCCAGATTTCAGGTTGTACTACAAAGCTGTGGTCATCAAGACAGTGTGGTACTGGCACAAAAACAGACACATAGATCAGTGGAACAGAATAGAGAACTCAGAAGCAGACCCTGAACTTTATGGCCAACTAATATTCGATAAAGGAGGAAAGACTATCCATTGGAAGAAAGACAGTCTCTACAATAAATGGTGCTGGGAAAATTGGACATCCACATGCAGAAGAATGAAACTAGACCACTCTCTTTCACCATACACAGAGATAAACTCAACATGGATGAAAGATCTAAATGTGAGACAAGATTCCATCAAAATCCTAGAGGAGAACACAGGCAACACCCTTTTTGAACTCGGCCACAGTGACTTATTGCAAGATACATCCACGAAGGCAAAAGAAACAAAAGCAAAAATGAACTATTGGGACTTCATCAAGATAAGAAGCTTTTGCACAGCAGAAGAAACAGTCCACAAAACTGAAAGACAACCTACAGAATGGGAGAAGATATTTGCAAATGACGTATCAGATAAAGGGCTAGTTTTCAAGATCTATAAAGAACTTCTTAAACTTAACAGCAAAGAAACAAACAATCCAATCATGAAATGGGCAAAAGACCTGAACAGGAATCTCACAGAGGAAGACAAAGGCATGGCCAACAAGCACATGAGAAAATGCTCTGCATCACTTGCCATCAGGGAAATACAAATCAAAACCACAATGAGATACCACCTCACACCAGAGAGAATGGGGAAAATTAACAAGGCAGGAAACCACAAATGTTGGAGAGGATGCGGAGAAAGGGGAACCCTCTTACACTGTTGGTGGGAATGTGAACTGGTGCAGCCACTCTAGAAAACTGTGTGGAGGTTCCTCAAAGAGTTAAAAATAGACCTGCCCTACGACCCAGCAATTGCACTGTTGGTGATTTACCCCAAAGATTCAGATGCAATGAAATGCCGGGACACCTGTACCCCGATGTTTATAACAGCAATGTCCACAGTAGCCAAACTGTGGAAGGAGCCTCAGTGTCCATCGAAATATGAATGGATAAAGAAGATGTGGTTTATGTATACAATGGAATATTTCTCAGCCATTAGAAATGACAAATACCCACCGTTTGCTTCAACGTGGATGGAACTGGAAGGTATTATGCTGATGAAGTAAGTCATTTGGAGGACAAACATTGTATGTTCTCATTCATCTGGGGAATATAAATAATAGTGAAAGGGAATAGAAGGGAAGGGAGAAGAAATGTGTGGGAAATATCAGAAAGGGAGACAGAACGTAAAGACTCCTAACTCTGGGAAACGATCTAGGGATGGTGGAAGGGGAGGAGGGCGGGGGCTGGGGGTGAATGGGTGACGGCACTGAGGGGAGCACTTGACGGGATGTGCACTGGGTGTTATTCTGTATGTTGGTAAATTGAACACCAATAAAAAAATAAACTTATTATTAAAAAAATAAATAAAATAAAATGTGTTTTAATCAAGTAATCCCCTGCTAAGAAAAAAGCCACACGTTTACGATGTCATTATTTAGAACAAAAATCAATAAGATAGAAAAAACGTAAAAATAAGCTTTTTGAAGGTACAAATTTGATGGAATTAATATGTTAGCCTTTGAAGATAATATGTGTGTACTTGTGTTTAGTCAATATTTGGCAGACAAAAATAATAAGTAATAGTAAATAAAAAATATTTAGTATTTCTTCTAATATACTGAACCTCCCTTTTTAATTTGAGTAATTGACTACATAAGAAAGTCAGGAAAGATAAGCCAAATTAGGATCCAAATGGACACTGAATTGCTTTATCATTGTTGTCTGTATTGATAAATAACCAAGTGTCCGGGCAGCCCGGGTGGCTCAGTGGTTTAGCACTGCCTTCTGCCCAGGGCCTGATCCTGGACACCCAGGATCAAGTCCCGCCTTGGGCTCCCTGCTTCTTGGAGCCTGCTTCTCCCTCTGCCTGTGTCTCTGCCTCTCTCTCTCTCTCTCTCTCATTAATAAATAAATAAAATCTTAAAAAAATAACCAAGTGTCAGAGAAAGACAATAAAAAAGTATACCACTCAATAAATAATCACATTTTGTTCCCTTGTCTTTTTACCTCAACTACTAAGATCAGATTATTGAACTCTTCAACTATACTTGTGGATCTGCCTATTCTCCATTTTTATCATTTTTGTGTATGTTTTCAAACCTTTCTATTATTGGAAGAATGAATATTTAAGGCTTTATATATCCTTGATGAATTAATCTTTTTTATTCTTATAAAATGTGCATCTCTATCACTGGTAGCATTCTTTGCTCTGAAGTCTACTTTGTTCAATATCAGTATATAGCTCCAGTTTTCTTTCAGTGTTTACATGATACATATATCTATTCTTTTGCTTTCAACTTCTGTCATCATGTTTAAAGTTGATTTCTTATAGATGGCATATTGGCAGATCTTAGACTTTTTATCTAATTTTTAAATCTGTTTTTAATTTTTAAATTTAAATTCAATTAGCCAACATATAGTACATCATGAATTTCATATGTAATGTTTAATAATTTATCAGTTGTGAATAACACCTAGTGCTCATCACATCACATACCCTCCTTAATGCCCATCACCCTGTTACCCTATTCCCCCAACCACCTCACCTCCAGCAACTCTCAGTTTTGTTTTCAATAGTTAAGAGTCTCATGGTTTGTCTCCCTCTCTGATTTCATCTTATTTTATTTTTCCCCCCTTTCCCCTATGATCCTGTATTATTTGTTTCAGAGTGGGGGTCTGTGATTCATCATCCATATATGATAATTCACTTTCTCTGATTGATTTACTTCACTCAGCTTTAATACCCTCCAGTTCCATCCACATTGATGTAAATGGTAAGTAATTCATCCTTTCTGATGGCTGAGTAATATTCTATTATCTTTTTTTAGAAGATTTTATTTGAGAGAGAGAGAGCAAGCATGAGCAGGGGGAGGGGCAGAAGAAGACAGAGAAACAGGCTCCCCACTGAGCAGGGGAGCCTGATATGGGGTTCTATCGCAGAACTCTGGGATCATGACCTGAGCTGAAGGCAGACACTTAGCCAACTGAGCCACCCAGAGAGGCACCCCTCCATTGTCTTTTAATTAGAATTTTAAACCATTTATATTTTTCTTGTGTTTGGGTTTACATCTATCATCTTGCAATTTATTTTTATTTTTTGTATGTTATTTGTTCTTTTTGGCTTTATTATCTTCTTTTGCATAATTTGGGATTTAAAAATTTGGGATCCCTGGGTGGTGCAGCGGTTTGGTGCCTGCCTTTGGCCCAGGGCGCGATCCTGGAGACCCAGGATCGAATCCCACATCGGGCTCCCGGTGCATGGAGCCTGCTTCTCCCTCTGCCTGTGTCTCTGCCTCTCTCTCTCTCTCTGTGTGACTACCATAAATAAAAAAAAATTTAAAAAAATTAAAAAAAAATAAAAATTAATTCCATTTTATCTCCTCTGTTTACTTATTAGTGTTATCTCTTTGGTTTAAAATGTAGTGGCTCAGTTGGTTGAACATCTGACTCTTGCTTTCAGCTTAGGTCATAATCTCAGGTTCATGAAACCAAACCTTGTGTGGTGTTTGTGCTCAATTGGGAGTCTGGTTGAGATTCTCTGTCTGCCCTTCCCCTGTTTGCACACTCTCTCTCTAAAATAAATAAATAAATCTTTAAAAACAAATGAAATAAAATGTAGTGGTTGCTCTAACATTTACAATATCTATTTTTATTTTATTTCATATATTTAAATTATATCATTCTTGAAGCTTATTATATTACAACTCCTAGCAAAGCACTTGACATACAGTAAGTAGGTGGTCAATAAACATTTGTATAGTCCTCAGTTGGCATTAACCTTTCTAAAATCATTCTTTCTATGCCTTATTCCCCCTATCTCATAAATAAATTTTCCATAATGAGCCTTCTTTCACTAAATTTACAGCTTTCTAAACATATAACCGCCGACTAGTTACTTGATTGAATCTCATTTTTCTTATTCCATAATGAAGACAATTGCTACCTCCTGAGTTGGCACAAGGATTAAATGGAATAATATGTGAAGACATCTAGGGCATACTAGGCACTCACTTAATGTCAGATTCATTTTTCTTAGGCTTTGGGCAAAGAATTGTTTCCTTTTTCATCATATTTAGATTATTTTAGTAAAGGTGAAGCTATAATTAGGAAGTTTTAATCATACACTTTTAGGGGACAAACATGTCTTTTGCTTTTGCTTTCGTCTTCAACTTTGTTTTCCTTTTCCTTGTGCCATCTATCTTTTTAAAATCTTATTTATGTATTTATTTATTTGACAGAGGGAGAGAGTACAAGTAGGGGCCACAGAGGGAGAGGGAGAAGCAGGTACCCTGCTGAGCAGGGATCCTGATACAGGGCTCTATCCCAAGACCCCAGGACCCCAGGATCATTATCTGAGCAGAAAGCAGAGGCTTACCTGACTGGGCTACCCAGGAACCCCTTCCCTGTGCCAACTAGAAACATCATTCATTTCTCAATTACTAAGCATTATGTATTATTCTCTTTATTTTTTTCAAAGATGTATTCATTCATTCATTCATTCATTCATTCAGGAGAGACACACAGAGAGAGTCAGAGACATAGGCATAGGGAGAAGCAGAGAGCCCAATGTGGGACTCAATCCTGGAAACCAGGATCATGCCCTGAGCTGAAGGCAGACACTCAACCACTGAGCCACCCAGGCATCTAGTGTGTTATTCTCTTTATATCAGCTATTTAGTTCCTAAATAATTGTAAATAGCAACACCAAAATCTAACTTATATATAACAATAGCAAGTAACTTTTATGAATCTAGAATGACGGAATAGTAATTCTACTGAATTTTTCTGGGTTAGCTGCATAGTCTTCTGGTTTCAGCTAGACTTGCACACATGGGTGGGAGTTGGCTGGTTGTTAAGTGATTTAGAATAGCCTCGCTTAGAAAAACTGGAGTGATTCTATGTTTTTCAACTCCAGCAGGTTAACTTGGACATGTTCTCATAGTAATTGCAGAATCCAAGAACAAGTAAATCCAATCACACAAACAGTTTTCAAGCCTAATTTTGCATCACAATTTATTAACATCTTGTTGACCAAAGCTGGTCATATCACCAAAACCAGTGTTAGAGAAAAATGATACATGCAAGGGGTATTTGACATGTAAGGGATATAGGTACTGAATGAGATAAAGATTAGGGGTTTCTAAATCTTACACTCAGTGTTGGGTACTAGGGACACAAAGTGCAGTGAGATGCCATCCTTATCCCCAAGGAGCAGGGCTCCGAGTCTACAGGATGAGAGGCACACACATGTAAACAAGTAAGTACAGCCATATTTAATGATGTTTTAATAGAATTCCATACATGGAACACTGGCTGGTATGAAGATTCTCTCCAGGAGGAGAGAGAAAAGAATGGATATGAGGAATATCTTTATACATGTGATGTTTGATTAAGCTTCAAAAAGAAGTAGGTGTTATGACATGAGAACATCTTATTCTGGCATTTTGAGCCAGCTCAAAGGACAGTCTAGAATTCGCTCATTAAAGCAATTGTTCTGCAGACCATTAATGAGAATAAAAACGAAAGAAAAACCAAAATACTATTTAACTATTAAGAAATACTTTTTTTGCAATAGTCTCAAGTAATATATGACATATATGGGGTGTTATTTTTAATAAAATTTAATAAAATTTTCTTATTTATTTTTTGAAATATGATCAGTCAACTCAGTAGTAAAGCTTTGTTTTTCAGTTTTGAAACATTTATTTTGTGCACTTACAGAGTTTGGGGATTCAGAAATAGTTATTATAATATGTGCTTCTGCTATTTTCATCCTAGTCTCAAATCCAAGAAGTACTAAAAATGTCAAGTGGATTGATGAGAAATGAAATTAAGGAACTATTTTTGGCTAGATTATTAGGCCAGTTTTTAAAATGAAGAGATTCATATGACAATAAATTGTTTGCAATATTAATATCATGGAGTTTTAGATAATACTCAGCATATGATAGTAAATATAGTTAATTTAGAGGATCATCACTGTTTATTGAAAACTCATTTTATCCTAGATTTATAGATTCACATATTCCCAATTTTCACAAGTCCGTCCTAATCTCTCAACTAATTTCATGTCTCTATTAACCACCATCGAAGAGCTAATATTTTTATGTAAAAATAAACATAACTGACTACTTCCAAAAAGCTGACAAAAAAAGCTGTTGCAAATCAAGGTGGAATGTAATTAGTCTGTTGCCATTTAATAGCCAAGTCTAACCCTTCTAGCCATCACTAAACAAGAGAAGTTGTTGCTGGAGATAACAAATTAGAGTAATATGTAATGAATAGGGAAAATAAAGACTAGAAATTCTAGAATAAAACAATAAAAACTAAAACCTGGACCTAAAAGTTAATATTTATTTACTGACTATTCCCCAAAGACCTCATGCTCATTTATATATGGACTTAATATATGTGTATGTGTATAGTATACTATACATATTAATTGAAACTCAATGAGTGAATGAATGAATGCTGAATCTGTTGCCTTATTGTATTACTTGATTTAAGTGTTTAATGTATTTGCTATGTCACCCTAAGACAATTGTAACTTCATAATGCATTATACATATTTTTTTATTTTTCTATTCTAAATAAAAATCAATTGAAAGAGTCATACAAAAGACAATTTTGAGAAAAAGAAAAAATAATCCAAGGTAGAATGAAATCACTACTCTTTTTTGCATATTTTTTTTCTAATCCTTGCTTATATAAAAATATTTTACATGACTGAAATGATTTGGTATATCTAACTGTAAAATTTAAGAACTTAATACATTATAAATATTTCTATGTTTTAAGTTTTAATAGGGGCACAATATTCCATCATGTTAAGATACCATAATTTTATTCAACATGAATTTATTGGATAATCACAATGTACATTTATTCTATTATTTTATATGGAGAATATTTCCAGTTATTTTCTCTCATACATAATGCTGTAATCAACATGCTCATTTATATAGTTTATTGCATACAATGAAATATTTTTTTATTTTTATTTAATTATTTTTTATAAATTTATTTTTTATTGGTGTTCAATTTGGCAACATACAGAATAACACCCAGTGCTCATCCCATCAGTGCCCATCACCCAGTCATCCCCACCCTCCGCCCACCTCCCCTGCCACCACCCCTAGTTCGTTTCCCAGAGTAAGGAGTCTCCCATGTTCTGTCTCCCTATATGATATTTCTCACTCATTTTTTCTCCTTTCCCCTTTATTCACTTTCACTATTATTTATATTCCCCAAATGAATGAGACCATATAATGTTTCTCCTTCTCCGATTGACTTATTTCACTCAGCATCATACCCTCCAGTTCCATCCACGTCGAAGCAAATGGTGGGTATTTGTTGTTTCTAATGGCTGAGTAATATTCCATCATATACATAAACCATATCTTCTTTATCCATTCATCTTTCGAGGAACATGGAGGTTTCTTCCACAGTTTGGCTATTGTGGACATTGCTTCTATAAACGTTGGGGTGCAGGTGTCATGGCGTTTCATTGCATCTGTATCTTTGGGGTAAATCCCCAGCACTGCAATTGCTGGGTCATAGGGCAGGTCTATTTTTAACTCTTTGAGGAACCTCCACACAGTTTTCCAGAGGGGCTGCACCAGTTCACATTCCCACCAACAGTGCAAGAGGGTTCCCCTTTCTCCACATCCTCTCCAACATTTATGGTTTCCTGCCTTGTTAATTTTCCCCATTCTCACTGGTGTGAGGTGGTCTCTCATGGTGGTTTTGATTTGTATTTCCCTGATGGCCAGTGATGTGGAGCATTTTCTCATGTGCTTGTTGGCCATGTCTATGTCTTCCTCTGTGAGATTACTGTTCATGTCTTTTGCCCATTATATGATTGGATTGTTTGTTTCTTTGCAGTTGAGTTTAATAAGTTCTTTATAGATCTTGGATACTAGCCCTTTATCTGATACGTCATTTGCAAATATCTTCTCCCATTCAGTAGGTTGTCTTTGAGTTTTGTTGACTGTATCCTTTGCTGTGCAAAAGCTTCTTATCTTGATGAAGTCCCAATAGTTCATTTTTGCTTTTGTTTCTCTGGCCTTCATGGATGTATCTTGCAAGAAGTTACTGTCGCCAAAGCCTAAAGGGGTGTTGTCTGTGTTCTCTTCTAGGATTTTGAGGGATTCTTGTCTCACATTTAGATATTTCATCCATTTTGGGTTTATCTTTGTGTATGGTGCAAGAGAGTGGTCTAGTTTCATTCTTCTGCATGTGGATGTCCAATTTTCCCAGCACCATTTATTGAAGAGACTGTCTTTCTTCCAATTGATAGTTTTTCCTCCTAAGTTGAATATTAGTTGACCGTAAAGTTGAGGGTCCACTTCTGGATTCTCTATTCTGTTCCATTGATCTCTATGTCTGTTTTTGTGCCAGTACCACACTGTATTGATGACCACAGCTTTGTAGCACAATGTGAAATCTGGCATTGTGATGCCCCCAGATCTGGATTTCTTTTTTAAAATTCCCCTGGCTATTCGGGGTCTTTTCTGATTCCACACAAATCTTAAGATGATTTGTTCCAAGTCTCTGAAGAACGCCCATGTTATTTTGATAGGGATTGCATTAAATGTGTAAATTGCCCTGAGTAACATTGACATTTTCACATTATTAATTCTTCTAATCCATGAGCTTGGGATATTTTCCAATCTCTTGTGTCTTCCTCAATGTCTTTCAGAAGTGTTCTGTAGTTTTTAGGGTATATCTCCATTACCTCTTTGGTGAGGTTTATTCCTAGGTATCTTATGCTTTTGGGTGCCATTGTAAATGGGATTGACTCCTTAATTTCTCTTTCTTCAGTCTCATTGTTAGTGTATAGAAATGCTACTGACTTCTGGGCATTGATTTTGTATCCTGCCACACTGCCCAATTGCTGTGTGAGTTCTAGCAATCTTGGGGTGGAGTCTTTTGGGTTTTCTATGTAGAGTATCATGTCACTGGTGAAGAGGGAGAGTTTGACTACTTCGTTGCCAATTTGAATGCCTTTAATGTCTTTTTGTTGTCTGACTGCTGAGGCTAGGACTTCCATGTTCCATGTTGAATAGCAGTGGTGAGAGTGGACATCCCTGTCTTGTTCCTGATCTTAGGGGAAAGGATCCCAGTGCTTCCCATTGAGAATTATATTTGCTATGGGTTTTTCGTAGATGGCTTTTAAGATGTTGAAGAATGTTTCCTCTATCCTTATGCTCTGAAAAGTTTTGATCAGGAATGGATGCTGTAGTTTGTCAAATGCTTTCTCTGCATCTATTGAGAGGATCCTATGGTTCTTGTTTTTACTCTTGCTGATACCATCAATCACATGGATTGTTTTACAAGTGTTGAACCAGCCTTGCATCCCCGGGATAAATCCTACTTGGTCATGGCGAATAATCTTCTTAATGTATTGTTGGATCCTATTGGCTAGTATCTTGTTGAGAATTTTTGCACCCATGTTCATCAGGGATATTGGTCTATAATTCTTTTTGGTGGAGTCTTTGTCCGATTTTGGAATTACGGTGATGCTGGCCGCACAGAACGAGTTTGGGGGTATTCCATCTCTTTTTATATTTCCGAACAGCTTTAGTAGAATAGGTATGGTTTCTTCTTTAAACGTTTGATAGAATTCCCCAGGGAAGCCATTAGGCCCTGGACTTTGGTGCCTTGGGAGGTGTTTGATGACTGCTTCAATTTCCTTCCTGATTTTTGGCCTGTTCAGGTTTTCTATTTCTTCCAGTTCCAGTTTTGGCAGTTTGTGGTTTTCCAGAAATGTGTCCATTTCTTCGAGAATGCCTAATTTATTGGTGTATAGCTGTTCATAATAAGTTTTTAAAATCATTTGTATTTCTTTGGTGTTGGTGGGGATCTCTCCTTTCTCATTCATGATTTTATTAATTTGAGTCTTCTCTCTCTTCTTTTTAATGAGGCTGGCTAATGGTTTATCTATCTTAATAATTCTTTCAAAGAACCAACTCCTGGTTTTGTTGATCTGTTCTACAGTTCTTCTGGTCGCAATTAAGTTGAGTTCTGCTGGAATCTTTATTAACTCTCTTCTTCTGCTGGGTGTAGGATCTATTTACTGTTTTTTCTCCCACTCCTTTAGGTGCAAGATTAGCTTTTGTATTTGAGTTCCTTCCAGTTTTTGGATGGATATGTGTATTGTGATGTATTTCCCCCTCAGGACTGCTTTTGCTGTATCCCAAAGATTTTGAATGGTTGTATCTTCATTCTCAGGTTTCCATGAATCTTTTTAATTCTTCCTTAATTTCCTGGTTGACCCTTTCATCTTTTAGCAGGATGGTCCTTAACTTCCATGTGTTTCAAATCCTTCCAAACTTCTTGTTGTGATTTAGTTCTAATTTGAAAGCATTATGGTCTCAGAATATATAGGGGACCATCCCAATCTTTTGGTATTGTTTAAGACCTGATTTGTGACCCAGTATGTGGTATATTCTGGAGAAAGTTCCATGTGCATTTGACAGCAATGTGTATTCATTTGCATTTGGATGTAAATTTCTGTAGAGATCTGTGGAATTCATCTGGTCCAGTGTATCATTTAAAGCTCTTGTTTTTTTGGGATGTTGTGCTTAGAAGACCTATCGATTGTAGAAAGCGCTGCATTGAAGTCACCAAGTATAACTGTGTTATTATCTAAGTATGTCTTAACTTTGGTTATTAATTGATATACTTGGCAGCTCCCACATTCGGGGCATATATATTGATGCTTGTTAATTCCTCTTCTTGGATATTTCCTTTAAGTAGGATATAGTGTCCCTCTTCATCTCTCACTACAGTCTTTGGGATAAATTTTAGTTTATCTGATATAAGGATAACTACCCCTGCTTTCTTTTGAGGACCATTTGAATGGTACATGGTTCTCCAACCTTTTATTTTCAGGCCGTAGGTGTCCTTATGTCTATAATGAGTCTCTTATAGACAGCAAATATATGGGTCCTGCTCTTTCATCCAGTCTGACACCCTGCGCCTTTTGATGGGGTCATTAAGCCCATTTACGTTCAGCGTTACTATTGAACGATATGAGTTTAGTGTCATCATGATACCTATTCAGTCCCTGTTTTTGTGGATTGTTCCATTGGACTTCCTCTTTCTTTTACATAGTCCCCTTTAAAATTTCTTGTAGAACTTGTTTGATGGTCACATATTCTTTCAGTTCCTGCCTATCTTGGAAGCTCTTTATCTCTCCTTCTATTCTGAATGAGAGCCTTGCTGGATAAAGTGTTCTTGGCTGCATGTTCTTCTCATTTAGGACCCTGAATATATCCTGCCAGCCCTTTCTGGCCTGCCAGGTCTCTGTGGAGAGGTCTGCTGTTACCCTAATACTCTTCCCCATAAAAGAGATTTCTTGTCTCTTGTTGCTTTGAGGATCTTCTCTATAGCTTTGCAATTTGCAAGCTTCACTATTAAATGTTGAGGTGTTGAGGTGTTTTTATTGAATTTAGGGGGGATTTCTCTATTTCCTGGATCTGAATGCCTGTTTCCCTTCCCAGATTAGGAGAATTTTCAGCTATGATTTGTTCAAATACATATTCAGGCTTTCTGTCCCTTTCGGCACCCTTGGGAACCCCAATTAAACGTAGATTTTTCTTCCTCAGGCTGCCATTCATTTCCCTTAATCTATCCTCATGGTCTTTTAATTGTTTGTCTTTTTTTTCCTCAGTTCTCCTCCTTGCCATCAACTTGTCTTCTATGTCACTCACTCGTTTTTTTACCTCATTCACCCTCGTCGTTAGGACCTCTAGTTTGGATTGCATCTCATTCAATTGACTTTTAATTTCTGCCTGATTAGATCTAAATTCTGCAGTCATGAAGTCTCTTGAGTCCTTTATGCTTTTTTCTAGAGCCACCAGTAGCTTTATAATAGTGCTTCTGAATTGGCTTTCTGACATTTAATTGTAATCCAGATTTTGTAACTCTGTGGGAGAGAGGACTGTTTCTGATTCTTTCTTTTGAGGTGTGGTTTTCCTTCTAGTCATTTTGCTCAGTTCCGAGTGGCCAAAAACAGGTTGTATTGGGAAAAGGAGAAAAAGAGAGAAGTGAAAGAAGAAAATGAAAAAAAGAAATGATGAGAAGAAAGGAAAAAAAAGGGGGGGAAGCAAACAGAAATCAAAAAACAATAAACAAGGAGGAGTATCTTCTGATTCTGTATACTGTAAATCCCTGGACTTCCCCTGGAACTTTCCAGTACTGTTTGGTCAATAATTTGTTTTTCCCTTGTGCATCTAGCTGGTCTTTTGGGCGAGGGGCCCGCTGTGCTGATTTTCAGGTGTTAGCACTTGGGGGAGCTGCTCAGCCCCCACTTGGTGCAGAGCTCAGTGAAAGTTGTTTAACCTGTTTATCCTATGAGGCCACTGTGAAGTAGGGGTTGTTTACCCTGTGTGGCCCCAGGAGGAACAACAACAGTGGGGAGGCCAGCTCTCCATCTCTGGAGTGAGATCCCACACGAACTACTGCAGCTCTCAGTCTTTAGGGGCCTGAATGCTCCGGGGGCGGAGGCTGCTAATCTGCTCAGCTTGGGGCCACCCAGAGGCTCGAAGGTCGTTGCTGTCCTGTGCCCTCCTGGCTTCTGCCTGTCTCGGGGGGAGCGCCGGATCATGGGCTGTGTCCCCCGGCGCCCTGTGCTTCCCGGCCTGCGCTGCTGGAATCGCACCCTTGGGGCCGTGCCGCCCCCTCCCCGGGGAGCCTCCGCCCAGAGCCGCCTGCAAGGTCCTCCTGGGTCCAGCCTGGCGTGCACTGTATCCCTTTAGGGATCTCATCTGCGGGGTGTGGCCCGCTCTCCCCGGGGCTCAGGTGCTCTCTTTGTGCCCCTGGGTGCCTGAGGGCATCCCCGCCCCTCCTGGGATCCTGCTCCAACTCCCAGCTAGCGCCTTTCCATCAGGGAAGATTGGTGCAGCTCCTGCTTCTCCTGGACGGGGCTTTCCTGTCCTGGGGGCACTCGCTGGGGCCTTAGCCCAGCTCCTCGCGGGGCTCCTCCCCCTTGGATGCCTTTTTTTCTTTTTTTAAATTTTTTATATTTTTTTTCCTTTTTAAATTTTTTTCCTTTTTTTTCTTTATTTCTTTTTTCCCGTCTTAGTACCTTGATAGAAGCGTGAACTCTTCTCACTGTATCATTCCAGCTGTTCTCTCTTTAAATCTCAAGCTGAATTCATAGGTTTTCAGGATGATTTGAAGGTTAACTAGGTAATTTGGTGGGGACAGATGACTTGGGGATCCTACTGTTCCGCCACCTTGCCCCACCCACAGGATGTATTTTTATAACAAATTTTTATACCATCAACCTAGATATATGATAACATTTTCAGCACTAAGCACTATTATTTTTTAAATGTTGACAGCAGGGACACCTGGGTGGCTCGGCGGTTGAGCATGTCTTCAGCTCAGAGCATGATTCTGGGGTTCTGGTATTGAGTCCCACATTGGGCTCCCTGTGAGGAGCCTGCTTCTCCTTCTGACTATGTCTCTGCCTCTCTCTCTGTCTCTCATGAATAAATAAATAAATAAAATCTTTAAAAAATGTTGACAGCATAATATATATAGTTATATATAGTTATGCTCTCTACAGTGCCTAATACAGTGAATTGTTCTGCAGTAGTAAACACATATTAAATATATATAGCATGAATATGAGGTATATAACCCTTTGAAAAAGAGAAATGAGATGATAGCAAAGGAATTATATTAATATTCAGGGGAAGAAAATGATGTATAAAACAAAATATTTCAAAGAGAAATGTCCAACCATGAGAAATACACAATAATAAAGAAGAATGAAGAAATATCATTAACAACCATAGAGATATTACAAAAGTGAGATTAGAACAAAATTTTTAATGTATTTAAAGTGTCTAGAATAGTATCCGCCATGCTATACAATTGTTTGGTATTATTATAAACTTGACTGTATGTCTTAAGGTTTTAGTCCTCTTTAGAATCCTATGAAGTATTATACATGTTGATGCCATATTATTGATAGAAAAACTGAAGCTCAGAGCCATTAAGTAACTTGCTGTATGTATGTGGTAGATCCCAAGTTCTGAATTCAAAACCATACTTTTAATAACTGCACTAATCTGCTCATTGTGAAACAAAGTTGATGATTAGATAAGGGAAAGGACATATTGAAAGCAACATAGCACATTAAAAAGTGCAGAAATCAATAAAATGTGCAATGAAAATAGAATAATTTGGGAAGTTTACACCTGATAGTGTCAATCTCAGCAGAGTGTGATGACAATTCTCTAAGTAAACTAGATAGGTAGGTAAAAGATTTTAGTTTAAGAAGAAGGAAAGAGGTACTGAACAGCCACTGTGGGGAATGAATCATGGATTTAATTTCATTCAAGAAATATTTATTGAAGCCATACTATGAGTCAGACTTCAAGTTCTGGGATTAAAGCAGTAAAACACACATGCACACAAATTTCTTCCCTCATAAATTTTATATTATAAGGAACAAGGGCTAAAAAATAAGAAGCAGTCAATAAATACACACACACACACACACACACACACACACACATACACAGACACATCACAGGGTATGGCAATGGTGAAAGGTGCTAAAAAGGAAAAAATAAAGCAAAGAGTTTAAAGAATGCCAGTGGTTGTGGGGAAAGAGTTATATTTTGTGCAGGAGGATCATAGGTTTCTTAGATGATATATGAGCTTAAATCTGACAGAAATAAAAGCATGAATCATGCATATATTGGGGGAATATATTCCAAACAAAGAATAGCAAACACAAAATCCTCAAAGTGGGGATATGCTTCATATTTGCATGGAAGAGAAATAAGCCCAATGTGACAGAATGAATAAAAGGGAGATAGTAGGAGATGAACGCATAAAAGTTATGTTGAGAGTACAGTGGGTCACGGGGAGCCCTGTACATTATTGTAAAGGCATTTTACTCCAAGTGAGATTGAAGGCCATTGCAGGGGTTTGAGCATAGAAGTAACATGATCTTACTTATATATTGATATCACTGTAGTTGCTGTGTGAGAAGAGATGTGGTGGGAGAGGCAAAGGTAGAAGAAATAGCTATTCTAATAACTCCAGCAAGAGAATATGAGAATTTGGTTTAGGATAATGGTGGTAGAGATGAAGAGAAGTGAAAGGAATTAGGATATATTTCATAGGTAGGGTGGACCAGAACTGGTAAACTGGATCAAGCAAATGATGAAGAAATAAGTCTAGGATGATGGTTAAGTTTTCAGCTTAAGTAAATAAGTAGACAGTGGCATCAAATGCAAAGATAAGAAGAAGTGATGGAAGAGAAGATAGGTGCAGACTTCAAGAATTTAGTTTTACATATTGTGTAGTAAATGAGGTACTAGGCTTCCCTTGTGGGGTCTTTGAGAATCACTCCAACACAGCAGCAGAGATTTACCTCAGTCAATGAAATTAAAGAATTTATTATACTCACAGGTCCTAGAGAGAAAGGCACAGTATTCCTAAAAAGCCATGAAAAGTCCCTCAAAAGCCCAGTTTGGTTTTGACAGGCAAGAAGAGAATAGAGCAAGAACTCACAGGCAAATGCCTTTATTGAGGGTCATAGGTGTGTGGGAAGCATTCATATTGGGTAATGAATGTAACTATGTCAACATGGAAAGACGGAAAGGGGTAAAGTGGGAAAGTCATAACAAGACTTATTGCTGGAACACAGATATTGGGGATGAGTCTCAGAAAAGAGCACTGACTCCATAAAAAATCAAAACAAGCAGGGCAAGTGTAAATACTCAGAGAGTAATTGAGATAACAATAAGCAGCTTTTTATTAGGCATATATTAAGTTTAAGATAGCCATTACATCTCCATGTAATGGAGTTGTAGGGTAGATAGGTGGAAATATGAGTCTGGATTAGAACTGAAGTCTTGAGTGAAAATATTACATTAGGAGCTATCAGTGTATATGTGGTATTTAGAGTCAAAGTATGAGATTATTAAGGAAGTGGATGCAGACACAGAAAAGAAGAGGTCCCAAAGCTTCTGTACTGATTCCTGGAAAATCTAATGTTTAGAGTAGGGCTGGGCTTAAGGTAAAGCAAGTGAGGCATTCACTCTGGGCACAAAATTTAAGGGGGCATCAAAAAAAAAAACTCTACAATGAAGAAAAACAGTTTTAATGCAATATTTTTAAAAATGGAGATTAATTCAAAAAGAACATGAGAGACTCCTAACTCTGGGAAATGAACTAGGGGTGGTAGAAAGGGAGGTGGGTGGGGGGTTAGGGTGACTGGGTGATGGGCACTGAGGGGGGCACTTGATCGGATGAGCACTGGGTATTATTCTATATGTTGGCAAGTTGAACACCAATAAAAATAAATTTATAAAAAAAATCTTTAATGAACAAAATATCAAAATTATAAGTAAAGATAGGATCAGCATTACTGATTTTTCTCTTTGCTTCAAGCTTCAATATGATTTGGCAGGGCCCCAGTTCACAAGTCTGAAAGATGAGGAAGAAAAGACAAAGTATATTTAATGCTATCTTCACTTGACTGAGTTAAACTATAGAGGTGAGACATATACATACAGAAGAACATTTATGCTGTATTGGATCAGGTAAAATCTATTAAACCTAAGACATCAATAATCTTTAACTTTATAGTTTTGAAGCTTTAACAAGGGAACCTAAAGACTGATAAATTTTACCATCTAAAAACTTAAAATAGTATGTAGAAAAAGAAAACATTAATAGAATCAAGGGACAAATGAAAATTAAATCAATAGGGGAATGCAACATTTGTAGCAAACTTCCAGTTAAGAAATAAAGTCACAAAGGTTAAAAGTACGGCATAAAGAATATAATCAATAATATAATAACATTGTATGGTGACAGATGGTTACTACACTTAGGGCAGTGAGCACTGCACAATGTATAGAATTGTGAAATCACTATTGTACATTGGAAACTAATATAACATTGTATGTCAACCATACTTCAATAATAAAAATTTCAGGGATGCCTAGGTCGCTCAGTGGTTGGGTGACTGTCTTTGGCTCAGGGTGTGATCCCGAGGTCCTGGGATCAAGTCCGGCATCGGGCTCCCCACAGGGAGCCTGCTTCTCCTTCTGTCTGTGTTTCTTCCTCTCTGTATCTCTCATGAATAAATAAATAAAATCTTAAAAAAACCTTAAGAAAAAGTAATAAAAATTTTAAAAAATATACATAATATTTTTTAAATATTAAAAAATAAAGAGTTCTTACATAGGAAAAAAGTAAAGATGAATAGGTTATATATATCTTTCATATTTATTATGAAAATGTTTCATTTATTTCATTCATTTATTATGAGTATGTTTCATATTCAATAAATATGAAAGACATTTATGAAACCCATAGTATGCAAAGATAAATGGGCATTAATTTTCTTTGCAACATTTTTTATAATGGTTAAAAAAGTGAAACTCTCAAGGAATATGTTTGTGTATTTATGTATACACACATACATATACACACACCTATGGTACATACATACACACAAATTATATCTATAAACAGTGTATGATATATATTTAATGCATGTTTATAATATCCCTGATGAACACAGATGCAAAAATAATTAACAGGATACTAGCCAATAGAATCCAACAATACATTAAGAAGATTATTCACCATGACCATGTGGAATTTCTCCCTGGGATGCAAGAATGGTTCAATATGCATAAAGCAAACAACGCGATAGATCATATCAACAAGAGAAAAAACAGGAACCATATGTTCCTCTCAATAGATGCAGAGAAAGCATTTGACAATAGACAGCATCCATTCCTGATCAAAACTCTTCAGAGTGTAGGGATAGAGGGAACATTCCTCAGCATCTTAAAAGCCATCTACAAAAAGCCCACAGCAAATATCATTCTCAATGAGGAAACACTGGGAGCCTTTCCCCTAAGATCAGGAGTAAAACAGGGATGTCCACTCTCACCACTGCTATTCAACATAGTACTAGAAGTCCTAGCCTCAGCAATCAGACAACACAAAGATATAAAAGGCATTCAAATTGGCAAAGAAGAAGTCAAACTCTCCCTCTTCGCAGATGTTTATATTATATATACACAAATATGATATATAACATATATGTATATAAACATATAGGTACATAGAGAATATAGAAAAATAGGTAACCATTAAAAAGCTTGAATTAAGTCTATATGTGTGGATGAGAAAGGATACTGGGTAAAAAATCAAAGCTTATTACAGTCTATAAGTACATTACCATTCCCATAAATAAAATGATTGCATATATGCATTTAAACTGTTTAATTTAATCTGTGTAAGTAGGTACAAGAAATTTTAAGAGTCTTAACCTTAAGATTAAGACTAGAAACGAAAGAGGCTTTTATTTTTCATTATATCTGTCTGTGCTGTCTGAATTCTGTGTCAATGAGCATATAATATATCTTGTAAATGTCACAGGTAGTGGAATTATGAGATTTTTGTTTGTTTCTAAGATATAAAAGTAAATCTAATTCAAGTTTTTAAAATGTCATAGGTGACAAATTACTTGGGATAGAAATTGTGTTCCTCCTACTCTATGCCCAGGCTCCTGACTCAGGCATAGAATGGGCGTCTCATGTGGAGGGCTGGGGAGCTAGAACTCTACAGTAGCTGTGACAGAGTCACACCTGGGCTCTTCCTTGTCCCAAAGAGGCCCTTTGCAAGAATGAGGGATGGAAGAGGCTAGGGGTAGGGGCTCCGGCCCTCATAGATCCTGCTGTGTCATTGGCTTCAGTCTCTGCCCAGTAGTCCCATGGCACCCCATCTCTGGACTGAGCCTGCAGAGTTCCCACACCTGACTCCCTGAATCTGACTGCCTGCCCCCACCGCAGTCTTGCACATGGTAGGTGCTCTAACATCTGACACCAGCCCTATCTTCCTATGGAGCCCATCCCATTCCTCTGACCCTATTCTGCTGGGGGAGATTGAGGCCCATAGTACCCTTCATTCATTCAAAAATATGAGTATCCTACTATGTGCCAGGCTCTGTGGTGGGTGTTGAGAATACAAGACCGACCTGGTATGGTCTTTCTCCAACAAGGCTATTCTAAATTGAGCTGATATAAAAGATGTGTAGCACATAAATTACAAATAATAAAATACTCAGTACACTATTATCAGCTCTTTATAGCCACGTGTTATTCACATAATGCCTTTTTTGATGTTTTTGATAGATTCTTTTATTTGTAGCCCACTGTGGTTGTAATTCAACATTAACATGGCAAATGGAACTGCATCCCATTGCTGATAAGTTTTCCAGGGCTCCTGTAACAGATTACCACAAATTTGGTGGCTAAAACATCAGAAACATATTTTCTCACAGTTTGGAGGTCTGAAATCGAGATCATGGTCCAAACCATGCTCCTACTGGAGCCTCCAGCCCTTGCCTCTAACAGTTTCTGGTGGCATTCCTTGACTGTGGCCCTCTAACTCTGGTCTCTGCCTCCATGGCCACATGGCTGCCTCTTCTGCTTTGTACCAAGTCCTCTTCTGCCTGTCCCTCATTAGGACACTAGTGATTGGATTTAGGGCCCACCTGGAGGATCAAAAATAATCACATCCACAAGGTGAAAAAATGTACCAGTTCCAAGGGTTAGGATCTGAAATCTTTGGGGGTCACTCATCAGCCTACTACACTACTCTCTTCCCAATAAGTCTGTCATTAAATCTGGTACATGGCCTACTGATTTCTCAATGTTAGAGCAAACTGTGTTAATTGGATTGAAATCTCTTAGCCTCAGCACTATTAAATTTAATCTGCATTATTTTATCTGCTGATTTCTTAAATCTACACCTGTGCTGTCCAATATGGCAGCCACTGGACAGTTTGGCTATTGAACACTTGAAATGTGGCTGGTTTGAATTGAGATGTGCTTTAAGTGTCAAATACACACCAGAATTTGAAGTTAGTATGAAAAAAAAAAAGAATGTAAAATATATTAGTTACTTTATATTGATCATGTTGAAACGACAATATTTTGGACATACTGGGTTAAATAAAATACTTTAATTTAAAAAAAGGAGCTCCTTAGTTAAAAGGAACTATGATGCATGTGTGTCCTATAACTTGGTATATAAAAAACACGAGTTTACAAAATTGCTGTATTAGTGGATAAGGCTTTTCTTTACAATTAATTCACCATAGATTCATTCAAATAATCATAGAAAATTGTTTTGAATGATTTTCTTTTTAATAATTCAATTTATGTGTGAATCGAGTTGTAGTAGAAGCAATTTTAGTCATCTTAGGGATATATTGATTGCATAAATTAAGGTAGCTAATAAGACTTTACTTCTCCTGAGATAGGATTGCTCTAAAATGATACATTTCACATCAATACTGTAGTTTTGTCACAGCATTTGCATTTTGAGACTTAAATATTTTTATCAAATCTCTTTGAATGTAGTTTTAAAGTGATTTCAACATTTATGCTAATTTTTCTAATGTCCTAGGATGACAGGTTCTTTCTTGAAATTATAGTTTAATCTGGAAATAAGTTGTAGAATGATTTGATTTATAGATGTATACTTGATAACTAATTTTATTATGGATGAACTCAGATGTTACCGCTTTATGTTAAATATCAGGATACCACTTAATATCTGTATGGCCTTAGATAAATGACTTAGACTCTGTGCCTCAATTTTCTCAGTTGTAAAATGAGAATAACTGTCCATGATTCTTAGGCTTGTTGTGAGGATTAAGTGGTTTTGTGTATGTAAAGTGTCTGGAATAGTATGTGACATAAAGGAAGCACTAAATGCAGTAGTTATTGTATTTGCATGTGTATTATATACCCTTGTGAAGAAGTATAGGAAAACTTGGAAAAAAGAGACAAAAATTCAGAGAAAAACATGTATAGGAATGTGTATCTAGGGTTTTTATTAATAAACTACATTTAAGTTATGCCTTGTTGCTGTATAAAATAGACATAGGACTAGAGTGCTAAATTATGGAGGCAGCAGAGTGTTACACTAAATTAGGAGTCAATAAAAAAATGGAGTTTGGTTCACTTTGTCATTGTGCTCAAAGCTGTATAGCTTTGTACAAATAACATACCCTCACTGAGCTTGTTTCCTCATCTTTAAAATGCAAGGCACGTATTATGTTACACCAGCTTGCAATGTTCTTTCAGGCTCAAAATTATCCTAAGACTTAAGTAGTCATTGATTAGATAAACAATGCATGAAACTTACAGATAAGCATAGGTCTAGTGATATGTTAACATTGAATGGAAGTTGGAGAGTATGTATATATGTGTGTGTGTGCATGAGTGTGTACACATGCATGCCCACAATGCTTTGGGGAGATGGGTATGATGGATCAGTGCTGGGAACACTGTTCTTTCATAGTAATGTAGTAACTTGGAAGTTAAGTCTATCTAAATGAAGGATCAACTAATCAAAATTTATGAAACTTCAGGTCTACACTCTAATTACTTTTAATGAAATCTTCACTTCCATTTTTTTCCTTCTCTGTTTTTTACATTTGTAGATAAGTTTAGCATATGTCTTATCAAAGACTTTCTGAAGTAAAGCATAAAGAAAGGGCAGTTCATTCTTGTTATACTGTATCCGATTTATAAGGAGAGTTGTTTGAAGTCTTATATGTATCTCTCCCACATATAAAAAATATCAGTTTGGGGAGCTAACATAGGAAAAGAGAAAGAAAGAAAGAAAGAAAGAAAGAAAGAAAGAAAGAAAGAAAGAAAGAAAGAAAGAAAGAAAGAAAGAAGAAAGAGAAAGAAAGAAAGAAAGAAAGAAGAAAGAAAGAAGAAAAAAGAAAGAAAGAAAGAAAGAAAGAAAGAGAAAGAAAGAAAGAAAGAAAGAAGAAGAAGAAGAAGAAGAAGAAGAAGAAGAAGAAGAAGAAGAAGAAGAAAGGAAGGAAGGAAGGAAGGAAAGAAAGAAAGAAAAAAGAAAGAAAGAAAGAAAGAAGAAAAGAAAGAAAAGAAAAGAAAGAAAAGAAAAGAAAAGAAGAAAAGAAAAAGAAAAAAAGAAAAGAAAAGAAAAGAAAAGAAAAGAAAAGAAAAGAAAAGAAAAGAAAAGAAAAGAAAAGAAAAGAAAAGGAAAAAGAAATTCACATTGTTAAACAAACTAATTTAACCAGTCTGGCAGATGCCATTTCTTGATACAAACTCTCCCTGTGTAGATTATCAATGACCTTGATAGCAAATTAAACCAGCAACAGGGGGATCCCTGGGTGGCGCAGTGGTTTGGCTCCTGCCTTTGGCCCAGGGCGCGATCCTGAAGACTCGGGATCGAATCCCACGTCGGGCTCCCGGTGCATGGAGCCTGCTTCTCCCTCTGCCTGTGTCTCTGCCTCTCTCTCTCTCTGTGTGACTATCATAAATAAATAAAAAAAAATTAAACCAGCAACAGGTAATAATAAAACCTTTGAGATTGAAAGAAAGTGAAGCATCCACATTAATGAACTCTCCATTGCCAGAAGTCAGGGGGTATTTTCCAAAGCTTCCCATGCCCTGAACCAGTGTAGTATTCTAGTGACATAGCTATAGTACCAGGATACACACTTGCAATTTATATAATTTGCAAACTTAGTGAGCTTGCTCTTGTATCCTGCACCCAAGGTCATTAGCTATATATGTAAAATGCTATCAGGCAAACACTCTAGGCCAACAAGTGTAGCTGAAGTTGATTTTTATGTTTCTTTCATTATGACCCTATGATCAGGACTACCAAATTGCATGACTCCAGAGGGGACAATTCATAGGGAATTATAGTCCACCTGAATTACAACCCCTGGAACAAATATATAAGCTGCATGTGGCCCTGTAGAGTTATGCAATGCTGCAGCCATTTAGGGAGCTGGGCCGCGGAGAGTGGCGCCACTCTCCCTGGGGCGCAGGTGCTCTGTTAGTGTCCCAGGGAGCCTGAGGGCATTCTCGCCCTCCTGGAGACCTGCTCTAATTCCCTGCGAGCGCTTTTCCTCCTGGGAAGATTGGTGAAGCTCCTGCTTCTCCTGGACGGTGCTTTCCTGTCCTGGGGGCACTTGCAGGGGCCTTAGCCCGGCTCCTCTCAGGGCCCTTCCCCCTCGGATGCCTTTTGTTTCTTTATTTCTTTTTTCCCCGTCTTCCTACCTTGATAGAAGCTTGAACTCTTCTCACTGTAGCATTCCGGGTGTTCTCTCTTTAAATCTCAGGCCTAATTCGTAGATTTTCAGGATGATTTGGAGGTTATCTAGGTAATTTGGTGGGGACAGGGGTCTTCTGCCATCCTGCCCCTCCCCTCCTAAATGTTTATTCTGTCTCCAACCCTTAGGGTGCTAGGCTTCCTTGCTTCCCTGACACATCTCCTAGATCTCTTATTGAATAAAAAGTTGAAAGAGAAATTCCTTCCTAATGAGGGCCTTTTCTAGAGCACTTTTGCTATTGAGTGGCACCAGAGGCAACATACAAGGTATGGGAAACAGATTCTAAAATATCCACCTCATAATCTCTGCCTCAATGTAATTCTATTTCCTTGAATGTGGCTAGGATAGGTAGTTTGCTTTTAAGACACTGAATATGACAAAGATGATGAAATGTCATTTCCATGAATAAATTACATTATATAAGACTCCATCTTGCTAGCCAACTTTCTCTTTCACTTGATGGCTTTGAACAAGCAAGTGTCCATGAAGTAAGTTGCCAAGTTGGAGATACCCATGTAGCAAGGAACTGTAAGTGGTTTTTAGGAACTGAGGAAAGGCTACGTTAAGAAACTGAAACCTGGGGATCCCTGGGTGGCGCAGCGGTTTGGCGCCTGCCTTTGGCCCAGGGCGCGATCCTGGAGACCCAGGATCGAATCCCACGTCAGGCTCCCGGTGCATGGAGCCTGCTTCTCCCTCTGCCTATGTCTCTGCCTCTCTCTCTCTCTGTGTGACTATCATAAATAAATAAAAATTAAAAAAAAAAAAAAGAAACTGAAACCTTCAGTTGTGAAGCAAGAATATGAATTTCGTCAACAACCAGAGTAAGTTCAAACTCAATCTTTCCCTGATGAGACTGAAGCTCCAGTTGACAACTGGATTGTCACCTACTATGACTCTGAAGCAGAGATCCCAGCTAAAGCTGTGTTCAGACTTCTGACCTACAGACACTATGAGATAATAAATGTGTGTTGTTTTAAGCCACAATTTGTGAAGATTTGGTTTGCAGCAATAGAAAATTAATACCCAAAGCTTTCTGAAAGATATTATAATCTACCAGTAGTCTATTAGTCAGTTATGATATTGTGGTCTTATCAGCAAATCCTTCCAACCTGAATTCCTATTTTGAACACTGAGTTTGGTCTAGCACAAGTGACTAGACAGTGTCTGGGCCAGCATTCAGGTGAGACTTCCAATCAAAGGTAAGAAGTTCATTAGTAAATCAATCAGTGCTTTGTGGAGAATTGGGTGAAGGAATGTAAAAAAGGGGACAACACTCTGGTAATTGTATTATACCTCCAAACACTCCATATCAGCCCTCTCCTTTTGTCTCCATCATCATTTTTCTGTCTTTATTAATTTCCAATCCTGCCCTCTAATTTAATCCCCAAAGGAGATAGGTTTCCTCCTTTATTCATATATATCCATATATTGGAATAAATATATTAAAATAACAAAATGACCTATTTTTTTCTGCTTCTAGGCTTTTAACTTCCTCAACATGAAACAACAGTTTACTGTTACTGGGTATCCAGTTTCCTAGATAGTACAGCATGCATCCCAAAACAGATCATGATACTCTCACTCACCACAAATGAGTAGGAAGATTCCAATTAGTGCAAGTGTTTGAAGAACACTTAGGCTTACTGAGTTCAACAATCACATGGCTATTAAGAAAGCATAAGAATATTGTCTGTCAAGAGTCATAGAAAAAGTGAAAGCTGAGATGAAATCGCGTTGCCTTTTTTTTAACAGGACAATTTTCCTCTTTTGTTGAGGTACTTTTTTCATTTTTTAAAATTTAAATTCAATTAGCCAATATATAGTGCAATATATAGTGCATCATCATTTTCAGATGTAGTGTTCAATAATTCATCTGTTGCAAAAAATACCCAGTGATCATCACATGTCCTCCTTAATGCTTATCATCCAGTTACCTCATCCTCCCACCCCCTTCTCCTTCAGCAATCCTCAGTTTCCCAGAATTGAGAGTCTCTCATGATTTGTCTCCCTCTCTTAATTTCTTCCCATTCAGTTTTCCCTCCCTTTCCCAATGATCCTCTGCACTATTTCTTATATTCCACATATGAATGAAACCATAAAATAATTGTCTTTCTCCAATTGACTTTTTTCACTTAGCATAACACCCTCCAGTTCCATCCATGTAATTTTAAATGGTAGATATTCATTCTTCCTGATGGCTGAGTAATATTCTGTGGTACATACTACATGTACATATACATAGTATACATATATACTACTATATATGTACATGTACATATATACTACAACTTCTTTATCCATTCATCTATCGAAAAATATCTCAGATCCTTCCTCAGTTTGGATATTGTGGACTTTGCTGCTATGAACAATGCATGCAGTTGCCCCTTCATTTCAATAAATCTTTATCTTTGGGGTAAATACCCTATAGTACAGTTACTGGGTCATAGGACAGTTCTATTTTTAACTTCTTGAGGAGCCTCCATACTGTTTTGTAGAGTGGCTGCACCAGCTTGCATTCACACAAACAGTATAAGAGGGTTCCCCTTTCTCCCCATTGGTGCCAACATTTGTTGTTTCCTGTCTTGTTAATTTTACCCATTATAACTGATGTAAAGTGGTGTCTCATTGTGCTTTTGATTGCTATTTCCCTGATGACAAGTGATGTGGATTTTTTCATGTGTCTATTGGCCATTTGTATGTCTTCTTTAGAAAAATGTCTGTTCATGTTTTCTGCCCATTTCTTGACTGGATTATTTGGGTTTTTTGGGTGTTGATTTGATA
Source organism: Canis aureus (assembly GCF_053574225.1). Taxonomy (NCBI): domain Eukaryota; kingdom Metazoa; phylum Chordata; class Mammalia; order Carnivora; family Canidae; genus Canis; species Canis aureus. Next base: position 51,735,899 of record NC_135649.1, read on the forward strand.
AGTTCTTTATATCTCTTAGATACTAGCTCTTTATCTGATATGCGATTTTAAAATATCTTTTCCCATTCCATAGTTGGGACTGTTTCCTTTGCTGTGAAGAAGCTTTTTATTTTGATGAAGTCCCAATAGTTCATTTTTCCTTTTGTTTCCCTTGCCTTTAGAAACAGGTCTTATAAGAAGTTGCTGTGGCTGAGGTCAAAGAGGTGGCTTTCTGTGTTCTTCTCTAGGATTTTGATGGATTCCTGTCTCACATTTAGGTCTTTCATTTATCTTGAGTTTATCTTTGTGTATAGTGTAAGAGAATGGCACAGTTTTATTCTTTTTCATGGGACTGTGCAATTTTGCAACCACCACTTATTGAAGAGATTTTCTTTTTTCCATTGGTTATTCTTTCCTGTTTGGCAAAAGATTAGTTAACCACAGAGTTGAGGGTCCATTTTGGGGGGTATCTAGTCTGTTCCATTGATCTATGTGTCTGTTTTTGTTGTAGTACCATGGTGTCTTGATTATCACAGTTTTGTAATAGAGCTTGAAGTGAGGCATTGTGATGCCCTCAGCTTTGGTTTTCTTTTTCAACATCCCTCTGGCTATTTGAGGTCTTTTCTAGCTCCATAGAAATGTTAGGATGATTTGTTCCAGCTCTGTGAAAAATACTGGTGGTATTTTGATAAAGATTGCATTGAATGTTTAGATTGCTTTTTGTAGCATAGGTATTTTAACAATATTTGTTCTTCCAATCCATGAGTATGGAATGTTTTGTGATTTCTTCATGTCTTTCTCAATATATTTCATAAATGTTGTATAGTTTTTAGAATATAAATCCTGGGTTGATCCCTGGGTGGTTCAGTGGTTTAGCGCCTGCCTTAGGCCCAGGGCGTGATCCTGGAGTCCCGGGATTGAGTCCCACATCCAGGTCCCTGCATGGAACTTGCTTCTCCCTCTGCCTGTGTCTCTGCCTCTCTCTCTCTCTCTCTCTCTGTCTGTCTCTCATGAATAAATAAATAAAATCTTTTTAAAAAAAATAGAATATAGATCCTTTTCCTCTATGGTTAGGCTTATCCTTAGATATCTTATGGTTTTTGGTGTAACTGTAAATGGGGTTGATTCCTTAATTTCTCTTTCTTCAGACTCATTGTTAGTGTATAGAAATAAAACTGATTTCTGTGCATTGATTTTGTATCCTGTCACATTGGCTGAATTGGTGTGTGAGTTCTAACAATTTTGGAGTGAAGCATTTGGTGTTTTTCACATAAAGTATGTTATCTGTGGAGACTCCTGGGTGGCTCAGCGGTTGAGTGTCTGCCCTGGGCTCAGGTCATGATCCCAGGATCAGGGATGGAGTCCTGCATCGGGCTCTTGCGAAGAGCCTGCTTCTCCCTCTGCCTATGTCTCCGCATTTCTGTGTGTCTCTTATGAATAAATAATCATTTTTTTAAGTATGTTATCTGAGAAAAGTGAGGGTTTGACTTCTTTGACTATTTAAATGTCTTTCTTTTATTTTGTTGTTGTTGTCTGATTGTTGAAGTTAGGACTTCTATTACTATGTTGAACAACAGTGGTTAGAGTGGGCATCCTGTGGTGTTCCTGATCTTAGAAGGAAAGCTCTCAGTTTTCCCTTCATTTAGAATATTCCCTGTGGGCTTTTCATAGACGGCTTTTATGGTATTGAGATATGCTTCCTCTATTCCTAAACTTTGAAGTTTTAATCAGGAAAGGATGCTGTAGGGGATCCCTGGGTGGCTCAGCAGTTTAGCAACTGCCTTTGGCCCAGTGCGCGAACCTGGAGTCCTGGGATCCACTCCTGCATCGGGCGCCCTGCATGGAGCCTGCTTCTTTCTACCTTCCAAATTTCTCTTGTGATTGAGTTCAAGTTTCAAAGTATTGTGGTCTGAAAATATGCAGGGAATTATCTCAATCTGTTGGTACTGTTGAGACCTGGTTTGTGATCCTGTATATGATCTATTTTGGAGAATGTTCCATGTGCGCCTGAGAAGAATGTGTATTCCGTAGCTTTAGGATGGAACGTTCTCTATGTATCTGTGAAGTCCATCTGGTCCAGTGTACCATTCAAAGCCCTTGTTTCATTGTTGATCTTCTGCTTAGATGATCTATTCATTGTTGTTGAAGTCTTCTACTATTAATTTATTATTATCAATACGTTTCTTTATTTCAGTTATTAATTGATTGATATAACTGGCTCTTCCAAAATTATGAACATAAATATTTATAATTGTTAGATCTTCTTGTTGGATTGACCCTTTAAATATAATATTGTGACCCTCTTCATCTATTACTACAGTCTTTGCTTTACAAACTAATTTGTCTGATATGAGGATTGCTACCTCAGCTATCTTTAGAGGTCCCTTAGCATGGTAAATGGTTCTCCACCTCCTCTGTTTCCGTCTGGAGTTGTCTTTAGGTCTAAAATGAGTCTCTTGGGTAGCCTGGGTGACTCATCAGTTTACCGTTGCCTTAGGCCCAGGATGTGATCCTGGAGAACCAAGATTGAGTCCCATCGGGCTTCCTGCATGGAGCCTGCTTCTCCCCCTGTCTGTGTCTCTGCCTCTCTCTCTGTATTTCTCATGAATAAATAAATAAAATCAGAAAGAAGAAAGAAAGAAGAAAGAAAGAAAGAAAGAAAGAAAGAAAGAAAGAAGAAAGAAAGAAAGAAAGAAAGAAAGAAAGAAAGAAAGAAAGAAAGAAAGAAAGAAAGAAAGAAAAAAGAAGGAAAATGACTCTCTTGCAAACAGCATAAGGATGGGTCTTGTTTTTTTTTTTTTTTGTTTTTATAACTTTATTTTTCATTGGTGTTCAATTTGCCAACATATAGAATAACACCCAGGGTTCATCCCGTCAAGAGCCCACCTCAGTACCCGACACCCAGTCACCCCCACCCCTGCCAAACTCCCGTTCCACCACCCCTAGCTCGTTTCCCAGAGTTAGGAGTCTTCATGTTCTGTCTCCCTCTCTGACATTTCCCACTCATTTTTTCTCCTTTCAATGTTGGGGCTTTCTAAGTACTTCTGGTTTATATAAATTTGAGCATCTTCTAACAAACAGAACTTAATAACTCAGAACCAAGATGATCACCCTCTTTATTTACTCTTTTATTTGTTTATTTTTTATTGGACTCCAATTTGCCAACATAAAGTATAACACCCAGTGCTCATCCCGGCAAGAGCCCCCCTCAGTGCCCATCACCCAGGCATCCTATCCCATTCCATCCCCTTGTCCACTTCCCCTTCAAATACCCCTTGTTCGTTTCCCAGAGTTAGGAGTCTCTCTTGTTCTTGTTCTGTCAGCCTCTCTGATATTTCCCACTCATTTTTTCTCCTTTCCCCTTTATTCCCTTTCATTATTTTTTATATCCCCCAAGTGAATGAGACCATATAATGTTTGTTCTTCTCTGATTGGCTTATTTCACTCAGCATAATACACTCCAGTTCCATCCACGTCAAAGCAAATGGTGGGTATTTGTCGTTTCTAATGGCTGAGTAATATTCCATTGTATACATAAACCACATCTTCTTTATCCATTCATCTTTCGATGGACACCGAGGCTCCTTCAACAGTTTGGCTATTATGGACATTGCTTCTATAAACATTGGGGTGCAGGTGTCCCAGCGTTTCACTGCATCTGTATCTTTGGGGTAAATCCCGAGCATTGCAATTGCTAGGACATAGGGAAATCTATTTTTAACACTTTGAGGAATGTCCACACAGTTTTCCAGAGTGGCTGCACCAGTTCACATTCCCACCAACAGTACAGGAGGGTTCCCATTTGTCCACATCCTCTCCAACATTTGTGGTTTCCTGCTTTGTTAATTTTCCCCATTCTCACTGGTGTGAGGTGGTATCTCATTGTGGTTTTCGTTTGTATTTCCCTGATGGCAAGTCATGTGGAGCATTTTCTCATGGGCTTGTTGGCCATGTCTATGTCTTCCTCTGTGAGATTTCTGTTCATGTCTTTTGCCCATTTCATGATTGGATTGTTTGTCTCTTTGCTGTTGAGTTTAATAAGTTCTTTATAGATCATGGAAACTAGCCCTTTATCTGATAGGTCATTTGCAAATATCTTCTCCCATTCTTTAGGTTGTCTTTGAGTTTTGTTGATGGTATCTTTTGCTGTGAGAAAGCTTCTTATCTTGATGAAATCCCAATAGTTCTTTTTTGCTTTTGTGTCTCTTGCCTTCATGGATGAATCCTGCAAGAAGTTACTGTGTCCAAGTTCAAAAAGGGTGTTGCCTGGGTTCTCCTCTAGGATTTTGATGGAATCTTGTCTCACATTAAGATCTTTCATCCATTTTGTGTTTATCTTTGTGTAGGGTGAAAGAGAATGGTCTAGTTTCATTCTTCTGCATGTGGATGTCCAATTTTCCCAGCACCATTTATTGAAGACTGTCTTTTTTCCAGTGGGTAGTCTTTCCTCCTTTGTCATATATTAGTTGGCCATAAAGTTAAGAGTCCACTTCTGGATTCTCTATTCTGTTCCTTTGTTCTATATGTCTGTTTTTGTGCAAGTACCAAAATGTCTTGATGACCACAGCTTTGTAGTACAACCTGAAATCTGGCATTGTGATGCCCCCAGATATGGTTTTCTTTTTTAATATTCCCCTGGATATTAGGGATCTTTTCAATTCCACACAAATCTTAAAATAATTTGTTCTAACTCTCTGAAGAAATCCATGGTATTTTGATAGGGATTGCATTAAAAGTGTAAATTGCCCTGGGTAACATTGACATTTTCACAATATTAATTCTTCCACTCCATGAGCATGGAATATTTTTCCAGCTCTTTGTGTCTTTCTGAATTTCTTTCAGAAGTGTTCTATAGTTTTTAGGATCCTTTACCTCTTTGGTTAGGTTTATTCCTAGATATCTTCTGCATTTCGGTGCAATTGTAAGTGGGATTGACTCCTTAATTTCTCTTTCTTCAGTCTCATTGCTAGTGTATAGAAATGCCACTGACTTCTGGGCATTGATGTTGTATCCTGCCACACTGACAAATTGCTGTATGAGTTCTAGCAATCTTCAGGTGGAGTCTTTTGGGTTGTCTAAGTAGAGTATCATGACATCTGCGAAGAGGGGGAGTTTGATTTCTTCTTTGCCAATTTGAATGCCTTTAATGTCTTTTTGTTGTCTGATTGCTGAGTCTAGGACATCTAGTACTATGTTGAAAAGCAGTGGTGGGAGCAGTGGTGGGAGTGGATATCTCTGTCTTGTTTCTGATCTTAGGGGAAAGGCTCCCAGTGCTTCCCCATTGAGAATGTTATTTGCTGTGGACTTTTTGTAGATGGCTTTTAGGATGTTGAGGAATATTCCCTCCATCCCTACACTCTGAAGAGTTTTGATCAGGAATGGATGCTATATTTTGTCAAATGCTTTCTCTGCATCTATTGCGAGGATCCTATGGTTCTAGTTTTTCTCATGCAGATAAGATGAATTACATTGATTGTTTTATGAGTATTGAACCAGTCTTGCATCCCAGGGATAAATCCTACTTGGGCATGGTAAATAATCTTCTTAATGAATCGTTGTATGCTATTGGCTAGTATCTTGTTGAGAATTTTTTCATCCATGCTCATCAGTGTTATTGGTTTATAATTCTCCTTTTTGGTGGGGTCTTTGGTTTTGGAATTAAGGTGATGCTGGCCTCATAGAACAAGTTTAGAAGTATTCAAACTCTATCTTTCCGAACAGCTTTAGTATAATAGGTATGGTTTCTTTTTTAAACGTTTGATAGAATTCCCCTGGGAAGCCATCCGGCCCTGGACTTTTGTGTCTTGGGAGGTTTTTGATGACTGCTTCAATTTCCTCCCTGGTTATTGGCCTGTACAGGTTTTCTATTTCTTCCTGTTCTAGTTTTGGTAATTTATGGCTTTCCAAAAATGCGTCCATTTCTTCTAGATTGCCTAATTTATTGGCGTATAGCTGGTCATAATATGTTTTTAAAATCGTTTGTATTTCCTTGGTGTCGGTGGTGATCTTTCCTTTCTCATTCATGATTTTATTAATTTGAGTCTTCTCTCTCTTCTTTTTAATAATGCTGGCTAATGGTTTGTCTATCTTATTAATTCTTTCCAAGAACCAACTCCTGGTTTTGTTGATCGGTTCCACAGTTCTTCTGGTCTGATTTCATTGAGTTCTGCTCAAATCTTTATTAACTCTCTTCTTCTGCTGGGTGTAGAATGTATTTGCTGTTTTTTCTCTAGCTCCTTTAGGTGTAAAGTTAGCTTTTGTAGTTGAGTTCTTTCCACTTTTTGGATGGATGCTTGTATTGCAATGTATTTCCCTCTCAGGACTGCTTTTGCTGCATCCCAAAGATTTTGAACATTGTGTCTTCATTCTCATTAGTTTCCATGAATCTTTTTAATTCTTCCTTAATTTCCTGGTTGACCCTTTCATCTTTTAGCAACCTCCATGTGTTTGAAGTCCTTCCAAACTTCTTGTTGTGATTTAGTTCTAATTTCAAGGCATTATGGTCTGAGAATATGCAGGGGACGATCCCAACCTTTTGGTTTCGTTTCAGACCTGATTTGTGACCCAGTATGTCATCTATTCCGGTGAAAGTTCCATGTGCACTTGAGAAGAATGTGTATTCAGTTGAGTTTGGATGTAACGTTCTGCAGATATCTGTGAAATCCATCTGGTCCAGTGTATCATTTAAAGCTCTCGTTTCTTTGGAGATGTTGTGCTTAGAAGACCTATTGAGTGTAGTAAGCGCTAGATTGAAATCACCAAGTATGTGTATTATCATCTAACTATGTCTTATCTCTGGTTATTAATTGATTGATATATTTGGCTGCTTCCACATTCGGGGCATATATATTGATGGTTGTTAAATCCTCTTCTTGGATAGATCCTTTACGTATGATATAGTGTCTTTCTTCATCTCTCACCACAGTCTTCGGGATAAACTTTAGTTTATCTGATATAAGGATGGCTACCCGTGCTTTCTTTTGAGGACCATTTGATTGGTAAATAGTTTTCCAACCATTTACTTTCATTTTTTTTATTTTCAGGTGTCCTTCTAAAATGAGTCTCTTGTAGACAGCAAATAGATGGGTCCTGCTTGTTTATCCAGTCTGACACCCTGTGCCTTTTGATGCGGTCATTAAACCCATTCACGTTCAGAGTTACTATTGAAATATATGAGTTTAGTGTCATCATGATACCTCTCAGTCCCTGTTTTTGTGGATTGTTCCATTGCACTTCTTATAGAGGAATTTTAAGAGTTCCTCTTAAAATTTCTTGCAGAACTGGTTTGGTGGTCACATATTCTTTCAGTTCCTGCCTATCTTGGAAGCTGTTTATCTCTCCTATTCTGAATGAATGCCTTGCTGGATAAAGTATTCTTGGCTGCATGTTCTTCTCCTTTAGGACCCTGAATATATCCTGCCAGCCCTTTCTGGCCTGCCAGGTCTCTGTGGAGAGGTCTGCTGTTACCCTAATGCTCCTCCCTATAAAAGTCAGGGATTTCTTGTCTCTTGCTGCTTTGAGGATCTTCTCTTTATTTGGAATTTGCAAGTTTCAGTATTAAATGTCGAGGTGTTGAGCGGTTTTTATTGATTTTACGGGGGGATCTCTCTATTTTCTGGGTCTGAATGATTGTTTCCCTTCCCAGATTAGGAACGTTTTCAGCTATGATTTGTTCAAATATATATTCTGGCCTCTTGTCCCTTTCAGCGCCCTCGGGAACCCCAATTAAATGTAGATTTTTTTCTTCCTCAGGCTGTCATTTATTTCCCTTAATCTATCCTCATGATCTTTTAATTGTTTGTCTCTTATTTCCTCAGTTTTCTTCCTTGCCATCAACTTGTCATCTATGTCACTCCCGTGTTCTTCCATCTCATTAACCCTCGTCTTTAGGACTTGTAGTGTGGATTGCATCTCATTCAATTGTTTTTTAATTTCTCCTGATTAGGTCTAAATTCTGCAGTCGTGAAGTCTCTTGAGTTCTTTATGCTTTTTTCTAGAGCCATCAGTAGGTTTATTATAGTGCTTCTGAATTGCCTTTCTGACATTGAATTTTAATCCAAATTTTGTAGCTCTGTGGGAGATAGGACTGTTTCTGATTCTTTCTTTTGAGGTGAGGTTTTCCTTCTAGTCATTTTGCTCAGTGTCGAGTGGCCAAAAACAAGTTGTATTGGGAAAGGAGAAAAAGAGAGGAGGGAAAGAAGAAAAGAAAAAGAAAAAATGAAAAAAAGGAAAAGAAAGGAAAAAGAAGAAAAAAAATGAGGGGGGAAGCAAACAGAAATCAAAAAACAAAAACAAAAAAAAAAAAAACAAGTGTGAGTATCCTCTGATTCTGTATACTATAAATTCCTCAACTTCCCCTGGAACTTCTCAGTGCTGCTTGGTGAATTATTTTTTTTTCCCTGTTGGTCTAGCTGGTCTTCTGGGGGAGGGGCCTGCTGTGCTGATTTTCAGGTGTTAGCACTTGGGGGAGCTGCTCAGTCCCCTTCCTGGAGCAGGGCTCAGTGAGAGATGTTTAACCTGTTTATCCGGTGAGGCCTCTGTGAGGCTCAGTGGGAGTTGTTTACCCTGTGAGGCTCCAGGAGGAACAACAGCTGAGGCTAACTCTCCAGCCCTGGATTCAGCTCCCACAGTAACTAAGGAGCTCTCAGTCTGCAGGGGGCTGGATGCTCTGGGGGTGGGGCCACTGATCTGCTTAGCTCGGGGCCACCTAGTGGCAGCAGTGTCCTTGCTGTCCTGTGCCCTCCTGGCTTCTGCCTCTCCCGGGGGGAGTGCCGGATCCTGCCTGTGTCCATGGCGCCCTGTGCTCCTGGGCCTGTGCTATTGGAATCGTGCTCCCCGCCACGCAGCCCCTTCTGTGGAGCTTCTGCTGGAGCCGCCTCGGAGCTGCTCCCCGGCCGCACAGCCCCCTCCGCACAGAGCTGCAGCCTGAGTCGCTTCCGAGTTGCTCCCGGGTCCAGCCGGGCGCGTGCTGCAGCCCTTTAGGGAGCTTGGCCGCGGGGTGTGGTGCGCTCTCCCTGGGGCTCAGGTGCTCTGTTAGTGTCCCTGAGAGCCTGAGGGCATCCCTGCCCCTCCCGGGATCCGGCTTTAACTCCCTGGAGCTCCTTTCTGTCCGGGAAGATTGGTGAAACTCCTGCTTCTCCAGGCGGGGCTTTCCTGTCCTGGGGACACTCGCCCCGGCTTTAGCCCGGCTCCTCGCAAGGCCCCTCCCCCTTGGATGCTTTTTGTTTCTTTATTTCTTTTTTTCCTCCTCTTCCTACCTTGATCGAAGCGTGAACTCTTTTCACTGTAGCATTCCAGCAGTTCTCTCTTTAAATCTCAGGCTGAATTCCGGTCTTGCTTTTTTATCCAATCTGATACCCTGTGTCTTTTGATTGGAGCATTTACCCCATTTACATTCAGAGTAACTGTTGAAAGATATTAATTAGTGCCACTGTATTGCCTTCACAACTCCTGTTTCTGTAGATTGTTTCTGTTTTTTTTTTTTTTCCAGGTCTATTGCATTGGTCTCTCTCTTTGCTTATAGGATCCCCCTTAATCGTTTTTGCAAGGCTGGCTTGGTGATCACATATTCTTTCAGCTTCTGTCTGTCCTGGAAGTTCTTTCCATTCTGAATGACATCCATGCTGGATAAAGCATTCCTGGCTGCATTTTGTTTTGTTTTTGTTTTGTTTTTTATCATTTAGTACTCTGAATATATTATGCCAGCCCTTTTTGGCCTTCCAGGTATCTGTGGATAGGTCTGATGTTAGTCTAATGTTCATATCTCTGTAAGTTAAAAACCTCTTGTCTCGAGCTGCTTTCAGAATTTTCTCTTTATCTCTGAAATTTACAAACTTCACCGGTAAGTATTTGGTTGTTGATCTATTTTTATTGATTTGGAGAGGGGCCCTCTCTTCCTCTTGGATATGAATGCCTGTTTCTTCTCCAGATTAGGGAAGTTCTCAGCTATGACTTACTCAAATATACCTTCTGGTCCTCTCCTTCCTCACCCCAGGCTCCTCAACATTTCTGATGTTGGTTCACTTTATGACTTCACTGATTTCTCAAAGCCTCTTCCCATGGGCTATTAGTTGTTTTTCTCTCATTTCTTCACCTTATTTCCTTTCCATCAACTTGTTTTCTGTCACTTTCTCCCTCTCTTCTGCCTCATTTACCCTAACAGTTAAAGCATCCAACTTAGGGTACATCTCAGTTGGGCCATTTTTAATTTTGGCCTGATTAGATCTAATTTCTGTACCAAGAGATTCTCTCATGTCTTTTATGATTTTTTTCAATCCCAGTTAGTAACTTTATAATTATTATTCTGAATTCCATCTCTGACATTTTACTTATATCCATTTGGATTAGATCTGTGGCAGAGTATTAATTGTGGTTCTTTCTTTTGTTGTGAATTCCTCCTAGTCGTTATGCACAGAGAAGAATGGATGAATGAGTAAACAGAATAATAAAATATCAAGCACGACCCAAGCAAAATTCACATTATACAAATCCTAAGAAGTCAGAAAGCAAAACAGAAAAGAAAAGAAAAATGGAGTAAAAGGGGGGAGGAGAGAGAATATAATCTCCCAGGTGGACAAAAGAGATGATCCACTTGTTCCTAAATGTATTTTGGTTTGTGTTTTTTAAGACACTAAGTCCCAAAAATTTAAAGAAAGCTAAACTTATATATATATGTTTTTGTGTGTGTATATATATATACATACAAAAATAAATTTGAATAGAGTGAAAAGAATCCAAAAATGAAAAATATATCTATAAAATATAAATGTAAAACATGAAAGTTAAAAAAAGACTTAAAAACAGAGTTTATAAAATAATAAACTAGTTGAAATGAGAAAAAAAGGGAAAAAAAGGAAAATTTTAAATTGAAAGATAAACAAATCAAAAGAAAAAAAACCCCTCAAATTCTGTATACTAGTTTACCCCCATGCTGGGGTTTTACATTCTTACAGGGTCCATAAACTTGCTGTGCACCAGTTCTTCCACTTGGTCTTCTGGAAGAGCAGGCTGCTGTGCTGTTCTCAGGTGTCTGCCTGAGTGGAGTTGCACTGCCCCTTGCCAGGGGGTCTGGCCTTAGTGTAAGCTTGTCCTCTCTGTGGCTTTTCTTTGATGAAGACTTTTCATACCTCTTTAGAGGATCAAAATAAAGATGACTGCAACCCAATCTGCAGCCCCAGAGCCAAAAGATTTCAGTCCACTCTCTTCAGTAAACACTCGGGGATAAATGGTCTTCACTTTTGTGTGTGCCACAGTCTGTAGACTCCTGCATTGCAGTCCCACACCCATCCCCCTGGGGACATTAGAGGGTCCCACTTTACTGCACTTTGTAGGACCAACACAGAGAGGAATGGCTGGATCATGTGTGCGCTCACTCTGTGCCTCATGAGGGAAGGCAAAGGGTCATCTTGGACTGTACTTTACAGGGCTCCACCTTGAAAGCTGTTGCCCAGTTGTGCCAGCATCTGGTCCGCCCCTCTTGTGGGATGATGGAGAGTCCTCATGTTCCAGTGTTCTGTAGGGTCCCCAGGCAGAGAATAGTCTTCCCCCCCAATCTGGCCCCAGCTCATGGTTTATGGCAAACCAAGTGAAAGCCCCCTCCTGGGCTTGCTGACATTAACCAGTTTCTTAGCTCCACTGCTTTGGAACTCTACCAGCTCAGGCACCCCCATTAATTCTGTGACTCCAGGGATCCTGAGACCACATTGTCCCACATATAATACTACCTGTTTCACCACCTGAGCACCAGGGATGATGTCTTTCACTGGAGCAGATTTCTAAAGGTCCCAATTTTGCTCTTTGGGGCTATATCACTTTTCTATAGCCTTCTTGCAGAGGCTCCCTCTCTTCCACCATCTATCTTCTAGTAACTCCCCTCAGATTCACCTCTCTGCCCCTCCTCCCTTGGAAAAAGTGGTCACTTTTCTACTTGTAAAGTTCCAGATATTCTTTTCTTACATCTCAGGTTTAATTCATGGGTATTCAGAATGCTTTGATAGTTATCTTGCTAAATTTAAGGGACCAGATGAAACTAGGTCCCCTACTCTTCCACCAACTTTCCTTCTATTCGAAATTGCATTTCTTTATAGGAGAGTTAACAAAGCTTTTAAAACACAGGAAGAAGTAGAAAGATCCTTTTGGTAGCATTTTATTACATAACAAGTTTTATATAGGTCTGTTCCTTTGAGACTTTTTCAGTCTTTTGTGGGATTAATTAGAAAAGTTTTCCAGAACCTCTGAGACAGTACTTCCAGGAATTAGTTCAAATACAGAGGAGTAACTTAAAATTAAATACATTTTAAAAATCCTGATTGGAATCTCATCATCCCAATTCTGTCTATATTTCCAGGGGCAAAACATTTATCTCATTCACATACAAACAAGATTTATAAAGAATTTTGAAATTTCATGAACACAATGTGTTTTATATGAATAAAGTTTTCTTTTAATACATATTTTTTCAAATACATGAATACACACTATAGACATAACTGCATAATATTCCATTTCTTAACTCCATCTCCTACAAAGCACCAAACATACCAAGAGAATAACAAATACACACTGCGTTGAAAACAGGATAAGGAATTTAGCTAGGTTTTCTAAAATATACCCTTCAGATACTAGTAAGGTATTAAGGATTAAAACTTAAACTAAGTAATTCTAATAGTAATTTTACTTTCAAAATATAAAGTAGTTTTAATAAAATAGTGTAGCAGCTTTGGAACATAGTTTGGCAGTTCCTCAAAAAGTTAAAGATAGAATTACTACATGATCCAGAAATTCCATGTCTAGATATATACACAAGAGAATTGAAAACACAAGTTTACACAAATACATAAGTGTTCATACCAGCATTATTCAAAGTAGTCAAAGTATGAAAACAATATTATAGTCATCCACTGATGGATGGATAAACAAAATATGGTATATCTGTACAATAAGATATTTGGCAATAAAAAAGAATGAAATACTGATACATTTCACAACATAGATGTGCCTTGAAAATATTATTCTAAGTGAAAGAAACCAGACACAAAAGGCCACATATTGTATGATTTTACTTATATGAAATGCATAAAATGTCCAAATCTAGGAAGAAAGTAGATTAGTCAATGCCTATGGCTGGGCCATGGAGGGAATGAAGAGTGACCACTAATGAGTAGGTTTCCTTTTGGGGCAGAATTAGTGGTGATGGTTTCTCTTACTAAAAACACTGAATTGTATATTTTAAATGATTGAAACTCATAGCATGTGTATATCTCAATAAAGCTACTGTTTAAAATTAGATTTTAGTATTTGAAAGAAAAACAATTCAATAGTTATATAACTGCTAATAGTAGTAACAAGTATAAAATACTGTGACCTTGAGGCACAATATAGTATAACCAAATAGTAGGATGTCTTATGAATATGTAAAAAGGAAGCTTGAGAGATGTGTTCATTATCTGGACTTGTCATATAATCTCAACATATAGTAATTTTAGAATTCTTAATATAATAAAATTATTTTTAAAGCTTATCCAATGTGTTCTAAAGTTTTTAAAAAGCATACAAATCAAATTTTGATCTTTTCTCTCAATATATCTATAAGAAGTATATTTACTGTCTATTTTTTTAGATTTTATTTATTTATTAATGAAGGACACAGAGAGAGAGAGAGAGGAAGAGACATACAGAGAGGCAGAAGCAGGCTCAATGCAGGGAGCCCGATGTGGAACTCGATCCTGGGACTCCAGGATCACGACCTAAGCCAAAGACAAACGTTTAGTTGCTGAGCCACCAGGCATGCCTTTACTGTCTACTTTAAACCAAGTGTGCTGTGCTTATATTCCATGACCTTTCTTTTATATTCATCAATATATGGAAAGTAGTTTGTGGACAAAAAGTTTTCTAAAGAAAGGCCTTTTCCATTCAGGACTTGACAGCTGGGCAGGAGTGAAGAAATAAAATGTTTGGATAGTTCCAGAATAGGAAATTGTCAATACTTCATTGCAGTGTGCATTCAAGAAATGCTTGTTAAGGAAATCAGGAGGAATTAGCCAAAGTGACCAATTCCAACCTATGCTGTTTTTTTCCAATGGACCTTGAAGAATCCTAAGACACTTTAGCACGTGCTTTTAAAAAACACATGCAATGGAACAAATTTACTTCCTCTTTGAAAAACGGATCTACTCAACAGTTTTCCAACTGACAATCAGTTGATATTCGTATTAAACTGTGAGCTCACATAATTTGATCCATTATTGTGCAAACACCATAAGAAGTGGACATTTTCACAAACTTAAAGGAGACTATTTTAGGCAATCTGTTCAAATATATTAAACACTGATAAACTTCAATCTGTGAGACTTTACTTACTTCCTCATGTTATCTGAGTATTTTACCATAGCAACTACATATAAATGACCTCTCTTATGTTCTGAGATTTTTTATTGGTTGTTTCTTGATCAACAAGGCTTAGGAGCACTGTTTCCCCAAACTTAGATTCTCCTTAACCCCCTTTCCCAAGGGACTAACATCAATTACTTCTACCCTTGTCACCTTCATCAAGGCAGTAAGTAGTGTTCCTTTTAGTGTGGGCCTCAGGAAATTACATGTTAATTTTAATGAGGCTTTTCTTTGCTTTCTGATTGATTAATCCTTCATATGCAGATCCAGAGATTACTGTCCTGGCCCAGATTTCATCTAAATACATGACAAAACAGAACTGTGATTGTGAACAGAGAAATCCTCACCACTTACTTAAAAAACGTTTCACTGTTAATGTGGACTCCACTATCCTTAATATAAATAAATACAAATAAGCATAAAGTGGTTGTTGAATGCAGGAAGAGGGGAGAGGAGGTAAGGAACATTTATGGAGGCATTCAAAATTCTAAATCCAAATTTGGTAGCAATATTATTGAAAAGGGTATTTTAACATGAAAGGCAACAAAATGCCAGTGTGTCTATCTCTTTAATTTAATTCTATTTTACTTACAAAAAACTATAGAAGCAGAAATTTTATTAACCATCGTATAATGGGATTCTTTGATCCCAATAGTTTCTGTGTGTGTTTGTTTGTTTATAAACTATCCACTTTTCTCATCACTAGCAATAATACATGTTCTGTGTCTTTTCAATAGTAAGCTTATATTTTCAATTTCTTTGAGTTGAACAGTCACTGAATTCTGATTAGTTCTTAGAGACAAGAGAGTAAGACATCTTTCCAAATGGAATTGAAAATTTTAAACAAAATATTTTCCTTTTATTGTAGCAATTTGTATTAGGTGGCACAAGGAAAGATCTCACCAAATGACTATGCTTACTCCACTTTTAATAATGTATTCAGTCTTTTAGGCCAATGGGTTACTGTTCATTTAATATAGTCATAAAGTACTATGAGTGAATTTCTGCCAAAAAGTTAAGTGCCTAGTTTAGTTTCTGAGAGTGTCTTATTTATCTGGACTAACCTTTTGTATAAGTTATGGATGGCTACTATATGTAGAAAGTCAAGGTAACTTCAGTGCATTTCTGCTGAAATTGTTCTTATCAACCCACTCTCCCAACCTAAATGAATACTTAGGCTAATATAAATGATATTGCTTTTACAAAATTATTTTACCTTATTATTACAATAGCTTCCATGATACATTCTAAATGCATTATCAAACATTCAAGTCACTTTAATTAAAATGTGTTTGTTGAAATTTTGTGTTTCAGTACCATACTGTTTTGATCACTACAAATTTGTCATATAACTTGAAGTCCACAATTTTGATGCCTCCAGCTTTGCTTTACTTATTCAAGGTGGCTCTGTCTATCCAGTCTTTTGTGGTTCCATCCAAATTCTAAGATTGTTTGTTTTAGTCCTGTGAAAACTGCTGGTGGTATTTTGATAGGGATTTCATTAAATGCTTAGATTGTTTTGGGTAGTATAGACATTTAACAATATTTGTTCTTCCAATTCATGAGCGTGGAATATCTTTCCATTTCTTTGTGTCATCTTCAATTTCTTTCATCAGTGTTTTATAGTTTTCAGACTACAAGTCTTTTGCCTCTTTGGTGAGGTTTATTCCTAGGCATCTTATGGCTTTTAGTACAATTTAAATAGGATTAATTCCTTAATTTTTCTACTGCTTCATTATTGGTGTATAGAAATGCAACAGATTTCTTTACATTGATTTTGTATCCTATTACTTTAAAGTTGTGTATCAGTTCTAGCAGGTTGTGTGTGTGTGTGTGTGTGTGTGTGTGTGTGTGTGAAGTCTTTCAGGTTTTCTATATATAGTATCAGGTGATCTCAAATAGTGACATTTTTACTTCCTTGCTAATGTGGATGACTTTTATTTCTTTTTGTTGTCCGATTGTTGTGGCTAGGATTTCCAGTATTATATTGAATGAAAGTGGTAAAAGTGTCTATCCTTGTCTATTTCCTGACTATAGAAGAACATCTCTCAACTTTTCCCCATTGAAGATGATATGAGCTATGGGTTTATCAAATGCAGCCTTTATTATGTTTAGATATGTTTGGGTTTTTTTTGTTTAGATTTTTAATTTATTCATGAGAGACACAGAGAGAGAGAAAGAGAGAGGCAGAGACATAGGCAGAGGGAGAAGCAGGCTTCATGCAGGGAGCCCAATGTGGGACTCGATCCTGGGACTCCAGGATCATGCCCTGGGCCGAAGGCAGGCGCTAAACCACTGAGCCACCCTGGTATCCCCTAGATATGTTTGTTAATTAGAACGTTAAACCTCATAACATCCAAGAGCTTTCAGGTTTTAGCAAACTTATTTGGGAAATTCTAGCCTATATAGTATTTTATAAATAAATATTTAAGACTTTTATACAGGCCTATTATATACAACATTGAACATTCTCATAGGAATCATGTATATTTAACGAAAGTTATTCATATATTGTAGTAGGCAATGTGAGTAATTGAAAGATGATAAAACATAAATTTGACCATATTTTTTTTTAAATTTTTATTTATTTATGATAGTCACAGAGAGAGAGAGAGCGAGAGAGGCAGAGACACAGTCAGAGGGAGAAGCAGGCTCCATGCACCAGGAGCCCGATGTGGGATTCGATCCCGGGTCTCCAGGATCGCGCCCTGGGCCAAAGGCAGGCGCCAAACCGCTGCGCCACCCAGGGATCCCCCAAATTTGACCATATTTTTGTTTGGTGAACATTACAATGTAAAATGAAAAGAAAAGCTTGTGGCATATTTTGAACCATTCTATCTTTTTAAATAGAAAGATAACTTTCTAGTTTATTAATATTTTAAAAAGTTTCTGACTCAGCTAAGAGAAAATAATTTGGGGTCAGATTTTATTTTAAAATGTTCTAATATTTGATCAAAGAATCATGGATTTTTATCTTTTTTAAACATACTGTTAATTATTTAGAAACAAATCTTTATGAATCTTTTGAACACAGACTTTGAAAAAGTATGTTTATTTTTTGCTACAAATAATTAAAATCAACATAAAAAAACATAACATCAAATGCAGTGAAATCAAAGAGAATATAATTCAAAGATTTTCACTTATATCAACTTAAGCAAAATGGTAGAATGCTATGGTCTGAATGTTTATGTCTCCTCAAAATTCATATGTTTAAATCTTAACCCCTAAGATTATTGTATTAGGAGGTGGGGCCTTTGAGAGGTGATTAAGCCATGAGAGCAGAACCTTCAGGAATGGAATCAGTCTCCTTCTAAGAGCATCTCCAAAGGGATCCCTCACCCTTTCCCATCATCCACAATATCAAGATACAGAGAGAAGTTGGCAATATGCAACATGGAAGAGGGTTTTCACCAGAACCCAACCATGCCTAGCACCCTCATCTTGGACTTCCAGCCTCTAGAACTATGAGAAATATTTTGTTTTTGTTTATAAGCCACCTAGTCTATTTTTGTTACAGCAGCCAAAATTGGCTAAGATGAAGCAAGCAAAATCCCTTCATCTTCTCAACTTGCATTACTATTTATTGTCTCCATTCAGAAAAAATAAATGTTCTAAGAGTTCAAAGACTTTTGCTTTTCTTTAAATTTATCTAGAAGTAATTTATACATATTAAAATGTATAATAAAGAATCAATATGTAAAGCTTAATAAAGTAAATGTACATATATATCCTTATCTACCTTAAGGAATAAGTGAAACAAAATATAGTGAAGACCTCTGAATATCATTTACCAATGAAGTTATTTTCCCTCCACTCCAGAAATATCACTACTCTGATTTGAGTGCATATTATTTCTAATCATATTTTTATACTATGTGGTACATATGCACAACATTAAATAATAGATAGCATTGCTGTGAACATTTTAAAACTTCATATACTTGATATAACTTGAAACTTTTAGTTTGTTCAACACTATGTATTGGATGTTTATCCATGCTGACACATGTAGATCCACTTCTTTGCAGGATGGTATTCCATTGTATTAATCTTTCTTTCTTTCTTTCTTTCTTTCTTTCTTTCTTTCTTTCTTTCTTTCTTCCTTCCTTCCTTCCTTCCTTCCTTCCTTCCTTCTTCTTCTTCTTTCTTTCTTTCTTTCTTTCTTTCTTTCTTTCTTTCTTTCTTTCTTTCTTTCTTTCTTTCTTTTTCTTTCTTCTCTTTCTTTCTTTTCTTTCAGTATACATTAGTGCTATCTCCAGTGTTTTGCTATTACAATGTTCTATGAACATTTTTATATATGTATGTCTCCTCATACACACATACAAAGATTTCTTTAAAGTATACATGAGGAGGGCAGCCCGGGTGGCTCAGTGGTTTATCACCACCTTCAGCCCAGAGCCTGATCCTGGAGACCTGGGATCGAGTCCCACATCAGGCTCCCTGCATGGAGCCTGTTTCTCCTTCTGCCTGTGTCTCTGCCTCTCTCTCTCTGTCTCTCATGAATAAATAAGTAAAATATTTTAAAAAATAAAGTACACATGAGGAATGGAATGTCCAGGTCATAGGGTAGGTTCATCTTCAACTTTACTACACAATGCCAAATTATTTTCCATATGGTCTGGAGTTACAATAACACTTGGTATACAGATTTTTAATTTTTTGCCGCTTTCTGAAATGGAAAATGCTATATTCTCAGACTTTAGTTTGCATTTTCCTAAATACTAGGAAAGTTAGGTATCTTTCCAAATGGTATTGATCATCTGAAATTCCTTTTTTGGTAGTTTTATATTCATATATATTTAACCTCTCTTTCTATTAGTGCTGGATTCTTAATGTTTTGAGGCAATTATGTCCATTTTTGGAATTTTGGATATTAGTTTGTTGTCAGTCTGTTCTTTAGGCCATCACCACAGTGGCATAGTTGCTAGTAGCTTTATGATATCTTGATGACTATTAGAGAAACTTCCTCTACCTTGTCCTTCTTCTTGTCAAGTTTGTAAAAGCAAAACAAGACAAAACAGTATTTTGATTTGATTCGAATTGAATGAATAGCCTGGAATAACTCATGAATGATATCTTTATGATATTGATTCTTACAAACTATGAATATGGAATTTCTCTACAACTATGTAGATTTCTTTCCTGTCTTTCAATTGAGCTTTAAAATGATCTTTTTCAAAGACTTGAAGATCTTTTGAATTTATTTCTAGTTACCTAATATCTTTTCTTTCTATTTTAAATGACATTCTTTTTTTTTTCAATATTACACTTTATAACTATTTGCTGCTAGTAATTAAGAATATAATTGGTATTGGAATATTGATCTTACATACTCACAGAACTTTGTAAACACTTCTATTAATTCTAATAATTTATTTATAAATCCTTTTGGGTTTTCTATGTGTGCAATCTTCCTGACTGAAAATAATAAACATTTTGTTTCTTTTTTTTCTTGTAACTGGTCATCTTACTGACTTGGCTGTAGTCTTCACTATAGTGTTAATGGGAAGTGGTAATAGCAGACATCCTTATCTCTCATTTTTCCCTGGAATAGGAAAAGCTTTCAACTATATTTATTAAGCATGATGCTTTTCATGTTTTTGAAGAGGTATTTCTTATGAGAATAAGGCAGAGTTTTTTTTATTTTTTCTATTTCCTAGCTGAATTTAGCAAATTTAGTCAAAGGATTTTTTTACATGTAATGATGTAGACATAGTTTTACCCATTATTCCACTAATATGATTAAATATACAAACAATTTTTCAAATGTTAAATCGATCTTTTATTTATGGGATAAGCTGGAGCTAAGATGGTGGAGTAGTAGGAGGACCCTTGGCTTGCCTGATTCCATGAACACAGCAAGATAAATATCAAATAATTCTGAATACCTAAGAAATTGATGAGAGGACTGACAGAACAAACTGCACAACTAAAGGAAGAAAGAAGGCTACATCATGGAAGGTAGGAGGTGTGGAGACATAGTGTGTGGGGAAAATAGATCACAGGTGCTATGGAGGGGAAGGAGCCCTGGCCATGGAGAGATAGATGATAGATAGATAGATAGATAGATAGATAGATAGATAGATAGATAATTGATAGATAGCAAGCAGTACACAGAGGTTACAAGAGGAAAACACTCCCCCAAAGCCACTGAATAGGAAAACGAGTGGGGCTGATTTTAGTGTGTTTTTACAACCAGTATGCCTCAAAGTTTTAGAGGTCCACAATGTGGTTGGTATAGAACCCTGAGGGGGTTGCAGTGCTCCTGTAGAGAAGACAAGCAGGTAACCAGGGGCAGAATGTGAGATCTGAGGATTGCCTGAGATGCACTGGGAGAGATAGTTCCCCCTTCTTGGAGCACATCTGAGAGAGGTGGCATTCCCTGTTTGGGGGCAAAAGAGCCAGTAGGTGCCATTTCCCTCCCCTGCCCTTCAGCATAGGCACAGAGATACCTGCTGACTTTGCTAATCTGGACACTGGCTTTTTGTGTACTTTGCTCCAAACCCCATGCTACTGTGCTCTGGTGTGACTAGCCTTCTAAGTCCTGCATCAATTCCAGTGTGGTGAGACTCTCCTGAAGGACCAGCTCAAATCCCCACAACATCAGGTCCCTAAAGTTTGGAGTTTTGAAACTCAGGTGGCCAGGCTGAGATAGAACCCAAAGTGTGCTGTGCTGCTCCAGGCAGGCAAGCAACCTGGACACAGACAATGTGAGAACAACGACCTGGAAAACACCTCGAATGCACAGGGGGGACTTGTTTGCTCTTCTGGGAGGGCTTCCCTGACAGCAACAAGTATGAACACAGCCTCCAGGGACAAAGAATCTGACTGGTGACATTTCCTTAGCCTACCCCTTGGCATAAGCTACCACAATAAACAGCACAGCATCAACATTGGCTGACTTATCAGCTTACACCAGGCCCAACTTCCCTGACCTCTGCTGGTACTGTTTTACTTGAGCAAGTGTCCCGAGTAATCAGAGCAGTGGGCCCCTCCCCAGAAGACCAGCACAAGCCCCCATGAACCACATCAACCGACCATAAAGTTCTGCAAAACTTCAGCTCTGTAGAAATGGCATCAGACACTTTTTACAAGCAGACCAGAGCACACCTAGTTAAAATTCACCACACTCTAACCAGGGGCCAAACACTCTCGACTGTAGGAAAGGAGAAATGTTCCAGCAGAGTGACCTGAAGGATAGAGCAGCCAGAACACAGCAGAAGAGTGCAGAGAACATACACCAGATACACTTCCTGAAGCCCCAGGTCCTGGACATTATATGAATTCTTCTTTTTTTTTCCCCCGGTGTTTCGCTGCATGTGTCTTTGGGGTAAATCCTCAGCAGTGCAATTGCTGGGTTGTAGGGAAGTTTTATATTTAACTATTTGAGAAACCTCCACACAGCTTTCCAGAGTGGCTGTACCAGTTCACATTTCCACCAACAGTGCAAGAGGGTTCCCCTTTTATATGAACTCTTCTTCATGAAGCCATTACTCTCAGGAGTAGGGAACATAAGTGCCTTTCCTAATACACAGAAAAAGACAGAGACCTAGGCATAATTCTAAGACACAAGAATTCACCACAAAAGAAGAACAAGATAAGGTCATGGCCAGTGATCTAATAAAAAACAGAGATAAGTAATATGCTTGATCCAGAATTTAAAGTAACAATCATAAGCATACTAGCTTGACATGAGAAAAGCATAGAAAACACTAGGTAGAGGGCACCTGGGTGGCTCAGTCAGTTGAACATCTGCCTTTCATTCAGGTCATGATCCCAGGGTCCTGGGATCAAGCCCAACATTAGGCTCCCTTCTTAGCTGGGAGCCTGCTTCTCCCTCTCCTTCTGCCTGCTGTTTGTTCTGCTTGTGTGTTCTCTGTCTCTTACTCTGTCTCTCTCTATCAAATAAATTTTAAAAAATCTTTAAAAATAGAGAAAACAATAGGGAGACCCTTATCACAGAGATAAAATGGCTAAAAACTAATTAGGCTAAAATGAAAAACACAATAAATGAGATTAAAAACCAATTGAATGTAATGGTCACAAGGATGGAAGAAACATAGGAACAAATGAGTAATATAGAAGATAGAATATAGAAAACAATGAAACTGATCAAAAGAAGGAAAGAAAAATCTTGGATCATGAAAGTAGACATAGGGAACTCAGTGACTCCATGAAACAAGAATATTTGTATCATGGGAGTTCCAGGAGAAGAAGAAGAGAGAAAGGGGATAGGTTTATTTGAAGAAATTATAGCTAAACTTCCCTAACCTGGGGAAGGAAACAAACTTCTGAATGCAGGAGGCACAGATAACTACCATAAAAATCAACAAAACTAGACCAACACTAAGACATATCATAGTTAAATTTGCAAAATACAGAGATAAAGACAAGTATCCTTGCTACAAGACAAAAGAAGTCCCTAATTTACAAGGGAAGACAAAGTAGCAGATCTTACCACAGAAACTTAGCAGGTCAGAGAACAGTGGCATGATATATTCAACAAGGTGAATGGGAAAAATCTGCAGCCAAGAATATTCTACCCAGGAAGGCTATCACTTGAATAGAAGAATAGATATAGATTTTCTCAAACAAAAATTAAAGAAGTTTGTGATCACTAAACCCATCCTGCAAGAAATATTAAAAGGGATTGATTCTTTGAGTGGGAAAGATGAAAAGCAAAAAAGATTTGAAATGAATAGAGATAATCTTCAGAAACAATGACAAAAAAGTAATAAAATGACATTAAATTCATATCTATCAATAATTACTCTGAATGCAAATCAAATAAACACTACAATAAAAACAGAGTGTCAGAATGGATAAACCAACAAAAACAAGGTTGCTTACCTGAAATTCATTTCAGACTTAAAGACAACTTCAGATCAAAAGTGAGGGGTGGAGTAACATTTACCATGCTAATGAAAACCAAAAGAAAGCCAGAGTAGCAATACTTACATCAGACAAACTGGATTATTAACCAAAGATTGCAAAAAGAGATGAAGGGCACTAAATCATAATAGTGATTAGTTCACCCAACAAGAAGATCTAACAATTTATATTTGTGCCCCCAACGTGGAAGCACCCAAATATATGAAACAACAACAAACATAAAGGAACTCCTTGATAATAATACAAAAATAATAGGGGACTTTATTTATTATTATTATTATTATTATTATTATTATTATTATTATTTGTCACCAGCATCTTCACCTCTGGCATATCCTTTATTCCTTTTTTATTTTTTTTTATTTTTTTATTTTTTGACCTTTCTAACCAACATATTCCTTTTTTAAATAATAAATCTATTTTTTTATTGGTGTTCAATTTGTCAACATACAGAATAACACCCAGTGCTCATCCCTTCAAGTGCTCACCTCAGTGCCCACCACCCAGTCACCCCCAACCCCCGCCCACCTGCCCTTCCACCACCCCCAGTTCATTTTCCAGAGTTAGGAGTCTCTCATGTTCTGTCTCCCTTTCTGATATTTCCCACTTATTTTTTCTCCTTTCCAATAGGGGACTTTAATACCTCCCTTACATCAATGGACAGATTGTTTAAGCAGAAAATCAACAAGGAAACAGTGCTTTGAGTGACACACTGAACTAGATGTATTAACAGAACATTTCATCCTAAAGTAACAGAATACTTTTTTTTCCTACTTCTTGGGTGCAAGGTTCTACTTGAATTCATAAAATCCAGCTTATTGTGGTATTCAAATGTGTTATATTTTTATTGATGTTGTCTACTTGATTTATTATTCATTGAAAGGATAATTTTAAAAATCTTGCATGTTATTGAGAAATTATTTCTTTTAATAATCATGTGATTTTTGTCTGATAAAAATTTATTCTACATTGAACACCAATAAAAAAAATAAATTAAAAAAAATAATAATAATAATAAATAAATAAATAAATGCATATGAGTTTAGAACACAAGTATATTCTTGGTGAAATATACTTTAGCATTATGTAGTATCTCTCTTTAACTTAAAACAATTCTTGTTTCTTGGAATCCTAACTAAAATTAATAAAGTTGCACCAGCCTTTCTTTTGGTCAGCATTTAACAGTATATATTTTTTCGTTTTCTTTTGTGCTCTTTGTAAAGAGCTTATGGCTGTAACTTTTTTATTGTATTTAAATCTCTGTGTTATAACTTTTAAGTTTACTCAATTTGCACTGCTTTGATTATAGTATATTTAAAATTATTTCTATCAGATTATTTTGTATTTATTTACCTTTATTCTGTTTTGCATTCCTTTTTCATTTTTTAATTTTTTAAAAAATATTTTATTTATTTTTTCATGAGAGACACAGAGAGAGAAAGAGAGAGGCAGAAACACAGGCAGAGAGAGAAGCAAGTTCCATGCAGGGAGCCTGACATGGACCCAATCCTCAGTCTCCAGGATCACACCCTGGGTGGAAGGCAGTGCTAAACTACTGAGCCACCTGGGATGCCCCTTGCTTTCCTTTTTAAAAATCTCTTTTGACAGAGTTGTCTGAATGTTTTAAAATGATTATTACTTATTTCTTCTTTATCATTTTTTGAAAAAGAACCCATAACACAGACTTCTCGGTATCATTTTTTAAAGTTTTGTTTTAATTCTAGTTAGTTAACATACAGTATTATATTAATTTCAGGTATAAAATATCGTGATTAAGGAGGATGGGGCAAGATGGAGGAAGAGGAGGGTCCCCAAGTCACTTGTCCCCACCAAATAACCTAGATAACTTTCAAATCATCCTGAAAACCTACAAATTCAGCCTGAGATTTAAAGAGAGAACAGCTGGGATGCTACAGTGAGAAGAGTTCACGCTACTAAAAGGTAGAAAGATGGAAAAAAATAAAGAAATAAAAAAGCATCCAAGGGGGAGGGGCCCCACGAGGAGCCGGGCTAAGGCCCCGCGTGGAGTGCCCTCAGGACAGGAAAGCCCCTCCTGGAGAATCAGGAGCTTCACCAATCTTCCCGGTCTGAAAGGTGCTCGCAGGGAGTTGGAGCAGGATCCCAGGAGGGGCGGGGGTGCCCTCAGGCTCCCAGGGGCACTAACAGAGGAACTGCCCCCCAGGGGAAAGCACCACACACTGTTGCAGAGCTCCTTAAAGGGCTGTAGCACATGTCGGGGGCCGGGAGTAGCCCCAGCAGCGGCTCAGGCTGTGGTTCCACCCGGAGGGGGTTGTGTGGCCCCAAGAGTTCAATTCCAGCAGCACAAGCTCAGGGGCCCAGGGCTCCAGGGGACACAGCCCAAGATCCGGCACTCCCCCCGGGGCAGGCAGAGGCCGGGAGGGCCAAGGACAGCAAAGAAGCTCCTGCCGCTGGGTGGCCTCGAGCTGTGCGGATTGGCGACCTCTGCCGCCCGGAGCATCCAGTACCCTGCAGACCGAGAGCTGCGGTAGTTACTGTGGAGCGGACTCTAGGGCTGGAGAGCTGGCCGCCACCACTGTTGCTATTCCTCCTGGAGCCTCACAGGATAAACAACCCCCACTGAGCCTCACAGTGGCCACACAGGATAAACAGGATAAACAACTCCCACTGAGCCGTGCATCAGGCAGGGGGCTGAGCAGCTCCCCCAACTGCTCACACCTGAGAATCAGCACAGCAGGCTAATCCCCCAGAAGACCAGCTAGAGGGACAGGGGAAAAGCAAGTTATTGACCAAGCAGCACTGGAAAGTTCCAGGAGAAGTCGAGGGATATACAGTATAAAGAATTAGAGGATAGATACTCCCCCTGGTTTTTTGTTTTTTGTTTGCTCCCCTCCAATTTTTTCTTTTCTTTTCCTTTTTCTCTTCCCTCTTTTTCTCTTTTTTTTTCAGTACAACTTGTTTTTGGCCACTAAGCACTGAGTAAAATGGCTAGAAGGAAAAACTCCCCTCCAAAGAAAGAATCAGAAACAGTCCTCTCTCCCACAGAGTTACAAAATTGGATTACAATTCATTGTCAGAAAGCAATTCAGAAGCACAATTATAAAGCTACTGGTGAATCTAGAAAAAAGCAGAAAGGATTCAGGAACTTCATGACTGCACAATTTAGATCTAATCAAGCTGAAATTACAAATCAGTTAAATGAGATGCAATCCAAACAAGAGGTCTTAACAACGAGGGTTAACAAGGTAGAAGAACGAGTGAGTGACATAGAAGACAAGTTGATGGCAAGGAGGAAAACTGAGGAAAAAAGAGAAAAACAAAAGATCATGAGGATAGGTTAAGGGAAATAAATGACAGCCTCAGAAGGAAAAAAATCTACGTTTAATTGGGGTTCCTGAGGCGCCGAAAGGGACAGAGGTCCAGAATATGCATTTGAACAAATCATAGATGAAAAGTTTCCTAAATTGGGAAGGGAAACAGGCATTCAGATCCAGGAAATAGAGAGACACACACCCCCAAAAAAGTGAATAAAAACCGCTCAACACCTCAACATTTAATAGTGAAACTAGCAAATACCAAAGATAAAGAGAAGATCCTTAAACCAGCAAGATACAAGAGATCTCTAAATTTTATGGGGAGAAGTATTAGGTAAACAGCAGACCTCTCCACAGAGACCTGGCAGGCCAGAAAGGGTTGGCAGGATATATTCAGGGTCCTAAATGAGAAGAACATACAGCCTTTAACATACAGCCATTAATACTTTATCTGGCAAGGTTCTCATTCAGAATACAAGGAGAGATAAAGCGGTTCCAAGAAAGGCAGGAACTGAAAGAATATGTGACCACCAAACCAGTTCTCCAAGGAATTTTAAGGAGGACTATTAAAATTCCTCTTTAAGAAGCAGTCCAATGGAACAATCCACAAAAACTGGGACTGAATAGGTATCATGATGACACTAAACTCACATCTTTCAAAAGTAACTCTTAATGTGAACGGGCATAATGACCACACCAAAAGATGCAGGGTTTCAAACTGGATAAAAAAGCAAGACCCATCTATTTGCTGTCTACAAGAGACTCATTATAGACATAAGGACACCTACAGCCTGAAAATAAAAGGTTTGAGAACCATTTACCATTCAAATGGTCCTCAAAAGAAAGCAGGGGTAGCCATCCTCATATCAGATAAACTAAAGTTTATCCCGAAGACTGTAGTGAGAGATGAAGAAGGACACTATATCATATGTAAAGGATCTATCCAAGAAGAGGACTTAACAATCCTCAATATTATATGCCCCGAATGTGGGAGCTGCCAAATATCTCAATCAATTAATAACCAAAGTTAAGACATACTTAGATAATAATACAATTATACGTGGCGACCTCAATGTAGTGCTCTCTACAATCGATAGGTCTTCTAAGCACAACATCTCCGAAGAAATGAGAGCTTTAAATGATACACTGGACCAGATGGATTTCACAGATCTCTACAGAACTTTACATCCAAACTCAACTGAATACACATTCTTCTCAAGTGCACATGGAACTTTCTCCACAATAGACCAGATACTGGGTCACAAATCAGGTCTTAACCTATACCAAAAGATTGAGATCGTCCCCTTCATATTCTCAGACCATAATGCCTTGAAATTAGAACTAAATCACAAGAAGTTTGGAAGGACCTCAAAACGTGGAGTTTAAGGACCATCCTGCTAAAAGATGAAAGGGTCAACCAGGAATTAAGGAAGAATTAAAAAGATACATGGAAACTAAAGAGAATGAAGATACAACCATTTCAAATCTTTGGGATACAGCAAAAGCAGTCCTGAGGGGAAATACATCGCAATACAAGCATCCATCCAAAAACTTGGAAGAATTCAAACACAAAAGCTAACCTTGTATCCAAAGGAGCTGGAGAAACAACAGCAAATAGATCCTACTCCCAGCAGAAGAGAGTTAAAGATTCGAGCAGAACTCAACGAAATCGAGACCAGAACCGTGAACAGATCAACAAAAACAGAAGTTGGTTATTTGAAAGAATTTTTTTAAATAATAAATGTAGGGATCCCTGGGTGGCGCAGCGGTTTGGTGCCTGCCTTTGGCCCAGGGCGCGATCCTGGAGACCCGGGATCGAGTCCCACATCGGGCTCCCAGTGCATGGAGCCTGCTTCTCCCTCTGCCTGTGTCTCTGCCTCTCTCTCTTTCTCTGTGTGACTATCATAAATAAATTAAAAATTTAAAAAAAAAATAAAAATTAAAAAAAAATAAATAAATAATAAATGTATTTTTATTGGTGTTCAATTTACCAACATACAGAATAACACCCAGTGCTCATCCCGTCAAGTGCCCCACTCAGTGCCCGTCACCCATTCACCCCCACCCCCCGCCCTCCTCCCCTTCCATCAACCCTAGTTCGTTTCCCAGAGTTAGGAGTCCTTATCTTCTGTCTCCCTTTCTGATATTTCCCACACATTTTTCTCCCTTCTGTTATATTCCCTTTCACTATTATTTATATTCCCCAAATGAATGAGAACATACAATTTTTGTCCTTCTCTGATTGACTTACTTCACTCAGCATAATACCTTCCAGTTCCATCCACGTTGAAGCAAATGGTGGGTATGTGTAGTTTCTAATGGCTGAGTAATATTCCATTGTATACATAAACCACATTTTCTTTATCCATTCATGTTTCAATGGACACCGAAGCACCTTCCACAGTTTGGCTATTGTGGACATTGCTCCTAGAAACATTGAGGTGCAGGTGTCCCAGCGAATCATTGCATCTGAGTCTTTGGGGTAAATCCCCAACAGTGCAATTGCTGGGGCGTAGGGCAGATCTATTTTTAACTCTTTGAGGAACCTCCACACAGTTTTCCAGAGTGGCTGCACCAGTTCACATTCCCACCAACAGTGTAAGAGGGTCCCTTTTCTCCGCATCCTCTCCAACATTTGTTGTTTCCTACCTTGTTAATTTTCCCCATTCTCACTGGTGTGAGGTGGTATCTCATTGTGGTTTTCATTTGTATTTCCCTGATGGCAAGTCATGTGGAGCATTTTCTCATGTGCATGTTGGCCATGTCTATGTCTTCCTCTGTGAGATTTCTTTTCATGTCTTTTGCCCGTTTCATGACTGGATTGTTTGTTTCTTTGGTGTTGAGTTTAATAAATAAATTCTTTATAGATCTTGGATACTAGCCCTTTATCTGATATGTCATTTGCAAATATCTTCTCCCATTCTGTAGGTTGTCTTTCAGTTTTGTTGACTGTATCCTTTGTTGGGCAAAAGCTACTTATCTTGATGAAGTCTCAATAGTTAATTTTTGCTTTTGTTTCTTTTGCCTTCGTGGATATACCTTGCAAGAAGTTACAGTGGCTGAGTTCAAAAAGGGTGTTGCCTGTGTTCTCCTCTAGGATTTTGATGGAATCTTGTCTCACATTTAGATCTTTCATCCATTTTGAGTTTATCTTTGTGTATGGTGAAAGAGAGTGGTCTAGTTTCATTCTTCTGCATGTGGATGTCCAATTTTCCCAGCACCATTTATTGAAGAGACTGTCTTTCTTCCAAGGATACTTTTTCCTCCTTTATCGAATATTAGTTGACCATAAAGTTCAGGGTCCACTTCTGGGTTCTCTATTCTGTTCCACTGATCTATGTGTCTGTTTTTGTGCCAGTACCACGCTGTCTTGACCACAGCTTTGTAGTACAACCTGAAATCTGGCATTGTGATGAACCCAGATATGGATTTCTTTTTTAAAATTCCCCTGGCTATTCGGGGTCTTTTCTGATTGCACCAAATCTTAAAATAATTTGTTCTAACTCTCTGAAGAAAGTTCATGGTATTTCGATAGGGATTGCATTAAACGTGTAAATTGTCCTGGGTAACATTGATATTTTCACGATATTAATTCTGCCAATCCATGAGCATGG
This sequence comes from Canis aureus, assembly GCF_053574225.1. Classification (NCBI taxonomy): domain Eukaryota; kingdom Metazoa; phylum Chordata; class Mammalia; order Carnivora; family Canidae; genus Canis; species Canis aureus. Next base: position 51,766,068 of record NC_135649.1, read on the forward strand.
AATATTTTTCCATTTCTTTGTGTCTTCCTCAATTTCTTTCAGAAGTGTTCTATTGTTTTTAGGGTATAGATCCTTTACCTCTTTGGTGAGGTTTATTCCTAGGTATCTTATGCTTTTGGGTGCAATTGTAAATGGGATTGACTCCTGAATTTCTCTTTCTTCAGTCTCATTGTTAGTGCATAGAAATGCCATTGATTTCTGGGCATTGATTTTGTATCCTGCCATGCTGCCAAATTGCTGTATGAGTTCTAGCAATCTTGGGGTAGAGGCTTTTGGGTTTTCTATGTAGAGTATCATGTCATCAGTGAAGAGGGAGAGTTTGACTTCTTCTTTGCCAATTTGAATGCCTTTAATGTCTTTTTGTTGTCTGATTGCTGAGGCTAGGACTTCCAGTACTATGTTGAATAGCAGTGGTGAGAGTGGACATCCCTGTCTTGTTCCTTGTCTTAGGGGAAAGGCTCCCAGTGCTCCCCCATTGAGAATGATATTTGCTGTGGGCTTTTCATAGATGGCTTTTAATATGTTGAGGAATGCTCCCTCTATCTCTACACTCTGAATACTTTTGATCAGGAATGGATCCTGTATTTTCTCAAATGCTTTCTCTGCATCTAATGAGAGGATCATATGGTTCTTGGTTTTTCTCTTGCTGATATGATGAATCACATTGATTGTGTTGAACCCGCCTTGTGTCCCGGGGATAAATCCTACTTGGTCATGGTGAATAATTTTCTTAATGTACTCTTGGATCCGATTGGCTAGTATCTTGTTGAGAGTTTTTGCATCCATCTTCATCAGGGATATTGGTCTGTAATTCTCCTTTTTGGTGGGGTCTTTGTCTGGTTTTGGAATAAAGGTGATGCTGGCCTCATAGAACAAATTTGGAAGTACTCCATCTCTTTCTATCTTTCCAAACAGCTTTAGTAGAATCGGTATGGTTTCTTCTTTAAACGTTTGATAAAATTCCTTCGGAAGCCATCTGGCCCTGGACTCTTGTGTCTTGGGAGGTTTTTGATGACTGCTTCAATTTCCTCCCTGGTTATTGGCCTGTTAAGGTTTTCTATTTCTTCCTGTTCCAGTTTTTGTAGTCTGTGGCTTTCCAGGAATGCGTCCATTTCTTCTAGATTGCCTAATTTATTGGCGTATAGCTGTTCATAATATGTTTTTAAAATCATTTGTATTTCCTTGGTGTTGGTAGTGATCTCTCCTTTCTCATTCATGATTTTATTAATTTGAGTCTTCTCTCTCTTCTTTTTAATAAGGCTGGCTAATGGTTTAAATATCTTATTAATTCTTTCAAAGAACCAACTCCTGGTTTTGTTCATCTGTTCCACAGTTCTTGTGGTCTCGATTTCGTTGAGTTCTGCTCGAATCTTAATTAACTCTCTTCTTCTGCTGGGCATAGGATCGATCTGCTGTTTTTTCTCTAGCTCCTTTATGTGTAGGTTAGCTTTTGTGTTTGAGTTCTTTCCAGTTTTTGAATGGATGCTTGTATTGAGATGTGTTTCCCCCTTAGGACTGCTTTTGCTGCGTCTGAAAGATTTTGAACGGTTGTATCTTTATTCTCATTAGTTTCCATGAATCTTTTTAATTCTTCCTTAATTTCCTGGTTGGCCCTTTCATCTTTTAGCAGGATGGTCCTTAACCTCCACGTGTTTGAGGTTCTTCCAAACTTCTTGTTGTGATTTAGTTCTAATTTCAAGGCATTATGGTCTGACAATATGCGGGGGGCGATCCCAATCTTTTGGTATCAGTGCAGACCCGATTTGTGACCCAGTATGTGGTCTATTCTGGAGAAAGTTCCATGTGCACTTGAGAAGAACGTGTATTCCGTTGAGTTTGGATGTAAAGTTCTTAGATATCTGTGAAATCCATCTGGTCCAGTGTATCCTTTAAAGCTCTTGTTTCTTTGGAGATATTGTGCTTAGAAGACCTATCAAGTATAGAAAGAGCTACATTGAAGTCACCAAGTATAAGTGTATTATTATCTAATTATTTTTCACTTTGGTTATTAATTGATAAATATTTGGGAGATCCCACATTCGGGGCATATAATATTGAGGATTGTTAAGTCCTCTTGTTGGATAGATCCTTTAAGTATGATAAAGTGTCCCTCTTCATCTCCCACTACAGTCTTCACGGGAAATTTTAGTTTATCTGATATGAGGACGGCTACCCCTGCTTTCTCTTGAGGACCATTTGACTGGTAAATGGTTCTCCAACCTTTTATTTTCAGACTGTAGGTGTCCTTCTGTCTAAAATGAGTCTCTGTTAGACAGCAAATAGATGGGTCCTGCTTTTTTATCCAGTCAGAAACCCTGGGCCTTTTGATGGGATCATTAAGCCCTTTCACGTTCAGGGTTACTATTGACAGATATGAGTTTAGTGTCATCATGATATCTATTCAGTCCTTGTCCTTGTGGATTGTTCCACTGAATTTCTTCTTAAAGGGGAATTTTAAGAGTCCTCCTTATAATTTCTTGCAGAGCTGGTTTGGAGGTCACATATTCTTTCAGTTCCTGCCTGTCTTGAAAGCTCTTTATCTCTCCTACCATTTTGAATGAGAGCCTTGCTGGATAAAGTATTCTTGGTTGCATGTTTTTCTCATTTAGGACCCTGAATATATCCTGCCAGCCCTTTCTGGCCTGCCATGTCTCTGTGGAGATGTCTGCTCTTGCACTAATATTCCTCCCCATAAAAGTCAGGGATTTCTTGTCTCTTGCTGCTTTAAGGATCTTCTCTTTATCTTTGGAATTTGTAAGCTTAACTATTAGATGTCGATGTGTTGAATGGTTTTTATTGATTTTGGGGGGGGGTCTCTATTTCCTCAATCTGAATGCCTTTTCCCTTCCCAGATTAGGAAAGTTTTCAGCTAGGATTTGTTCAAATACATATTCTGGCCCTCTGGCCCTTTTGGCACCCTCGGGAACCCCAATTAAACATAGGTTTTTCTTCCTCAGGTGTCACTTAATCCCTTAATCTATCCTCATGGTATTTTAATTGTCTCTTTGCCATCAACTTCTCTTCTATGTCATTCACTCGTTTGTCTACCTCGTTAACCCTCGTCATTAGGACTTCTTCTTTGGATTGCATCACATTCAATTGATTTTTAATTTCTGCCTGATTAGATCTAAATTCTGCAGTCATGAAGTCTCTTGAGTCCTTTATGCTTTTTTTCTAGAGCCACCAGTAGCTGTATAATAGTGCTTCTGAAGTGGGTTTCTGACATTGAACTGTAATCCAGATTGTAACTCTGTGGGAGAGAGGACTGTTTCTGATTCTTTCTTTTGAGGGGAGGTTTTCCTTCTAGTCATTTTGCTCAATGCAGAGTGGCCAAAAACCAGTTGTATTGGGAAAAGCAGAAAAAGAGAGAGAAAGAAGGAAAGAAAAGAGAAAAATAAAAAAGAAAAAAGGAAGAAAAAAAAGTTAAGAAATAGAGAAAGAAAAAGAAAGAAAGGAAAAAAGCGATTGGGGAAGCAAACGGAAATCAAAAATAAAAGAGATAAAAATAAATACATACACACACACACACACACACACACACACACAAACAAAAAACAAAGGGGTGTATTTCTGATTCTGTATACTTTAAGTCCCTTGACCTCCCCTGGAACTTGTCCTTCCAGCTGGTCTTTTCGGGGAGAGGCCTGTTGTGCTGATTTTCAGGTGTTAGCACTTGGGGTAGCTGCTGTGACCCCTGCCTGGTGCAGGGCTCAATGGGGGTTGTTTACCCCTGAGTCCCCTGGAGGAACAACCCCAGTGGCGGTGGCCAGCTCTGGAGCCCTGGATTCAGCCCCCGCAGTAACTCCAGAGCTCTGCGTCTGCAGGGCCTGTAGGCTCTGGGGTGGGGCCCCTGATCTTCTCAGCTGGGGGCAGGAGAATCCTTGCTGTCCTGGGCCCTCCTGGCCTCTGCCTGTCCCCGGGGGAGGCCGGATCCTGTGTTTGTCCCGGCGCCCTGTGCTCCGGGGCCTGTGCTGTTGGATTCACGCTCCGGCGGCGCAGCCCCCACCACAGAGCCTCCGCCCGGCCCCTCCGAGCTGCTCCCGGCCACGCAGCCCCCTCTGCACGGAGCCTCTTCCTCTGCCAGAGCCGCCGCCGCCGAGCTGCTCCTGGAGCTGTGCAGCCCCCTCTGTGGAGCCGCCGTCGGAGCCCCTCCGAGCTGCTCCCAGGACCATCCATGCGCGCTGCAGCCCTTTAGGGAGCTCGGCGCACTCTCCCCAGGGCACAGGTGTCTGTTAGTGCCCCAGGGAGCCTGAGGGCATCCCCGCCCTCCTGGGGTCCTGCTCTAACTCCCTGCGGGTGCCTTTCCGCCCGGGAAGATTGGTGCAGCTCCTGCTTCTCCGGGTCAGAGCTTTCCTGTTTTGGGGACGCTCGCCTCAGCCTTAGCCCGGCTCCTCGTGGGGCCTCTCCCCCTTGGATGCCTTTTGTTTCTTTATTTCTTTTTCCCGGTCTTCCTACCTTGATAGAAGCACGAACTCTTCTCACAGTAGCATTCCAGCTGGTCTCTTTTTAAATCTCAGGCCGAATTCGTAGATTTTCACCATGATTTGAAGGTTATCTAGGTAATTTGGTGGGGACAGGGAATTTGGGGAGCCTACTCTTCAGCCATCTTGCCCTTCCTGGTTCTTTGAAAGAATTAATAAGATAGATAAACCATTATCCAGCTTTATTAAAAAGAAGACAGAAAAGACTCAAATTAATAAAATCATGAATGAAAAAGGAGAGATCACCACCAACACCAAGGAAATACAAATGATCAGAAAAACCTATTAAGACCAGCTTTATGCCAATAAATTAGGGAATCTAGAAGAAATGGACACATTTCTGGAAAACCACAAAAGACCAAAACTGGAAAAGGAAGAAATAGAAAACCGAACTGACCAATAACCAGGGAGGAAATTGAAGCAGTCATCAAAAACCTCCCAAGACACAAAAGTCCAGGGCCAGATGGCTTCCCAGGAGAATTCTATCAAATATTTATTTATTTTTTTTATTTATTTATGATAGTCACAGAGAGAGAGAGAAAGAGAGAGGCAGAGGGAGAAGCAGTCTCCATGCACCGGGAGCCCAACGTGGGATTCGATCCTGGGTCTCCAGGATCGCGCCCTGGGCTAAAGGCAGGCGCCAAACCGCTGCGCCACCCAGGGATCCCTCTATCAAATATTTAAAGAAGAAACCATACCTATTCTACTAAAGCTGTTCGGAAAGATATAAAGAGATGGAATACTTCCAAACTCGTTCTATGAGGCCAGCAGCACATTAATTCCAAAACCTGAAAAATACCCCACCAAAAAGGAGAATTATAGTCCAATATCCCTGATGAACATGGATGTAAAATTCTCAACAAGATACTAGCCAATCGGATCCAACAATACTTTAAGAAGATTATTTACCTTGACCAAGTGGGATTTGTTCCCAGGATGCAAGGCTGGTTCAGCACTTGCAAAGCATCGATGTGATTGATCAAGAACCATAGGATTCTCTCAACAGATCTAGAGAAAGCGTTTGAAGAAATACAGCATCCATTCCTGAGCAAGACTCTTCAGAGTGTAGGGATAGAGGGAACATTCCTCAGCATCTTAAAAGCCATCTACAAAAAGCCCACAGTATCTTTCTCAATGGGGAAACACTGGGAGCCTTTCTCCTAAGACAGGAAACACGACAGGGATGTTCCTCTCACCACTGCTATTCAGCATAGTACTAGAATTCGTAGCCTCAGCAATCAGGCAACAAAAAGAAATAAAAGGCATTGAAATTGGCCTAGAGGAAGTCAAACTCTCCCTCTTCGCAGATGACATGATACTCTACATAGAAAATCCAAAAGCCTCCACCCCAAGATTGCTAGAACTCATACAGCAATTTGGCAGCATGGCAGGATACAAAATCAATCCCCAGAAATCATTGGCATTTCTATACACTAACAATGAGCCTGAAGAAATAGAAATCAAGGTGTCAATCCCATTTACAATTGCACCCAAAATCAGAAGATTCCTAGGAATAAACCTAACCAAAGAGGTTAAAGTACTATACCCTAAAAACTATGGAACACTTTTGAAAGAAATTGAGGAAGGCATAAATAGATGGAAAAATATTCTATGCTCATGGATTGGCAGAATTAATATTGTGAAATTGTCAATGCTTCTCAAGGCAATTTACACGTTTAATGCAATCCCTATCTAAATACCATGGACTTTCTTCAGAGAGTTGGAACAAATCATCTTAACATTTGTGTGGAATCAGAAAAGACCCCAAATAGCCAGGGGAATATTGAAAAAGAAAACCAGAGCCGGGGTCATCACAATGCCAGATTTCAGGTTGTACTACAAAGCTGTGATCATCAAGACAGTGGGGTACTGGCACAACATCAGACACACAGATCAATGGAACAGAATAGAGAATCCAGAAGTGGACCCTCAACTTTATGGTCAGCTAATATTCGACAAAGCAGGAAAGACTATCCACTGGAAAAAAGACAGTCTCTTCAATAAATGGTGCTGGGAAAATTGGACAGGCACATGCAGAAGAATGAAACTGATAATTCTCTTACACCATACACAAAGATAAGCTCAAAATGATGAAAGATGTAAATGTGAGACAAGAATCCCTCAATATCCTAGAGGAAAACATGGGCAGCACCGTTTTTGAACTTGGCCACAGCAACTTCTTGCAAGATACATTCATGTCGTCAAGAGAAACAAAAGCAAAAATATACTATTGGAACTCCATCAAGATAAGAAGCTTTTTTTTGCACAGCAAAAGAAACAGTCAACAAAACTCTAAGACAACCTACAGTATAGGAGAAGATATTTGCAAATGACCTCTCAGATAAAGGGACAGTATCCAATACCTATAAAGAACTTATCAAACTCAACAGCAAGGAAACAAACAATCAATCATGAAATGCGCAAAAGACATGAACAGAAATTTCACCGAGGAAGACATAGACATGGCCAACAAGCCCGTGAGAAAATGCTCCGCATCACTGTTCATCAGGGAAATACAAATCCAAACCACAATGAGATACCACCTCACACCAGTGAGAATGGGGAAAATTAACAAGGCAGGAAACAACAAATGTTGGAGAGAATGTGGAGAAAGGGGAACCCTCTTGCACTGTTGGTGGGAATGTGAACTGGTGCAGCCACTCTGGAAAACTGTGTGGAGGTTCCTCAAAGAGTTAAAAATAGATCTGCCTTACGACCCAGCAATTGCACTGCTGGGGATTTACCCCAAAGATACAGATGCAGTGAAACGCTGGGACACCTGCACCCCAATGTTTATAGCCTCAATGTCCACAATAGCCAAACTGTTGAAGGAGCCTTGGTGTCCATTGAAAGATGAATGGATAAAGGAGATGTGGTATATGTATACGGTGGAATATTACTCAGCCATTAGAAACGACAAATTCCTACCATTTGCTTCAACGTGGATGGAACTGGAGGCTATTATGCTGAGTGAAATAAGTCAATCAGAGAAGGACAAACATTGTATAGACTCATTAATTTGGGGAATATAAAAAATAGTGAAAGGAATTAAAGGGGAAAGGAGTTAAAATGATTGGGAAACATCAGTGAGGGTGATGGAACATGAGAGACTCCTAACTCTGAGAAACGAGCAAGGGATTGCAGAATGGGAGGTGGGCGTGGTGGGGGTGACTGTGTGACCAGCACTGAGGAGGGCACTTGGTGTGATGAGCACTGGGTGTTATGCTGTATTTTGGCAAATTGAATTCCAATAAAAATGTCATAATAAAACATTAAAAAAAAAGAGAGATCTTCCATACATGATCCTATACTCATTAGGAGAAGTGGAATCTTTAATCCCCATCACCAATGTCATCTATTCCCCCCCACCTACCTCCCCACTGGTAACCATTAGTTTTCTCTTTATAATGAAGAGTCTGTTACTTGATTCATCTCTCTTATTTTTGCCCTTTGCTTATTTGTTTTGTTTCTTAAATTCTACATATAAGTGAAATCATGTTATTTTTCTTTCTCTACCTGACTTAGTTTGCTTATCTAGCTCCATCCACATCATTGCAAATGACTATCTCTCTCTCTCACACACACACACACACACACATATGATATGACTATCACACATATATAGGACTATCATTCAAGTATCATATATATAACAATATCATTCAGATGTGTGTATATATACATATATATATGTATACATATCCATTCATGAGCCAATAGACCCTTGGGCTGCTTCCATATCTTTGCTATTATAAATAATGCTGCTATAAACATCAGTGTGCATGTATCCTTTTGAATTAGTGTTCTTGTATTCTAAATCTATTTATTTTTATTATTATTATTTTTTAAGATTTTATTTATTTATTCATGACAGACACAGAGATAAAGGCAGAGACACAGGCAGAGGGAGAAGCAGGCTCCATGCAGGGAGCCCGATGCGGGGCTTGATCCCAGATCTCCAGGATCACACCCTGGGCTGAAGGCAGCTCCAAACTTCTGGGCCACCAGGGGTGCCCAGTGTTCTTGTATTCTTTAGGTAAATACCTAGTAGTGCAATTATGAGATCATAAGTTACTTCTATTTTTTAAGTTTTTGAGAAACCTCCATATTCTCTTCCACATTGGCTGCACCAGTTTGCATTCCCACCAACAGTTTACGAGGCCTCCCTTTTTTTGACATCTTCACCAGCACCTGCTGTTTCTTGTGTTGTTGATTTTAGGCATTCAGACTGGTGTGAAATGATATCTCGTTGTAGTTTTGATGTGTATTTTTCCCATGATGAGTGATGATGAGCATCTTCTCTTGTGTCTATTGGCCATCTATATGTCTTTAGAGAATTGTTTGCTCAGGTCTTCTGCCCATGTTTAATTGAATTATTTGGTTTTAGGATGTTGAGGTTTTTATTTTAAAGGATTTTTAAAATTTATTTGAGACAGAGCATGAGAGAGAGCATGAACAGTGGGGAGGGATAGAGCGTGGAGCAGACTCTTCACTGAGCAAGGACCCCAATATGGGACTTGATCCCAGGATCCCAGGATCATGACCTGAGCTGAAGACAGATGCTTAACAGACTGAGTCACCCAGGTGCCCAAGGTGTTGGATTGTGTAAATTATTTATATCTTTTGTATATGAATCCTGCATTGGATATATCATTTGCAAATATCTTCTTCCATACAGTAGGCTGCCTTTTGATTCTGTGAGTTGTTTCCTTTGTTGTGCAGAAGCCTTTTATTTGATGTAATCCCAACAGTTTGTGTTTTTGTTTTTAATTTTCTCACCTCAAAAGATATAGCTATAAAAATGTTGCTATAGCTGATGTCAGAAAATTACTGCATGTGTTCTTTCCTAGGACTTTCATGATTTCAGATCTCATATTTAGGTCCTTAATCCATTTTGAATTCGTTTGTGTAAGAATGTGGGCCAGTTTCATTATTTTGCATGTTGCTGCCCAGTTTTCCCAACACCATTTTTTGAAGAAGCTATCTTTTACTATTGGATATTCTTTCCAGATTTGCCTAGGATTAATTTGACCATATAGTTATGGGTTTATTTCTGGATTTTCTATTCTGTTCTATTGATCTATGTGTCTATTTTTGTGATTACTATAACTTTGTAATATAACTTGAAGTCCAGAAATGTGATACCTCCAAGTTTGTTTTACTTTATTATTTCCAGATTGTTTTGGCTATCTGGGGTCTTTTATTCAATACAAATTTTGAGTATTTCCTCTTTATCATTTTTAACTTTATGCTTTCTACCTATTTTCATGATTGCCCTTATAATGGTAATATATATCATTTACTTAATAAAATCTAATTCTCATCAATATCTCTTCCCTTCACTCAATCATTACCAAGACCTTAAAATACTTTAGTTTTGGAATCTCTTCACTTTAGATATTATTTTTGGCCAACAGCTCAGTTTCACCGTATTTTCTTACCTCTAATGTTGCTATTGTCATTGTCATCATCATCATTATATCATCATTATTTTGTATTCCATGCTAGGTTAGATCAGAAATCAGAAATTTTTTTCTGGAAAGGGCCAAATAGTAAATATGTTCAGCTTTTGTGCCATATAATCTCTGTTGCAATTACTCTGTTTCAATAACTCTGCTATTGTCAAACACAGCCATAGACAATGCATAAGTGAATGCCTATATTACTTAGGGTTATTCAGAAAAAAATAGAACCAATATAATTGAGAGAGAGAAAGAGAAGAAAGAGGAAAGAAAGAAAGAAAGAAAGAAAGAAAGAAAGAACAAAAGAAAGAAAGAAAGAAAGAAAGAACAAAAGAAAGAACAAAAGAAAGAAAGAAAGGAAGAAAGAAAGAAAGAAAGAAAGAAAGAAAGAAGAAAGGAAGGAAGGAAGGAAGGAAGGAAGGAAGGAAGGAAGAAAGAAAGAAAGAAAGAAAGAAAGAAAGAAAGAAAGAAAGAAAGAAAGAAAGAAAGAAATTACAAGGAATTGGCTAAAGTGATTGTGGAGGCTGACAAGTTCCTTTATCTGTAGTTGGCAAGCTGGAGACTCAGGAGAACTAATAGTGTAGTTCTAGAATTAGTTCAAAAGGCTGAGAACCAGGAGAGCCAATGGTATAGTTCCAGTCCAAAGGCTGGTAAACTTAGGATCCAGCAAGAGCCAATATTTCAGTTTGAGCCTAAAGATAGAGAAAAAAACTGATGTCCCAGCTGGAAGGCAGTCAGGCAGGAAGAGTTTCTTATTTTTCAGAGGAAATGATTTTTTGTTCTAGTCAGGCTTTAACTGATTGGATGAGTACCATCCATATTAGGAAGAGTTATCTGCTTTACTCAATCTACTGGTTTAAATATTAATCTCATTCAGAAAGACTCATAGAAAGACACATGCAGAACTATACTTTACAAAATGTCTCAGCATCTCATGACCCACTCAACACATCAAATTAATCATCACAATGAACATAGCTGTGATACAATAAAACTGTAATTACAAAAACAGATGGTAGGCTAGATTTGGACTGTGGGTCATAGTTTACTCACCCCTGGTTTAGAGGAGCAACATTAACTAATATTTTTGTCTACCATTCCTTCTGGCAACTTATTCCTTCATTCGGTGTTTATTTTTTCTCTTCTTAAAGTTTTCCATTTAAAGTTTCTTTAGCACCTTATGTTTTCTGCCGGTGTCCTGCTTTTTTTGTGGTGTTTTGAAATCCATCTTTATAAAACTTTAAGCATTTTAAACACATTTACCTTTATCTTTTCAATAACTCATGTTCTTTAGGCTTTAGATTTGATCATTGGTGTTTTTGCTGACTCTTACTCATGGTGCCATCTTTCCCTTGTGCATTTTGTAATGTTCAATTGTTTATTCATATTTAATTTGATTTTATCTGTGAGAATAATGCAAGGCCTGTCTTGAAAATGAACCTTTCCAGATAAGGTTGGCAACTTTTTCCCAAATGCCTTGGAGCATTATTATCTCAGAAATGCTTTACATTGATGTCTCTGGGAATTACCAGACCTTGTATGTAGTACAAATTTGAACCTAACATCTGATTAAAGTTTAAAAAATGCAAACTCTATTTTTTATCCTAGAGGAAGGCTGAGACTAATAAGATTTCTTGCCATTTCTCTTTTCAGCCTGTAGATGTCTTGTCATGTAACTTTTAAAGTTGAATATAGTAATTCGTGGATAAACTTTTATGTGGGATTCTCAGTTCTGACCCACTCACTCCATCTAGCAGAGAAAAGATTTTGTGTTTTGTCCATCTGGGACTTTGAAAATCCAAGTACCTATCTAAGGTTATTATGAAGATTCAAAAATTAAATATAAACCAACCATGCTTATAAAAGAAACTTTGCAACTAGTAAGCTCTATTTATGGGGTTTTATTATTATAACAACAATAATTATACTGACATTTGACTTTCCACTTAGTTATAATTATCATTTGTTCTTGAAAATTATCTATTTATTTTGAAAACCCAAATATAATAGTGATAGAAACACCATAAAATTTCTAGGAAATATTTAATAAACATCAAGTGAGAAGTTAGGCATAAGCTATCACTCTCATTTCTTTTTTTAAAATAAATTTATTTTTATTGGTGTTCAATTCGCCAACATACAGAATAACACCCAGTGCTCATCCCGTCAAGTTCCCCCCTCAGTGCTTGTCACCCAGTCACCCCCACCCCCCGTCCTCCTCCCCTTCCACCACCCCTAGTTCGTTTCCCAGAGTTAGGAGTCTTCCATGTTCTGTCTTCCTTTCTGATATTACCCACTTATTTTTCCTACTTTCCCCTTTATCCCCTTTCACTATTTTTTATATTCCTCAAATGAGTGAGACCATATAATGTTTGTCCTTCTCCAATTGACTTATTTCACTCAGCATAATACCCTCCAGTTCCATCCACGGTGAAGCAAATGGTGGGTATTTGTCATTTCTAATGGCTGAGTAATATTCCCTTGTATACATAGACCACATCTTCTTTATCCATTCATCTTTTGATGGACACTGAGGCTCCTTCCACAGTTTGGCTATTGTGGACATTGCTGCTATAAATATCGGGGTGCAGGTGTCCCAGCATTTCATTGCATCTGTATCTTTGGGGTAAATCCCCAGCAATCACTCTCATCTCTATGATAAAATAGAGATATTCAGAGGTTAAACTTCTCAATAAATGCGTTTTTTTCTGCACAGTTGGAATAACACTAGTCGGGAAAGAAATCTCCCCAAATATTAACAGAGCCCACTTCTGTATTTATCTTTTGTTCAGTTATGTCTTCCACTCTAAGAAAAAAGAAAAGACTAAGTAAATAGAAAATCCAAGTAGATGATTCAAGTGAGAAAGCAAAAAAATATATATATATATGATATGTATATATGATATGTATTGGCAATCACTTATTATGAAAGAGATTATTATTATTTTTTAATTTTTTTAATTTTTAATTTTTTATTGGTGTTCAATTTACTAACATACAGAATAACCCCTAGTGCCCGTCACCCATTCACTCCCACCCCCCGCCCTCCTCCCCTTCTACCACCCCTAGCTCGTTTCCCAGAGTTAGCAGTCTTTACGTTCTGTCTCCCTTTCTGATATTTCCCACACATTTCTTCTGCCTTCCCTTATATTCCCTTTCACTATTATTTATATTCCCCAAATGAATGAGAACATATAATGTTTGTCCTTCTCCGACTGACTTACTTCACTCAGCATAATACCCTCCAGTTCCATCCACGTTGAAGCAAATGGTGGGTATTTGTCATTTCTAATAGCTGAGTAATATTCCATTGTATACATAAACCAAATCTTCTTTACCCATTCATCTTTCGTTGGACACCGAGGCTCCTTCCACAGTTTGGCTATCGTGGCCATTGCTGCTATAAACATCGGGGTGCAGGTGTCCCGGCGTTTCACTGCATCTGTATCTTTGGGGTAAATCCCCAATAGTGCAATTGCTGGGTCGTAGGGCAGGTCTATTTTTAACTCTTTGAGGAACCTCCACACAGTTTTCCAGAGTGGCTTCACCAGTTCACATTCCCACCAACAGTGTAAGAGGGTTCCCTTTTCTCCGCATCCCCTCCAACATTTGTTGTTTCCTGCCTTGTTAATTTGCCCCATTCTCACCGGTGTGAGGTGGTATCTCATTGTGGTTTTGATTTGTATTTCCCTGATGGCAAGTGATGCAGAGCATTTTCTCATATGCATGTTGGCCATGTCTATGTCTTCCTCTGTGAGATTTCTCTTCATGTCTTTTGCCCATTTCATGATTGGATTGTTTGTTTCTTTGGTGTTGAGTTTAATAAGTTCTTTATAGATCTTGGAAACTAGCCCTTTAACTGATATGTCATTTGCAAATATCTTCTCCCATTCTGTAGGTTGTCTTTTAGTTTTGTGGACTGTATCCTTTGCTGTGCAAAAGCTTCTTATCTTGATGAAGTCCCAATAGTTCATTTTTGCTTTTGTTTCTTTTGCCTTCGTGGATGTATCTTGCAAGAAGTTACTGTGGCCGAGTTCAAAAAGGGTGTTGCCTGTGTTCTTCTCTAGGATTTTGATGGAATTTGTCTCACATTTAGATCTTTCATCCATTTTGAGTTTATCTTTGTGTATGGTGAAAGAGAGTGGTCTAGTTTCATTCTTCTGCATGTGGATGTCCAATTTTCCCAGCACCATTTATTGAAGAGACTGTCTTTCTTCCAATGGATAGTCTTTCCTCCTTTATCGAATATTAGTTCACCATAAAGTTCAGGGTCCACTTCTGGGTTCTCTATTCTGTTCCGCTGATCTATGTGTCTGTTTTTGTGCCAGTACCACACTGTCTTGATTACCACAGCTTTGTAGTACAACCTGAAATCTGACATTGTGATGCCCCCAGCTATGGTTTTCTTTTTTAAAATTCCCCTGGCTATTCGGGGTCTTTTCTGATTCCACACAAATCTTAAAATAATTTGCTCTAACTCTCTGAAGAAAGTCCATGGTATTTTGATAGGGATTGCATTAAACGTGTATATTGCCCTGGGTAACATTGACATTTTCACAATATTAATTCTGCCAATCCATGAGCATGAAATATTTTTCCATCTCTTTGTGTCTTCCTCAATTTCTTTCAGAAGTGTTCTATAGTTTTGAGGATATAGATCCAATACATCTTTGGTTAGGTTTATTCCTAGGTATCTAATGCTTTTGCGTGCAATTGTAAATGGGATTGACTCCTTAATTTCTCTTTCTTCAGTCTCATTGTTAGTGTATAGAAATGCCACTGATTTCTGGGCATTGATTTTGTATCCTGCCATGCTACCGAATTGCTGTATGAGTTCTAGCAATCTTGTGGTGGAGACTTTTGGGTTTTCTATGTAGAGTATCATGTCATCGGCGAAGAGGGAGAGTTTGACTTCGTCTTTGCCAATTTGAATGCCTTTAATGTCTTTTTGTTGTCTGATTGCTGAGGCTAGGACTTCCAGTACTATGTTGAATAGCAGTGGTGAGAGGGGACATCCCTGTCTTGTTCCTGATTTTAGGGGAAAGGCTCCTAGTGCTTCCGCATTGAGAATGATATTTGCTGTGGGCTTTTCATAGATGGCTTTTAAGATGTCAAGGAATGTTCCCTCTATCCCTACACTCTGAAGAGTTTTGATCAGGAATGGATGCTGTATTTTGTCAAATGCTTTCTCTGCATCTAATGAGAGGATCCTATGGTTCGTGGTTTTTCTCTTGCTGATATGATGAATCACATTGATTGTTTTACGGGTGTTGAACCAGCCTTGTGTCCCAGGGATAAATCCTACTTGGTCATGGTGAATAATTTTCTTAATGTACTCTTGGATCCGATTGGCTAGTATCTTGTTGAGAATTTTTGCATCCATGTTCATCAGGGATATTGGTCTGTAATTCTCCTTTTTGGTGGGGTCTTTGGTTTTGGAATTAAGGTGATGCTGGCCTCATAGAACGAATTTGGAAGTACTCCATCTCTTTCTATCTTTCCAAACAGCTTTAGGAGAATAGGTATGGTTTCTTCTTTAAATGTTTGATAAAATTCCCCTGGGAAGCCATCTGGCCCTGGACTCTTGTGTCTTGGGAGGTTTTTGATGACTGCTTCAATTTCCTCCCTGGTTATGGGCCTGTTCAGGTTTTCTATTTCTTCCTGTTCCAGTATTGGTAGTTTGTGGCTTTGCAGGAATGCGTCCATTTCTTCTAGATTGCCTAATTTATTGGCGTATAGCTGGTCATAATATGTTTTTAAAATCATTTGTATTTCCTTGGTGTTGGTAGTGATCTCTCCTTTCTCATTCATGATTTTATTAATTTGAGTCTTCTCTCTCTTCTTTTTAATAAGACTGGCTAATGGTTTATCTCTCTTATTAATTCTTTCAAGGAACCAACTCCTGGTTCTGTTGATCTGTTCCACAGTTCTTCTGGTCTCGATTTCGTTGAGTTCTGCTCGAATCTTTATTAACTCCCTTCTTCTCTTGGGTGTAGGATCTATTTGCTGTTTTTTCTCTAGCTTCTTTATGTGTAAGGTTAGCTTTTGTATTTGAGTTCTTTCCACTTTTTGAATGGATGCTTGTATTGCGATGTATTTCCCCCTTAGGACTGCTTTTGCTGCATCCCAAAGATTTCGAACGGTTGTATCTTCATTCTCATTAGTTTCCAGGAATCTTTTTAATTCTTCCTTAATTTCCTGGTTGACCCTTTCATCTTTTAGCAGGATGGTGTTTAACCTCCATGTGTTTGAAGTCCTTCCAAACTTCTTGTTGTGATTTAGTTCTAATTTCAAGGCATTATGGTCTGAGAATATGCAGGTGACAATCCCAATCTTTTGGTATCGGTTCAGACCCGATTTGTGACCCAATATGTGGTCTATTCTGGAGAAAGTTCCATGGGCACTTGAGAAGAATGTGTATTCAGTTGAGTTTGGATGTAAAGTTCTGTAGAGATCTGTGAAATCCATCTGGTCCAGTGTATCATTTAAAGCTCTCGTTTCTTTGGAGATGTTGTGCTTAGAAGACCTATCGAGTATAGAAAGAGCTAGATTGAAGTCACCAAGTATAAGTGTATTATTATGTAAGTATTTCTTCACTTTGGTTAATAATTGATTTATATATTTGGCAGCTCCCACATTCGGGGCATATATATTGAGGAATGTTAAGTCCTCTTGTTGAATAGATCCTTTAAGTATGATATAGTGTCCCTCTTCATCTCTCACTACAGTCTTTGGGGTAAAGTTTAGTTTATCTGATATAAGGATGGCTACCCCTGCTTTCTTTTGAGGACCATTCGAATGGTAAATGGTTCTCCAACCTTTTATTTTCAGGCTGTAGTTGTCCTTCTGTCTAAAATGAGTCTCTTGTAGACAGCAAATAGATGGGTCCTGCTTTTTTATCCAGTCTGAAAGCCTGCGCCTTTTGATGGGGTCATTAAGCCCGTTCACATTCAGAGTTACTATTGACAGATATGAGTTTAGTGTCATCATGATATCTATTCAGTCCTTGATTTTGTGGAATGTTCCACTGAACTTCTTCTTAAAGGGGAATTTTAAGAGTCCCCCTTAAAATTTCTTGCAGAGCTGGTTTGGAGGTCACATATTCTTTTAGTTGCTGCCTGTCTTGTAAGCTCTTTATCTCTCCTTCCATTTTGAATGAGAGCCTTGCTGGATAAAGTATTCTTGGTTGCATGTTCTTCTCATGGAGGACCCTGAATATATCCTGCCAGCCCTTTCTGGCCTGCCAGGTCTCTGTGGAGAGGTCTGCTGTTACCCTAATACTCCTCCCCATAAAAGTCAGGGATTTCTTGTCTCTTGCTGCTTTAAGGATCTTCTCTTTATCTTTGGGATTTGCAAGCTTCACTATTAAATGTCGAGGTGTTGAACGGTTTTTATTGATTTTCAGGGGGGATCTCTCTATTTCCTGGATCTGAATGCCTGTTTCCCTTCCCAGATTAGGAATGTTTTCAGCTAGAATTTGTTCAAATACATATTCTGGCCCTCTGGCCCTTTCGGCACCCTCGGGAACACCAATTAAACGTAGGTGTTTCTTCCTCAGGCTGTCGTTTATTTGCCTTAATCTATCTTCATGGTCTTTGAATTGTTTGTCCCTTTTTTCCTCAGTTTCCCTCTTTGCCATCAACTTGTCTTCTAGGTCACTCACTCGTTCTTCCACCTCGTTAACCCTCGTCGTTAGGACTTCTAGTTTGGATTGCATCTCATAGAATTGATTTTTAATTTCTGCCTGATTAGCTGTAAATTCTGCAGTCATGAAGTCTCTTGAGTCCTTTATACTTTTTTCTAGAGCCACCAGTAGCTGTATCATAGTGCTTCTGAATTGGCTTTCTGACATTGAATTGTAATCCAGATTTTGTAACTCTGTGGGAGAGAGGACTGTTTCTGATTCTTTCTTTTGAGGTGAGGTTTTCCTTCTAGTCATTTTGCTCAGTGCAGAGTGGCCAAAAGCAAGTTGAATTGGGAAAAGGAGAAAAAGAGAGGAGAGAAAGAAGGAAAGAAAAGAGAAAGAGAAAAAAAAGGAAGAAAAAAAAGAAAAAGAAAAAAGGGAAGAAAAAGAAAAAGAAAGGAGAAAAAAAGGGGGTGGGGGAAGGAAACAAATCAAAAAGCAAAACAAAACAAACAGAACAAAAAAAAAAAAAAAAAAAAAAAGAACCACGGTGGAGTATCTTCTGATTCTGTGTACTTTAAGTCCCTTGGCTTCCCCTGGAAGTTGTCAGTCAGTCTAGCTGGTTTTCTGGGGGAGGGGCCTGCTGTGCTGATTTTCAGGTGTTAGCAGTTGGGGGAGCTGCCCTGCCCCTGCCTGGTGCAGGGCTCAGCGGGGGTTGTTTACCCCGTGAGGCCGCAGGAGGAACAACCCCAGTGGCGGGCCAGCTCTGGAAACCTGGATTCAGCCCCCGCAGTAACTCCGGAGGTCTCCGTCTGCAGGGCCTGGAGGCTCCGGTTTGGGGCCGCTGATCTGCTCAGCTGGGGCAGGAGCGTCCTTGCTGTCCTGGGCCCTCCCGGCCTCTGCCTGTCCCAGGGGAGGCGGGATCCTGGGATGTGTCCCGGCGCCCTGTGCTCTGGGGCCTGCGCTGTTGGGTTCGCGCTCCCGCCCCGCAGCCCCCTCCGTGGAGCCGCCACCCGAGCCCCCCCGAGCTGCTCCTGGAACCGCGCAGCCCCCCCCGCACGGAGCCTCTTCCTCTGCCCGAGCCCCTCCGAGCTGCTCCTGGAACCGCGCAGCCCCCTCCGCGGAGCCGCCGCCCGAGCCCCTTCAGCTGCTCCGGGTCCCGCCGGGTCCCGCCGTGCGCGCTGCAGCCCTTAGGGAGCTCGGCGCACTCTCCTGGGCGCGCAGTTGCTGTTACTGTCCCCGGGAGCCCGAGGGCATCCCCGCCCTCCTGGGTCCTGCTCCAACTCCCCGCGAGCCCCTTTCCGCCCGGGAAGGTCGGTGCAGCTCCTGCTTCTCCGGGACGGGGCTCTGCTGTCCTGAGGACACTCCCCCCGGCCTCAGCCCGGCTCGTCGCGGGGCCCCCTCCCCCTTGGAGGCCTTTGTTTCTTTATTTCTTTTTCCCCATCTTCCTACCTTGATAGATGCGCGAACTCTTCTCACTGGAGCATTCCAGGTGTTCTCTCTTTAATTCTCAGGCCGAATTCATAGATTTTCAGGAAAATTGGAAGGTTTTCTAGGTAATTGGTGGAGACAGGTGATTTGGGGACCCTACTCTTCCGCCATCTTGCCCCTCCCCCCTGAAAGAGATTAATTTTAAGTGAAGAAATGTTTCAAATGACCAGAATATAAAAAAGTCACAAAACTCTACCAATATTGTTGAAGATTCTAGTACCCCAACCTAACTGAGACTTGTGAAAAATGTTAGAGTAAATAAAAGGAGTTTTTCAAACAAGTTTAAAGCAGTAAGAATAAAAGAAGAGGTTCATTGCATGGGAAAGATGATAAATGTTAACAGATAAAGAAGTTTGAGCTATTTATTTTTTAAAAGATTTTATTTATTTATTCATGAGGGTCAAATAAAGTGAGGCAGAGACACAGGCAGAGGGAGAAGCAGGCTCCATGAGGAAGCCTGATGTGGGACTCTATGCCAGGAACTCAGAATCATGACCTGAGCCAAAGGCAGATGCTCAATCACTGAGCCACCCAGGTGTCCCTGAGCTATTTCAATTCTATTTTAACTCAGTATCCTCTGGCGAGTAAAATGGTCTTCCAACTGAAAAATCTAGAACAAATATCATAGAAAATATCATAAAAATTCTCTGTAAAGTTCAATAAAATTCTGGTGGCATTGAAATGAGTCTGCATGGTCCCCAAAAGCTCTATTAAAAATGTGCCTATTTGTATCGGTTCCAATGTATATAAAAATTGAAGACTCATGTAAAAATGAAAAAGAAGATTAAATTTTAGAGATAGGAACATATACTTTGATTTCCAGAAATGGGGGGGGAAAGTTAGTTTTTAGAAACTGTATGCTAGAAATGTTGGGTTTAGTTTTTAACAAAAAATCTCAAACAGATCACTAACAAAATAGTTTGTGAAATTTGTAAGAGTGAGAGCCAACATAAGACATGATCAACTTGAACATAAGACAAAATCAACTAAAATTTGTTCCTTTCTTGATGGGGTTGCTAGGTTGCTATACCATGATAATGCTTAGATGTTTTATAACTTGACTGAGGCAAAGCATTTGGTAAAGTCTCAGATAATAATCTTATAGTTATTTGTTGAAATAGACTCAGTTATACAGTTAACCTAGATTGAGGGTTGATTGAATAGCCTTACCATAATAACATCAATAAAGTAATTGATCAATATTAACCTAAAGTGCCTTGTACAGTATCATAGGCTCCCAAGGACACAGATTATCTTGACTAGTTTGGAACATGACCCAAAACTATAAGTATTAACTAGTAAAATATATTCTGGATTAACCTCTTTTAAAAATATGAACAATCTCTTAGTTTCTTCAGGTTAATATAGAAAAATACTATAGACAGAGTGACTTATAAACAACAGAAATTTATTTCTCAATTTCTGGAGGCTGGTAGTCCATAATCAATTCTCTGGCAGATTTCGTGTCTGGTGTGGACCCTCTTCTTGGTTTGTAGATGAACATAACTTCTTGTTGTATTTTCACATGATGGAAGGGCAAGTAAACTCCAGATGGCCTCTTTTTAATAGGGCACCATTCCCAGACATCTGGGCTATGCCTTTGTGACTTAATCATCTCCCAAAGGCCCTACCTCTGAATAGCATCACTTAGGGGTTAGGGTTTCAACATATGAATTTGGAGGTGATATAAACATTCAGGTCAAAACAAACAGTAGAGAAAAAAAGAACAGTAGAGTGACTACAATTTGATGACATTTTTAATAAAAGAAAAGAATTTTATAATATTAAGAAGATCTGGCTTGGTAACCATTTATGGCAAAACAAGAAAAAATATGGAGATTTAATTTGTCACAGGATCCTTGTGATTTAGTTGTAAGCTGGTGGAAGTCATCAGGACTAGTCAAATAGCCTAGCCCTCCTCTCCTTCCAGGTCCATAGTAGGGCTACATGTCCCCTCTCCCTTTCAATTTAGGTGATTAATTATTAATTTCCAATTAATTTGCCTTGAAAATTTTAAGAGCTAGTGCATGATTTTTCTTTTTCTGTCTTGTTGACTGGAAGCAGGTATTGTAGTGAAGTTTCTACCAACTTGGATCCCTGAATGGTTATAATAAACCTTTGTTGTACTGAATCACTGAAATTTTAGGGTTGTTAGTGAAGCATAAAAAAGCCTCTATCATCTGGTGCGTTGCCCCCATACCAACTCCAAAATAAGCAAAACTAAATTAAATTGAACCTTAAAAATGTTTGTGTAGAATTAATGAGATAAAATAATATTGAATGACTTTATAGCATTAAATCATATCTGAAGTATTGATTGATTCTGGGTATTATAATTTAAGATGAATTTAAACAAAGTAGAATGAGTATAAAGGAAGGGACCACCATGGTAATAATCTCAAAAATATATAGTTGATAAATTCTTTTTTTTTAAGATTTTATTTATTTATTCATGATAGAGAGAGAAAGAGGCAGAGACACAGGCAGAAGGGAGAAGCAGGCTCCATGCTGGGAGCCTGATGCGGGACTCGATCCCGGGACTCCAGGGTCATGCCCTGGGCTGTGCCCTGGGCCAAAGGCAGGCGCCAAACCGCTGAGCCACCCAGGGATCCCCTAGTTGATAAATTCTTAAGGGAACTAGAAAGACATAAAGACTACCTTCATGTGCCTTGAAAGACCAGAGAAGGTTAAAGAAAAATATTAGATAGATTTTGTGCAGGTCCAGTAAGTACAACTAGGACAATGCCATTGAATTTAAAGAACCTTTTAATGATTTTCTACTGTCCACAAAACCTAAACTTACCTTAGCACAGAAGCTGTCTGTACCATTCAGTTGCCTATTTCTTCATCCTCATCTTTTACTACTCCCTCATATATATGCTTTGCTTCAGCAGTACCAAACTTTAAATAGAGTTTACAAATGGGTCATACAGTGATGCTTTTTGACCTGGAATGCCTTAACCTTTCTCTCTTCAAAATTTAGTACAAACCATACATCCTCTAGAATGTACTTCTTGGCTGCATAACAGACTGAATTCAGACAGGTCTAACTCTAAGCCCTACTATATTCTACTGCTTCCTACTCCCTTCCTTACTTCTTGGTGGAGGGAATTAGATGCTTCAACTTCCTGTTCCCATAGCACCTGTGCATACGTGAAAGCTACAGGGAAACAGATATAGGTACAATAAGGACATTTCAAAATATGAGAATTCTAATAATTACTTATGAAATAGTGAATTCGCTATTGCTGGAAATACTAGAGGAAAGGCATTTCCACTTAGTGAAAGTTTAAATTAGATGATCTCACAGTCCCTTCAAACTCTAGGAATCTTTGAAAACATGAGGTTGATTTTATGAGGTCCAGTATATAGATTCCATGGCAAAATGTAGTTACCATATGGATACAATGGCATTAAATTAAGTAGTGGTTAGTAAAGAGTTTTGTTTTGTTTTGTTTTGAGGATCTGATCAATATTGACATACCTAGATCTCTGTTTTTCTGTGTTTTAAACTTTGTTCTTTTTCTGTGGAGATCCTTTATCTGAGGTGAAAAATATCTTTCATGCAAAATTGGAATTTTTCTCGTCTAAATTTTAAATAATACTAATATCTTCTTGCTTCTCTATGAATACTGAACTATTTTCTTTGCTATTTTGTATGCATACTTTAATTCACTTTACCTTTAATATAAATTCTATAAGCTTTACAGAGCAGGAATTTAATCAGGATTATAAAATTTATCCAAAGGCATTTAGTTAGTTCCAAGAGGAACTGTCCTGGCTGGCCCTTCATACAGATTCCTAAATGTTTTAAAATGGATACATCATAAGTGGAGAACCATGTTCCTAGATGGGAATATTAATTGTTAAGATTAGAATTTATCCCATATTCATTTTTAGATTTAACACAATTACAGTAAAATTACCAATGACAATTTTTTAATGTGACAGAATAATTCTAAAACTTACTGTAAATAATAGAAAGGCAAGAATACTTAAGAATTTATTGAGGAAGAAGAGTAACAGAAAAATACCTAAAACATATTGAGAAACAAAAAGAAATAAAAGAGTAATGAAAAAAAAACTTATTGAGGAAAAAAGAGTAACAGTAATAGAAAAAAAATCAGTCAGAGCACCTGGGTGGTTCAGATGGTTTTGTGTCTGCATTTGGCTCAGGTTATGATCTCCAGGATCATAACCAGGTCCTGGAATCAAGCTCCACATTAGGGTTCCAGCTTGGCAGGGAGTCTGCTTGTCTCTCTCCCTCTGCCTGTCCCTCTGCTTTGTGCTCACTCTCTCTCTCACTCTCTCTCATGAATAAATAAAAAATCTTTCTTAAAAAAAAAGAAAAAGCCATCAGTCATTAAAATTTATTTAAAACATCAATAATTAAAACAATATGATACTAGTGTAAAAATAAGCAGATAAATGGAACAAAATATCCACACAAAACATACTCTAGAACTCATAAGGAGTATGCCATAAAAGCAGAACCATAAATTATTGGAAGCACAAAGATGAATTTTTAAAAATCCTTCTGGGGAGCACTTGGGTGGATCAGTGGTTAAGCATCTACCCTTCACTCAGGTCATGATCCCGGGATCCTGGGGAGTTCTAGGATCCAGCCCCATATCAGGCTCCCTACAGGGAGACTGCTTCTCCCTCTGCCTATGTCTCTGCCTCTCTCTCCGTTTCTCTCATGAATACATAAAATCTTTTTAAAAAATCCTGCTGAAACAATTGATTATGTTTTGGGAAATAAAACATTTATCTTGTTACTCTACCAAATAAGTCTTGGGAAAATAAAAGATCTAATTATAACATAGCCAAACCGGAGAAACAAATACAATATATACCTATCAATAATAATAGCTTCCATTTATTCAGTGCTTACCATGTGTGAGATAGTACGAAAAGTACCATGTATTTATATCTATCTATATCTGCATCTATATCTTCATCTATATCTATCTACATACCTATTTATATAGATTTAAAATATCATTTAATTATCACCACAATACTGTGAAACATGTACTATTATTTATACTCTTATTTTACAAATGAAGAAACAGAGACCCAAAGAGACAGGACTTTGTTCCTGGTAATACAGCTAATCAGTGTCAGAACCAGAATTTGAATTCAGACAGGTCTAATTCCAAGTCCTACTATATTCTACTGCTATAAGTAACTGATTGGGAGAGATCATTGTAAAGTTAGATACAACTGAAGGACAAGATATAAACACAGATGTTTTATAATATTTAAAGATTCTTTTGATGGCAGGACCCCACACAATGTCATTAGGATAGATGAAACACAGAATTCTTTGTTACATATAGCTCCAAAGGGGAGAGGGCTGCAAGGCAGGGCCCTAAAGAGGATTGCATCTAAGGACAGGGTAACAGCAAGCTGGAGCTATAGGAGGCAGCTTATGTATGGCAAGTAGGATGGGGTTAGCTAGATTTCACAGGTTTTTTACAAAGTTATTAATTTGATTAGTTAGAATTTTGGAGGGCTCTGGGCCATAGGGGCTATCTGTATTTGTCTGGTAAATAGCCCCAGGTGATTAGTATTCTAGAATGTGAAAGTCAAGTTAAGGAAGATGCTGAGTATAGACTTAATCAGATGCTCAAGAAAAGGAATTGACTGGTCTTGACCTAAAATTGGGTTAAGGCAATATTTTCAAAGAAAATAAAAGTATATTAAAATATGTAAAACCTCTATAGAGCAAAATTTTGTAAACAAAGGGGAAAGTCTGAAGGTCATAGCAAAATAGGGATTAATAGAATAGCTTTGATCATAGATTATAGGTGAAAAAAACATATCCTTTGAATGCCAGGACTCTTTCACACTGTTTGTGATTCTATGAAGCAAGAGTGAGGGTGATATCCTGTAGACATTTCCAGGGCCTAGGGTTTTTTCGAATTACACATACTTCCTCTAAGTCCAGATTCTCTGATATGTGTTCTATGCCTCTGCTTCCTACAGTTCCCAACACGTAGTGCACAATTTCCTAGAGAATCATTACAGGAAGTAAGACAATCGTAAGAGAAGGTTTGTGCTTGTGAACATTCAAATGAAAAAAAATATTGAGAACTATTGTATCAGGCTGTCTTTACAACCACTTTTTCTACTGATAGCCTGATAGGGCAACAAAGTAAAATGGAAAACACACTGAGTCTGTGGGTTTTCAGGACCCCCTCCACCCATATTCTTGTACTCATTAGCAACTCCATCACTGAAACTTCATTTTAACTGCTTCTACTTTTTTTTAAGTTGCTTCTATCTTTCTTTATGTATTTGGGGAGTGCCAACTTATGAGACAATACCTGAGAAAATATCTATTGGCACATGGGCCGGAGTCATCATTCTAAGAGAAGAAAAATTTGGAAGCCTGTGAACCTCTAGAAAATGTGTTTATCACTTCGATTTTTCTGTAGACTCTTCATGTAACAGACTGAATCTTATGTACCTTATGGGGTTGTGTAGGAGGCTTCATTGTAAGTAACAGAAAAACATTTAAAAATGGTTTTACTAAATAATATGAAAAAATACTGGGATATTCATATGAATAGAAGTCTAAAATTTACATAAGAGGGAGACATTGATTCCATTCCTACAATGAACAAAGGATGATTAAATATTGAGGAATCTAAAGAACATGCACCATTATGGTATGAAATAGTGGTATTAAGTAAATGTGATAAGGAATCCTGACAGAGAGAATGGGTGCCCATAGTCACTCTTCTCTGAACACAAGAAAAAGTGTTAGTGTATATCACTGGAGGTAAGGAAAGCACAACACAGAGAACACGGAAATGCAATCAACAATTTACAAGGTCATGAGCATATATAAAATACTCCTGGGAACTTTCAGAAAAAATTTACTACTAGGGAATTTTAAAAAAGTGTCTGGAAATCCTGGATTAGCCATGTCAGAGAAAAAGCCAACCAATTATAAGTTAACAGAAAATATATAGTTGATCCTTTCCTTGACAGTGGGAATTTAGCTGAATGCTCTGTACTACTTTCAGCTTTGAACTTGAAATTTAGGGTTCCTAGTGTTAGACTCAGCTGAAAAGGTAAGCAAAATCCAGACAAAGTGCTTCCATCCCTGTGCACGACAAATTGATGCTTATCCTATAGAGTGTTTTCTCTGCCATGGCAAAGTCTAATATCTGACCAAAAAAAAAAAAAAAACCCTCTCTGTTTGTATATCTCATTATAATCCTATAGCAGCAGCTATAAAGCAGTCTTGGGTGGGGATTTATAAGAAAATTGAGTTTGATTTGATTTAAATTAGCAGATTTTTAATGAAGTGTTTCATCCCTTTTGCTTAATTGTGTTTTTCATTTAGGAAAATAATCATAGGTCAGTGAATCAGTAACCCCTTCAGCCTTTAAGATGCATATTTCTGTTTGGTGGATCTACCAAAACAAACCTCTCAACATTTCAAATGGTTAATAATCCCAGGAAAGTTCAGATTGATTATGTTGTTTTCATAGACAAAACTGTTAGAGTTTTATAAAAATGATTAAGAAACCTCAAATGCTATCATTCTCCTGGATTTAAGTTGAAGCTTTAAAGTAATTAAAAAGTACTTAATAAATTGGAAATCTCTTACAATAATTGCAAAGGTGTTTTGCTTCTTCATGTTTTGCAAGGCTTTTAACTTTGTCTTCATCTATATCAATGCCAATTTAAGAAATACACACACACACACACACACACACACACCTTATATTTCCAACATGAAGTTTCTATTTGTTCTGCTGTGACTACTCTTTTACCCTCTAAGAATTTCTTTTCTCCCAAAAAATATATATATATAAAAAAACAAAGGACAGTTTTCTGGAAATAATATTTGTGTAAGGAAAATAAATTTTGATGTTTAAGGGCTTGGAGAAGAGCTTAGAAATGATAAAAAAAAAAAAACCAAAGCAGCTCGCATAAATTCCTAAATTTATGCCGATTCTCATACAGCCCTTAATCCTGGCATCATTCTAATGGGTGTTAGTGGCTCTTAAAGCCAGTGGTGGAAAAGAGTGTATGGGGGATGGTAGTTGAATATACTTAGGTCCTCAGCTTCATTGATGAAGATATTATCAACTTAATATTACAAAATAATTGGGTGATTTTTGGTTCCTTATCTGCTTTGTTTTGTTTGTCGCCTTGATTTTCCTTTATTTTTGCTTTGGTAACTCTTTCCAACAATGGTCAGTATTTCTATCCTGTCAGATGGACTATAAAGTGAATGTGTAAACACTCAAGCAGGGAGACCAAAATGTCCAGACCAGTGTCTTATTAAAGGAGGGAACATTGGCTTCAGCCGCCAGGAAAATAGGTTCTAATTCTGCTTGGCCACAAGTCTTCTTGGGCTATTTCCTCATCTGCAAAATGAACAAAATAATACTGGCCATGTTATTATTGATATTGTGAGAATTAACTGAGATGAAGGGTGTTGACATGTTTTGCAACCTATAAAAATTTATAAACTGTGTTGCCATTTCAGGGGAGAAGAGGAGAGATAAGAGCCAAGGGTCTTGGGTCACGTGGGTGGCTCAGTGGTTGAGCATCTGCCTTTGGCTCAGGTCGTGATCCCTGCTTCTCCCTCTGCCTATGTCTCTACCTCTCTCTCTCTCTCTGTGTCTCTCATGAATAAATAAAATTAAAAAAATTAAAAATAAAATAAAATAAGAGTCAAGGGTCTTGACATTTTCCTCATTCTTATTCAGCTTAACAAAGTATAAAGGGAGTGAATGAAAGCAAGCTTATATATCATAAATAAGATTGTGAAATTGGTTTAGTAGCAGCAAGTCACATATATACTCATTATTCATGTATTTACTTTTCTTAGAAATGTTATCTCTTAACAATCTGTTAACTAGGGACCTTTTGATTCAACTAGTTTTATAATATAGAGAATAAAGGATACCGTTGTTGGAAGTGCTTTTATTATGTTTAACCTTACATTAAAAAATTTCTAAATGTTTCTAGTTATATATTCTGATTACTGATTCTTTTTAAAATAGTCTGTAGTGAATGGTTTCCAGAAGGCTTTAGTTTGCCTTTAAATCTTTAAAACTTCATGTTTTATAAAGTTGCACACATAAAGATAATCAATCCAATCTCCCCAGACACAGAAAAACCCACTTGATAATGTTTCAAATTTTGTCTTTGATATTTTATTCTTTTGATATTTCCAATGTAGTTCTCATTGGCATTGTTTAAGCAGTATACTTATTTTTATTAAAATATACATACATGCTTTAGCTCAAAATTCCAGATAACAGCTTAAATGATCTTAGAATATAGACTCTAGAAACATATAGATTTAGGATTCTTATACTAACTCTATTACACATTAACTGTATGACCTTGGGTGAGTTATTTACTTCTCTGAACTTCACTTTGGATGGTAGTTATGCCTACTTCACAGGGCTAATGAAAATCTTAAAAGATAAATATGTTAAACTTCCACTACAAGATCTGACAACTAGAAAGTAACAGATAAATGTTACTATTAAAGTAATAATTATAGACTGGATTAAATAATGAGCATGTTCAATTGTTTGGCAGATATCCTTGGTAAGTCACTACATTTGGGGATTTAAAATCCATATTGTCTATTGCTTATATGCTTTCATCAGTATCTCTGTAGGTTCTATGACTACTATTTTGTAACCCTTACAGTTTAATTCCATGGAAGATGATTAGACACAAACTGAGTGCCAGTCACTGCATTAAGTACTGTATAGTCACAGATGATAAGGTACAAATATTGCACTCAAGGAGCCCTTTTAGGATCTAGAAGTGAAGACACTCATTTCATCTATCTTAGCACTGAGGGAAAGTGAAAAAATACTGATTTTACCTAAATTATGTTTACATTTTGATAAATGGCATCTAAGATTCTTCTTTATTCATTAAAGTTTAGAAAAATTAAAAATGTCCATTATGTTTGCTCTTCATTAATATATTTCTGTGTATGTAGACAATGAACATCAGAGAAACAAGGCATCTGCCAATATTATATTATACATTCTTTCAGTATATCTTCTGTGTTTTTATTGCTTTTCTATGTGTCTTGACATTTTCATATGAGTAAAATATAGTCTCACAGTCAAGTTGTTTTCAGTCAGGTTTAGAAAAGGAGAAGTCATTCAATAAATATTTTTTTACAAAAGGGTAAAAGAGGGGCACTTGAGTGGCTCAGTTCATTAAGCCTCTACCTTTGGCTCAGGTCATGACATCAGGGTTCTGGAATCAAGCCCCAAGTCGGGCTCCCTGCTCATCAGGAAGTATGCTTCTCCCTCTCCCTCTGCCCCTCCCCCTGCTCTTGCTCTCTCTCTCTCTCAGATAAATAAACATTTTTTTTTTTAAAAAGGCAAAAGAAAATGATAGAAGTCAATCTATTTCTGATACATGTTTGAGTGTTCTTTTTTCAGTTTGATTAAAACTACATGCAATAGTGCATTTGAGGAATATCATTTTGTGTCATTATTGTAAAAAAAATTGGAAGTTAGACCAACTGAGTAACCACACATAACCCAGCTGCCTTGGATTACTAGAAAATCATCTAAGGGATAAAAATATTTGTCTAAGTATATAGTAGCTTATATAGTAGCTTTATAAGTATATAAAGGTGTTCTGCTAAATCCATGTTCTTAATGGAAGGAATCCAAATCTTTAGAGCATAGGGTTAGTTGAATAAGCCATTTGGGTATCATCCCAACACCAGAGTCTGGACAGTGTAGAGCTTCTCTGGGTTCCTTTTGATACAGATCCTTATGACTTCAACTCCAGATTACCTCCAGTCCTGGAAGAATCCCAGTGTAGCATAGAGACTAAGAATTCAGAATTTGCAGATAAACAGTTGGTATGAATCTTGGCTCTTGACATTTTCTATCTGTGTGAACTTGCACAAATTACTTTACCTTTCTATGCTTGCCTTCCCATCTTTGATGACAAGAGTACCTACTTCATAGGGTTACTGTGAATTTTAAAAAGTTAATACATGTAACATAATTAGACATATGATTAGCATATAGGAAGTGTTAACTGGTCATATCAGTAGCCTGAGTTGTTTAATTGAAAATCCTGTCTGGATTTTTTTTTTTTCAAAAATCAGTTTTAAATAATCAGTGATTAGTAACTATTTGGTTCTCACCCTGTGATCAGTACTATGTTATCTGCTAAGAAAAAGTGCAAAGACTTAAATGCTGAAATGAGCATGGCAGGTATACATATATTCTTGATTTTTGTGTAGGCTAATTTCTGAAAGTCAAAAGCAATGAGATGTTCCACATTTTAGAAACTATTCTAAAAAGGTGGATCTCCCCCTTTTCCCTCCCTCCCTCCCTTCCTTTTCTTTCTTTCTTTTCTTTTCTTTCTTTCTTTCTTTCTTTCTTTCTTTCTTTCTTTCTTTCTTTCTTTTTTTCTTTCTTTCTTTCTTTCTTTCTTTCTTTCTTTCTTTCTTTCTTTCTTTCTTTCTTTCCTTCTTTCTTTCCTTTCTTACTTTCTTTCTTTTCTTTCTTTCTTTCTTTCTTCTTTCTTTCTTTCTTTCTTTCTATCTTCTTTCTTCTTTCTTTCTTTCTTCTTCTCTTTCTTTCCTGGTTTATTTCTTTCTCTACTATTTAACTTTAGGGAAACCACATCACAGCATGGCTATGTTGTTCTGTGTTTCCTCTCTTTCTGTCTCTCTCAATCTCTGTCTCTCCTCCTTCTCTCTCTCCTTATCTTCCTCCCTCCCACACTCCCTTTCCACTCTTAAAAGTAGAGTTTTGTAAGATTTCCAGTCTGTTTAGAAATTATGTGTCTTCAACAGTCACTCTCATTGAATATCTGTAGCTTGATATCATTTCCAAAGCCTTCAAACATCTTTCTTTGTAGATATACTTACATT
Source organism: Canis aureus (assembly GCF_053574225.1). Taxonomy (NCBI): domain Eukaryota; kingdom Metazoa; phylum Chordata; class Mammalia; order Carnivora; family Canidae; genus Canis; species Canis aureus. The sequence continues at coordinate 51,797,034 of NC_135649.1, forward strand.
CACATGGATGACTTCTATAACTCTTCTGACCCTACGTTTGAAGGCTCTTCTTTAAAATGCAGTATAAGCAGGCTAAGTATTGGAAATTCATGTACCCCATGTATTATATTATGTTGCATTTTCTTTTACTTAGTTTTGGGAGATGTGGTTGTTTTTAATTTCCCTACCTAGGAGATTTTGTTTCCTATGTTCTCCAGAGTACTTACCATATGAATGCCCTTCATCTCAAAATGCTGACAAGACTTTGTTGTGTTCATATATTTTGAGCATAATCAGCCTCTGAGCTATTACACATTTTATACCTATAGTAGCCTGATGAAATTGATTTGCCTCTGAATGTATATGTTCAGATTCTCCTTTTGATTTTTCAAGGCATATGCAAGAATCTTTCTTATTTAATCTCTGCTTGGATCTATCAAATGCCACGACCTGTCCTTAAACTCTGGCTTAGAATAAGGACGATATTACTTAGCATTGAGATTAAAATTTGTTCCAAAGATGAAGTGGGCCAATAGGACTCAATGAGGGTACTCCACAGTATATTCCCTATAGCATATGAAATGAGAAGCACTTGCCTCACTCGTGACAAAGAAGGATATGACATTGTGAGGTTGTGGAGAGAAATGATTACCTTTCTCTCTTGTCTTCTTTTTTTATAATAAATTTGTTATTTATTAGTGTTCAATTTACCAACATACAGAATAACACCCAGTGCTCATCCCGTCAAGTGCCCCCCTTAGTGCTCATCACCCATTCACCCCCACCCCCCGACTTCCTCCCCTTCCACCACCCCTAGTTCATTTCCCATAGGAGTCTTTATGTTCTGTCTCCCTTTCTGATATTTCCCACACATTTTTTCTCCCTTCCCTTATATTCCCTTTCACTATTATTTATATTCCCCAAATGAATGAGAACATATAATGTCTCTCTTGTCTTCTTGAACAAAATTAGCTCATGGTCTATTGAAAAAAATTAAAACTCTGCCTTTCATTTATAGTCATACAGAAATATCTGACTTAAATATATTAAATTCTCATCTAAAACACTCAATATAATAAACTATTTTCTCAATGTCTATGTTACTGTTAGTACCATTTCTAATAAACAATGTTCATTTCTGGAATGTTGGAAATATGAGACAGTTCCCTTCCTAGGGGAGTCTCAGAGACAGATCATTTGAGCTGTGACCTGCTTAAAATGCTAGAAAGTATTAGTATGTTTGTAGAGTCTTTAAAATGGAGATCCAGAGTGAAAGACAATGCATCAGAATGAAACCTTTCCACTCTTGAGTGAATGAAAAATACCAGAAAGTATACTTCCTTTTGTAGAAAAGTGTTTCAAAACTTTCACCCAGATCTTCTTAATAGAGAAATCTTATCTGTGAAATTACTTTTTTTTCAGTATTTGTTTCATATGCAAATTGGTCATCCTGAATCTTAGAATTCTAGCTGGCAGCCAGATTTAAAGTCTGTGAGCATATAAGTATCAGATCCCTCTGAAGATTATAAGGGTTGATGCAAATTCTTGAATGAATAAAGTGGTGACTATAGAAGTACTTTGGGTGCATTTGAACATAGAAATTTTTTATGGATCTAAAAAGAGTCTTTTTATTTATTTTTTATTTTTTTAATAAATTAATTTTTTTATTGGTGTTCAATTTACCAACATACAGAATAACACCCATGCTCATCCCGTCAAGTGTCCCCCTCAGTGCCCATCACCCACTCACAACCACCCCCCGCCCTCCTCCCCTTCCACCACCCCTAGTTCATTTCCCAGAGTTAGGAGTCTTTATGTTCTGTCTCCCTTTCTGATATTTCCCACACATTTCTTCTCCATTCCCTTATATTACCTTTCACTATTATTTATATTCCCCAAATGAATGAGAACATACACTGTTTGTCCTTCTCTGATTGACTTACTTCACTCAGCATAATACCCTCCAGTTCCCTCCACATTGAAGAAAATGGAGAGAATTTGTCGTTTCTAATGGCTGAGGAATATTCCATTGTATACATAAACCACATCTTCTTTATCCATTCATCTTTCAATGGACACCGAGGCTCCTTCCACAGTTTGGCTATTGTGGACATTTCTGCTAGAAACATTGGGGTGCAGGTGTCCCGGGGTTTCATTGCATCTGAATCTTTGGGGTAAATCCCCAACAGTGCAATTGCTGGGTCCTAAGGCAGGTCTATTGTTAACTCTTTGAGGTACCTCCACACAGTTTTCCAGAGTGGCTGCACCAGTTCACATTCCCACCAAAAGTGTAAGAGGGATCCCTTTTCTCCGCATCCTCTCCAACATTTGTTGTTTCCTGCCTTGTTAATTTTCCCCATTCTCACTGGTGTGAGGTGGTATCTCAAGGTGGTTTTGATTTGTATTTCCCTGATGGCAAATGATGCAGAGCATTTTCTCATGTGCATGTTGGTCATGTCTATGTCTTCCTCTGTGAGATTTCTCTTCATGTCTTTTGCACATTTCATGATTGGATTGTTTGTTTCTTTGGTGTTGAGTTTAAGAAGTTCTTTATAGATCTTGGAAACTAGCCCTTTATCTGATACGTCATTTGCAAATATCTTCTCCCTTTCTGTAGGTTGTCTTTTAGTTTTGTTGACTGTATCCTTTGCTGGGCAAAAGCTTCTGATCTAGACGAAGTCCCAATAGTTCATTTTTGCTTTTGTTTCTTTTGCCTTCGTGGATGTATCTTGCAAGAAGTAACTGTGCCAAGTTCAAAAAGTGTGTTGCCTGTGTTCTCCTCTAGGATTTTGATGGAATGTTGTCTCACATTTAGATCTTTTTTTTTTTTTTTTCACATTTAGATCTTTCATCGATTTTGAGTTTATCTTTGTGTATGGTGAAAGAGAGTGGTCTAGTTTCATTCTTCTGCATGTGGCTGTCCACGTTTCCCAGCACCATTTATTGAAGAGACTGTCTTTCTTCCAATGGATAGTCTTTCCTCCTTAATCGAATGTTAGTTGATCATAAAGTTGAGGGTCCACTTCTGGGTTCTCTATTCTGTTCCATTGATCTATGTGTCTGTTTTTGTGCCAGTACCACACTGTCTTGATGACCGCAGCTTTGTAGTACAACCTGAAATCTGGCATTGTGATGCCCCCAGATATGGTTTTCTTTTTTAAAATTCCCCTGGCTATTCGGGTCTTTTCTGATTCCACACAAATCTTAAAATAATTTGTTCTAACTCTCTGAAGAAAGTCCATAGTATTTTGATAGGGATTGCATTAAACGTGTAAATTGCCCTGGGTAACATTGACATTTTCACAATATTAATTCTGCCAATCCATGAGCATGGAATATTTTTCCATCTCTTTGTGTCGTCCTCAATTTCTTTCAGAAGTGTACTATAGTTTTTAGGGTACAGATCCTTTACCACTTTGGTTAGGTTTATTCCTAGGTATCTTATGCTTTTGAGTGCAATTGTAAATGGGATTAACTCCCTAATTTCTCTTTCTTCAGTCTCATTGTTAGTGTATAGAAATGCCATTGATTTCTGGGCATTGATATTGTATCCTGCCATGCTGCCAAATTGCTATATGAGTTCTAGCAATCTTGGGGTGGAGGCTTTGGGTTTTCTATGTAGAGTATCATGTCATCAGTGAAGAGGGAGAGTTTGACTTCTACCTTGCCAATTTGAATCCCTTAATGTCTTTTTGTTGTCTGATTGCTGAAGCTAGGACTTCAAATACTATGTTGAATAGCAGTGGTGAGAGTGGACATCCCTGTCTTGTTCCTGATCTTAGGGGAAAGGCTCCCAGCGCTTCCCCATTGAGAATGATATTTGCTGTGGGCTTTTCGTAGATGGCTTTTAAGATGTCGAGGAAAGTTCCCTCTATCCCAACACTCTGAAGAGTTTTGATCAGGAATGGATGCTGTATTTTGTCAAATGCTTTCTCGGCATCTAATGAGAGGATCATATGGTTCTTGGTTTTTCTCTTGCTGATATGATGAATCACATTGATTGTTTTATGAGTGTTGAACCAGCCTTGTGTCCCCGGGGATAAATCCTACTTGGTCATGGTGAATAATTTTCTTAATGTGTTATTGGATCCTATTGGCTAGTATCTTGTTGAGAATTTTTGCATCCATGTTCATCTGGGATGTTGGTCTGTAATTCTCCTTTTTGGTGGGGTCTTTGTCTGGTTTTGGAATTACGGTGATGCTGGCCTCATAGAACGAATTTGGAAGTACTCCATCTCTTTCTATCTTTCCAAACAGCTTTAGGAGAATAGGTATGATTTCTTCTTTAAACATTTGATAGAATTCCCCTGGGAAGCCATCTGGCCCTGGACTCTTGTGTCTTGGGAGGTTTTTGATGACCGCTATAATTTCCTCCCTGGTTATTGGCCTGTTCAGGTTTTCTATTTCTTCCTGTTCCAGTTTTGGTAGTCTGTGGCTTTCCAGGAATGCGTCCATTTCTTCTAGATTGCCTAAGTTATTGGTGTATAGCTGTTCATAATATGTTTTTAAAATCGTTTGTATTTCCTTGGTGTTGGTAGTGATCTCTCCTTTCTCATTCATGATTTTATTAATTTGAGTCTTCTCTTTCTTCTATTTAATAAGGTTGGCTAATGGTTTATCTATCTTATTAATTCTTTCAAAGAACGAACTCCTGGTTCTGTTGATCTGTTCCACAGTTCTTCTGGTCTCGAGTTTGTTGAGTTCTGCTCGGATTTTAATTAACTCTCTTCTTCTGCTGAGTGTAGGATGTATTTGCTGTTTTTTCTCTAGCTCCTTTAGGTGTAAGGTTATCTTTTGTATTTGAGTTCTTTCCACTTTTTGAATGGATGCTTGTATTGCTATGTATTTCCCCCTCAGGACTGCTTTTGCTGCATCCCATAGATTTTGAACGGTTGTATCTTCATTCTCATTAGTTTCCATGAATCTTTTAAATTCTTCCTTAATTTCCTGGTTGACCCTTTCATCTTTTAGCAGGATGGTCCATAACCTCCACGTGTTTGAGGTCCTTCCAAACTTCTTGTTGTGATTTAGTTCTAATTTCAAGGCATTATGTTCTGAGAATATGCAGGGGACGATCCCAATGTTTTGGTATCGATTCAGACCAGATTTGTGACCCAGTATGTGGTCTATTCTGGATAAAGTTCCATGTGCACTTGAGAAGAATGTGTATTCAGTTGAGTTTGGATGTAAAGTTCTGTAGATATCTGTGAAATCCATCTGTTCCAGTGTATCATTTAAAGCTCTCGTTTCTTTGGAGATGTTGTGCTTAAGACCTGTTGAGGGTAGAAAGAGCTAGATTGAAGTTACCAAGGATAAGTGTATTATTATCTAAGTATTTCCTCACTTTGGTATTAATTGGTTTAAATATTTGGCAGCTCCCACATTCGGGGCATATATATTGAGGATTGTTAAGTCCTCTTGTTGGATAGATCCTTTAAGTGTGATATAGTATCCCTCTTCATCTCTCACTACAGTTTTCGGGGTAAATTTTAGTTTATCTGATATAAGGATGGCTACCCCTGCTTTCTTTTGAGGACCATTTGAATGGTAAATGGTTCTCCAACCTTTTATCTTCAGGCTGTAGGTGTCCTTCTGTCTACAATGAGTCTCTTGTAGACAGCAAATAGATGGGTCCTGCTTTTTTATCCAGTCTGAAACCCTGCGCCTTTTGATGGGGTCATTAAGCCCGTTTACGTTCAGAGTTACTTTTGAAAGATATGAGTTTATTGTCATCATGATGTCTATTCAGCCCTTGTTTTTGTGGATTGTTCCACTGTAGTTCTTCTCAAAAGGGAATATTATGAGTCCCCCTTAAAATTTCTTGCAGAGCTGGTTTGGAGGTCACATATTCTTTCAGTTCCTCCTGTCTTGGAAGCTCTTTATCTCTCCTTCCATTCTGAATGAGAGCCTTGCTGGATAAAGTATTCTTCGTTGCATGTTCTTCTCATTTAGCCCCTGAATATATCCTGCCAGCGCTTTTTGGCCTGCCAGGTCTCTGTGGAGAGTTCTGCTGTTACCCTAATATTCTTCCCCATAAAAGTCAGGGCTTTCTTGTCTCTTGCTGCTTTAAGGATCTTCTCTTTATCGTTGGAATTTGCAAGCTTCACTATTATATGTCGAGGTGGTGAATGGTTTTTATTGATTTTAGGGGGGATCTCTCTATTTCCTGGATCTGAATGCCTGTTTCCCTTCCCAGATTAGAAAAGTTTTCAGCTAGGATTTGTTCAAATACATATTCTGGTCCTCTGGCCCTTTTGGCGCCCTCGGGAACCCCAATTAAACGTCGGTTTTTCTTCCTCAGGCTGTCACTTATTTCCCTTAATCTGTCTTCATGGTCTTTTAATTGTCTGTCTCTTTTTTCCTCAGTTTCCCTCTTTGCCATCAACTTGTCTTCTATGTCACTCACTTGTTCTTCCACCTCGTTAACCCTCGTCGTTAGGGCTTCTAGTTTGGATTACATCTCATTCAATTGATTTTTAATTTTTGCCTGATTGGGTCTAAATTCTGCAGTCATGGAGTCTCTTGAGTCTTTTATGCTTTTTTCTAGAGCCACCAGTAGCTGTATAATAGTGCTTCTGAATTGGCTTTCTGACATTGAATTTTAATCCAGGTTTTGTAACTCTGTGGGAGAGAGGACTGTTTCTGATTCTTTCTTTTGAGGTGAGGTTTTCCTTCTAGTCATTTTGCTCAGTGCAGAGTGGCCAAAAACAAGTTGTATTGGGAAAAGGAGAAATAGACAGAGAGAGAAGGAAAGAAAAGAGAAAAAGAAAAAAGAAAATAGGAAGAAAAAAGGAAAAAAGAGAAGAAAAAGAGAAAGAAAAAGAAAGTTGAAAAAAAGGGGTGGGGGAAGCAATCAGAAATCAAAAAGAAAAAAAAAACACGGGAGAGTATCTTCTGATTCTGTATTTTTAAGTCCCTTGACTTCCCCTGGAACTTGTCCGTCTAGCTGGTCTTCTGGGGGGGGGGGGGCTGAAAAACAGACTTTTTAACGAGTGATTCCATGTTAAAAAAAAGGAGGGGGTTGGGTAAAAGAATAACTGTTTTTGTTTGAGATAGTCTTTTAGTTTAAGATTCCTTTGACTGGGCAGCCCAGGTGGCTCAGCAGTTTAACGCTGCCTTCAGCCCAGGGCCTGATCCTGCGGACCTGGGATCGAGTCCCACGTTGGGCTCCCTGCATGGAGACTGCTCCTCTCTCTGCTGTGCTCTCTCTCTCTCTCTCATTAATAAATAATTTTTTTTAAGATTCCTTTGACTTCTGTTATGTGTAAGGACCAAGAAATGCCTAGGCATGCTATCATATGGAACAAATATGGTTCAGTTGTGATGACAGCAACAAAAATTCACATTTTCAAAGCATTCAATTCCTGAATATGTTCTTCTTGTTTTCTGATGTTTTCCTTTTGTGGAAGCGACAATGTCCCTCTAATTCCCAAAGCCTCCTTACCTAGCTAATGTTTTAATCCTTCAAATGTCTCAATTTAAATATCACTTCCTCTGGGAAGCCTTCCATGGCACACCAAATTAAGGTTATGTGAGCATCTGTGGCTTTCATGGCACCTTTGACTTTCTAGTTTAGCACATATCACATTGTGTTATTTTCCCATCTTTATCCTTAATTATGAGTTCCCTCCACTACAAAAATAATAACTACAGTTGCTTATTGAATTTATACCAAAGGCAAGGCATTATTATAAGCACTTTACATATTTTATTTTATTTATTCCTCATAATGATAATTCTTAACAATCCATTTTACAGAAACAAACTGAGGTACAAAATGTTAAATATTTATCTGAAGTCTACACAACCAATGAGTAGTAGAGATAAAATTTAAATTAGACTCCAGAGTGTATGTAGCCTCTTAGGCTTTACTTTATATTGTGTTCTTAAGAGCAAAGGCCATGTCTGGCCGTTTTCCTCTTATAGTCTCATACTTCAAAACAGTGCCTAATAGATAAAAGGTACACAGTAGTAAGTATGCAATAACATGTCTATGGAATGAATTAATGCAATCATGAAAAAAAACCACTAATCATTATGCAGACAGCATATACTGCTGCAAAGTGACAGGAATATGACAGGCTCTTAATTGCAACTATCCTGAAATTAAGATTTATACATCTAAAGACTATATTCTAATATTGGTTCTTGGTGCTTGCCCCACTTACATCTCCAAATGAATATTGTCTTTGCAGAAAACTCTTTGTATTTTTTTTTTGTTTTTCTCAATTTAATAAATATATATAGGGCATAGAGACAAACAACACTCACAATGTGGATCATTAGGGAGAAGAAAGCTTGATTAGAAGGCTCAACACTAGTAAGGGCTGGATATGGCCCAGTTGATGTTTACTTTGACTGATCCAGAATTGAATTTACATGGATATTTATACATCAAAAAGCACAAAAGCAAATGAACATACAACTTCTACCTAAGATTTCCCAATAATTTGTAATTTCATCTGGTTTATTTTTACATAGACCTGCTAATGGGGATGCACACACACACACATACATTTAAAATAAATATACATCTGTGAACACAACTCTTGGAAAATGTCAAAAGTTATTAGGTTTGACATTTTCTATAAGCTTAAAAATACCTGGTTACTTCATGAATCCTGGTTAAGTTGGTTTTACATGAGTTTTTGTCAGTTTCAGTCTATAATAATATTTTGTGATATACAGAGTCTGATGGTGTTCCAGAGACAAGATTATCTAATAGATTATATCACTGGGTGACATCAGAGGAGGAATTAGAGGACTGTTTTCTTCATTCAAAAAAAAAATCGCCAGTGTACTTCAAACAAAACTATCAGTAATGGTGATATGTCAACATAATTTAGTTTATGATTTTATAGGTTATTGCCCTGAAATCATTAAGTGGTCTAACAACAAAAAAACAGCAAAAAAAATAGAAATGATCAGACAGTGCATCTTACAAAGGCCCTGAGACTTTTGTGATCTTATGAATACAAGTTATGGACAAAAATACTTTTCCCCCAGGATGTTGTAAAAACAGTATCTAATTACTCCTAAACCCCAGACTGAGATTGACATCCGTATAAAGAAAAGAATAGAAGAAGTTTCTCATATGTGAAATTGTATGAAGGTTTGTGGTTGTTTTCTGGCTTCTCTGTTAGGTTCTTCTTACTTAATAAGTTGCTTTTAAATTGGCTGTCCTTAGATAATATTGGTGAGTCATGATAGAGTAAATAGAGACATATTAGAACATAAAAATGTTTGGTTTTACTCTGGCCACTCTGTGCATGTGTGTGCATGTGTGTGTGTGTGTGTGTGTGAATTAATTAAATCATTAAGGTATACAATTTTGTACAATTATTATTAAACTAACAATCTGTGTAAAATGAAGGTTAGCATACCTTCTGAATCAACGAGTATATGTGGAAGTCAAATGGCCTTGATTTATAGATTGTTCAAAAAATATTCACAAAACACTTTTTTTTTGTATCCCAATCCATATTTTTTTCGTATCTGCACACTTATCTCTACTCTTTGAAAAAGTCATTCAACTGACTAAGGTAACAGATTTGAGCAATTTCTTTGCCTCTGTTATCCCTTACAATTTTAATGGGTCTGGAGAGTAATACAGTCAGGTGCTTCTCTTCTATACAAATTCTGTGCCAGATATCCAATATGTATTTCAGGTATTACATTTGTTTTTAGGTTTAAAAATTAATAGCAAAATTAAACTTATAAATTGTAAAATGATTACCACCATAGTGTTAGCTAGTATCTCCATCCCATCACATAATAATGTAAGAACATTTAAGCTCTCTTTAAGCAAGTTTCAGGTGTACAATACAGTATTATTAGCTTATATAAGCGCCATGTTGTACATTAGAGTCTCAGAACTTAATCTTATAATTGAAAGTTTGTACCCCTTAACCAACATCTCCCTATTTACCCACCCACTAGCTTCTAGTAACCATCATGTATTACATTAAAGTCATTTAAAATAGTAAAAAAAAAGAATCTGAAACATAAATTGATTCAAAAATTAAGTTTTCTTGTCTTCTGTGTTTTATATAAAAGTAGATGGTTAAAATCTACATACTTTAATTTTGTGGATTAGTTACATATATGTGCCAGATACATATATTTAATTCACTATCATCTATTCCTAATGATATCAACAAAAAAAGATGGAAACCATATAATATATGTTTCTTTTCCATTTTATCACAAGAGAATTGCATTTTAATCCCTTATCACTTTAACTCAATTCCTTACAGACTGAAATCTCACATCCATGCTACAAGGGATATTAAATGCTTATCAAATTAAGTTTCACTATGTCACTATGCAGGGTGAACAACCCATGTGAGAGTACCAAGAGAACAGAAGAAACTGTTTTTTAAAAGGTTTTCAAATATGATGTTATATTTCTTTAAAAAAATTAAATCATGTTTGATTGATATGGTGGTTTTTATTGTGCCACAAATGGACTTAGTACAAGAAAAGGCTGTGCCTTTTAGTGTATCTAAAAAAACAGTAAAGATATTTGAATACAGATAATTGGAAAACCACTGGGAAAAATAATAATTCAGAGTAAGAATATTATCTTATTTTCTGAGTGAAAATTCTTTAGAAGACTGGGGAGATTGGTAGGTATATGTCAAAGCTACTTTTTAATTATTTAAGATATGTCTGAATAATCTTGTAGGCAAATAAACATTTTAAATTAATGGTAGAAAAACTTCAGGATATACTATAGCTCTATGCTGATTAATAAATTTCTGGATAAAGCGATATTAGAGGATTAATCAATAAATTTATTGCTTCTATATAAGTCAATTATAGCATATAGAAGTCTATTTCACTGATTTAGGCAAGTGTATATTAGTTAGTTATAAGGAAATTAAACCTCTAACTAAGTAATTGTAATTGTATTGCTCAACATTGATCATTAAAGTACAAAAAGAAATAAATTAAGGAGGCCCTCATGAACCAAACTTAAGGTCTCTTAAATAGGCTTCAGCTCCTACTTCTTATTGAATTGTGAAATCTGGACAGTAAATTCCTTCAGTGTGTCCTATGAGCTATAATAAACACTACATATGCAAACACTTAAGTCTTGGATCATAAGCATTCTATTACTTAAGCTATGTTTACTAGGTACAGTTCGATTTAAATGTGTCAGTTAGGGCAGCCCAGGTGGCTCAGCGGTTTAGTGCCACCTTCAGCCTAGGGTGTGATCCTGGGGACCCCGGATCGAGTCCCACGTGGGGTTCCCTGCATGGAGCCTTCTTCTCCCTCTGCCTGTGTCTCTGCCTCTCTCTGTGTGTCTCTCTCATGAATAAATAAATAAAATCTTTAAAATAAATAAATAAATAAATAAATAAATAAATAAATAAATAAGTAAGTAAGTCAGTTAATTGTTTACAGCAAATAGCAACTGGACATAGAAAAAAATACTTGTATTGAGCTGAAGGGGAGATATTGAAAGCAGGATAGACAGAAGCAACACTTAGATCACTCAATGAAATATATCCTGCAGCAATTAGATATAACTGTCCTGGCTGAAACTCCACTGTAACTAACAGATCAGCTTTCCTGTAGGCTCTGAAATTGCTTTTGTTGAGCAAAGCCCAACTATGCACCAAAAAACAGAGTTGACACTGCTCTGGCCTTTGGAATAGCTGATAGAGTTACTAATTAAGCATATTCAGTGTAAATCATGCCAATTGTGCAAAGCACAAGGCCTTAGAATCAGTTGACCAGTGAGAAGTACTATATGTCCCTCATTGTTTTTCTATGCACCACACATTGGTAGCAAATCCTGTCAAGAGTTTCTTCTTCAAAGAAAAGGAACAACCCAAGAAAGAAAATAATCTTTTAAAAAGACTCTTATGACCTACAGTATGATCTGAAACAAAACAAAATTCTTGGTTTGTAGGTAAAAGAGATATAAACCTTGTGTGTGGGGGTGGGGCAAAGGAGTAGGGTAGCATCATCTTTTCTGTAGTCATTCAACTGATGATTTATCTGATAGACTCCCATAATTCCAGCACAAACCATGCTCTAGACCAACCTAGTGGTATCCCTCATCCATACAACAACAATGAACCAGTTTAATTCTTTTTCCAAAGTCCTGGAGAATTTGGAAGCACCACATTTACTCTGGGCTTAATAGAAAGTGAACTATCTCTTCCTAGGGAGACCCAAACTAGTTTATTTTTCCAGGTTTCAGCATTGGTTCATGTGCCAGGCTAATAGATATGGTCCCTCTCAATTGAAAACTGATTTGACTCAGACAAAAACTAGCTGATAATTTTACTTCCATGCAGACAATAAATGCACTTACTATAGAAAAGAACTTAATTTTTTAAAAAAAATTCTTGGTTGCAGATTGAATCATTAGAAATGTTGAGCCAGAAGACCACAGATAATAAATCATAAATTGAGTAGAATGATATTAGACAGTGCCCATAATGAAGTAATTATAAAATGATGTCTAAAGAGCTGTATGTTAAGATGGACCAACTCAATCTTGCATTTACATGGTTTCCATTACTAGCACTAGAAATAATGTCAAAATTCTAACTGTTATCCCTGTATAAGAATTTTAATAAATTATACTTAATTTAAAATTATATTCAATTTAAAATACTTATGTAGTTTAAAACTTGTCTCAAATTATGAAAATAATAGATGTGACAAATTGCATATATTTTAAAGATTTTATTTGTTCACAAGAGATACAGAGAGAGAGAGAGAGAGAGAGAGAGAGAGAGAGAGGCAGAGACACAGGCAGAGGAAGAAACAGGCCCCACGCAGGGAACCTGATGTGGGACTCGATCCTGGGACTCCAGGACCACGCCCTGGGCCAAAGGCAGGTGCTAAACTGCTGAGCCACCCAGGGATCCCCAACAAATTGTGTATTTAAAGCAAAGAAGCTTCTTATAAATTTATCACTTCATTCTAATTTTGATGTATTTCTTTTCAATCTCCCTTTTCTCTCTAAACACATATTGTTATTTTTTAACATAGCTATAGTTGTACAGTAGGTATGCATTTGTATTATTTTCCTATTTAATACTATATTATGCACTTGTTTCTAAGACTTCAAAAACATTATTTCCAATGGCTGTACAATATTTCATTTGGTAGACAGCATTATAGTTTACAAAAAATTTCCTCTATTGGTTGCTACCAATTTTTCACTATTATAAACTACACTCTGATAATCATCTTCATGCATAAAATGTATTGTGCTTAGGATGATTTCTAAAGCATTGTGCCCTAGACGTGAACTTACTGAATCATAGTAATATCATTTTTAAGAATTCTAATATTTATTTTCAAACTTATTTCCCAAAGTATTTTACCAAATCCCTCCACTAACAATACATAAGGAATTCTGTTTCCACACAACTTTGCTAGTACTGAGCATTTTTAGTATTTCAAATAATTGCTAATTTGCTAAAGAAGATTTATATTTCATTGTTTTAATATACATATTTTCTATTACTTGTGAACTCACACATTCTCTATAGATTTTTTACAGACTCTTTGTAAATTGCATCATGTTCAAATTTTTTTCTGAAAGTTCCCAAGGGATATATCATATATACTCTGGTTCACTAGTTGCTTTTGCTCTTTTGTGACTAAGTTCACTAAGAAGTGAACTTAACAAATATCTATATTTCTTGCATTTATTAATGCTAATTTGCTCTGAGGCAGGAAGATTTTTTAAAAACAGACTAGTTTACTGTTTCTTACCAAAGCACTGATACTAAATGTGTGCTTGAAAACCATTTGGGAAATTTGAGCTGAAAATTTCAGTAGGGAAAGACTGCCTAGGTAAGAGGAGACCCTTTGGAATAGTTTAGTCTTCAAGATTGCCTCCTCAAAAAGATCTGGGGAATGCATGTGTGTGTGTGTGTGTGTGTGTGTGTGTGTGTGTGTGTGACTAGAAAGAGAAGCAAAGGACAAAAAAAGGAGTGAATAATTTAATTACAATTTTAACTACTAATATTAAACCAGTAGTTTAGATAAATCCTAAACTTCTTATTATACCTAAATTATTTCACAGGTCTGAGTGTTCTTTTCATGTGTATTATTGTCTTTATATTATTCAAATTCATCATGTGGTATTTATTTACCTTCTACAATCACTGTCATATGCAGTTAAACAAAACTAAGTCTAAACTGACTCTTCCATCTGAGTCACCTAGGCATCAGTGATAAGTAATAGAGAAATAGAGATAGGAAACCGCAGAATGAGGGATTGTTAAGACACTTAAATGACTGTGACATGTATTCTAGACATGTGAAAGGTAATAATTAAGGTAATAATTAATTAGTTTCTGAATATTACAATGAGATGCAGTAGTAGCAAGATTGAATACTACTAATGAAAAACTGAATTACTATAATCAAAACATTCTTTTCTTAAGTTAAAAGACTTTCATATACAATAAGTGTACTGCTTTTCTTTTTGCATAAGAAGAATAAGTTGAATCGGCACAGCAATTAAAACCAAAGTTTTGTTTTAACTCTTATACTTAAGGGTATTATTTCATGTTAGAAAGTAGGATAAAGGATTAAGACTAGAATTCCACAAAACGGATAGGTTGCATTGTGAGACAAACATAGTATTTCAAGTATATTGCTGAGTAGATACTCAATAATTACATATAAGGGGTTATTGTCTAGTATATAAGGTAAAACAAGAGAAATATAAAAAACAAACAAATCTGGAAAGCACGCTCTTGTGTTGTTTCCCTTTTCTGAAAATCTGGACAGATTCCATTGAGACAAAGATCCATCCCCAGTTTAATCATTATCTCTTAAATCAACATTATAACTTAAGCACTTTGAGATAGTAAATAGATTATATACACTTCATGTGGCTGGGTCTATGATTTATCTTAGGATCTCTGGATTCTAGGAGCGGGGCAAGATGGCGGAGGAGTAGGGTCCCCAAGTCACCTGTCCCCACCAACTTACCTAGATCACTTTCAAATCATCATGAAAACCTACGAATTCGACCTGAGATTTAAAGAGAGAACAGCTGGAACGCTACAGAGAGAAGAGTTTTCACTTCTAACTAGGAAGAAAGATGGAAAAAAAATGAGTGGGGAAAGGGGCCCCAGCGAAGAGCTGGGCTAAGGGCCAGCGGCGAAAAGCCTCCAGGACAGGAAAGCCCAGTCCCAGAAATATAGGAACTTTAAAAATCTGCACTGGATTCTTCCTGGATGGAAAGGCGCTTAGTAAGGAACTCGGACAGAAATGCAGGAAGGACTAGGGAGCCTCCAGGTTCCCGGAGTCACTAAGAGAGGAAGTGTGCCCCAGAGGACAGCACAACATAGACTGTGGGCAGATCTCTGTAAAGGGCTGGAGCTCACCCAGAGGGGCCTCGGGAGCAGCTCAGGTAGAGGCTGAGGGCAGAAGGGGCTGCGGCCGGCTGCCTTTGGGAACCATGGCCCCAGGAACGCAATTCCAACAGGACAGGCCCCGGATCTCAGGGAGCAGAGGACACAGCGCAAGATCCTGAGCTCCCCGGGGACAGGCGGAGGAAGGGAGGGCCCAGGACAGCGAGGACTCTCCTCACACTCTCTGCAGACTCCCCTGGTGCCCAAGCTGTGCAGACCAGCACCCCCGCCCCTGGAGCATCCGGGCCAGTGTGGACTGGGAGACTGTGGTAGTTACTGAGGGAGCTGACTCCAGGGCTGGAGAGCTGGCCACCACCAGTGTGGTTATTCCTCCTGGTGTCACCCTGTCCTTGAGATGGAGCAGGGCTGCCAGGGAACAGGAGTCTCACAGGATAAACAGCTTCCACTGAGCCCTGCACCTGGCAGGTGGCAGGAGAGCTCCCCCAGGTGCACACATCTGAGAATCAGCACAGCAGGACCCTCCCCCAGAAGACAAGCTGGAAGGACAGGGGAAAAGCAAGTTCTTGACCAAGCAGCACTCACTGGAAAGCTCTAGGGGAAGTCGAGGGATTTACAGTATATAGAATCAGAGGATACCCCTCCTTGGTTTTTGTTTTGTTTTGTTTTTCCTTCCTTTTTCCACTACAAATCGTTTTTAGCCACTCTACACTGAGCAAAATGACTAGAAAAAAGAACTCACCACAAAAGAAAGAATCAGAAACAGTACTCTCTGCCACAGAGTTCTAGAATTTCGATTACAATTCAAGGTCATAAAGCTAATTCAGAAGCACAATTATATAGCTACAGGTGTCTTTGGAAAAAAGCATGAAGGATTCAACAGACTTAATGACTGCAGAATTTAGATCTAATCAGGCTGAAATTACAAATCAATTAAATGAGATGCAATCCTAACAATGAGGTTTAATGAGGTAGAAGAAAGAGTGAGTGACATAGAAGACAAGTTGATTGCAAGGAAGGAAGCGGAGGAAAAAAGAAAAAAAAAACAATTAAAAGACCATGAGGAAAAGTTAAGGGAAATAAATGACAGCCTCAAAAGGAAAAGTCTGTGTTTAATTTTGGTTCCAGAGGGGGCCGAAAGGGACAGAAGACAAGAAAGAGAATTTGAACAAATCATAGCTGAGAACTTCCCTAACTTGAGGAGGGAAACAGGAATTCAGATCCAGGAGATAGAATCAATAAAAACCATTCAATACCTTGACATTTAATATTGAAACTTGCCAATTCCAAAGTTAAAGAGAAAATCCTTCAAGCAGAAAGACATAAGAGATCCCTAACTTATATGGAGAGAAATATGAGATTAACAGCAGACCTCTCCACAGAGATCTGGCATGCCAGAAAGGGCTGGCAGGATATATTCAGGGTCCTAAATGAGAAGAAAGTGAAGCCAAGAATACTTTATCCATCAAGGCTCTCATTCAGAATAGAAGGAGAGATAAAGAGCTTCCAAGATGGGCAGAATCTGAAAAAATATGTGACCACCAAACCAACTCTGCAAGAACTATTAAGGGGGACTCTGTAAAAGAAAGAGGAAGCCCAAAGAAATAATCCACAAAAACAGGGACTGGATATATTATGATGACACTAAATTCATATCTTTCAATAGTAACTCTGAAAGTGAATGGGCTTAATGATCCCACAAAAGATTCAGGGTTTCAGACTGGATAAAAAAGCAAAACCCATCCATTTGCTGTCCACAAGAGACTCATTTGAGACATAAGGACACCTCCAGCCTGAAAATGAAAGGGTGGAGAAACATTTACCATTCAAATGGTCCTCAAAGAAAGCAGGGATAGCAATCTTTATATCAGATAAATTAAAGTTTATCCCAAAAACTGTAGTAAGAGATGAAGAGGGACATTATATCATACTTAAAGGATCGATCCAAGAAGAGGGCCTAAAAATCATGAATATTTATGCCCCGAATGTTGGAGCTGCAAGTATGTCAATCAATTAATAACAAAAGTAAAGACATACTTAGATAATAATACACTAATACTGGGAGACTTCAACACAGGGCTTTCTGCAAATGAGACATGTTCTAAGCACAACATCTCCAAAGAAACAAGAGCTTTAAATGATACACTGGACCAGATGGATTTCACAGATGTTTACAGCACTTTACATCCAAACACAACTGAATACACATTCTTCTCAAGTGCACATGGAACTTTCTCCAGAGTAGACCACATACTGGGTCACAAATCAGGTCTTAACCAATACCAAAAGATTTGGATCGTCCCCTGAATATTTTCAGACCATAATTCTTTGAAATTAGAACTAAATCACAAGAAGAAATTTGGAAGGATTTCAAACACGTGGAGGTTAAGGACCATCCTGCTAAAAGACGAGTCAACCAGGAAATTAGAGAAGAATTAAAAAGATTCATGGAGGGGATCCCTGGGTGGCTCAGCGGTTTGGCACCTGCCTTTGGCCCAGGGCGCGACCTTGGAGTCACAGGATCGAGTCCCGCGTGGGGCTCCTGGCATGGGGCCTATTTCTCCCTCCTCCTGTGTCTCTGCCTCCTCTGTCTCTCTCTCTCTCTCTCTGTCTTTCATAAATAAATAAATAAATCTTAAAAAAAAAAGATTCATGGAAACTAATGAGAATGAAGATACAACCGTTCAAAATCTTTGGGATATAGCAAAAGCAGTCCTGAGGGGTAAATACATCCCAATACAAGCATCGCTCAAAAAATTAGACAAAACTCAAATACACCAGCTAACTTTGCACCTAAACGAACTGAAGAAAGAACAGCAACTAAAACCTACACCCAGCAGAAGAGAGTAAACAAAGATTTGAGCAGAACTTAATGAAATAGAGGCCAGAAGAACTGTGGAACAGATGAACAAAACCAGGGAATATAAGGGAAGGGAGAAGAAATGTGTGGGAAATATCAGAAAGGGAGACAGAACGTAAAGACTGCTAACTCTGGGAAACGAACCAGGGGTGGTAGAAGGGGAGGAGGGCGGGGGGTGGGAGTGAATGGGTGATGGGCACTGGGGGTTATTCTGTATGTTAGTAAATTGAACACCAATAAAAAATAAATTAAAAAGAAAAAACCAGGAGTTGGTTCTTTGAAAAAAAAAATAAGATAGATAAACCATAAGCCAGCCTTATTAAAAACAAAAAAGACTCTAATAAAATCACGAATGAAAAAGGAGAGATCACAACCAATACCAATGAAATACAAATGATTTTAAAAACATATTATGAGCAGCTATACTTCAATAAATTAGGAAATCTAAAAGAAATGGACACATTTCTGGAAAACCACAAACTACCAAAACTGGAAGAGGAAGAAATAGAAAACCGAACTGGCCAATAACCAGGGATGAAATTGAACCAATCATCCAAAACCTCCCAAGACACAAAAGTCCACGGCCAGATGGCTTCCCTGGAGAATTCTATCATATGTTTATTTTTTTTATTACTTTTTTTTAAATTTTTATTTATTTATGATAGACACACAGTGAGAAAGAGAGAGAGGCAGAGACACAGGCAGAGGGAGAAGCAGGCTCCACACACCGGGAGCCCGACGTGGGATTCGATCCCAGGTCTCCAGGATCAGCGCCCTGGGCCAAAGGCAGGCGCTAAACCGCTGCGCCAGCCAGGGATCCCTCTATCATATGTTTAAAGAAGAAACAAGGGAGGGGCAAGATGGCGGAAGAGTAGGGTCCCCAAATCACCTGTCCCCACCAAATTACCTAGATAACCTTCAAATCATCCTCAAAATCTATGAATTCGGCCTGAGATTTAATGAGAGAACAGCTGGAATACTACAGTGAGAAGAGTTCAAGCTTCTATCAAGGTAGGAAGACGGGGAAAAAAGAAGTAAAGAAACAGAAGGCATCCAAGGGGGAGGGGCCCACCAGGAGCCAGGCTAAGGCAGGGGCGAGTGTCCCCAGGACAGGAAAGCTCCGTCCCAGAGAAGCAGGTGCTGCACCAAACTTCCCGGGTGGAAAGGCGCCCGCAGGGAGTTACAGCAGGACCCCAGGAGGGCGGGGATGCCCTCAGGCTCCCTGGGACACTAACAGACACCTGCGTCCAGGGGAGAGTGCGCCACACCCCGGGCCGAGCTCCCTAAAGGGCTGCAGCGCCCACACGGCTTACCCCGGGAGCAGCTCAGAGGGGCTCTGGTGGCGGCACCACAGAGAGGGAGGGGGCTTCTGGCAGGGAGCACGAATCCAACAGCACAGGCCCCAGAGCCCAGGGCGTGGGGGGACACAGCCAGGATCCGACCTCCCCCCGGGACAGCAGGGGACAGGAGGGCCCAGGACCGCAAGGAGGCTCCTGCCCTGAACTGAGCAGATCAGCGGCCCCACCCGGGAGCATCCAGGCCCCTGCAGACAGAGAGCTCCTTAGTTACTACCGGAGCTGAATCCAAGGCTCCAGAGCTGGCCGCTGCCACTGTAGTTGTTCTTCCTGGGGCCTCACGGGGAAAACACCTCCCACTGAGCCCTGCACCAGGCAGGGGGCTGAGCAGCTCCCTCAAGTGCTAACAACTGGAAATCAGCACAACAGGCCCTTCCCCCAGAAGACCAGCTAGACGGACAAGTTTCAGGAGAAGTCAAGGAACTTAAAGTATACAGAATCAGAAGATACTCCCCCCGTGTTTTTTTTCTTTTTGATTTCTGTTTGCTTCCCCCACCCTTTTTTTCCTATCTTTCTCTTGCTCTTTTCCATCTTTTTTTTTCTTCTTCCATTTTACTTTTTCTCTTTTCTTTCCTTCTTTCTCTCCTCTCTTTTTCTCCTTTTCACAATACAACTTGTTTTTGGCCACTCTTCACTGAGAAAAATGACTAGAAGGAAAACCTCACCTCAAAAAAAAGAATCAGAAACAGTCCTGTCTCCCACAGAGTTACGAAATCTGGATTACAATTCAATGTCAGAAAGCCAATTCAGAAGCACTATTATACAGCTACTGGTGCTCTAGAAAAAAGCATAAAGGACTCAAGAGACTCCATGACTGCAGAATTTAGATCCAATCAGGCAGAAATTAAAAATCAATTGAATGAGATGCAATCCAAACTAGAAGTCCTAACGATGAGAGTTAATGAGGTGGAAGAACAAGTGAGTGACATAGAAGACAAGTTGATAGCAAAGAGGGAAACTGAGGAAAAAAGTGTCAAACAATGAACACAGCATGGAGACAGATTAAGGGAAATAAACGACAGCCTGAGGAAGAAAAACAAACGTTTAATTGGGGTTCCTGAGGGCGCTGAAAGGGCCAGAAGGCCAGAATATGTATTTGAACAAATCCTAGCTGAAAACTTTCCTAATCTGGGAAGGGAAACAGGCATTCAGATCCAGGAAATAGAAGGATCCCCCCCTAAAATCAATAAAAACCATTCAACACCTCGACATTTAATAGTGAAGCTTGCAAATTCGAAAGATAAAGAGAAGATCCTTAAAGCAGCAAGAGACAAGAAATCCCTGACTTTTATGGGGAGGAGTATGAGGGTAACAGCAGACCTCTCCACAGAGACCTGGCAGACCAGAAAGGGCTGGCAGGATATATTCAGGGTCCTAAATGAGAAGAACATGCAACCAAGAATACTTTATCCAGCAAGGCTCTCATTCAAAATGGAAGGAGAGATAAAGAGCTTCCAAGACAGGAGGAACTGAAAGAATATGTGACCTCCAAACCAGCTCTGCAAGAAATTTTAAGGGAGACTCTTAAAATTCCCCTTTAAGAAGAAGTTCAGTGGAACAATCCACAAAAACAAGGACTGAATAGATATCATGATGACACTAAACTCATATCTGTCAATAGTAACCCTGAACATGAACGCGCTTAATGACCCCATCAAAAGGTGCAGGGTTTCAGACTGGATAAAAAAGCAGGACCCATCTATTTGCTGTCTACAAGAGACTCATGTGAGACAGAAGGACACCTACAACCTGAAAATAAAAGTTTGGAGAACAATTTACAATTCAAATGGTCCTCAAAAGAAAGCAGGGGTAGCCATCCTTATATCAGATAAACTAAAATTTACCCCGAAGACTGTAGTGAGAGATAAAGAGGGACACTATCTCATACTTAAAGGATCTATCCAACAAGAGGATTAACAACCCTCAATATATATGCCCCGAATGTGGGAGCTGACAAATATTTAAACCAATTAATAACCAAAGTGAAGAAATACTTAGATAATAATACACTTATACTTGGTGACGTCAATCTAGCTCTATCTACCCTCGATAGGTCTTCTAAATACAACATCTCCAAAGAAACGAGAGCTTTAAATGATACACTGGACCAGATAGATTTCACAGATATCTACAGAACTTTACATCCAATCTCAACCGAATACACATTCTTCTCAAGTGCACATGGAACTTTCTCCAGAATAGACCACATATTGGGTCACAAATCGGGTCTGAACTGATAGCAAAAGATTGGGATCATCCCCTGCGAATACTCAGACCATAATGCCTTGAAATTAGAACTAAATCACAACAAGAAGTGTGGAAGGACTTCAAACACGTGGAGGTTAAGGACCATCCTGCTAAAAGATGAAAGGGTCAACCAGGAAATTAAAGAAGAAATAAAAAGATTCATGGAAACTAATGAGAATGAAGATACAACCGTTCCAAATCTTTGGGTTGCAGCAAAAGCAGTCCTAAGGGGGAAATACATCGCAATACAAGCATCCATTCAAAAAGTGGAAAGAACTCAAATACAAAAGCTAACCTTACACAAAAAGGAGCTAGAGAAAAAACAGCAGGTAGATCCTACACCCAGCAGAAGAAGAGAGTTAATAAAGATTTGAGCAGAACTCAATGAAATCGAGACCAGAAGATATGTGGAACAGATCAACAGAACCAGGAGTTGGTTCTTTGAAAGAATTAATAAGATGAATAAACCATTAGCCATCCTTATTAAAAATAAGAGAGAGAAGACTCAAATTAATAAAATCATTAATGAGAAAGGAGAGATCACTACCAACACCAAGGAAATACAAACGATTTTAAAAACATAATATGAACAGCTATATGCCAATAAATTAGGCAATCTAGAAGAAATTGAAGCATTATTGGAAAGCCACAAAGTACCAAACCTGGAACAGGAAGAAATAGAAAACCTGAACAGGCCAATAATCTGGGAGGAAATTGAAGCAGTCATCAAAAACTTCCGAAGACACAAGAGTCCAGGGCTAGATGGCTTCCCAGTGGATTTCTATCAAACGTTTAAAGAAGAAATCATACCTATTCTACTAAAACTGTTTGGGAAGATAGAAAGAGATGGAGTACTTCCAAATTCATTCTATGAGGCCAGCATCAGCTTAACTCCAAAACCAAACACCCCACCAAAAAGGAGAATTACAGACCAATATCCAAGATGAACATGGATGCAAAAATTCTCAACAAGATACTAGCCAATAGGATCCAACAACACATCAAGACAATTATTCACCATGACCAAGTAGGATTTTTCCCTGTGACACAAGGCTGGTTCAACACTCGTAAAACAATCAATGTGATTCATCATGTCAGCAAGAGAAAACCCAGAACCATGTGATCCTCTCATTAGATGCAGAGAAAGCGTTTGACAAAATACAGCATCCAGTCCTGATCAAAACTCTTCACAGTATAAGGATAGATGGAACATTACTCAACATCTTAAAAACCATCTACAAAAAGCCCATAGCAAATATCATTCTCAATGGGGAAGCAGTGGGAGCCTTTCCCCTAAGATCAGGAACAAGACAAGGATACCCACTCTCACCACTGCTATTCAACATGGTACTGGAAGTCGTAGCCTCAGCAGTCAGACAACAAAAAGACATTAAAGGCATTCAAATTGGCAAAGAAGAAGTCAAACTCTCCCTCTTCACCGATGACATGATACTCTACATAGAAAACCCAAAAGCCTCCACCCCAAGATTGCTAGAACTCATACAGCAATTTGTTTGCATGGCAGGATGCAAAATCAATGCCCAGAAGTCAGAGGCATTTCTATACACTAACAATGAGACTGAAGAAAGAGAAATTAAGGACTCAATCCCATTTACAATTGCACCCAAAAGCACAAGATACCTAGGAATAAACCTAAACAAAGAGGTAAAGGATCTTTACCCTAAAAACTATAGAACGCTTCTGAAAGAAATTGAGGAAGACACAAAGAGATGGAAAAATATTCCATGCTCATGGATTGGCAGAATTAATATTGTGAAAATGTCTATGTTACCCAGGGCAATTTACACGTTTAATGCAATCCCTATCAAAATACCATGGACTTTCTTCAGAGAGTTAGAACAAATTATTTTAAAATTTGTGTGGAATCAGAAAAGACCCCGAATAGCCAGGGGAATTTTAAAAAAGAAAACCATATCTGGGGGCATCACAATGCCAGATTTCAGATTGTACTACAAAGCTGTGGTCATCAAGACAGTGTGGTACTGGCACAAAAACTGACACATAGATCAATGGAACAGAATAGAGAACCCAGAAGTGGACCCTGAACTTTATGGTCAACTAATATTCGATAAAGGAGGAAAGACTATCCATTGGAAGAAAGACAGTCTCTTCAATAAATGGTGCTGGGAAACGTGGACAGCCACATGCAGAAGAATGAAACTAGACCACTCTCTTTCACCATACACAATGATAAACTCAAAATGGATGAAAGATCTAAATGTGAGACAAGATTCCATCAAAATCCTAGAGGAGAACACAGGCAACACCCATTTTGAACTTGGCCACTGTAACTTCTTGCAAGATTCATCCATTAAGGCAAGAGATACAAAAGCAAAATGAACTATTGGGACTTCATCAAGATAAGAAGCTTCTGCACAGGAAACAGTCCACAAAACTTGAAGGCAACCTATAGAATGGGAGAAGATATTTGCAAATGACCTATCAGATAAAGGGCTAGTTTCCAAGATCTATAAAGAACTTCTTAAACTCAAAACCAAAGAAACAAACAATCCAATCATGAAATGGGCAAAGACATGAACAGAAATCTCACAGAGGAAGACATAGACATGAGCAACATGCACATGAGAAAATGCTCTGCATCATTTGCCATCAGGGAAATACAAATCAAAACTACCATGAGATGCCACCTCACACCAGTGAGAATGGGGAAAATTACCAAGGCAGGAAACCACAAATGTTGGAGAGGATGCGGAGAAAAGGGAACCCTCTTACACTGTTTGTGGTAATGTGAACTGGTGCAGCCACTCTGGAAAACTGTGTGGAGGTTCCTCAAAGAGTTAAAAATAGACCTGCCCTATGACCCAGCAATTGCACTGTTGGGATTTACCCCAAAGATTCAGATGCAATGAAAAATGGGACACTTGCATCCCGATGTTTCTAGCAGAAATGTCCACAATATCCAAACTGTGGAAGGAGCCTCGGTGTCCAACGAAAGATGAATGGATAAAGAAGATGTGGTTTATGTATACAATGGAATATTACTCAGCCATTAGAAATGACAAATACCCACCATTTGCTTCAACGTGGATGGAACTGGAGGGTATTATGCTGAGTGAAGTGAGTCAATCAAAGAAGGACAAATAGTGTATGTTCTCATTCATTTGGGGAATATAAATAATAGTGAAATGGTATAGAAGGGAAGGGAGAAGAAATGTGTGGGAAATATCAGAAATGGAGACAGAACTTAAAGACTTCTCACTCTGGGAAACGAACTAGGGGTGGTGGAAGGGGAGGAGGGCGGGGAGTGGGGGTGAATGGGTAACGTGCACTGAGGGGTGCACTTGACAGGATGAGCACTGAGTGTTATTCTTTATATGGGAAATTGAACACCAAAAAAAAATTAATTTATTAAAAAATCCCAGGAGTTGTTTCTTTGAAAGAATTAATAAGATAGATAAACCATTAGCCAACCTTATTAAAAAGAAGAGAGATAAGACTCAAATTAATAAAATCATGAATGAGAAAGGAGAGATCACTACCAACACCAAGGAAATACAAACTATTTTAAAAACATATTATAAACAGCTATACGCCAATAAATTAGGCAATCTAGAAGAAATGGACGTATTTCTGGAAAGCCAGAAACTACCAAAACTGGAACAGGAAGAAATAGAAAACCTGAACAGGCCAATAACCAGGGAGGAAATTGAAGCTGTCTTCAAAAACCTCCCAAGGCACAAAAGTCCAGGGCCAGATGGCTTCCCTGCGGAATTGTATCAAACGTTTAAAGAAGAAATCATACCTACTCTACTAAAGCTGTTTGGAAAGATAGAAAGAGATGGAGTACTTCCAAATTCGTTCTATGAGACCAGCATCACCTTTATTCCAAAACTAGACAAAGACCCCACCAAAAAAGAGAATTATAGACCAAATCCCAGGTGAACCTGGATGCAAAAATTCTCAACAAGATACTAGCCAATAGGATCCAACAGTACACTGAGAAAATTATTCACCATGACCAAGTAGGATTTATTCCTGGGACACAAGGCTGGTTCAACACCCGTAAAACAATCAATGTGATTCATCATATCAGCAAGAGAAAAACCAAGAACCATATGATCCTCTTATTAGATGCAGAGAAAGCATTTGACAATATACAGAATCCATTCTTGATAAAAACTCTTCAGAGTGTTGGGATAGAGGGAACATTTCTCAACAACTTAAAAGCCATCTACAAAAAGCCCAAGCAAATATCATTCTCAATGGGGAAGCACTGGGAGCCTTTCCCCTAAGATCAGGAACAAGACAGGGATGTCCACTCTCACCACTGCTATTCAACATGGAACATGGAAGTCCTAGCCTCAGCAGTCAGACAACAAAAAGACATTAAAGGCATTCAAATTGGCAAAGAAGAAGTCAAACTCTCCCTCTTCACCGATGACATGATACTCTACATAGAAAACCCAAAAGCCTCCACCCCAAGATTGCTAGAACTCATACAGCAATTTGTTTGCATGGCAGGATACAAAATCAATGCCCAGAAGTCAGTGGCATTTCTATACACTAACAATGAGACTGATAAAAGAGAAATTATGGAGTCATTCCCATTTACAATTGCACCCCAAAGTATAAGATACCTAGGAATAAACTTAACCAAAGAGGTAGATGATCTATACCCTAAAAACTATAGAACACTTCTGAAAGAAATTGAGGAAGACACAAAGAAATGGAAAAATATTCCATGCTCATGGATTGGCAGAATAAATATTGTGAAAATGTCATTGTTACCCAGGGCAATTTACACGTTTAATGCAATCCCTATCAAAATACCGTGGACTTTCTTCAGAGAGTTAGAACAAATTATTTTAAGATTTGTGTGAAGGACAAACATTATATGTTCTCATTCATGTGGGGAATATAAATAATAGTGAAAGGGAATATAAGAGAAGGGAGAAGAAATGTGTGGGAAATATCAGAAAGGGAGACATAATGTAGAGACTGCTAACTCTGGGAAACGAACTAGGGGTGGTAGAAGGGGAGGAGGGCGGGGGGTGGGAGTGATTGGGTGACAGGCACTGGGGGTTATTCTGTATGTTGGTAAATTGAACACCAATAAAAAAAAAAAAGATTTTTGTGGAAGCAGAAAAGATCCCGAATAGCCAGGGGAAGTTTAAAAAAGAAAACCATAGGGATCCCTGGGTGGCGCAGCGGTTTGGCGCCTGCCTTTGGCCCAGGGCGCGATCCTGGAGATCCGGGATCAAATCCCACGTCGGGCTCCCGGTGCATGGAGCCTGCTTCTCCCTCTGCCTGTGTCTCTGCCTCTCTCTCTCTCACTGTGTGCCTATCATGAATAAATAAAAATTTAAAAAAAAAAAAAAAAGAAAACCATAGCTGGGGGCAACACAATGCCAGATTTCAGGTTGTACTACAAAGCTGTGGTCTTCAAGACAGTGTGGTACTGGCACAAAAACAGACACAGAGATCAATGGAACAGAATAGAGAATCCAGAAGTGGACCCTCAACTTTATGGCCAGCTAATATTTGATAAAGGAGGAAAGACTATCCACTGGAAGAAAGACAGTCTCTTCAATAAATGGTGCTGGGAAACGTGGACAGCCACATGCAGAAGAATGAAACTAGACCACTCTCTTTCACCATACACAAAGATAATCTCAAAATGGACGAAAGATCTAAATGTGAGACAAGATTCCATCAAAATTCCAGAGGTGAACACAGGCACCCCCTTTTCTTAACTTGGCCACAGCAACTTCTTGCAAGATACATGTATGAAGGCAAGGAAAAGAAAAGCAAAAATGAATTTTTGGGACTTCATCAAGATAAAAAGCTTCTGCACAGCAAAAGAAACAGTCAACAAAACTCAAAGACAACCTACAGAATGGGAGAAGATATTTGCAAATGACATATCAGATAAAGGGCTAGTATCCAAGATCTGTAAAGAACTTATTAAACTCAACAGCAAAGAAATTAACAATCCAATCATGAAATGGGCTGATGACATGAACAGATATTTCACAGAAGAAATCATAGACATGGCCAACAAGTACACAAGAATATGCACAGCATCACTTGCCATCAGGGAAAAACAAATCAAAACTGCAATGAGATACCACTTCACACCAGTGAGAAAGGTCAAAATTAATAAGGCAGGAAACAACAAATGTTGGAGAGGATGTGGAGAAAGGGGAACCCTTTGCACTGTTGGTGGTATTGTGAACTGGTTTAGCCCCTCTGGAAAATTGTGTGGAGCTTCCTGGAAGAGTTGAAAATAGAACTGCCCTATGACCTAGCCTTTGCACTGCTGAGGATTTACCCCAAAGATACAGATGCAGTGAAATCCCGGGACAGCTGCACCCCAATGTTTATAGCAGCAATGTCCACAATAGCCAAACTGTGGAAGGAGCCTCGGTGTCCATCGAAAGATGAATGGATAAAGAAGATGTGGTTTACGTATACAATGGAATATTACTCAGCCTTTAGAAACGACAAATACCCAACATTTGCTTCAACGTGGATTTAACTGGAGGGTATTATGCTAAGTGAAGTAAGTCAATCGGAGAAGGACAAATACTATATGGTCACATTCATTTGGGGAATATAAAAAGTAGTGAAGGGAATAAAGGGGAAAGGAGAGAAAATGAGTGTAAAATATCATTGAGGGTGACAGAACATGAGAGATTGCTAACTCTGGGATGTGAACAAGGGGTGGTGGAAAGGGAGGTGGGCAGGGGTTGGGATGACTGGGTGACAGGCACTGAGTGGCTCACTTGACGTGATGAACACTGGGTGTTATGCTATATGTTGGCAAATCAAACTCGAATAAAAAATATTTCAAAAATGAATCTCTGTATTCTATTATTTATATAATATGTTTAGGAAATATCTGTCTGGTGAATTTTTTTAAAACTACTTAGGATTTATTTTATTTTATTGTGGCAAAATACAGGTAACGTAAAATTTACCGTGTTAATCACTTTTAGGTGTATCTTTCAGTGATATTAAATATATGCATATTGTTGTGCAGTCATCCCCATCATCCATCTC
The DNA here is from genome assembly GCF_053574225.1 of Canis aureus. Lineage (NCBI taxonomy): Eukaryota > Metazoa > Chordata > Mammalia > Carnivora > Canidae > Canis > Canis aureus. The sequence goes on from NC_135649.1 coordinate 51,825,878, forward strand.
TAGAACCCTACATCCTCCCAAACTGAAACTGTCCCTACGAAACACTGACTTCCCAACCCCTGCCCCACCCCTGGCTCACACCATCTAATCACTGTGGATGAGACTCCTCTGGGGACCTCCTGGGAGTAGAATCAGATGATATTGGATTATTTATTTATTTAAAAAATTTTTCAATTGTAGTAAAATATACACAACAAAACATCATCATCTATTTTTAAGTGTATAGTTCCCTGGTATTAAGAACATTCACAATGTTCTACAACCATCCCCACCATCCATTTCCAGGACTTTTTATATTTTGCAAAACTGAAACTCTGTCCCTACTAAACATAACTCCCCATTCTCCCTCCTCTGGCCCCTGCCCCTGCCTCCCACCATCTACTTTCTATCTCTGTTAATTTGACTCCTCTAGGGACCTCCTTCCTATAAGTGGAATCATACAACATTGGATGTAGCTATTTTTTTAAAGATTCTATCCATTTATTCATGAGAAAGAAAGAGAGGCAGAGAGAGAGGCAGAGACACAGGCAGAAGGAGAAGCAGGCTCCACGCAGGGAGCCGGATGGGGGACCCGATCCCAGGACCCCAGGATCATGCCCTGGGCCATAGGCAGGTGCCAAACCGTTGAACCACCCAGGGATCCCTATTTTTAAAACTTTTTAAAAGAGCTTAAAACAACTATCTGAATGAACCAGCAGCTCCATGAAATTTCCCAGTGTCTTTTCTTTTCTCTTCTTCTTTTTTTTTCCCCATTGATTATGTGTATGCACAGTTTTCCTCTTTGGGACCAAACAGCTGGGGCTTCCCTCACTACAAAGATACAAATGCAATGAAACGCTGGGACACCTGCACCCCGATGTTTATAGCAGCAATGGCCACGATAGCCAAACTGTGGAAGGAGCCTCGGTGTCCAACGAAAGATGAATGGATAAAGAAGATGTGGTTTATGTATACAATGGAATATTACTCAGCTATTAGAAATGACAAATACCCACCATTTGCTTCAACGTGGATGGAACTGGAGGGTATTATGCTGAGTGAAGTAAGTCAGTCGGAGAAGGACAAACATTATATGTTCTCATTCATTTGGGGAATATAAATAATAGTGAAAGGGAATATAAGGGAAGGGAGAAGAAATGTGTGGGGAATATCAGAAAGGGAGACAGAACGTAAAGACTGCTAACTCTGGGAAACGAACTAGGGGTGGTGGAAGGGGAGGAGGGCGGGGGGTGGGAGTGAATGGGTGACGGGCACTGGGTGTTATTCTGTATGTTAGTAAATTGAACACCAATAAAAAATAAATTAAAAAAAAATAAAAAATAAAGTTCCCAAAATTTTGCATAAAAAAAAAAAAAAGAGTCAGCAACTGCCAAACCCAAGTTTGAATATTGCAAAATAGATGGAATTCTCAGAGGTGCTTTGTTCCAGGGCATGTGGAATTTGAAAGCAAAAGCAGATGTAGTCCAGGAGAAAGACAGCTTGATGATGATGATTTTAATGATTAAATGGAAATCCAGCCAGGGAGCACTGAATGGTGGATTGAGCTGGAAAGCTTTCAGAGTTACAGAAGGAGAGGGAAAGAGAGTTTCAGAAAGTTTTTGTGAACCAGACTAGCTTCCTTAAGCAATAAGCCATAGGCATGAACCACAAGGCTCTAAGAGCCCCTAGGCTCAAGGACAATAGAAGTTTATACTGCCCTGATTAGTGATGGCAAGAGACACAGATGGCTGGTTAACCCTTTAGGTAGTTAGGAAGGGGAGCCACCAGGGAATATGTGGCAGCTTCATGTAGCCAGACCCAAACAGGTGGCAGACAGCCCTTTGTGTTTTGTTTTTTACCTTATTTAAAATAACAGTAGTAAAATGCCTATTAGGCCCTAGCTTCACTTTTTTGTTTTTCTCTTGGCCAAGTGCTGGTGACTGGGAGGGTGATGTAAGGAAACTCCGTCTCAATTTTGTTTTGATATTTTTATCTTCCCTATTTCTTGTGACACTCACAGCCATGGTGTTTCTCTGAAAAAAAAATGCAATATAAAATATTTGATACTGACCCACTTAGTTCTTACTTTATATGTACTGACTGCTCAACCTCAAAACTTTTCCAAGTCACCCCTATGCTAAACTGCATAGCAGCCTGGCTCTGTAAATGTGTAAAACTTAAGGGTAGCCATGTTGAATGTGGACATAACAAGTGAGTTTTGTAGGTGAGAACACCTATTGTAATGTGTTTATTGGTTGAGATACATAAAAAAAGCTTAGGGAAATTATCTCTCAAAGGCAAAAACCAAAGAAGCTGATTTATAAGGTCAGTTTATAACCTATGCATTGCTCCAGACATTCTTTGATTTGTGACTAATCCAATTTTTGTGGCTTGCTTAATTTTGCTTTTCTGTGAAAACATTTTTAAATGCTATAAAATAAAACAAGTTATTTTTGTTCTACCACTACAATTTACCAGATTTTCCATCCTGAACATGCCTTTCTATAAGGTGCCTGTGACAAAATACTTAAGTGGTTTAGAAGAATGTGATATAACCTTTGCTCTCTTTACAACAGAAGAAAGGCAAAATGATCTAGAAAAAAAATACCTTAAAGTAATAGCTGACTAGAGCCAATTTCAGACAGAAATTCTGTGGGGCTAGTCTAAAACGATTTTTTTTCCTGGACCACAAAGATATTAAGAAGCAACACAGAAGAAAAGGAGTAAAGGTAGACTTGTAATTACCAGCCTTCCATTCTGCTTTTTTGCATGTGGATAAAGTAGGCTTCATTCATAGGAGTTCCTCCCAATATATAAGCTGGGAAAAAGTTGGGTTAAACAAAATAGAAAAATGGTCTTTGTTATCAGGTTCTCAAAGTCTTTTAAAAGCTTGAACACATCGTAGAATTTCCTAAGCATATGCACTGTTTCAATGTTTGCTAAACATTATTTGATTACATAAAATCCCTTTGTGTCTTTTTTGTTATTTTTGTTTTTTTATTATTTTGTTTTGTTTTATGTTTTGTTGTTGTTGTTGTTGTTGTTACAGAGCATCTCATGAAATAATGAGCTGAGACAGCAATGTTTTTTAAACTGTGAAGCAAAACCATCTCCTGTGTCATATGGAGATAGAAACTGCAGGAGTAGCAGGTGAAAGACAGGTAAGGCACAAACCTAGTGAAGATGAGGGGACCATAATGACTAACTTAATAGCTTTTGAATCAATGTGTCTTAATATGTATGGTGCAGATTTATTTTTCTGAATGGCATTATTAAATGTTGAGTAAAATATAATTTTGTGGTCACATAGGTTTAGGCAAAGCCTGATTCAACAAAATTAAATAGATAAAAAAGCACCTCTTAGATTTTTTTAAAAGCAGACTCCTCTCTGAATGGCTACTCAGTTCACAAAAAATCTTCCCTTTGTGCCCTATTCCTCAGAAATATGTCCTCTACAGTCACATATGTTCTAATTCCCTGGCCGTAGCTGATTGGTCAAGGTATAAAATTTGAACCCTAAAAAGCTCAATAAGAACAATTGTCTTTGTAGAATTTTGGGCTGAGAGATACAGAAGCTGGATATCACTGGTGTCTGTATCACTTTAGTGGTTTGAGAAGTGGTTTCCAAATCTGACTCTACTTCACACTGACATGAAAGTCATGCAAAAACTCTGATCCCTGGGCTCCATCCAATATCTCCAAATCAGAACGTCTTGTACCTGATTTAGACAGAAAATGTTTAATAATGACACCTACGAATTATTGAAGACTCACCATACACTCTCTAAATGCCAAGCACAGTAGTTCTTAACAAGATGTCCAAGAGGATTTTATGCATCCTGTCCAGAACTGGTGTAAGGATGTACATTTGTGAGGTTCTGTGAAGACTTGCTGCTGAGGTGTAATTACTCTTACTGAGGATCAGTAGTTCAACTATTCTTTTGAGTTCTGTGAATTACCACAGTATCCTTCCAATAAATTGTCTTTTAGGCTTATGCTTTCTAAAGTTGATTTCTGTTACTTGCAACCAAAATAACCTTAACTAATACAGTTTTGTGAATTTCCTAGAAGGGAATTATAGCATGTAATGCTTCACAAACTTATTTGACCTCTAAATGCTTTTTTTAAAAGAGTTTCTTGTTACACCAGCGCTTTGTTGCACATGCTTTGGGGAAGCACTAGTTTAGGGTAATTGATTTAAGAGTGCTGTGAATTTCATACAGGATATCCACTGAACATTGAGTTTTAAGCCCAGTTTCTGGGAGTTACATTAATTGCTTTACTATATCTTCCAAGAATTAAGGATACTCAGTAGTGATATACACAGTTAGATGCAAATAAACAAAACCTTGATACTCAGTTTTAGTATCTCTCTGGGAAATAAGAAGCCAGGGCTCTCCCTCAGTGATGCAGTGCTACTTGCACATGACAATCTTTTTCCACTCATCTATAGGTTTTACATAGAGGATATCTCATTCTGCTGTGCACCTAAAGACAATGTACAGAAGGTTTACTCCATGGTTGGTCATTCTAAAGCTTTAAGTAAAGAAAAAAACAGTGTCATTAATTAAATTGACAGACAGTAATAATCTGTCCTTTTTAGAAAAAACCTAAAAGTTCATGGAAATTCAGGAAAAATAGCGAGATGAAATGTAGTGGAATAGCAGTATATTTGGTTGAAATCCAAATTCTGTCATTTATTAATCTGTCTCTAAACAAGGTGCTTTACTTTTCTAAACTTATTTCCTGTTCTGTAAAATGAAGATAATAATTTTTCCTATATTTTCTGGTTAGGACTAAATGAAACAATGGTCGTTATACTAGTAGTTACCATTTATTAATATATTTCTACATGACTGACACTGTGTTAACCTTTTTGAATTCATTGCCTTAATTAATTTTTGAAACAATCTTGTGAGATGATTACTACTCATTTTCGTATTTTGTAGATGAAGAAATCTAAGCTCAAAAATATTAAGATAAAAAAATTAAGATCATTGCTTGAGGTTGCTCAGTAAACAGGACAATCAGGATATAAACCTAGAGAGTTGGACTTCAATGCTTATATATTGAAAGTATTCAATATTTAAGTATTGCCTTCAAGAAGCTTTGTCTTTCCCTTTGACTAATCAACAATAAAGAAAAATATCTTAGTAATATATTTATATTGTGAAGGAAAAATTATAAATTTGCGTGGACAAAACTGGTAAATTCTGATATCTATTCTTGGTCAAGTTAGGCATCTTTGGAAGGATGATTTCAGTGGTGATGGTGAGAGGCTCTACTCACCAAGAGAATCACTGTAAAATAAGGAAAATTGACTGGAGCACTTGCATCATAGAGAATTGAAGGAATGGTAGAATTTGGATGGAAACATTGAAAGAATGTCATTGGAGGTTTTAACTAGGGTAAAAGGGTGGGTTGGTGAAAAAGAATAGCCTGTGCCAAGGAGGGATGAACTATTCAAAATCTGAGTAATATGGATGAGCCAATTGGTTTGTTTAGATAAAGGCTAGGATTTCTATTAAAAGGTATGAGAACAATTAGGTTGGCTAGATTGAGAAAAGCCCAGAGATAAAGTGTCCTCAATCTTTTCATGTAGAAACTAACATTCAATGATTACTTTCTTCTGTGAGGCATTATCCAAATCATTTTATTTGTATGAAATCATTGAATGCTCATACCAACCTCATGAAGTTGGCACAATTTTTAGACCTATTTTACTGTCAAGGAAAATGAGAAACGTAGAAGTTCAATAACTTATACAAGGTTAGTAGGAAATGGAAGACCCAGAATTTAGACCCAGGAAACTGAACTTCAGGCTCCATAGTCTTTACTAGCATGCAATACCACTATGTAGCCTGGATTGGCTTTATTATGTTACTTCCTTTCTTATAAAAATAGTTTCTTATTACTTTTATCAGAAAAGTTATATACCTCTGCATGACCTTTAGGGATCTCTATCAATCTGCAACTTTTGATCATCAACATATTTTTTATCATTCTCTCCAAATGGACCCTCCTCAATTTCATGTAAATCAATGTTTCCTTACTTGGAATGTCCTCCCTCTGCTGATCCATTGTCTCTGAACTCCTTGAAAAATCAGCCCAAAAAATGTAGCTGCCTCCAAGAAGCCTTCTCTGACTTTTTCCATTGAATATTAATTCAGAATTACTTTGTCTTTACAAAATATATTAGCTTAGTGGATATTGATTATTTTTCCCTTAGTAACTTTAATTGATAAGCAATATTGAGTTTATGTGTTCTTGAGAATGTGTCTTTCTGCTAAATGGATTATCAGCTCTTTGTGATCAGTGTATCTGTATACAATATCTATTCATTTGATGTTGACCACATAGAACAGTTGGGAATGTAGGGAAATAGCAAAAATAGTAGGAGAAAAAGGTTTTTCCTTTCTCACATCTGTTCAGAAACAGATTTACTTAAAAACTACTTTTTTTCTGATAGAAGCTTAAGTTCAGACTAATAATATTATTTCCCAACCATAACTTAGCTTTAAAGTAAGTGTATATTAATTATGTCTTTTTAAACAAAGGTTTTACTTATACAGGTCCCTACAGAGGTTATTTTATAATTACTACAAAAGTAGCAAGTATCCTACATAATACCCTTTCCTTCTGAATATGAAAATGCACTTTTTATAAGTGCAGATGTTTGGTGACCAGACAATGGAGAAGATTCCCATTTGTGCTTTGTAGAATGGAGTCAGTTGGTGCTTACTAATTCAGCCAAGGTTTTCTCTGCTGATGGCAAAACATGCTTGTACATGTAGCTAAAAAAAACACTAGATTATTTATTTTCCTTCTGAAAAATACCAAGGTGGAAGTGCCCACGATACTTGTTAATCATGAATGACTGTTGAGAGGAATCTCATGGTAAAATGGGAAACTATATAAGCCAAGGTAATAAGGATAAATTTAAATGCTGTAAAGTTCTGTGTGTGTGTGTGTGTGTATACATGTGACAATATGTATCCAAGCCTTATGTGTTTTTTTTTTAAGATTTTATTTATTTATTCATGACACATAGAAAGAGAGAGAGGCAGAGGCACAGGCAGAAGGAGAAGCAGGCTCTATGCAGGGAGCTGGATGTGGGACTCGATCCCAGGTCTCCAGGATCAGGCCCTGGGCCGAAGGTGACGCTAAACCGCTGAGCAACCTGGGCTGCCCCAAGCCTTATGTGTTTAATTTTTGTTTCTTTGTTTGTTTGTTTGTTTGTTACTGAATACTCTTTTTGTATGGAATCTTTCTTTTCCGGGGCTCCATGCTCATATAAAAGGAAGTAATGTAAGTGACCCAGTGTTGCTCAGTGTCCAGATAGCACATTTTTTTCCCTAAATCTTTATTTTTTTAAGATTTATTTATTTATCAGAGAGAGAGAGAGAGAGAGAGAGAGAGAGAGAGAGGCAGAGACACAGGCAGAGGGAGAAGCAGGCTCCATGCCGGAGCCCGATGCGGGACTCGATCCCGGGACTCGATCCCGGGACTCGATCCCGGGACTCGATCCCGAGACTCCAGGATCCAGCCGTGGGCCAAAGGCAGGCGCCAAACCACTGAGCCACCCAGGGATCCCCTCCCTAAATCTTTAAATGTAATAAAGACTACCTATAGTTTCTGCTCTCAAAAAGCTTTCCCTTAAATAGGAACCCAATCATCTAATTATCTGTGTGAAGTAGTAGTAAATAGAAAGAATATGTATATAGACAATTAAAGGAGAGATTATTGAAATTGTATTTGAAATTGCAGAAGAAGGATTAAAACAAACATAAATCTCTGTTTCCAATTATCTCAATTGATTAAAACTAGTTATTTTTATTTTATTTATTTTATTTTATTTAAAATAAAAGATTTTATTTATTTTTTATTTATTTATTTTATTGATTTATTCATGAAAGATTTTATTTATTTATTCATGAAAGTCACAGAGAGAGAGGCAGAGACATAGGCAGAGGTAGAAGCAGGCTCCTTGTGGGGAGCCTGATGCAGGACTCGATCCCAGGACCCAGGGATCTCGACCTGAGCCAAAGACAGATGCTCAACCACTGAGCCACCCGGGTGTCCCACAAGTTATTAATGGACAAAATGTAATTAGAAATTAAGAGTCCAAGGACCTGAGTTCTAGTTTCAGTGTTATAATTAACTAGGTGTTTGACATAAGCAAGGGGGATCAATCTTGCCACCCTCACAAATAGGAATACATATTTGTGAAAATGCAGTTCAAACTTTATTCATAATATTCTTTTTCTAAAAACTTCACTGGGGTACATACAAAAACTGTTTATATTTAATGTGTGAAACTTGATGAATTTAGAGATAAGTATATACCAATGAAACTATCAGTATAATTAATATTATAATAATATCCATCCAAACTTCAAAAGTTTCCTTCTGCCTTCTTTTTTTGTGATAAGAATCCTTAACATAAGAACTACTCTCGTAGAAAAATATAAGTATACTATACATCATTGCTAACTATGCCCTAGAGTAGTTCTCTAGGATTTGAATTGCACTACTGAAACTGTGTACCCTTTAACCAGCACCTCTCTGTTTTCCCCTATCCTCAGACCCTGATAACCAGCATTCTACTCTCTGCTTCTATGAATTTGACTATTTTAGAGTCCTTATATAACTGGCATCATGCATTATTTGTCCTTCTTTTACTATCTTATTTCACTTAGTATATGTCCTCAAGGTTCATCTGTGTTGTCACATATGACAGGATTTCTTTCCCTTTTTTATGGCTGAATAATATTTAATTGAATGTAAATACCACCTTCTTTTAAATCCATTTATTCACTGATCGGCATTTTGGTTGCTTCCATGTCTTGGCTCTTATGAATAATGCTGCAGAAACGGGAGTATAGATCTCTCTCCGAGATTTTCATTTCAGTTCTTTTTAATATATAGCCAGAAATGGGATTGCTAGATAGTTTTATTTTTAATTTTTTGAGAAGCCTTAATGCTGTTTTCTAAGGTGGCTCTACTAATTTATAGTTCCACCAATATGCACAAAGAGCCAATCTATAGAATGGGAAAAAATATTTGTCAGGGTGCCTGGATGGCTCAGTTGGTTAAGTGTCTGATTCTTGGGTTCAGCTCTGATCATGATTTCAGGGTCTTGAGATCAAGCCTCACAGCAGGCTCCACACTCAGCACAGAGTCTGCTTGAAATTCTTCCCCCTCCCTCTCCCTTCCTCTCTGTTTCTCTCCCCACTCACATTCTCTCTCTCTCTCTCTAAAATAAATAAATATATAAAATCTTTAAAAAAGAAAATATTTATAAAGCACATATCCAATAAAGACTTACTATCCGAAATCCATAAAGAACTCCTACAATTCAATAGTGAAAAAAACAACCCAAATAAAAATAGACAAAGCACCTGAATGGACATTCCTCCATAGAAGACAAGCAAATGGCCAAAAAGCATATAAAAAAGTGCTCAATATCACTATCAGGGAAACGAAAATTAAAATCACAGCAAGATATCACCTCACACTTATTAAAATGGTTATTATCAAAAAGGCAAACAAAAAATATTGGCAAGGATGTGGAGGAAAAAAAGAACCCTCGTTAATAATTTTAAAAGCATAAAAAATATGGTTTTAGAAAAGGGATATCACAGAGCCAGAGAATTGAGATGACTCACTAATCCCTTATTTATTTTCCAGAATGTTAAAAAATTTTACAGAAAGTATTTGAATGAAGAGTCAGTTTCATAATCTTTATTTCAATATTTCATAAAGGACAATTCATTACTACCTGTGTGACTGGGGCAAATTACTTAACTTCTCTAAACTTCCAGTTCCTTCTCTGTAAAAACAAGAATGAGGGCTATATGTAATTATGCACATAAAGCTAAAACAGTACTTGGTACATAGTAAGTGCTCCAAAAATAAACTCTAGAGGCACTAGAGTACTAAGAATAAGGCCACTAGAGTCAGGCTTCTTGGGTTCAAATCCTAGATTTCCTATTTATTGATTGTGTAGCCTTGATCAATGTATTTAACCTTGCTAAACCTAAATTTTCTCTTCTGCAAAATAGAGGTAATTGACCTACTTTATGGGGGTTCTTGCAAATATTAAGAACAATGAGATGAGTGAGACAACCCCTGGCACATAAAGCTAAATTGATGTAATTCATTCATTCAACAAATATTTATGGAGAATTTACCATATGCTTGTAATTGCTCTATGTTCTGGGATACAATGGTAAGCCAAGACAGGAAAATCCTTGTTCTCATATGTTTCCTGTTCTGATTGGGACGATAGACAATACATAAGCAAACAAATAGTATCAGTGTCAGCAGATGCAAAAGCAGAATAAGGGACTACTGATTGACCTCAGAGGTAAGAGGCATGCTATTTTACTTAGGGTTGTTTGAAAAGGCTTCTCTGTAAGAATGGAGCACTTGATCAGAGACCCAGAAGATGCCAAAGCACTCAGTCATGTACAGATCTCAATGTAATGTTCCTCATAAAGGTAGAATGATCTTAGTGTTCCCCAGGAAGAACAAAGACATTAATGTGGCTGGAAAACAGTGAGACAAGAAAGAGAAGTAGGAGTTGCAATCAGAACAGTTAGATAGGCAGGGGACAGATCATGTTGGGCTGTATCCAATTATTATCACTGTTAACTAAGCTCAAGAGGTTTTAATTGCTGAATTAATACTTCATTCCTTTAAGTAAATCCTTAAAAGATCCTATGAAGGAGAAACTTCTTATGCTGATTATAATAGCAATAATGGTTGAATTTATCATTTGATCTTTTACAAAGTGATTTTCCCATATATGAACTCATTTACTCTTTACAACAAGCCTGTAAGTTACACAATTTTTAGTATCTTTTTTTTTTTTGAGGAGACAGTCTTGCAGAGGATAAAGTCCTTGTGCAGTCATATAGTGATGAATGTGGGAGATACAGAGCTCAAAGTCTAACACTAGATTATTGATTTATTTATAGTATGCTTCTATATCTCATTGACCAGGTAACAAAAGTAATCAACAAAGAGGATCTGATTTAGCAAGAAAATATGGGTCAGTTCCAGAGCTACAAATCTAACTCAGAATACTGATTTAATTCCCTTAACATAATCAACTTCTGAATTCAGGGTACTTACTTACTATTGAAAAAATCATTATTTGTTCTTAGTACTTGTCAATTTCATGAATAAATTCTTTTTTCACACAAAACTGAATTTATTTACTGACCTGGGAAGGGAGTGCCACATAACTCAAGGCCAAGTTCACCTATGTCTCCCTGTAGCACACTTGAACCTTGAACAACATAGATTTGAATTTCTCATGTCCATTATGTGCATATTTTTTGAGAAATACCATACACTACCATACATGTATTTTCTCTTCCTAATAATTTCCATAATATTTTCTTTTCTTTAGCTTACTGTGTTGTAAGAACACAGTACATAATACATATAACAAACAAAACGCATGTTAGTCAACTGTTTAAGTGACCAGTAAGGCAGCAGTAGGCTATTAGGAGTTAACTTTTTGGTTAGGCAAGAGATATACACAGATTTTTGACCTTGTGGGGAGTCAGCACCCCTAACCTCCACACCATTTAAGGGTCACCAGTACTGAGAGGGCGAAAGGAAAGGAGTACATTAAATCAGGTGAGATTTTGAGTGCAGGTGTCTGGTTGATTCCTCTTAGCAAGTGTTTTATGAATAAAATTTAAATGTAGCTCAGTAAATTCAAAGAGTTGATACAAATTCATAATAGTTGGACATTTCTATTAGTATGATAAAATTCTGTAAGAAGTAAGTATTGCTTACTCTCACCCTCTGTTTTCTATTAGTTCAAGGATAAAGTAGACTTATGAGGGATAGCAACTGAATTTAAACAAAAAGATAATTTCATTTAGGAATAATGATACATTTCAAGCACAGAGATACTGGAGCTTGCACCAATCCATTCTATATATAAGATTAAGATTTATCAAATGTTGTCCAAGTTTATTGCGGAACAGAAGACACAGAATCAGGCCGTTATTTTGTCTTTGGCTTTAGATATTTCTGAGGTATTTTGTAAATTAAAAAGTCAAATGATACAGTTAATTGTAACACAGAGCAAAGTTTAAAATTAAAAGCAAAGCCATATATGCTACTCAAGAATCAGGCTTTATTTTGCTCATTTATTTTGTTTATCTTTTGCTCCCTGACATTCTAGTAGCTGGTTTTATTATGGCCCCAGGTAAGAAATCTGATGCACAATCCAAATCATATTAATGCTTTGCTGATATTTTTCAAAGAGACTTAGTTTGTTACTGTGAATTATACTGCACTAAGCCAATTAGCGTGTTGACATACCTGTTAATTAGTCTGGTCAATAACGTTATTAATACATACTATATTAACATATGTCTTAATTCATATATTAAACTATGTTTAAAATTTATACAAAGTTCCTATCCTCAAAGTGTATGCAATGCAGTTAGGAAGACCTAACATGTTTAAATAAAAATTGGCTAAAATACAACAAGTAACACAATACATATCCGACTGGATGCATAATCTTAAACTTCAGGCTCCTTATGAGTTTCTAGAAACCTTTATTGTGAAAAGTTCCTGTCTTAAAAAAGTTTACAAATAACTTATAATAATACAAATGAATGCTGAAAATTCTCTAGTGTTCTAAATAGGATGAGTTATCTGCTTTTGGAATCCTAATCAGATTGCTTGAATAGTGATTGAGGAGATATGACTTTTCTTATATATGAAAATATATACAGCTAGTAAGTTACTATTGCTTATTTAATACTATAGAAAGGATATTAGAACTCTACTTTTTCTTTGAACAAAATTAGATGTGGTGGTTAGGTGTCACTGAAATATTACTGTATCCATGTACATATGGAGATAAATAAATTTCTGTAGTCTGGTCTGAGGACCTAACCATCATTTATAGCATTGTTTCTCAAAGCATTCTCTATGGATCATTCTCATCAAAAACACAGTGTTTGTTAAATTACAAAACTCTGAGGTCCAGTTAAATTGAGATGTTTAGAGGCAAGGTTCAAGAATCTGTATTTGTAACAAGCTCCCCATCTCCATGTTTGGAACGATGTTTAAAGCTTAACCATTATCTTTATAGATAAATAATATTCTTAAAAATTCACTGATTTCAGATATACAGTTATTAATACTTGAAGGAGGCCCATTTAACCTTCCTGAAATAACTAGTAATGTTTCCATTACAAAGATTCTATTTCCATATGAGTTCACATTCACAGTCACCAGGGTTTAGGATTTGGCATACCTTTTGCAGCCACTATTCAATCCACTATGGCCACTATGTCAGACTTTAGAGACCTTCATCCCCTACAATCATATGGAAGACTACTAAAAATAAAATTTAGGATTTAATTGTAAGAATAGCAGAGATACAAATGAAACTAAATTTGTATCATGACAGCTCTCCTATGCTCAAATCAGGGTCCTGATAAAGATCAAGTAGGACACTGAGGCCTGTGATGTGGAGTTTTCTATGGTTGCATTTGAGAAAAGGATGGAGATAAATAAAAAACACACCAATCCTATTGGATCAGGGCCCACTCTAATGACTCATTTTAACCTGACTGCCTCTGTAAAGACTTTGTCTCCAAATAAGGTCACAATTTGAGGTACTTAAGGTTAGGATTACAATGTACACATTTGAGGGGACATAATTTAAAATACAGAAATATTTTGACCACTCAGAATCCCAAGCAGACAAGCATCCTTGTTTCTATCTTGGCTACTTGTAGGATTGCTGGATCATAAGTAGATGTCTCATGTGTAGCTCCTTGCCTTATCATAACCAACTAACCACATCTTCCTCTGTGTGAGTGCTAAGACAGCCACAGCTTGCAAAGTTACTTATTTCTTTCAAACTCGGGAATGTATTTTACATGTTTTCATTATATTTACTCTTCATTTCTATTATGTTTATAGGTATGAAAGGCACTCTCCATTATCTCAGAACACTACATATTTGAAGTTGGCACTTTACTGATTCATATTATAAATACAATATTAAGAGTGTGATGTATACCAGATAATGTGCTAGGCATCAGTGAGACAAAAGTTAATATTTCAAAGCTCCTCTCTCAATTTGCTCAAATCCAAGTATAAAAATCAAAACAATATCTATGTAGTACTTGTTTTATTCTAACTAGTTAGCAACCTGCTTGGCTTCATTAACCTATCATTGTTGGAAAGAGCCTTGTGGTCTGTCGCAAAGTCCAAGCACTCTGTCTGAACTATTAAAATGCTAATAAAGTACAATTCTTAATCAATAAACTTGTGTATGTCCTTTAGGCCATGGAGTCTGAGATGGCAGTCCTGGCCACACCAGCTAATATCACCAACTTCTATTATCTAGTTATTTGTCTTGATCACCTCCTCTTCCCTAAGAGGATAATTTTGTTCTTTTTTTTCTCTGTATTTTAAACCACTCTTTTAATGCCACATAGTGATTTGCATTCATGACTGTCTGACTGCTTTAACTCTGGCAATGCTTTAGGTCCAGCCATCTGCACAATGGGTCTAAGAAACATTTCAGTGAAACATTATAATATGGCAAATTCAGAATTAAGGAAGTCAGTTTGGATGTAAATTAGGATCTTGAGTCAACAGACATACTCTAGATTTTCTGGCTTAGTGTCTTAGTATCTTTTTTGGTTGAAACAATTCTAATTAAATCAGATGTTCTTTCCCTTTGCAATTTTCATTATAGAGTTAAATGTCTTTTATATTTAAGCAGTGTTTCAAAGTATTAAAGGGCACAGATTTCTATTTCAGTTAGGTTCTTCTTAAAAGTTACTCTATTAAGTTTTAATTTCTTCCTGCCTTAGAATATAAGTGAAACTCGTTCCTGTAGGTATAGTATAAAGTAATTTTAATTCATATTGAAACATTATTATTATTCACATCCTAAAATATACCATGAGACTTTACTCCAATTCTCACATTTTTACAAGCAAAAATTAAGAAAATCAATTTAGAAGACTAACAGACTCTCCTATCTCTAGATAGAACTTCTCCAGAAAAAAAAGGAATAAATAAAGAAATTATATGATAAGAGGGAAAGTTACAAATGTTCATCCTTAGGTTATATCCATTTGTAGAGAAATACCATTCTTTGGTTTGTGTAATATTTTTAAAAAATACATATAGTTTTTTCAAGTTAAAGATATCTGTGAGATTCCTAACCATTGACCAATTTAAATTGCCAAAGTATTCTTCTAGGAGTTTAAAGGTGCATTTCTCCAACATAGTTATACTTAAGTTTTGATATTTCATCCAGCTATTAAGATGCTGTGTTGATCTTAAACACATCTTTCTAGAACATTTAGACAGATTAATGGATTAAAAGTGGGTTTATTTTAATGATTTTGATAAACACGTTCAGTTAATCACAAAGACTAAGTCAGTTCAAGCAAATTTCAGAGAAATAATCCACATGACCCATAGCTAGGAATAGCCACACAATTTAAACCAATATTAACAAAGATCTTTCAACGAATTCGGGGAAGGAAACAAAATTTAGTCCAGTTTATGATGCAAAATGATGTTTGCATTTTTAATTTCAAAATCTCAGGTAAATCAAAGTAGGAAGCTAGTTACTAGCTAAATCAAGGGAAAAAGTGACTATGGAAACATGTGATCAAGGCAGAATCATCTGTCGAAATTTAATGATAATTTTAGGCTTGTTCCAAAAACACAGTAAGAAATTAAGAGGAAAAGGAGAGACAATTTTTTCTTTTTTAAAGATTTTATTTATTTACTTGAGAGAGAGCAAGAGATAAAAAAACATGAGCAGGGGGAGGGGCAGAGGGAGAGGGAGAAGCAGACTCCCTGCAGAGCAGGGAACCCAATGTGGGGCTTCATCCCAGGACTCCAGTATTATGACCCAAGCCAAAGGCAGATGCTTAACATACTAAGCCACCCAGGTGCCCCAGGAAAGACAATTTCAAAGGGATGTGAATACTGAAAAAATATCTGTGTAAATATATATTTAAAACAAGAGAGAGAGAGAGAGAGAGAGAGAGATAAAGAGATGATCCCTTATGACAGTGTTTGAAACTCTTAGAATCACTGTAGTTTTTGTGTTTAATGCCCATCTTTCCTTTCATTGTCTGGTTTTGGCATGGAGTCAAACAAATAAACAAAATATAAACCCTTAGCACCACTGTATGTCTTTGTTGGTGAAGATTCTGGATAACTCACTCTATCCTGATGTAATATTTAATAGTGCCCTCCTCGCTCTCAAAAGTGTTCTGGTTTATATGATAAATTATATACTCATTCTAAGAATGAAAAAAAAAACTTAAATTGTTCCATATAGTATAAAGTTATCTGTAGTGCCTAAATTATTTTCTTCTCTCTCTAGACACTTTAAGATCTAGTAATTAAAATATATAGTTGTCAATAATTACTGTGTATTTCTGTCTCAGATTAAAGTGAAATAAGATTAAAATACTTAAATATTTCTTCCAAGCCTTCATCTAGACTTATGTGATATTCAATTGAGAAGAGCATTATGACCAATAAGTGAGTAATTTCTAAGTTATTGTCCATGTATTGAATCACTCAGGAGAAATAAGCTTCTATGGAAAGATTTTAATGTATTTTCCTCAAAGAAGCTTGTCCCATCAACTAATGTAAATGTTATTTTTATGATTTATGTCAATCATACTCTTTTGCCTTGTCAAAATGAATTATTTACTATACTCATTCGATTGTAAGAAAAAAATAAAGTCAATGACATGAACTGTACAGGTATTTACTAATATAAGAGAAGACTCTTTTTAATGTATTTCATAATGCTTTACTGGGCATTACATGGGGTTTCGGACCAGGCAAATACCAAGATTGTACTGACTAAGTGTCAAGCATGAACAGTAGGGAATTTAGCTGAAAGATATTAGCATAGATGAAGGGTCATGTAGTAAATGAATAAGAGACTCTGAGTACCTCTTGAGACAATTGTGAAGCTGTAATACAGAGAAGAGAACAGGGTATCTGAAATACAGGTGTAGGAATTGAGAATTAGAATTCAGAACCAAAGGTAGCCAATTCTGCAGAATTGTACCTTTCTTATATAAATTATTTTTTTCTGGGCTTCCATTGCAGGCATGGTGTCTTTAGCCAAAAGTCTGTTAAAGTAATCTGTCACCTGGAATACCGATATAGTCAAATCAAATACCACCTAGTACTATCCTTGTTTCTAGTCTGAATAGAAACAGTAAAAGTTACTGAAATCACTTTATAGGAAGTACAACACATGTTTCTCCTTGAAATTTTAGAAATTTCTTTTTTCTTTTTTTATTATTTATTATTTATTTATTTATTTATAATAATAAATTTATTTTTATTGGTGTTCAATTTGCCAACGTACAGAATAACACCCAGTGCTCATTCCATCAAGTGCCCACCTCAGTGCCCGCCACCCAGTCACCCCCATCCCCCGCCCTCCTCCCCTTCCACCACCCCTACTTCGTTTCCCAGAGTTAGGAGTCTCTCATGTTCTGTCTCCCTTTCTGATATTTCCCACTCATTTTCTCCTTTCCCCTTTATTCCCTTTCACTATTTTTTATATTCCCCAAATGAATGGGACTATATAATGTTTGTCCTTCTCCGATTGACTTATTTCACTCAGCATAATACCCTCCAGTTCCATCCACGTTGAAGCAAATGGTGGGAATTTGTCGTTTCTAATGGCTGAATAATATTCCATTGTATACATAAACCACATCTTCTTTATCCATTCATCTTTCGATGGACACCGAGGTTCCTTCCACAGTTTGGCTATTGTGGACATTGCTGCTATAAACATCAGGGTGCAGATGTCCCTGCAGGGCAAGATGGGGGAAGAGTAGGGTCCCCAAGTCACCTGTCCCCACTAAATTACCTAGATAACCTTCAAATCATCCTGAAATTTCTCTTTTTTAGAAGATCAACTGCTTCTTGGACAATATGGATCTCTGTTTTTAATTTGAATGGATTTTCAGTCTAATTCTCCATAAAAGATGCCAATATACATTGATGGTAGCCTCAAAAACAATTTGCTAAAAAGGAGTTTTAGAAGGCAATATTGCTACTCATTTTTTAAAATAAAATGACCTATAATTTTTATAGCTTCTCTTTTCACATTGATATTTAATGCCCATCTCTAAAAAGTATATAATAACTATGTTCATCCCTAAGTTTCTAAAATATGCATATTTAATCCTGATATTTAATTCTTTTTTATATGGAATGTCTTGTTTGAGCTATAAAATATAGTGGCAACATTTATAAGATCAGTGAGCCAACTAAAGCTAGAATGCAATAATCTCAGGTTTGCCAAATGTCACTGACAAGAGACAGGGCCATCTAGAACTTAGCCTTACTTCATTATAGAAATAAAGCTTCAAATGTGCAGATATATAAAAATACAATTGATTATTTGTTTTGATTTGTTTTCCATAGTATGCTTAGTTTTAAGAAGATCAACCAAAACAAATAAGCACAGCCTCTAAGAAATAAAATGTACAATTAACAAAGCACAAAACCCAAAGCCCAGAGGGAAATAATCTTATCCAAAGTGTACTACATCAAAAAAATAATGATGTACTTACTATGTGTTGGGAAAGTGAATTTAAATTAGAAAAGGTGTATGGGTTTTTAACAGACACAGGTAAGATCTTCAAGTCTAAGAAACAACATTGTCCTTACTCTCTTCATACCCCATACCTATTAAAAATTATTTTTTAATGCTAAAGTCAAATTAGGCATTTTCAGAAAATTCATCCTCATATGCTCCACCTTCTAGTTGACTGATACAAAGAATTAATGAAGTATGAACAATTACTATGTAAGGATTGAAAGATAGTAAAAGTTTAGGATTGTCTTGTAGGCAATGTTCTAAAAAAAGTGTTAAAAAGCCATGGCCTGCACTGGAACAGGAGCAGATACCAGTCTTGGTTCCTCTTATTTTTATCCAGGAGCAACATTTCTGTATAGAAATGCTTTTATGTGTTTAATTGGGATAGGACTTAGAGATTTTTTTTTAATTTTTTTTATTTATTTATGATAGTCACAGAGATTGAGAGAGAGAGAGAGAGGCAGAGACACAGGCAGAGGGAGAAGCAGGCTCCATGCACCGGGAGTCCGATGTGGGATTCGATCCGGGGTCTCCAGGATCGCGCCCTAGGCCAAAGGCAGGCGCCAAACCGCTGCGCCACCTAGGGATCCCAGGACTTAGAGATTTTGATTTGGGTTCTAAAGTTATTACCAAGGGGCACCTGGATGGTTCCGTGTTTGAGCATCTGCCTTTGACTAGGTCATAATCCCAGGGTCCTGCGATCGAGTTCCACATTGGCTCCCCCCGTCCCCCCCCACCCCCCACAGGGAGCCTGCCTCTCTCTCTGTGTCTCTCATGAATAAATAAATAACATCTTTAAAAAAAGTAAAGGTACTACCAAATAGTAAGAAAACAGTACTTGAAGGGCCCTTAGAAATAATATAGTCTAGGGATCTACATGGAAATATGTGATGGTTAATTTTATGTGCCAACTTGGTTGGACTATGGTGCTTAGTTGTTTGGTCAAACACTAGTCTAGATGTTGGTATGAAAGTATTTTGGAGGTGTGGTAAATATCTAAATCAGTCTACTTTACATAAAAGAGATTATTCTTGATAATGTGGTGGGCCTCTTCCAACCAATTGAAAGCCTTGAGAGTGAAAACTGAGGTTTCTCAAAAATGTAATTTTGCCTCAAGATGATAATATAGAAATCTTACCAGAGTTTCCAACCTGTAGGCTGCCTGTGATTTCAGATTCAAGATTACATCAATTCTTGTGTGAAGTTCTAGCCTGCTCTATAAGACTTTGTTCTCTTTACGTTTTTATTTAAATTCCAGTTAATTAGCATGCACTGCAATATTAGTTTCATGGGTACAACTTACTGATTCAACATTTACATATAACACTAGTATTCATCAGGCCTCTCAGGTCCAGTCTTTTTGAACAAACAAACAAAAAAAACTCCTATTGGTTCTGTTCCCTCAGTTTACAGATGAGGAAACCAAAATACACTGTTGCAAAAGACTGTTCTCAAAATTCTTAGGGTTTTGTGAGAAACTAAGACTAAAGCTCAGATGACCCTGCTTCCTGAGGACTGCACTTCCATGACCCATTCCTAACTTTCAATTACTTCCCTTTGCAGCCCTATCAAGAACTTAGCTTCAGTGTAGTTTCCAAAAGCCATGCAAAAATGAACAACCCCATAGTCAGCCCAGTTTCCACTTATTCCAAAAAGGCACTTATTCGGGCCTAACAGTGTTTGCTTCTGACGTTATCCAGCCAATATAGGAAAGAACTTTGAGGATGGCTTACATATGAGATGGACTGGGCTTTTCTTCTAACTGCAGATGAGGGAACTATTGCAGGGCAAAGTGGATTGGGTCAGGCTCTTCCATGGTCTAAAGAGTTACGACTGAAGCTTCAGAGAACCACAATAAAACCAGAGCCTCAGTGTATTTGAAATTCAATGGAAGACCCAATGCTCTTGATGACATTTTAAGAAGGTTTAGTTATAAAGTTAAAAAACAAAAGTCTCATAGAATGGACTTAATTTTATGGTATCTGATTTCAAGAATTCATAAGAAAGTATTAACATTTTGCTTACTGTGTAAGGAATGCAATCAGAACTGAAAAATACTTTTGAAATGATTTTCAATCCTATTACTTCTCAGAAGGAGGACCTTACGTACAAAAGATAAGTAAGTTACCCATGATATACAGAAAGGAGTTGAGGAACCAGAACTGGACCCCAAATATCCTGCTGAAAATGTGGCCACACACACCTCACCCAGCCACCACTTGCTTCCATCTGCTGTTGCAGTTTGTGCCCAACCTCTGCATATACCCTTGAAGCCACTGTAGCCACACCCTTTGTTCCCCGCCACTGCCAGTAGGACACGGTGTGCCCTTGGCAGACAACACACTTCATTTCAGAGGATCTGACCTAGGAAGATTCATTCAGTGCAAATTTTGCTAACACTACCACCCTGCCCCTCAACTTTCCTATAGTCACTCACTCTCAGAGTTGGCCTACCTAGGTCTCACTAAAACCTCAGAAAGCAAGTCCAGCCCACAATAGGAAGGAAGTCAGTGTAGAAAAATAGACTGAGAGGGAAAGCTACTCAGACACAATAGCAGAACACAAGCAGCACACATACAGACTCCTCTGAAGTGCCAGGTTATATTGAACAGGAAATATTGCACTGCAGGACACAAGATATCTTCTTCATAAAACCACTAATTTCAAGAGCAAAGGACATAGCTGATGTTTCTAATGCGCAGAAACAGACACAGAAGCACAGATAAAATGAAGAGATAAAGGAGTTATCCCAAAAGGAAGAACACAACAGAATATCAATAGGAGATCAAATGAAACAGAAATAAGTAGGATGACTGATAGAAAGTTGAAAGCAATTATCATAAAGATACTCAGTGGACTTGAGAGAAGAGTGGAGAACATCAGTGTGACCCTTCAGAAAATGATTAAAAAATAGCATATCAAAGACAAAGAACTCTATAAATACAATTAAAAATACAATAGATGGAATAAACAGTATGCTACTGAAGAAGAGGAACCTATCAGTGACCCAGAAGACAGAGTAATGGATATTAATCAAGCTGAATAGAGGAGAGATAAACACTACACAATAAAAATAGAATTAGAGAACTCAGTGACTCCGTAAAGTGTAATATCATTTAAATTATAGGAATACTGAAAGGAGAAGAGGAAAGGGGAAAGAAAATGTACTTAAATAAATAATAGCTGAAAAGTCCCCAAATCTGGAGATGGAGACAGAGATCTAGATTTAAAAGCAGAGAGATCCCCCAACAAATTCAACCCAAGGAAGTCCACACCAAGACAATTAAAATGGCAAAGAAAGGGGGGGGGGCACCTGGATGGCTCAGTCAGTTAAGCATCTGACTTTTGATTTTGGCTCATGTCATAATTGCAGGGCTGTGAGATCCAGCCCTGTGTTAGGGTCTATGCTGAGTGTGGAACCTACTTAAGATTCTCTCTCTCCCTCTCTCTCTGCCACTCCCTCTTCTCTCCCCCTCTAAAATAAATAAATAAATAAAAATAAAATGGCAAAAAAATAGTTATAAAGAAAGAATGTTAAAAATTGTAAGAGAAAAAAAAAAAGACAGTTTACATACAAAGGAAACCCGATAAGCTAACAGGAGATTTTCAGCAGAAACTTTTCAGACTAGAAGACAGTGGCATGATATATACCAAATGCTGGATGGGAAAATTTGGCAGCCAAAAATACTCTATCCAGCAAGGCTATAATTCCAAATAGAATGAGAGATAAAGACTTTCTTAGACAAACAAAATCTAAGAGTTCATGACCACTAAACCAGCTCTATAAGAAATGTGAAAGGGGATTCTTTTTTTTTATTTATTTATTATAGTCACAGAGAGAGAGAGAGAGGCAGAGACACAGGCAGAGGGCTCCATGCACTGGGAGCCCGATGTGGGATTCGATCCTGGGTCTCCAGGATCGCGCCCTGGGCCAAAGGCAGGCGCCAAACCGCTGTGCCACCCAGGGATCCCTGAAAGGGGAAAGGAAAGACTATATGTGAAAGTATAAAAAGTATAAAAAGTAAAAAACACAAAAGCAGTAAAAATAAGTACTTCTGTAAAAATCAATCAAGGGATTCATAAAATAAAAATATGTAAAATATGACACCAAATTTCTGAAACATGGAGGGGAGAGGAGTAAAGAATTAGTTCAATATTAAGTGACCATCAGATTATTATAGACTGCTGTATGCAGAAGATGTTATATATAAACTGAATGGTAACCACAATAAAAAACAGTTAATAGATAAACAACAAACAAAGAGTAAGTAACCCAAGTATATCACTAAAGAAAATCGACAAACCATGAAAGAGAAAGAGAAGAGAGGATCAGAAAAAAAAGCCACAAACAACCACAAAACAAGTAACAAAATAGCAGTAAATACATATCTATCAATAATTAGTTTGACAGGCCATGATCCCAGAGTCTCAGGATCGAGTCCCACATTGGACTTCCTGCATGGGGTCTGCTTTTGCCTCCACCTGTGTCTCTGCCTCTCTCTCTCTCTCTCTCTCTCTCTGTGTATGTGTGTCTCTCATGAATAAATAAATAGAATCTTCTAAAAAATAGTTTGATTGTAACGACTAAATGCTCTAATAAAAAGACAGGATATTAGATTGGATAAAAAAACAAGACCCATCCATATGCTGCCTACAAGAGAATCCTTTCAGATCTAAAAACACCTGCAAATTGAAAGTGAGGAGATGAAGAAACATATCATACAAATTGATGTCAAAAGCAACCTGGAGTAGCACGACTTGTATCAGACAAAATAAACTCTAAAATAAAGTAGGACAAAGAATGACACTATATAATAAAAAAAGGACAATCCAACAAGATGATATAATGATTATAAATATTATGCACCCAACAGAAGAGTACTCGAATATATACCTCAGTTAATAACAAATGTAAAGGAACTAATTGATAGTAATACAGTAATAGTAGGGGACCTTGACTCAACATTTTTGCTTTTGTTTCTTTTGCCTTCATGGATGTATCTTGAAAGAAGTTACTGTGGCCGAGTTCAAAAAGGGTGTTGCCTGTGTTCTCCTCTAGGATTTTGATGGAATCTTGTCTCACATTTAGATCTTTCATCCATTTTGAGTTTATCTTTGTGTATGGTGAAAGAGAGTGGTCTAGTTCATTCTTCTGCATGTGGATGTCCAATTTTCCCAGCACCATTTATTGAAGAGACTGTCTTCCTTCCAATGGATAGTCTTTCCTCCTTTATCGAATATTAGTTGACCATAAAGTTCAGGGTTCACTTCTGGGTTCTCTATTCTTTCCATTGATCTTTGTGTCTGTTTTTGTGCCAGTACCACACTGTCTTGATGACCACAGCTTTGTAGTACAACCTGAAATCTGGCATTGTGATGCCCCCAGATATGGTTTTCCTTTTTAATATTCCCCTGGCTATTCGGGGTCTTTTCTGATTCCACACAAATCTTAAAATAATTTGTTCTAACTCCCTGAAGAAAGTCCATGGTATTTTTTTTAATTTATTTTTTATTGGTGTTCAATTTACTAACATACAGAATAACCCCCAGTGCCCGTCACCCATTCACTCCCACCCCCCGCCCTCCTCCCCTTCTACCACCCCTAGTTCGTTTCCCAGAGTTAGCAGTGCATTAAACGTGTAAATTGCGTTTTGTTTCTTTATTTCTTTTTTCCCCAGTCTTCCTACCTTGATAGAAGCACGAACGCTTCGCACTGTAGCGTTTCAGCTGTTCTTTCTTTAAATCTCAGGCCGAATTCATAGATTTTCAGGATGATTTGAAGGTTATCTAGGTAATTTGGTGGGAACAGGTGACTTGGGGACCCTACTCTTCCGCCATCTTGCCCCTCCTCCGGAAACACTGGCTTTAAGTGACACACATTGGACCATACAGATTTAACAGATATATTCAGAACATTGCATCTTAATTCTTTTTTTTTAAATTTATTTTTTATTGGTGTTCAATTTACTAACATACAGAATAACACCCAGTGCCCGTCACCCATTCACTCCCACCCCCCGCCCTCCTCCCCTTCTACCACCCCTAGTTCGTTTCCCAGAGTTAGCAGTCTTTACGTTCTGTCTCCCTTTCTGATATTTCCCACACATTTCTTCTCCCTTCCCTTATATTCCCTTTCACTCTTATTTATATTCCCCAAATGAATGAGAACATATAATGTTTGTCCTTCAAACAGCAGGATACACACTTCTTTCTAGTGCACATGAACGATTCTTTAGAATAGATCACCTATTACATCACAAAATAAGTCGCAACTATTTCAAAAAGATTAAAGTTCACCAGGCATCCTTTCTAACCACAGCACTAAGAAATTAGAACTCAACCACAAGAAAAAAATCTAGAAAGTCCATAAATATATGGAGGTTAAATAATCTGTTACTAAACAATGAATAGGTCAACCAAGAAATCCAAGAAGAAGTAAAAAAATTACAGGGAAAAAATTAACATTAAAACACAACAGTCCAAAACCTTTGGGATGCAGCAAAAAGCTGTTTTAAGGAAGACGTTTATAGCAATACAGGCCTACCTCAAGAAGGAAGACAAAAACCAAATAAACAACCTAAATTTACACCTAAAAGAGCTAAGAAAGCACAACAAACAAAATCCAAAACCAGAAGGAAGGAAACAATAAAGATTAGAGCAGAAATAGATGAATAAATGATAAGGAAACAAAAAAAAATAGAACATATCAATGAAACAAGGATTTTTTTAAAAGATCAACACAATTGATAAACTTCTGGCCAGACTCATCAAAAAGCAAGATAGAGAGGGGCACCTGAGTGGTTCAGTCAGTTAATGGATTGACTCTTGGCTTTATCCCAGGTCATTATCTCAGGGTCATGAGATTGAGTCCCATATCAGGCTTCATATATAGAGAATAGTCTGCTTGGGATGGTCTTTCCCTCTCCCTCTGCTCTCCCCCCCTGCTCTCTCTCTCCCTCACTGTTTCACTTTCTCTCTTTCTCTCAAATACATGAATAAATCTTTTTTTTTTTAAGAGAGAAGACTCAAACAAAATCAGACATGAAAGAGGTGAAATACCAACCAAAGCCACAGAAATACAAGTGATTGTAGGACACTCGTGAAAAACTGTATGCCAACAAATTAATCAACCCAGAAAAAATAGATAAATTCTCAGGAACATATAATCTACCAAAACAGAGCCAGGAGGAAATAGAAACTTTGAACAGATAGGCTACCAGCAGGAAGATTGAATCAGTAATCACAAAACTCACAACAGACATCCAAGACCAAATGGCTTCATAGACAAATTATATCAAACATTTCAAGAAGAGTTAATTCCTATTCTCAAACTGTTCCCAAATGTAGAACAAGAAGGAAAACTTACCAAATTCATTCTATGAGATTAGTATCACTCTGATACCAAAACCAGATAGACACTGCCAAAAAAGAGAACTACAGGACAATATCTTTGATGAACATAGATGCAAAATCCCTGAACAAAAAACTAGTAAACAGAATCTGACAATACATTAAAAAAATCATTCACCATGATCAAGCGGGATTTATTCCCAGGATGCAAGTGTGGTTCAATATTTGCAAATTGATTAACAATATACATCACATGAATAAGAAAAAGAATAAAAACCACATGACTATTTCAATAAATGGAGAAAAAAATATTTGACAAGGTAAAACATCCATTCATGATAAAAGTAGGTATAGAGGGAACATACCTCAACATAATAAGGGCCATATATGAAAAACTGACAAAAAACATATTCAATGGGGAAAAACTGAGAGTTTTCCCCCTAAAGTCAGGAATAGCATAAAAAAGTCCTCTCTTGCTACTTTTATTCAACATAGAACTGGAAGTTCTAGCCACAGCAATTAGACAAAAAAAATTATATGGAACTAAAAAAAGACTCTAAACAGCCAAAGCAACTTTGAAAAAGAAAAGCAAAGCTGGAGGCATCACAATTCTAGACTTCATGTTATATTACAAAGCCATAGTGATCAAAACAGTATCATACTGGCACAAAAATACGTACATAGATCAATAAAACAGAATAGAAAACCCAGAAATAAACCCACTATTGTATGGTCAATTCATCTTTGGCAAAGTAGGAAAGAATATCCAATGGGAAAAGGACAGTCTCTAAAAGAAATGATGTTAGGAAAATTGATCAGCTACACTCAAAAGAATGAAACTGTTCCATTTTCTTATACCATACACAAAAATAAATTCAAAGTGGATTGATTGAAGATCTAAATGTGAAACCTAAAAGCATAAAAATCCTAGAAGAGAACTCAGGCAATAATGTCTCTGGTCTCAGCCCTAGCAACATTTTTCTAAAAATATCTCCTGAGGCAAGGTATTCAAAACAAAAATAAACTCTTAGAACTACATTAAAATAGATAATCCAATTAAAAATGAGCAGAAGACATTTCTCCAAAGAAAACATACAAATGGCTGACATATGAAAAGATGCTCAATGTCACTGATCATCAGAGAAATGCAAGTCAAAACTACGAGATATCACCTCACACCTGTCAAAATGGCTAAAATAAAAAACACAAGAAATGACAAGGGTTAGTTATGGAGGAAAAGGAACTCTTGTGAACTGTTGGTTGGAATGGAAACTGGTACAGCTACTCTGGAAAACAGTATAGAGTTTCCTCAAAGCATTCGAAGTAAACTATTCTACAATTCAATAATTGTACTACTGAACATTTGACAAAGAATACAAAAACACTAATTCAAAGGGATACAAGCACCCTTATGTTTATAGCAGTATTATTTACAACACCCAGATATGGAAGCAGCAGAAATGTCCATGATAGATGAATAGATAAAGAAGATGTTTTATATATACAGATTCAGCCATAAAAGAGAACAAAATCTTCCCCTTTGCAACAACACGGATGGCACTAGAGAGCATAATGCTAAGAAATAAGTCAGTCAGAGAAAGACAAATACTATATGATTTCATTCATATGTGGAATTCAAGAAACAAAGCAAATGAGCAAAGAAAAAAGAAGAGAGAGAACAAACCAAGATTCTTAACTATAGAAAACAAACTGATGGTTACCAGAGGGTAGATTGGTGGGGGAGATTGGTGAAATAGGTGATGGGGATTAATACTCCATTTGTGGTCATGAGCACTGAGTAATGTATGGAATTGCTGCATCACTATATTGTATACCTGAAACTAATATAACATTTTGTGTTAAGTATAGTAAAATAAAAATTAAAGAAAAGAAAGTAACAAACAAAATATCCCATCTCCTAGTATACCAGGAAATAATTTGGGGCAGAATACAAAATCAGGGAAAAAATATCCTTTCCATATTCTTGGGCATTTTTCATCACACCACAGATTTTAAAAAGTGTTCTGAGACTCATCAAAACAGCACTAAATATTTTATTTTTATTTATAGGTTTTTTTGGATTACTCTTTGTCAGAAACACCTTAGATCTGTGTTTTCAAAGGCAAACTCATTTTTATTTTCTAGTTTTCATTGATTTGTATTTTTTTATTTTTAAAGAAGATAAAATGAAATCCAGATACTTTATTCCCACTCATAGAGATGTATATATTCTTACTCTGATGAATAGAAGAGGAAAGCATGCAGATGACAATGATTCCATTTCTTGAAGGTACAATGTCCTCTTCTCAGATTAATGCTATCTGACATGAACATTGCAATTCACGGCATCATGCAGAAAATGTAAACGGACAGTTTTCTCTGAACAGTAAATCATAGCTTTTAGGAATATAACTAAAATGGAAAGCAGCATGTAGATGGGTTTTCTGGTCAGGTACATGAAAAAATGTTTTCTATTTGGCATCATTTATTGAGAGGCCAAGAGTTCACAATCAAACATTTTAGTATTCATATAATTGTGGTTCTTTCTCTTGTTCTTTCCCTCTTTTTTAATACCCTTCCTACATTCTAGTCATCATTTCCAAACTACCTGTTCTGCCACTCCATTCTGTCCTAGTTCTCAAGTGAAGTCATCACCTGGACCCTCCTTGTCATTCTTTCTATCTCCCATTCCCTTCAAGGTTTACTAAATCAGGAGAATCTTGTAAGTAGTGTATATGAATATTACAAGTTCTCATGTTATCTTTGTGATAAGATGGACCAAAATGTGGGATTGATGGTAGGACAGTGAGGTCAACATAGCTGACTGGACAGCAATACCCAAAGGGTGTCAATTAAATGCACAAGTGTTAGATTAGAGAAATATCTCTAGTGAAATATCACAAGAATCTATCTTTAGTCCTGCTCAACTTTCTATATTTGGGGATAGCTTCATCAGCTTATGAACACTATGAGGCAACATTTCATATTCACCATTCCCAATGTCTGACATAAATGAGGTAGTCAATAAATGTTTAAGAATCAATGTCCAAGGTGAGAATATTTATAATATGCAGATAAAATTCATAGGATCAAGAATTTAAAAAAAAGGAACCTCAAAACATTGTTGATGGCCTAGATAGCAACCAGGTCTAATGAGTACTGTAGACATGCCACAATTTGCCAAATATAGCAAAGAATAAGCTTGGTTAAGAGCAGATGTGTTTGGTACACCTGGGTAGCTCAACAGTTGAGTGTCTGCCTTCAGCTCAGGTTGTGATCCCGGGGTCCTGGGATCGAGTCTCATATCAGGCTCCCCATGGGGAGCCTGCTTCTCCCTCTATGTCTCTGCCTCTCTCTGTGAGTCTCTCATGAACAAATAAATAAAATCTTTGAAAAATTGGAGACATGTTTAACATATATATATTTTTAAATCTCTGGAAATGTCAGTAAGATGGCAGAATAGGAGACAACAGCCTTTGTCCTCAACAACAACAACAAACAAATAGCGATCTACAAAGGAAAATAGTCTTGGGAGTGGTGAAAAGACCAACAAAGAACTTACAGCAGCATGGTGGAGTGAAAATTGAAGAGTAAATGCACAGAAAGAATTTCTGGAAAGATTGGCTTAGCTGAGATATTTGGGAACAGTTAGGAACAGTGAAGGGTAGGGACTATCAATTTCAGCCACATGGCAGGTGCTATTGCTGTCTCCAGTGGCTTCCTCTGTGGTGGACCCATGCAGGCTTTGCCACTGAAGACCTGAACAGCCCCCATGCCAGTCATAAACCCCCCCATGGTTCATAATTGAGGACCCCATAGTGTTTATTGGCATGAATCCCAGAAGACTGCTTTTCAGAGGACACCAGCACCTTTCACCACTGAGGTAACCAGCAACCATTACCACCATGTACCCCTTAGGGGAGGGAGATGTTACTACATTCTCCAAAAAGAAACACTGTTTTACTATTCTGGAAGCAAAGAACCCACACCCTAATCCCTCACAGGCCCCAGACTCCAGAGCCACAGCTCCTTCATGTGCACCTGCACTATAGCTCTGAAGCTACTTCATATACCCACACCTCACATACTGGAACCACCACTGCTATGAACTAGCTAACACCCAAGACCCCACAGCCTCTATCTCACTGTGTATGCCTGCACTCTGAATCCCAGTTCAATGACAGCCCTGGGTATATGTGCATTGGACACTAGTGCCACCACCACTACAAGAGTACCCACCAGTCAGACTTAACACCAAGAGCAATCCCCTCAGCCATAATATCCCTTTTGGGAGACAAAGATATCAGAACATCTGAAGAAGCCTTAATCACTAAAGATGCCACTAGCTAGCTGTCAGTGCCACTGTAGAAATCCCCAGCCTTGGCCCCTACAATCTTTTTCAGCGCTGACTTCAGCTGATAGAACTGTACTAGGCCAGTTGGCCTTCTCCAGAGAAAGAACTACCACACTCCACCCAGCTAGCACCCTCACAGGTAAAGGTCTTTCCCTAGCAAAAGCAGTCCAAACAGTCCATACAGAAAGAGATGACTGCTCCATCAAATACATATACATCAATGCAATGTTTCAAGACACAAAAAATTCAGAGAAACAGAAACACAATAATTTTCCAGTAACCACTCCCAAAGAATTGGAGGTCCATGAACTACAAAAAAAAAAAAAAAATCAAAATAATTATTTTTAGGAAGTTCAGTGAGCTACAAAAAATACAAATAAATAATTTAGTGAAATCGGGAAAACAATGCACTAACAAAAAGAGAAGTCCAACAAGAGATAAAAAATGTAAAAAACAACCAAATATAAATTCTAGAGCTGAAGAGTACAATGAATGAAATAAAATTGCAATAGAAAACATCAATACGCTTGATCAAGCAGAAGAAACTACTAATTTACCCACCAATGCTGTCCTTCAGAAATGGAGAGATCAAGACTTTCCCATCAAACACAAGCCAAGAAAGTTCATTACCACTAGATCTGCCTTACAAGAAATGTTTAAGGGAGTTCTCCAAGCTAAAGTTTTAAAAATACTAATTAGTAACATGAAAACATATGAAAGTATAAAACGCATTGGTAAAATAATTGCATAATCAAGTTTAGGATACTCTATTGATGTGATATGATGGTGTATTAAGTACAACTCTAGTATAAAGGTTAAAGGACAAAAGTATTAAAATTAATATAGCTACCATAACTCTTAATGGATACACAATATAAAATATGTAAATTGTAACATCAAAAACATAAAATGGATAAGGGACATAAAAGGGTAAAGTTTTTTGTGCAAAGTTCAATTTTATCAGTTTAAAGTAGACTATTACAGCCATAATATGCTTTATGTAAGCTTCATGGTAACCACAAATCACAAAACAAAAATCTACAGTAGATATAAAAGATAAAAGGAAAGGAATCAAAACATATCACTACAGAAAATTATTAATTCACAAAGGAAGACAGCAAAAGAGGAAAAATGGAGCAAAAGAATTACAAAACAACCAAAAAATAATTAACAAGATGAAAATATTAAGTCTTTACCTATCAATAATTACTTTATAAATGTAAATTAATTAAATTCTCCAATCTGAAGATAAAGAGTAGCTGAATGGATAAAACAAGAAAAACCGCAACCATATGCTGCCTATAAGAGACTCACTTCTTTAGGGACATAGTAAAGGGATGGAAAAATATATTTTATGCAAATGAAAACCAAAGTAGAACAGGGATAACTAACTTTTAACAAGCAAAATAGACTTTAAGCCAAACTGTAACAAAAAGCAAAGAAAATCATTATATATAATGAGTCAGCTCATTAAGAAGATATAACAATTATAAATATTTATGCACCCAACATTGTACACCTAAATATATTAAGCAAAAATTAACAAATCTGAATACAGAAATTGATGCAACAAAAAATAGTGAGAGACTTTAATACTCACTTTCAAAAATGGATAGGTGATATAGATGATAATTGATAAAGAAATACTCGATTTGAACTACAAATTAGATCAAATGGACCTTCACATGTACAGAACATTCCATCAAAAGATAGCAGAATACACATTCTTCTCAAGTCCCTACAGAACATTCTCTAGGATACATTACATACTAGACCATAATACAAGCCTTAATGAACTTAATAATATTAAAATCATATCAAGTATCTTTTCTGCCCACAATGATATGAAACTAGAAATCAATAATCAGAGGAAAGCAGAAACATTCATGAATGTGTAGAAAGTAAACAATGCACATCTGACCAATAACTAGATCAAAGAAAAAATCAAAAGGGAAATAAAAAAAATCTCGAGACAAACAAAAATAAAAGCACAATATATCGAAATTTATGGAACACAGCAAAAGCAGTCATAAGAGGGAAGCCTATCGCTATAAATGCCTATGTTAAGTAAAAGAAGGATCTCAAATAAACAACCTAATTTTATACCTCAAGGAACTAGAGAAAGAACAAACTAAGCTCAAAGCTAGCAGAAGAAAGGGAGAAAATTAGCAGAGCAGAAATAAATAAAATAGAGATTCAAAAACAATAGAAAAGATCAACAACACTGAGTTAGTTTTTTGAAAGACTAAAAAAAAGTAAGCTTTTAGCTGGACTAAGAAAGAGTGAAGACTCAAAATCAGAAATAAAAGAATAGACATTAAAACTGATAGTGAATAAATATAAAGGATTGTGAGAGGCTACTCTAAACAATTATATGCCAACAAATTGGATCGCCTAGAATTAACAGATCAATTACTAGAAACATGCAACTTACCAGTTCTGAATCATGAAAAAAGAAAAATCCAAATAAATCTATAACTAGTAAGAATATTGAATCAGTAATCAAAAATCTCCCAACAGAGAAAAGACCATAGCTATATGGCTTTACTGGTGAACTCTACCAAGTATTTAAAGAATAATTAATGCCAAACCAACAACAGTGATGGTTTTCAGGGGCTAGAGGGTAGGGGAAATGGGGAGATATTGGTCCAAGGTTGCAAACTTCGTGTTATAAGATGAATAAGATTGGAGAATCTAAGGTACATCATGGTGACTATAGTTAATAATACTGAATTGTATACTTGAAATTTGCTAGGACAGTGGATCTTAAACATTCTCACAAAAGAAGTTAACAATATAAGGTGATGAATAATTAACGTGATTCTCACAAAAGAAGTTAACAATATCAGGTGATGAATAATTAACGTGATTGTGATAATCACTGGTAATCAATGTTGTACACTTTTTTTCTGAAATAAAATTTCAAAAAATAGAACTGCCACATGATTCAACAATCCCACTTTTGGGATATGCATCCAAAAGAATTGAAATCAAGATATCAAAGAGAGTGATATCTGCACCTGCAGTCATTGCAGTGTTATTCATAATTGCCAAAATATGGAAATGACCTAAATGTCCACTGATGGATAAATGGTTAAAGAGAATGTGGTATATAAATACAATGGAATATTATTCAGCCTTAAAAGAGAAGAAAATCTTGCCACATGTGACTACATGGATGGACCTTGAAGACCTTATGCTAACAAAAATAAGCCAGTTATCAATCTGCAAATATTACATGATTCTACTTATATGAGTTATCTAAAATGGTCAAACTCATAGAAACAGAGTACAAAGGTGGTTGCAAGGTACAAGAAGGGGGAAATGGGAAGCTCCTGTTCAATGGGTATAAAATTTCATCATGAAAAAAAATAAAATTTCATCATGAAAAATGAGTAAGTTCTAGAGATTGATTGTACAACATTGTGCCTATAGTTAATGATATAATGATATTGTACTGTGGATTTAAAATTGTGTTATGAAAATAGACTTGGTAAGTGTTTCTAACACTTATAGAAAATAAGATTATTATAGAAAATAATCTTTTAAGGGTGCCTGGGTAGCTCAGTCGGCTAAGCGTTTGCCTTCAGCTCAGGTCCTGATCTCAGAGTTCCAGGATCAGTCCTGCATCAGGGTCCCTGCTCAACGGGGAGTCTGCTTCTCCCTCTCCCTCTGCGCTCCCCTCTCCACTCACGCTCTGTCTCTCATGCTCTCTCTTTCTCAAATAGATACAACTTTTAAAAGAGAGAGAGAGAGAAAATAATCTTTTAACATTCTAAGATGATTGACAGGAAGTCCAAAATACTATAAGAGCATGATAAGAATACTGAGAAGGCTAATGTTAGACTGCATTGGAAGAAGAATGGTGTTCTGAGCTAAGTCGTTGAACCCCAAGTCTCCAGAACATCCCCTTTGGAAAAAATCAGTTTTGCTAATGATCCCATTATCTAATTGCATTTTGCCTAAAATTCAACTTCTTTTTGAGTGTTTTGGCATTAATTCAGAGGTCCTACAAATTAAATACAAGTATATGCAAACTTTAAAAAAGGGACTTTGGACAAACTGTCCAAAAGTTTCCTTGTATGACACAATAGGAAAAACACTCATTAGAAAGACAAACTATACTATCATTCATAAAATGCAGAATACTTGAGAACTGCAATTTTAGAATATAAAACTGTACTTTTTTAAATTATTAGTTTCAGAGGTAGAAGTCAGTGATTCATCAGTCTTATATGATACCCAGGTCTCATTACATCATGTGCCCTCCTTAATGTCCATCATCCAGTTACCCCATCTCCCCACCCCTCCTCCCCTCCAGCAACCTTCAGTTTGTTTCCTATGGTTAAGAATCTCGTGTGGTTTGTCTCCCTCTCTGATTTCATCTTGTTTTATTTTTTCCTCTCTCCCCTAAGATCCTCTGTTTCATTTCTTAAATTCCACATGAGTGAGATCTTATAATTCTTTTCTCTGATTGACTTATTTCACTTAGCATAATGCCCTCTAGTTCCATCCCTGTCATTGCAAATAGCAAGATTTCAAATTTTTAATGGCTGCATAGTAACAATTATATAATTGTATCAGAAATACTCTTTTACATATTGGATTTAAAATACCTAAAGTACTAAAAAGACATTTAAAAAGAATACAGCATGATATGAATGCAAAAACACTTAGAAAAACATTGCAGTTTAGATGAAGTAGCACATAATCTTAGTCTACACAAGCAAGGTTACAGTCAGACCATTGTACTCAGTTCTGAATACCCAATAAGAAAATGCAAAATGTTGACAGAGGAGAAAGAAGGATGATTGGAAAACTTGAAACTGCATCATTCTAGGAACAGGTGAGGCAACTGCAGATGATTTAAATGGAGAAAAAAGAAGACTCATGTTGGACATGATATTTGACTTTAATAAATGAAAAATTTTATTACACTTATTCTGTTAGCTCCAGTTATCCAATCTATAATTAATAAATCTGATGATACAAAGATTTAAATCAGGGTTGAAGATATGAAAGAAGAAGGTTTGGCTAATAATAACTTTAAAAAATTGAAATGGGTGCCTTGGAATTATTCACTAAGATTGCTCTTTCAGGTTATTATTTGTAGTTTTAATGTTAAGATTAGTATCATTAGGATTATAACGAAACCACAATTTAGAAAAATTCTACTGAGGATTGAAACTCTGAATTTCTTTCTTAGGCTTGGCATTAAAATTTTTCTCTCTGAAAATTATTTCTATCCACCTGTGACTCTATTTCTTTCTTGATTACTTTTTTTAAATGAAATACTGTGAACTGTAAATGAGATTTTATTTGGAGACGACTTTTACAGTTTTCAGAACATTTCCAAGAAGCTGACAGGAAACTGAAATGCTTATTATCAAGCCCATTATAAAATGTTCCATAAGTACTGGTGTCAAATTATCACAGGCTTTGTTACATCATGTCTTTATGTAAAACTCAACAGCAACAGTAAATTAAAATTTGACGAAAAGAGAGGTGAATTGTAGGCACATTGTAGACACATTGACATCCTAAAAGACAAAATAACCATAAATAGCAGGCTAAAGCATGAGAATGTGATTTTGCCGATCATTTAGACAAATGTCTAAGTTAGTCAGATGTCTGCACTTGATTCTGAATTTTACTTTTTGAGACTGTTTAATTTGGATTTATATAGTTCCAATATTAGTTGAGTCTAGGAAATTGGCCTTGCTTCACTTCTTATCCTAAGATTCTATACAATTGCTACTACTTAATATGATGGAGTAGGAGTTGGGAAGATAAGAGTATAACCTTGTACTTCAATGTTAGCATTAAAATATAACTGGAGATAAGGACATGATATCTATATACTAAATGAATAAAATGTGTTTTTTTCACCTGAATTGTTTGAGGGGTGTTTATTTTTCTCCTTAACTATTTTTAAGTGCTCATGTTTTTTTTCATTATTGTTGCCTTTCTGATATTTAATCATTGAATTAGTAGCAGATCTCACCATATGTTGGCATTACTTGGTTTAATTAATAGTCACTACCCAGAAAAACTGCTTGTAGAGCAGATTTCTATAAAATAAATTATCTTTTTCCATCAAATGTAAGGAATGTGTTCCTAATTTTTTTCTGCTGTTTCTGCCTCTAGGTGATTATAGCACAAGAGTACAGTTACTCCACTAACTCTGAACATCTGCCACCTGCCTGAAGCCATGGCTCAATTAAGGCATGGGATGGGATGCAGGAAGCCCTGCTCTTTCTACCTTGCTTTAGTTTCAAATGCTTGCTTCATGCAGGCAACTTATCCTCCCCTACTGCCACAACCTAGATTTGATGGCACATCCAAGATCAGACTGGGAGATATGAGTAGCAGCTGGTCATATCCTGCTGTTTCTGTGGCAAGGTAGAGACAACTGGAGATTTCATTCTGTATATGCTCCTGGAAACTGTCTGCTGAAAAATTTCTATTCTTGTGATATTTCTGGAAATATATATTGAATTTATGCCCTACTCTTCCATTATGGTGAATTTCTCATTCGTGAATCCTCATGGAATGGGGTACACCTGCACTGTTGAATCAAGAAGCAGGGAAGCTGCACTGTAAAATTAACAGTTGGCAATTAGTGTTAGGACACATTACTGCATTTGCAAATCTACACAATAAATCTCCAGACTTTTTATATTCTTTTGTGTGTGTATGTGTGTGTATGTACATTATATTCTCAGCTAAGAAATTACCACATCTCTTAATTGCTTCTCACTGTGATTCAGTTTGTTCAAGCAGCATTGAATCAGCAATTGTGAAGACACTGTTATTGGAAGCTTTGTCTTTTAGCTAAGATGTACAATTGAAGTCCTGATCACTTTGTACTCAATAATTTTCCAATGCCACTTTTTTAAGGATATGGACATTAATTAGCTCCAGGGTCCAAAATCTACTTGAAATTAGGTAATTACATTGTATATCCTGCAGTATCTGCTGGGAATCACCTTCTTTACTTCCTGTCTCTAACTGATGGCCAGCTGGCAAATAGCTTCCAAATTTTCCCCAGAGATGGTTACATGTCAGAAATGATTCCTTTTAAGGTTTTCAGAATGCTCAAGATGAAAGGAACTAAGTAAATGGCATCATTATTACTTATTATTATTATTATCAATGACAACTCTTCACAGCATCATTGAGTTAGTAATTTGGATGCAAAGGATAATGTTATAAGATTTATCTCAGGGATTTTTGTTTAAAAAATTGTTATGGACTGAATGTTTGTGTTCCCCCAATATCCTTGTGTTGAAATCCTAACCCACAATGTCATGATATTAGGAAGTAGGACCTTTGGAAGATAATTAGGTCATGAGGGTAGAGCCCTTATGAACAGGATTAATTAATAGATTATAAAAAGGACTCCAAAGAGTTCTCACTATCTTTCTGCCATGTGAATTGACAGTCCACAAATGAGAAGACAACTTTCACAAGAACCAGGCTAGCTAGCACCTCAATCTTGGACTTTCAGCCTCTGGAACTATAAGAAATAAATTTCTGTTGTTTATAAGCCATGCAGCTTATGGCATTTTGTTGTAGTAACCCAAATTGGCTAAGACAAATATTTTCATAAGAAACAACTTATATTGGTCTAGTACTTCCTAAATTCTTAATAATGTGTTAGCATAAAAGAATTTTAAAGTCATCCTGACTTGAGATTTCCCCCAAGAGTAGGGGTAGTAAGGGGAAAAAGAGACAATTTTCTAAAGCCTATTTTGAAAAAAATAGAAATAATATTCGAAATCTTGAGTAATCTAGTGGATGAAATGTTCATTAGTGATGTAAAGAAAAGATAATGTGGGAATTTGTCCTGTGAGCTATCAATGTCTTCTCACTCATGAAAATAAACCCTTTTGGCAGATGTCTTCAATGAAATATTTTGAGGAGCTTCCATCTCCCAAAAGTCCAAGTGTGAAAAGTCACATTTAATTAAAGACCACCGGCAGCCCAGATGGCTTTAGCACTGCCTTCAGCCTGGGGCATGATCCTGGAGACCCTGGATTGAGTCCCACGTCAGGCTCCCTGCATGGAGCCTGCTTCTCCCCCTGCCTGTGTCTCTGCCTCTCTCTCTCTCTCTCTCTCTTTTATGAATAAATAAATAAAATCTTTAAAAAATAATTAAAGACCACATTTTATAACCACAGAACAGCACTGATCTATTATAACTTAACTTTTAATGGTCACATACACATCATAAAAATTAAGAAACTTTATATAGAATTGTACATTTATATATAGATGGTCCAAGTCTGTATAAATATGAGATGTGTGGTTCATATTATATATAGAAATCATACTGCTCATATCAGCTATTTTGATAGTTGTTTATGTTAACACAACTCCTCGTAAGCAAGTTACACGTTAATGGAATCTATGTCAACTCTTTTTAAGTTGCATTATCACAGCAAGTACATAATATCCTTACGGAAGGAAGGCAGTTGAAAGGTGATCCAGTATAATCATCCATGCTGTGAATTTAGTGGTGAGACAGCACAGTGGGAATGGTTTTAGATAGATATAGTTTCTGTCTGTGACAAATTCTTTTAAGATTAACACCATAATCACAAATATCCCTGGATTCCCTTAATAACCCATTGTAGAATTAACACTCTCTCTCAGTAAAAAGCGTACCTTGAATGAGATTAACATGCTCCTATAGGGAAGACACCATGTCTTATTCATTTTTATAACCTCTGCTCCTAATAAAGTAGTATACTGCAGGAGTTCAATACTTGCTGAATAAAAACTTAATGATTTTTTCTTTTTTTATTTGTATCATTTCTTGAAATATAACAATTTATATTATCAATTTTCTAATACTTTTAGTTCATCTTAAAACTTCTGTTTATTGTTTTAAAACTTAAAACATCTTAAAAATGCTTTATTGTTATAGAGGCTACCTCCTATCATTCTGGACTTTTTGAATGAATCTATGGTCACCCAAGGGATTTATTTGTTAACAACTATTTTGCCCTTTCTATATACAAGGAACTGTGAAGGATACAAACACAAAAAATCAGGTCCCTAAAAGAACTTGCATTATAATGGAGGAAAATGAGACCGTAGAAAGTCATAACTGCCCAAACAGAGATACTATAAAGTCATATATAACCTCAAAGGAGAGAAAGATGTTACTGTATGGGAGAAGAATTAAGTGGGGAATGATCTACCCTCTACAGGTGTATCTCAGAGACAGTTGAAAATTGGTTTCAGACCACTGTAATAAAGTTTAAATTGTAATAAAGCTAGTCAAATTATTTTTTTGTTTCCTAGTGTATGTAAAAGTTATATTTACACTATACTGAAATATATTAACTGTGTAGTAGCATTATGCCTGAAAAATGCACACACCTTGATTAAAAAATTCCTTATTGCTAAAACATGCTAACCATCATCTGAGCTTCCAGGGAGTCATAATTTTTTGCCTGGTGGAGGTTCTTGCTTCAAGTTGATGGCTACTTGAGCAGAGTAGTGGTTGCTGATGATGGGAATGGCTGTGGCAATTTAAAATATCAGTGAAATTGAACCACATTGATTGATTCTTCCTCTCACAAATGATATCTCTGTAGTGTGTGATGCTATTTGATAACATTTCACCCATGGTAGAGTGTCTTTCAAAATTGGTCAGTCCTCTCAAGTGCAGTTACTACTTTATCAACTAACTTTATATAATATCCTAAATGATTGCTGTCATTTCAACAATTTTCATAGCATCTTCACCAGGTGTAGATTTCATCTCAAGAAACGACTTTCTTTGGTCTTCCATAAAAATTAACTCTTCACCTGTTAAACTTTCATCATGAGATTCTGGAAAATTCAGGCACATCTTCAGGGTCCACTTCTAATTCTAGTTCTCTTGTGATTTCCAACAAATCTGCAGTTATTTTTCCCACTGCAGTCTTGATCCCCTCAAAGTTCTCCATGAGTTTTAGAATCAACATCTTCCAAAATCCTGTTAATGTTGATATTTTGACCTCTTCTCATGAATCAGAAATGTTCTTAATGGCATCTAGAATGGGGAATCCTTTCCAGAGGGTTTTCAATTTACGTTGCTTAGATCCATTAGAGGAATCATTATCTATGGCAGCTATAGTCTCACAAAATGTATCTCTTCAGTAATAAGACTCGAAAGTCAAAATTACTCTTTGATCCATGGGCCACAGAATGGATGTTGTGTTAGAGGCACAAAAACAACATTAGTTTCACTGTACATCTTCATCAGAGCGCTTGGGTGATCAGGTGCATTATCAATGTGCAGTGATATTTTGAAACGAACCTTTATTTTTGTTTGTTTCTAAGAAGTAGTTATCAACAGTGGGCTTGGAACATTCAGTAAACCATATTACAAGCAGATATTCTGCCATTCAGGCCCTTTGTTCTATTTATGGAGCACAGGCAGAATAGATTTTTTTTTCACTTTGCTGTTCCAAAGTTTATATTTGATACCAAAACTTGACAGCACACAAGGGGAAAGAAAGGCAACAGACAAGGAAGAGCAAGTAAATTTGTCCTACATGCCACTTTTAGTCAAGAGGATGTGGCTTTCTAGATAGCTGTGTTTAGAAGAAATTTGAGGCTTCAGCCTCACTCAGGGGAAAGACTATTGCAGCTGACTAGCAACATCAACATCTCACTCAACCCAGAATAAACCAGTGACACCAAAGTTGGAAGCAGAGTTGGCATTGACTGTACCACCAGGGCCAATAATGGGGCCAGTGAAGGTCTGACAAAATCAGAGTAGGCATTCTGGTGGTATCTGGCCCAGAAGGTAAATGGGATTCTAGACCAGGTTTCGCCAAAATCTCCTTCCTGATGCCAGATCAGCAGCTCAAACTCAATGTCATCTCAGCTACAGGGCCCAGCTACAGCTTCATCTCTAATACCCTTGCAAGTTCTCCCTTCAGCCTGGTCCTTAGCCTCAGCTGCAGCAGCATCCAGAAAACCCAAGGCCTCATCTGCAGTCTCCATGAACTGTGCAGTCCAGTTCCAAGGATCTCTCTTCGGAATCTCTATCTCAGCATTTTCATCTGCTGGTTTCATGGTAGGAACAGAGGTCCCAGAGGAACTCATACTCAGGAGGGTTGCTGTTGGGCACTCATCTGTAATACAGGTACTTTTGCTTTACAAACTTATAAGTGAGAAGCTTCCTTAGATCTCCAAGGAGATCAATCTCATTCCAGAATGCAGTGCCATCTTGCATAATGCCTCCCAGAGAACAACTTCACTGGCGTGGTTGCCAATCCTGAAGATGATGCCTCATATCACTAAGACAGTGTTATTGGGCTTAGGTGTGTCTTCAATTGTCTCTAGTATATCAGTCAGGGACTCAGGGGTACTGATGAAAATATA
This sequence comes from Canis aureus, assembly GCF_053574225.1. Classification (NCBI taxonomy): domain Eukaryota; kingdom Metazoa; phylum Chordata; class Mammalia; order Carnivora; family Canidae; genus Canis; species Canis aureus. The sequence goes on from NC_135649.1 coordinate 51,867,616, forward strand.
TAGGTGTTCTTCTTTGTCAATCTCCTTCAATTGAATCCCAAATTTCTTCTCCTGTATAAACATCAGTGTATTCATGGATGATATTCTTCAGTATTTCTGAGCATCTGATGGGCACCTTAGTGTAATCTTTAAGCATCAGGTATTCAGCCAACTTAGTTGTTATTTCCTGAAGAAGGGCTGTATCTTGTGACTGTGAGGAACCCAGGTTCTGTGAGGCACGCAAGATGGGAGAAGGTCGCATGTTCTACCAGTTAGGTGGGTGTGGCCAGTCGGTGGGAAGTGACCAATTAGGCAGCAGAAGCCAGGCTGGTGGTAGGGATAGGAAGGCTTTGCCAATCTGGAGGACCATCGCAGCGTCATGGGTTCTGCCATCCAGGTGGATCCTGCTAAGCCAGTGCGTTCAGCCAGACAACCATACCAGGCCAGACAATGGGTTTCCGTCAGGCAGCTGAGTTTTGCCAGCCTGTTTGGGTCTGCCTAGCTGGGAAGCTCCGACGTGTTGGTAGGATCTACCTGATGGGTTCTGCCAGGCCAATGGGGTCTGCTAGAGCAGTTTGGGGGTGCACCATATGGGTTCTGAGTAGTAACTGTAACTGATGCAGACCCTCAAGTCCCTGGAGCCAGTGGAGCCCTCCTCTGATTCCCACTGCTGTTCTCATTCACATTCAAGTTATTTATCTTACAGGTCCTCTCACCCCAAATTATGGCCCTGGACTCCAGAGTCTGATCGTAGGAAGCAACTGCTATCTGTGCAGCTGCACCATCAGATTCAGAGACACTTAGGTGGATTGTGCCTCAGTCTTGGAAGTGGCCATCTTGGCTTGGTCAATATTCTGGATCTGGATATCAGCTGTTAAGGCCTTAGTGGTTTCAGAAAAATCCTAAGCACCATTTGGGCCCTTTGGGGTGGCATTCTGGGATTTATAGGCTGCCTTAGGTGCCACATTGGGTATCTCTTTGGCATTGAAACCCTAAGAGAAATCAAAGGCATGATTTGGGCCTTTTGTGGTGGTGTTCTGAGCCTTAAAATTTGTTTTGGACCTAGTGGCAGCTGTTAAAGCCTGAACATCAGCCATCTCATTGGCTTTTGGGGACTGTGAACTCTGGGGACTAGCATTTGCCCCAGCTGCTGTGGCCTGGTTGGTAGGTGGTGCCTCCAAGATCTGGATGACCTCCAACAAAGTGCCATCTTCTGCCTCAGCCTAGAAGTGTAGGAGGCCCACACCACAGTCCATTTTCTAGGCCATGGCTTCTGTCCCTCTGTCAAGAACAGAGCCTTGCCTCAGATTCCAACCCCAATCCCCTCATTGCCTCCCCTCTTTACCACTCAGAAGATCAGGATTGCTGTGCTTGGCTCTCTCTAGCTGTACCCTTTCTTTGTTCAGGAGAAAATGACAGTATAGCAGCCCAGAATAAACATAATTCTTAAGGGCCCTAGGATTTTTGGAATGAGCATTGGCATCAACTTAAAGTCACCAGCTGCATTAGCCCTTAATAAGAGAGTCAGCCTGTCCTTTGAAGCTTTAAATCAAGGCATTGACTTCTCCTTTCTACCTTTGAGAGTCCTAGATGGTATCTCCTTCCAATAGAAGGCTGTTTGGAAAATCTTTTTTAATGTAATCACCTTCATTAATTATCTGAGCTAGATCTTCTGGATAACTTGATGCAGCACTTACTGCTTCACCTTGCACTTTTATATTAAGGAGACAGCTTCTTCCTTAAACCTCATGAACCAACCTCTGCTAGCTTTCTTTTACAGCTTACTCACATTTTTTAGGCTTCATAGAATTGAAAAGAATCAGGGCCTTACTCTGGATTAGGCTTTGGTTTAAGGGAATGTCACAGCTAGCTTGATCTTCTATTCAGACCACTAAAACTTTCTCTGTATCAACAATAAATATATCATTGGTATGTTTACTGGAAAGAGCTTTTTTTTTAAATTTCCATCAAGAACTTTTCCTTTGCATTTACAACTTGACTAACTGTTTGACACAAGAGGACTAGCTTTTAGCTTTTCTTGGTTCTCAATGTGTCTTCCTCACTGAGCTTAATCATTTTAAGCTTTTGATTTAAAATGAGAAACATGTGACTCTTCCTATCACTTGAACACCTAGAGGCCATTGTAGAGTTATTAATTGACCTAATCTCAATATTGTTTCTCAGGGAATTGGAAGAACTGAGAAGAGGGAGTGTGATAGGGGAACAGTCAGTTAGTGGAGCAGTCAGAATATACACATATTTATTGATTAAATTCATCATTTATATGGGTGTGATTTGTGGCACCCCAAAGCAATTACAATAGCAACATCAATAATCATTAATCACCATTAATATAATATAATATAATATAATATAATATAATATAATATAATAATAATGAAGAGGTTTGAAATATTGTGAGAATTACCAAAATGTGGGATGCCTGGGTGGCTCAGCGGTTGAGCATCTGCCTTCGGCTCAGGATGTATCCCAGAGTTCTGGGATCGAGTCCTGCATTGGGCTCCTGCATGGAGCCTACTTCTCCTCCCTCTGCCTATGTCTCTGCCTCTCTCGGTGCTCTCATGAATAAATAAATAAAATTGTAAAAAAAATTACCAAAATGTGACACAGACATGAGGTTAGCAGATGTTGGAAAAAAATGGCACTGATAGACTTGTTCAAATCAGGGTCATCACAAATGTTAATTTGTAAAAAAATGCAATACCTTCAAAATATGATTAAACAAAGTGCAATAAAACAAGATATGCCTATAATTCAAAAGTGGGACCTTGTTTTGTTTAAGAGATGTCCCTTTGAAATCTTGTACTGATAGTATGTATTGGTTGGTTATCTTTTAATTCCTTTGCAAAATTTTTTCTGGTTAACAAATTTGCTTATTATTATTTTTAGGTAATACTTAGACTGTTCAGGAAGATTACTTAATTCACTGGTTGCTGTGCAATGTGATGTCAAGTCCTGATGTGTTAAGTGCTTGCTTTCCTTAAGGTTTTTCATAAGACATTTTGCACCTTCCACAACACTTATAAATTTATTTTGTAATTATAAAGTTAATCTAGAAAAGACCTCATGTGTATATGAAGCAGTTACTAGTCAAACCAGTGGATGAATTTTTAATCAAACATGCTTCTTCAGAAAAGAACTATATTTTCTATCACATTTATTTTGTTTTAAAAAACTTGTGGATGGACAATTCAAGCATGTAAAAGTCACTGGTCAACCTGCTATTTCTCAACTAATCAAAAATGTCTCCTGTGTTTCCACTTATTATAAATTATTGTGATAAGAAAAGGGCAGGTACCGAAATTAGTTAGTCTGATAAAAGAAATCAAATCTCACTAGAACTGAATGAAAAAAGCATCATCGTACATTTTTTCCTGAAATTCATTAACCTCACTCATATGAAACTTAACACAGAATTTTGATCTAAATACACATTTCTTTTATTAGTAATTACTGTACAACGTATTGTATTAAATGCACTCTATACACATGGAGGAGTTAGATAGTCCAGAAGTTAAGTAGCTATCCTGTCTCATAATATAATTTATCTCTCTGGAAAATAAGTAGGTCTTTGATGACAGTAATCTGAGATTCAAGAAGATAGTTGTTGGGGATTCCTGGGTGGCGCAGCGGTTTAGCGCCTGCCTTTGGCCCAGGGCGCGATCTTGGAGACCCGGGATAGAGTCCCACGTCGGACTCCTGGTGCATGGAGCCTGCTTCTCCCTCTGCCTATGTCTCTGCCTCTCTCTCTCTCTCTCTGTGACTATCATAAATAAATAAAAAAAAATTAAAAAAAGAAGATAGTTGTTGAAAATAATGGATAAAGATTTAGGGTCTCATTCATAAAGAGAACGTGTTTCATATCAAAGGTGGTTGAAAGGAAATTACCAGGCCTCACATGATAAACATTTAACTCACTTTTTCCTCCTATCCTCAATTTATGCATATTAAATCAATAGTTCTCTATTACTATAAGAAAAAAAATGCTTGTTGATTGATGAGAAAATATATTCCCTATAGGAGTCCGTTAGCTTCTTTCCATAGTAACTTAAACAATTTATTTTTTAGCTTCAGATTTTAGGGCAGAATTCTCAATACTCTAGTGTTAATGCTTGCAGCATAACTGTTCTAAAATTATTCTTATTTATCCTTTGCCATATTACACTGAACGTCTTATGGGAAAATACATCTGTGGAATACCACAGCAGTCATTCAGTATTTGCTGGTAATCTATACTAGCATTTTAAGAAAACTGCATTCAGAAGTAGTGTTATAGGGACCTATAAGGGAAAACCTTTGTCCAAAAAAGAAGAGAAAGTAATGACAACAGCAACCACAAAAACAATATAAAAAGGAAAACTCTTTCACACATTAGTTTAATTTTGCATGATGCTGAAATAAGTTGAAAAAATAAGAACTTCAGCCAATCAATTGTTTGCTCATTCTACATGATTATAAATAACCAAGTAAACAACTTCCCAAACAAGGACTTAACTTGCCTTCTTGAATTCTGGAACAGATATATTTTGCTGCAAGTGAATATACAGAGAAGCAGTAAGAAATCATACTTAAAGATTATTTTGGGGTAACATTGGATCAATATTATTCTGCAACCATAAAAACTTAATCTTACATGCTTTATGTATACTTACTTTGTAATTTAGTGCTTTTGGCACTTTTCCCACTTCCACTTATTCCAGATATAGGACTTCCAATGTGGATAATAGAAGTCCCTTGAAAATAATTGGTCAAAATATTTCCTAATAGATAGTAGAAACAAAATTTTAAAATAAAAAATAGCAATATTTGCTGCTTTTGATAAGCACTGTTATTTCATTGGTGGGCCGACTAAAAGTTCTTTAGCTTTCCTTTTCTGGACATTCTCTGGACCCTCCAAATACACACAACACCACTTCCCTATACATATACACATGCACACATACAAACATATACAATCTTAATCACATAGTGTAACTGCATCAGAAGTGCCATATCTCATCTACAGAAATAGTTATAATTGTTCTAAACAGCATTTAGTCACTAACCCCTGCTACACCCCTTTAGGCAGTGTAACTGTTTCCATACTAAAAACAAATGCAGGATTTATTATGTGACAAGAATACCAACCATAGAGAACAATAAATTTCTTAAGAGACTCAAGGGGGAAACACTACAAAAAGCCAGGTGACAGGATGACTGGCTTTATTTGCATATGTTTACAGAAGTGACTAATCAGGACCCACTTAGCTCCAAGTGGCAAGAATCTACTCAAATTAAGTTAAATTAAAACCAAGAATATAATTAGCTCATATAGCTTAAAAGGATGCTGGAGAAACTAAAAATGGTTAGAGGAGCCACAGAAATCAGGACTTCAGGGTCTAGAAATAGAGACAAAAATACTAATATAGTGTATACATATGTACATTATTGTTTATATGTATGATGTATATCAATGTTCTGTGTGTGTGTGTGTATATATATATATATATATATTCATTTATATCTTGAAATACCTAACATAATCCAATACAAATACACTGTGATGTTTCTGTACATCTGCTTAGACTATATAAAGTATTGAGTGGTGATTTTAGAGTGCATTCAGGCCAAATTTGTGAGACAAAGAAAAAAAGAACTGAGATAATAGAGATTTCTCATTGAGCCAGAAAAACAATAATATGACCCAGAAAGTATTAAGTTGATTAAAAAACTTAAAACAATATCTAGCACTTAGTGAGTGTTCAGTAAATATTAGTTGATGAACTGTTCTTTTGTCAACTTATCTCATTTATTTCTTACAATATCCAAAAAATAGAATGTTTTATTTTACAGCTGAGGAAATTGGAGTGCCATGCAAATTTTGTGTGGTCACACAGCTTATAAATAAATGATTCATCCGGGGTTGGTACTCAGGAAGGTTTTCTCTCAAACCTATTGTGTTATACTATTTGTCAAAACAGTATCTTACAGTAAAATTCTAACTTATGCCATTACTTGTAAGGTAAATTTGCTTATATAAATAGATTTAGAATAATAGCATGAATATCTAAACATAAAAATATTTTTATCTTCAGTATTGATATTTATTTCAAGTTTAATGATACACACAAATAAACTAAGAATATATATAACTATTTCAAACTGAAGAAATACATTTTACACTATGACCAGTAAGCACATATGTTTTCTATTTATACAATTGAAGCCAAAATTTTATAAAGCAATATTTACCTTATCACATGTGATGTACTTTGGTATATTATATTCTATTACTTAACCATAATAATGGCAATGACCTATTAAATTGATTTCTTAACTCATTAAAGGGTTGTGATCCATGCTTTGAGAAACATTCATTTAGATGATGATGGTTGAAACAGACATGCCTACTACCTCTTTTTAACTCTTAAGTATAAATGGATTCTGCAATTATGAACTTCAATTGAAAGTAAGAAAAGAAACCTAAAGCTTCCACTCTAGAAGGTTGTATTCAGGATTCACTCTTCTTGACAAAGGAGGCAGGCAGTGGTAGCATCTCACAAACATTGTTTCCTCTAGCAATTTTTCTCCTCATTCACCCTTCCTTAACTATTTATGACCCCAGATCTTTTTTTCTACTTGTTTGGAAGGTAGAAAGTCTTTTACTACTTACACTTCTCATTAATACCAATTTTAACCAACTTACCATATTCTATCAAGTGGAAGTGGAAGTTACAAAATAGGAGAGGAAGGCAGTGCTACAACAAAATCTGACAAAAATATGTCACAAAAACATGGCAGTAAATACATTGACTCCTATACACAATCTCAGGCCACTCGTGTCAGTGGTAGACTCTGTAATTATTAAATGGTAGCTACTGTGGTGGATAAATTATAAACCTAAGTTAGTATGGGTCAACCTGGTTTGTCTTTGTTTTTCTTAATATTTTGATGGACTTGCTATAAATTTTCTTTTTTAAAATTTCCATGAAGACAGAACAAAAATTGGTTGATATTAAAAGCTTTGATTACACCTTACAGATAGCTTGTGTTGAAAAAAAGTGGTGGCTAATTCAATGTAACACATTTTTCCTACTATTTCAAGCTACTTTTTATATTTTGGGTTTTTGTTGTTGTTGTTGTTGTTGTTAAATATAAACCACAACCATTGCTGGAAGATAAACTGGAAATACTTGGATATACTGCTGGTTGGTGATTTAACCTATAAAAATACATTTCTTGTTCTCCTTCCCAATCCATATCTTCCCTACATTGTTCTTAAATGTGTAAAATATAATATGACTAATAATAAATTATTGATATTTGGTTCATTTTATGAATTTTATTGTTATTCTTCCAAATCATTATTTTATTCTATTTTTAAAATTGGAGCACATGTTTAAAAACATAAAAATAGGGATCCCTGGGTGGCTCAGTGGTTTAGTGCCTGCCTTCGGCCCAGGGCATGATCCTGGAGTCCCGGGATTGAGTCCCACATCGGGCTCCCTGCATGGAGCTTGCTTCTCCCTCTGTCTGTGTGTGTCTCTCTCTCTTTCTCTCTCTGTCTCTCATGAATAAATAAATAAAAATTTTAAAAAATAAATAAAATAAATACATAAAATAATAAATTATTTTAAAGAATAAGATTCTGGATATGTGTTTTCTGAAAAATGATATGGAGTAATAAAGCTATATTATATAGGCTTTTAGCATGTAACAATATTTAATAAATAGCTGATATAGACCATGACAGCTATGCAGTTAAACCTATAAATACAAATGAGAGAACACCAACTGCTTTCTGGAAAACAATGATTTTATTGCACTGAAAGCCATATATCTTTATACATGTGAATAATTACCTTTAATGATTTAAAAAAGTGAATCTTCATTTCATAAACAGTAAACTTTCCCAAGTAAAATACAAAAATATTATCAGTCTTAGTCCTTCCCTAAAATTATTTTGATAAGAATAAAAAACAAATTGAGGTTTAACTGTAAGAATCTTCTTAAATCTTTTTTTGGCCCTTGAACTTTTATCTCTTATACCACATCCTTTTCTGTAGCAAAGTACACACATAAGGAAAAAAGAGATTCATTAGCCTCTTAGTCACACAAATCTGACAGAAGTCCCCAAAGAATCCTACATAAAACAAGAAAATAGTTATATAAATCATTTATGTAAAGAAATGTCCTATTTCCTGTTCTAGGAAGCCTCGCACTGTTGACCGAGGCGCCAGATAAAGAAAAGAGGTATTAAAAAAAATCCCTTCGACATGGCAATATCTATTGCTCCTAATTTAGAGAAAATTACTAACTTATTTCATGAAGATGATCTAGTTTTATTTGTTAGGAAATAAGGACTCATTATTTTTACTCAGGAGATATGACAACTTCTGATGTTGGCAGCTGCCAGATTATGTCAGCACGTGCCAATAGCAGTTAGTAAATTAGAGAAATATTGACAAATTTCTAAACATCTGTGATTGCTATCACTTGTCCTAAGTTATGTCCTCAAAGCTTTCTTAAACTCCATGGCAAAACAATGTAAAATGTATTTTCTGGCTTGATTGTTATTCTAATTTCCTAAATACGACTGTTTATACATCCTTAGAGGTTCTTTTTCTTAGCTCCTGGGGGCAGATTTTACTTTATTTTTGGATAATTTTTGACTTAGAAAATTATGGCAAATATAGTATTGAGAATTTCTGTATATCACACACACAGATTCCCTATTAATAATATCTTATATTAGAATAGTACATTTGTTACACTTAATGAACCAATATCTAATATTTTAATCAATTAATATCCAACCTTTATTCGGATTACCTTAATTTTCATCCACTGCCTTTTTCTATTTGAGGAGCCTATCCAGGATACCTCATTACATTTAATTTTCATGACTCTTTAGGCTTCTCTTGTCTGGGACAGTGTCCCCCAATTTTTTTCTAACCTTGATAGTTTTAAGGACTACTGGTGAGATATTTTGTAAAATGGCCACCAATTAGAATTAGTTTCATTTATTATTATTATTAGACTGGATTTATCTGTTTTGGGAGAGAATACCACAGAGGTAAAGTGCCACGATCATCATATCATACCAAAGAGTCTGTCTTTCTTTCCCTTTCTTTCTTTTCTTTCTTTCTTTTCTTTCTTTCTTTTCTTCTTTCTTTCTTTCTTTCTTTCTTTCTTTCTTTCTTTCTCTCTCTCTCTCTCTCTTTCTTTCTTTCTTTCTTTCTTTCCTTTTTTCCTTCCTTCCTTCCTTCCTTCCTTCCTTCCTTCCTTCCTTCCTTCCTCAGTTTTAGGTATTCCAAGATACTCCATGATCATTTATATATCTCCTGCCTCAGTCCTATAATCAGCTATTTCTCCAAGAAGCCATGTTCCTTTTATTGGGAAATGATCTTAGAAAACAAGACAGTGTGGTACTGGCACAAAAACACACACAGATCAATGGGACAGAATAGAGAACCCATAAATGGGCCCTCAACACTATGGTCCACGATATTTGACAAAGGAGGAAAGACTATCCACTGGAAAAAAAGTCTCTTCAATAAATGGTGCGGGGAAAATTGGACAGCCACGTGCAGAAAAATGAAACTAGACCATTCTCTTACACCATACACAAAGATAAACTCAAAATGGATGAAAGATCTCAATGTAAGACAGGAATCCATCAAAATCCTAGAGGAGAGTACAGGCAACATCCTTTTTGAACTTGGCCACAGCAACTTCTTGCAAGATACATCTATGAAAGCAAGGGAAACAAAAGCAAAAATGAACTATTGGGACTTTATCAAGATAAAAAGCTTCTGCACAGCAAAAGAAACAGTCAACAAAACTAAAAGACAGCCTACAGAATGGGAGAAGATATTTGCAAGTGACCTATCAGATAAAGGGTAGTATCCAAGATCTATAAAAAACTTATGAAACTCAACACTCAAGAAACAAACAATCCAATCATGAAATGGGCAAGAAACAAACAATCCAATCATGAAATGGGCAAAAGACATAAACAGAAATTTCACCAAAGAAGACATAGACATGGCCAACAAGCACATGAGAAAATGCTCCACATCACCTGCCATCAGGGAAATACAAATCAAAACCACAATGAGATACTAGCTCACACCAGTGAGAATGGTGAAAATTAACAAGACAGGAAACAGCAAATGTTGGAGAGGATGTGGAGAAAGGGGAACGAACCCTCTTGCACTTTTGGAAGGAACGTGAACTGGTACACCCACTCTGGAAAACTGTGTGGAGGTTCCTGAAAGAATTAAAAATAGAGCTACCCTATGACCCAGCAATTGCACTGCTGGCAATTTACCCCAAAGATACATATGCAGTGAAAACCTAAGGCAGTGGCACCCCAATGTTTATAGCAGCAATGTCCACAATAGCCAAACTGTGGAAGAAGCCTCGGTGTCCCTCGAAAGATGAATGGGGGGGGCAAGATGGCAGAAGAGTAGGGTCCCCAAGTCACCTGTCCCCACCAAATTACCTAGATAATCTTCAAATCACCCTGAAAACCTACGAATTGGGCCTGAGATTTAAAGAAAGAACAGCTGGAATGCTACAGTGAGAAGAGTTCACGCTTCTATCAAGGTAGGAAGACTGGGGAAAAAAGAAATAAAGAAACAAAAGGCATCCAAGGGGGAGGGGCCCCGCCAGGAGCCGGGCTAAGGCCGGGGCGAGTGCCCCCAGGACAGGAAAGCTCCGACCAGGAGAAGCAGGAGCTTCACCACTCTTCTGGAGCAGAAAGGCCTCTCAGGGAGTTAGAGCAGGACCCCAGGAGGGCAGGGATGCCCTCGGGCTCCCTGGGACACTAACAGACACCTGCGCCCCGGGGAGAGTGGACCGAGCTCCCTGAAGGGCTGCAGCGCGCACAGCTGGACCCGGGAGCAGCTCGGAGGGGCTCGGGCAGAGGCTCGGCGTGGAGGGGGCTGAGGGCCCCGGGAGCAGTTCAGAGGGGCCCGGGGGTGGCTCCGCGGAGAGGGGGCTGCCCGGCCCAGAGCACGAATCCAACAGCGCAGGCCCGGGAGCACAAGGCGCCGGGGACACAGCCCAGGATACGACCACTCCCGGGACAGGCAAAGGCCAGGAGGGCCCAGGACAGCAAGGACGCTCTTGCCCCAAACTGAGCAGATCAACGGCCCCGCCCCGGAGCCTCCAGACCCTGCAGATTGAGAGCTCTGTAGTTACTGTGGGGACTGAATCCAGGGCTCCAGAGCTGGCCGCCGCCACTGGGGTTGTTCTTCCTGGGGCCTCACAAGGTAAATAACCCCCACTGAGCCCTGCACCAGGCAGGGTGCTGAGCAGCTCCCCCAAGTGCTAACACCTGAAAATCAGCACAACAGGCTGCTCCCCCAGAAGACCAGGTAGACAGACAAGTTCCAAGGGTAGTCAAGGGACTTAAAGTATACAGAATCAGAAGATACTGCCCCGTGGTTTTTTTTTTTTTCTTTCTTTTTGATTTCTGTTTGCTTCCTCCACCCTTTTTCCCCTTTCTTTCTCTTTCTCTTTTTCTTCTCTTTTTTTCCCTTTTTTCTTCCTTTTTTTCTTTTTCTTTTTCTCTTTTCTTTCCTTCTTTCTCTCCTCTCTTTTTCTCCTTTTCCCAATACAACTTGTTTTTGGCCACTCTGCACTGAGCAAAATGACTAGAAGGAAAACCTCACCTCAAAAGAAAAAATCAGAAACAGTCCTCTCTCCCACAGAGTTACAAAATCTGGATTACAATTCAATGTCAGAAGAAGCACTATTATACAGTTACTGGTGGCTCTAGAAGAAAGCATAAAGGACTCAAGAGACTTCATGACTGCAGAATTTAGATCTAATCAGGCAGAAATGAAAAATCAATTGAATGATATGCAATCCAAACTAGAAGTCCTAACGACGGTTAACGAGGTGGAAGAACGAGTGAGTGACATAGAAGACAAGTTGATGGCAAAGAACAAAACTGCGGAAAAAAGAGACAAACAATTAAAAGATCATGAGGATAGATTAAGGGAAATAAATGACAGCCTGAAAAAGTAAAACCTACGTTTAATGGGAGTTCCCGAGGGCGCTGAAAGGGCCAGAGGGCCAGAATATGTATTTGAACAAATCATAGCTGAAAATTTTCTTAATCTGGGAAGGGAAACAGGCATTCAGATCCAGGAAATAGAGAGATCCCCCCCCCCCCAAAATCAATAAAAAACGTTCAACACCTCGACATTTAATAGTGAAGCTGGCAAATTTCAAAGATAAAGAGAAGATCCTTAAAGAAGCAAAAGACAAGAAATCCCTGACTTTTATGGGGAGGAGTATTAGGGTAGCAGCAGAACTCTCCACAGAGACCTGGCAGGCCAGAAAGGGCTGGCAGGATATATTCAGGGTCCTAAATGAGAAGAACATGCAACCAAGAATACTTTATCCAGCAAGGCTCTCATTCAGAATGGAAGGAGAGATAAAGAGCTTCCAAGACAGGCAGGAACTGAAAGAATATGTGACCTCCAAACCAGCTCTGCAAGAAATTTTAAGGGGGACTCTTAAAATTCCCCTTTAAGAAGAAGTCCAGTGGAACAATCCACAAAAACAAGGACTGAATAGATATCGTTGTGACACTAAACTCAAATCTTTCAATAGTAACTCTGAACGTGAATGGGCTTAATGACCCCATCAAAAGGTGCAGGGTATCAGACTGGATAAAAAAAGCAGGACCGATATTTGCTGTCTACCAGAGACTCATTTTAGACAGAAAGACACCTACAGCCTGAAAATAAAAGGTTGGAGAACCATTTACCATTCAAATGGTCCTCAAAAGAAAGCAGGGGTAGCCATCCTCATATCAGATAAATTAAACTTTATCCCAAAGACTGTATTAAGAGATGAAGAGGGACACTATTTCATACTTAAAGGATCTATCCAAGAAGAGGACCTAACAATCCTCAATATTTATGCCCCGAATGTGGGAGCTGCCAAGTATATCAGTCAATTAATAACCAAAGTAAAGACATACTTAGATAATACACTAATCCTGGGATACTTCAACATGGCACTTTCTGCAAATCACAGGTCTTCTAAGCACAACATCTCCAAAGAAACAGGAGCTTTAAATGATACACTGAACTAGATGGATTTCACAGATATTTACAGATCTTTATATCCAAACACAACTGAAATATCTTTTCATCTGCTTATTTTCCACCTGTACATCTCCCTTTTTTGCAATGTCTTTATCTGGATTTTTTTTAATCTGTGTTTGATCCAATAGTATGAGTTAGGAAATGTTCCATGTGCTTCTATCGTCTGAAGTATATTGTGAAGAATTGGTATTATCTTTTTGTTGTTGTTGTTAAATGGTTGGTAGAATTCTTTTTTAAAAGATTTTATTTATTAATGAGAGACACACACAGAGAGAGAGAGAGGCAGAGACAAAGGGAGAGGGAGAAGCAGACGTCATTCAGGGAGACTGATGTGGGACTCGATCCCAGGATTCCAGGATCACACCCTGAGGTGAAGGCAGATGCTTAACCACTCAGCCACCCAGGCATCCCATGTTTGGTAGAATTCACCAGTGAAATAATTTCACCCTGCTGACTATGTTTTTAAAAGTTTATTAATTATTGATTTTTCTTTGTTTACTAAGTATAGATACTTGATACACAGTTATATATATTAGATATAGCTACAAATATATCTATTTCTCCTTGTGTGAATGGTAGTCTGTGTTTTTTGAGGAATTTGTTAGTTTCATCTAAATTATCAAATTTGTGGACATAAATCAAATTTATAGTGTTTCTTTACTATCCTTTTAATGTCCATCTTTGTCTCCTCTCTCTCTTTCTCACTCTCTCTCTTTCTTTTCTCTTACACTTGGTTAGCCTAGCTAGAGTTTTATCCATTTTTAAAAAGTATTCAAAGAGATTTCTTTTGTTTCACTCATTTTTTCTATTTTTTTTGTCTGTTTTCAATTTCATTGATCTCTGCTCTGAATTTTGTTATTTATTTCTGCTTGTTTTAGGTTTACATTGTTCTTCTTTCTTCAGATTTTGTAAGGTAGAAAATTATATAATTAATTTTAGAAATTTGCTTTTTTCCAATACATACATTTAATGCTATAATCATCTCTCTAAATACTGATTTTTTTCAGCATCTCTCAAATTTTAATAAGGAGCATTTTTATTTTCATTCAGTTTAAAATGTTTTTTAGTCTTTTGAGATTGCTTTTTTACCCCATGTGAGAATAGAAGTGTGTTAAGTTCAAAATATTTGGGAATTTTCCAGCTTTCTTTCTGTTATTGATTTTTACTTTTAGTACAGTCTGATAACAAACTTTGTATTATTTCTTTTCTTTTAAGTCTTGTTAAGGTGTTTTTTTTGGCCCAAAATATAGTCTATCTTGGTGAATGCTCTATTCCAGTTCAACAAGAATGTGTATTCTGTTGTTGGATGAAATATTTTATAAATGTCAAATAGATTTAGTTTATTGATAGTGCTATTCAGGTTAACTATATGTTTAACAGTTTTCTACATGCTTGAACTACCAATTCCTGAAAAAGTGATGTTGAATTTAACTATAATAGATTTCTTTCCATTGCTTTGCAATTCTCTTAAGTTATGCCTCATATGCTCTTAAGCTCAAACATATTAATATTTTTAGTTTTAAGCTTGGGAAGCATCACTTCAGAAAATTAACAAAAAGTGTTCTCCTCTAGGATTTTGATGAAATCTTGTCTCACATTTAGATCTTTCTTCCATTTTGAAAAAAAAAAAAACAAAACAAAAATATCTTTCATCCATTTTGAATTTATCTTTGTGTATGGTGCAAGACAGTGGTCTAGTTTCATTCTTCTGCATGTGGATGTCCAATTTTCCCAGCACCATTTATTGAAGAGACTGTCTTTTTTCCAGTGGATAGTCTTTCCTCCTTTGTCAAATATTAGTTGGCCATAAAGTTGAGGGGCCACTTCTGGATTCTCTATTCTTTTCCACTGATCTATGTGTCTGTTTTTGTGCCAGTACCACACTGTCTTGATGACCACAGCTTTGTAGTACAACCTGAAATCTGGCATAGTGATGCCCCCAGCTATGGAGAACACAAGCAACACCCTTTTTGAGCTCGGCCACAGTAACTTCTTGCAGGATACATCCACGAAGGCAAAAGAAAAAAAAACAAAAATGGACTATTGGGACTTCATCAAGATAAGAAGCTTTTGCACAGCAAAGGATACAGTAAACAAAACTAAAAGACAACCTACAGAATGGGAGAAGATATTTGCAAATGACGTATCAGATAAAGGGCTAGTTTCCAAGATCTATAAAGAACTTATTAACCACAACAGCAAAGAAACAAACAATCCAAACATGAAATGGGCAAAAGACATGAACAGAAATGTCACAGAGGAAGACATAGACATGGCCAACAAGCACATGAGAAAATGCTCTGCATCACTTGCCATCAGAGAAATACAAATCAAAACCACAATGAGAAACCACCTCACACCAGTGAGAATGGGGAAAATTAACAAGGCAGGAAGCCACAAATGTTGGAGAGGATGTGGAGAAAAGGGAACCCTCTTACACTGTTGGTGGGAATGTGAACCGGTGCAGCCACTCCGGAAAACTGTGTGGAGGTTCCTCAAAGAGTTAAGCAATTGCACTGTTGGGGATTTACCCCAAAGATACAGATGCAATGGAATGCCGGGACATCTGCACCCCGATGTTTATAGCAGTAATGTCCACAATAGCCAAACTGTGGAAGGAGCCTCGGTGTCCATTGAAAGATGAATGGATAAAGAAGATATGGTTTATGTATACAATGGAATATTACTCAGCCATTGGAAATGACAAATACCCACCATTTGCTTCGATGTGGATGGAACTGGAGGGTATTATGCTGAGTGAAATAAGTCAATCGGAGAAGGACAAACATTGTATGGTCTCATTCATTTGGGGAATATAAAAAATAGTGAAAGGGAATAAAGGGGAAAGGAGAAAATGAGTGGGAAATATCAGAAAGGGAGACAGAACAAGAGAGACTCCTAACTCTGGGAAACAAACTAGGGGTGGTGGAAGGGGTGGAGGGCAGGGGGTGGGGGTGACTGGGTGGCAGGCACTGAGGGGGACACTTGATGGGATGAGCACTGGGTGTTATTCTGTATGTTGGCAAATTGAACACCAATAAAAAATAAATTTATTATTAAAAAAAGAAAAGAAAATTACAAAAGTTGCAAAATAGTATAATGTGAAAAAGCTAATGAGAACTAATTTTACTATTTGGTCTACTTAAATTGGTTGTAAATTACTGAGTACCTGGCTGTGAATCTTTTGTTTTTTTTTTACATTATAAAAGGTTTAGGTGATTCCTGGTGGTTAAAATTCAGATATATCCTTAGCTGCCAACCTTGCTTTCTCTCTGTTTTTGTTTTGTTTTACAAATACTGTGATTTCTGGCCATTTTCTTTAAAATAAAAAAAAATCTATATGTAAGAATGAGAAGAATGCATGGTTCTGAAATAACACTCCACTGAAGTTTTTTTTTCCGTGGATGATAGTCCCTTATTATAAAGAAATGTCTGGTGCATTTCATAATGAGTACTCATACCTCCCACTGTCAAAGCCTAGAAGTAATTTTTCTCATTTATTGACTGTAAGAACCTGGTAGGATTCCTGAGGTATCACTCAAAAATATGTAAGACTACTACTCCCAGACTATTATCAGTTTCATGACAGTCCACATTTAGCCTCCAGCAATTTATAAAAATTACTATTTAAGAGATCCTGATGTAGTTTTGGATTACAAGTGAGGTCCAGAGCCTATGACCAAGAAAGAAGTCTTGAGATGTCTTTGGTGCAAAAAAAGTTATTTTATTAAAGCAGGGGAACAGGACCCATGGGCAGAAAAAGCTGCTTCATTGGGGTTGTGATTATATATTTTGGGGATGAGGGAAATAAAGATAAGAGAAGTTCCAAAAGGAATTTCATATGATATAGAAGACTCACAGGATACAGGAGGCCTTACTATTGTCAAACTAGGATTGTTATTCCCTCTAGCAAGGCATTAAAATTAAGACAGGCACTTCCTTCTGGAAGTTAGGTTACTAATATTTTTTTTTCTTGTAAATCACTAAGACATTTGTAAATTAAGGGAGATTCATGTCTTGCAGGAGTGTAATCTCTATAAATTAACCATTTGTTTTCCTTCCCTTAGCTTTAAGGGAGCCAGGGGCACCTGAGGAATGTCAAACATATCCCACCCTGGAGTGCAGGGATTGTTTGCAGGGTGTCAGTTTGTGCTTTGTCCTTAGCTTGCCTTTTGTTCCATCACCAATCCTACAAGCTTCTGGTTCTAGTGGCTTCTGTTACAGGTAAACAGATCTTGGCTCTGACTCTCTAGATTCATCTCTCTCCCAATTTTTTGGTTGTGGTTTTCCTTGCTACCTCAATTCCATGACATATCCAAGAAAAGTTTTTGCCCAGCTTTCTCTTATTTTAAGGACAAGGAACCATGACTTCCAAGTTCTCTACATGTTGGAGTTGAAACTGGAAGTTCTCCTTGGGATAGAATTTATTTATATAAATTGTTTATATTTTGCAAGTCTAAATTATAAAACATGTTTAATACATCTAAAAACATGTTCAAATGCAATAGCAAATATCTCCTTACTGGAAAGAATATCATTTCTATTTCAAAAGGCCAGATAAAATATAAGGTATTTTTACATCCATAGCTATGGAAATCATAATAATGAATTCTACTATTTTAGTGTTGTAGAACTGGTAAGCAAAACAATTCATTTTCTAGGCTCCTAGTTGTGAGTAAGGGACAGGCAGGGCTAGGAGGGAGAGGTAGGTAAGGACTGGAATCAGGCTGACAAAAATCCCAAAAATGTGGAGATGAAAGGAAACCAGAGATAAACCAAGGCATCCTGTCCTAGGTGTCAGAAGTTGGGGCTTCTTATAACAGCTATTTGTGACCAACAAAGAATTATGGACCCTAAAAAGGAAGCAAGCCATTGAAGGTGTTTTCACTAGTCCTTACTCAATGGTGATATCAATATATATGTTAGAAGAATTTATATTCCCTGGTTGGCTTTCAATAAAAGACCAATCCTACAAGCCCCCAGTGACAACCCTGTCAGACCCCTCTCACTCCTGAGAGTTTTTTCTGTATCCTTGTTTAATAAACTTCTATTGTTTTACTCACTCTCCTTTGTCCATGATAATCATTCCTCAACTCCATGAGACAAGAACCTAGCTCTCCTGCTTCAGTTGGACACAATGCTAATATAGATAAGAAATGCCCTTATATTCCAACCAGAATAATATATAAACTTTACATTTCTCTTTGAAGTTCCATTTCTACATTAAATTCCATAGAATGAATTACTTTAGGCAATATGTTACTCAGTCTGAAGCATGTATTTTAATCATTAAGTTTTTTCCCTGCACTAACATCCCTTGCTAATCAAGCGATATATGATTTTGATTGTAACCACAGGAGAGTATTTTTTAATCCATAAACTGTCATAGAAAATAAAATTATTTTACTTTTGGTTTAATTAAAATCCTATTTCTAATTAAAACCTAGGGAAGTAGTCAGTACATTTTAGAAAGCCAAAATCAGCTCTATTTACCTGAAAAATAAAATAAGATCAACAAGAAATATCCTAAGAAATACTTGTTTTCTTTCTTTCAACAAGTTATTATGGTATATATGTAACTGGATACCCCTCTCATATTTAAAGAGCTCGGTTTGAAGAATCAATAGGCATTTTTAGTTTTTGTACTCGGTTAATTAGAATCTGGATTACTTAGGCAAAGCTAGTTATTTTATATTGTTTGACATAAATCAAAAGCTATTTTCACCATTTTTCTTCATGGAATTTGGGGTATAAACTGAGTTATTTAATCTTATCAATTTGTAGCAGTAGTAAAATGGAAAATATAGGAATTTGGAATTTAAAAAGCTTATTTTACACCAGCCTGTTTATTTTATTTTATTTTATTTTATTTTATTTTATTTTATTTTATTTTATTTTATTAATTTATTTCATTTCATTTTATTTTATTTTATTATTATATTTTTGTGTATCTTTTATTGGAGTTCTTCTTGCCAACATATTGCAGAACACCCAGTGCTCATCTCATCAAGCCCCTGCTCAGTGCATGTCACCCCACTCACCCGCCTACCCCGTTTCCACCACTACTTGCTCGTTTCCCAGAGTAAGGTGTCTCTCATGTTCTGTCACCCTCACTGATATTTTCCACTCGTTTTCTCTCCTTTTCCCTTAATTCCCTTTCACTATTTTTTTCTATTCCCCAAATGAATGACACCATATTTGTTTGTCCATCTCTGATTGACTTACTTCACTCAATAAAATACCCTCCAGTTCCATCACGTTGAAGCAAATGGTGGGTAATTGTCGTTTCTAAGGCTGAGTAATATTCCATTGTATACATAAACCACATCTTTATCCATTCACCTTTTGATGGACACTGAGGCTCCTTCAACAGTTTGGCTCTTATGGACATTGCTGCTATAAACATTGGGGCGCAGGTGTCCATCATTTCACTGCATCTGTATCTTTGGAGTAAATCCCCAGCAGGGCAATTGCTGGGTCGTAGGGTAGCTCTATTTTTAACTCTTTGAGGAACCTCCACACAGTTTTCCAGAGTGGCTTCACCATTTCACATTCCCACCAACAGTGCAAGAGGGTTCCCCTTTCTCCACATCCTCTCCAACATTTGCTGTTTGCTTTCTTGTTAATTTTCACCATACTCACTGGTGTGAGGTGGTATCTCATTGTGGGTTTGCTTTGTATTTCCCTGAAGGCAAGTGATGCAGAGCATTTTTTCATGTGCTTACTGGCCCTGTCTATGTCTTCCTTCATAAAATTTCTGTTCATGTCTTTTGCCCATTGAATGATAGATTGTTTGTTTCTTTGCTGTTGAATTGAATAAGTTCTTTATAGATCTTGGATACTAGGCCTTTACCTGATACATCATTTGCAAATATCTTCTCCCATTCTGTAGGTTGTTTTTTAGTTTTGTTGACTGTTTCTTTTGATGTGCAAAAGCTTTTGATCTTGATGAACTCCCATTAGTTCATTTTTACTTTTGTTTCCCTTGCCTTAATGGATGTATCTTGCAAGAAGTTGCTGTGGCCAAGTTCAAAAAGGGTGTTGCCTGTGTTCTCCTCTAGGATTTTGATGGATTCTTGTCTCACATTGAGATCTTTCATCCATTTTGAGTTTATCTTCATGTATGGTGTAAGAGAATGGTCTGTTCCATTATTCTGTACGTGGCTGTTCAATTTACCCAGCACAATTTATTGCAGAGACTGTCCTTTTTCCAGTGGATAGTCTTTCATGCTTTGTCGAGTATTAGTTGGCCATAAAATTGAGGGGTCACTTCTGGATTCTCTAATCTGTTCCATTGTTCTATGTGTCTGTTTTTCTGCCAGTACCACAGTGTCTTGATGATCACAGTTTTGTAGTACAACTTGAAATCCGGCATTATGATGGCCCCGGCTCTGGTTTTCTTTTTCAATATTCCCTTGGCTATTTGGAGTCTTTTCTGATTCCACACAAATCTTAAGATGATTTGTTCCAACTCTCTGAAGAAAGTCCATGCTATTTGGATAGGGATTGCATTAAATGTGTAAATTGCCCTGAGTAGTATTGACATTTTCACAATACTAATTCTTCTAATCCATGAGCATGGAATATTTTTCCATCTCTTTGTGTCTTCCTCAATTTCTTTCAGAAGTGTTTTGTAGTTTTTAGGGTAGAGATCCTTTACCTTTTGGTTAGGTTTACACCTAGGTATCTTTTGCTTTTGGGTGCAATTGTAAATGGGATTGACTCCTTAATTTCTCTTTCTTCAGTATCATTGTGAGTGTATAGAAATGCCACTGATTTCTGGGCATTGATTTTATATCCTGCCACACTGCTGAATTGCTGTATGAGTTCTAGCAATCTTGCAGTGGAGTCATTTGCGTTTTCTATATACAGTATCATGTCATCTGCAAAGAAGGATAGTTTGACTTCTTTGCCAATTTGAATGGCTTTTCTTTTTGTTGTGTGATTGACGAGGCTAGAACTTCCAGTACTATGTTGAACAACAGTGGTGAGAGTGGACATCCCTGTCTTGTTCCTGATCTTAGGAGAAAGGCTCTCAATGTTTCCCCATTGAGAATGATATTTCCTGCGGGCTTTTCTCTAATGGCTTTTAAGATATTGAGGAATATTCCCACTATCCCTACTCTTTGAGGGGTTTTGATCAGGAATGGATGCTGTATTTTGTCAAATGCTTTCTCTGCATTTATTGAGAATTTCATATGGTTCTTTTTTTCACTTATTGATGTCATCTATCACCTT
Source organism: Canis aureus (assembly GCF_053574225.1). Lineage (NCBI taxonomy): Eukaryota > Metazoa > Chordata > Mammalia > Carnivora > Canidae > Canis > Canis aureus. The sequence goes on from NC_135649.1 coordinate 51,888,963, forward strand.
GATTCTTTTTCTATTGTTGAATGACCCTTGTGTCCCAGGGATCAATCCCACTGGGTCATGGTGAATAATCCTGTTAATGTTCTGTTTGATCCTATTGGTTAGTATCTTGGTGAGAATTTTTGCATCCATATTCTTCAGGGATATTAATCTATAATTCTGCTTTTATGGAAGGGTTTTGGCCTGGTTTTGGAATCAAGGTAATGCTGGCCTTATAAAACGAGGTTGGAAGTATTCCCTTCCTTTCTACTCTTCAAAACAGATTTAATAGAATAGATATTTCCTTGCTGGTTATTGGCCTGTTGAGATTCTGTTTCTTACTGTGGCTGTTGTGGTAATTTGTGGGTTCCCAGAAATGCATTCATGTCTTCTACATTGCCTAATTGGTTGTCATATTTTTGCTCATAATACGTTTTTAAAATCTTTTGTATTTCCTTGGTATTGGTTGTGGTCTCTCCTCTTTCTTTCTTCATTTTATTAATTTGAGTCTTTTTTTCTTTTGATAAGGTGGGTTAGCGGTTTACCTGTCTTATTAATTCTTTCAAAGAACCAGGTCCTGGTTTTGTTGATGTGTTCTATAGTCTTCTGGTCTCTATTTCATTGAGTTCTGCTCGAATCTCTATTAACTCTCTTCTTCTGCTGGGTGTAGGTTTTAGTTGCTGTTCTTTCTCCAGTTCCTTTAGGTGTGAAGTTAGCTTGTGTATTTCAGTTTTTTCCAATTGTTTGAGGGATGCTTGTATTGCAATGTATTTCCCTCTCAGGACTGCTTTTGCTGTATCCCAAAGATTTTGAAAGGTTGCATCTTCATTTTCATTAGTTTCCATGAATCTTTTTAATTCTTCTCTAATTTCCTGGTTGACCCTTTCATCTTTTAGTAGGATGATTTTTAACCTCCATGTGTTTGAGTTTGATCCAAATTTCTTCTTGTGATTGTGTTCTAGTTTCAAAATATTGTGGTCTGAAAATATGCAGGAGACAATCCCAATCTTTTTGTATCCATTGAGACCTGATTTGTGACCCAGTATGTGGTCTATTCTGGAGAAAGTTCCATGTGCACTTAAGAATGTGTATTCAGTTGCATTCGGATGGAATGGTCTGTATATATCTTTGAAATATATTTGTCCCAGTGTATCATTCAAGGCCTTTGTTTCTTTAGTGATGTTCTTCTTAGAAGATCTATCATTTGCTGAAAGTACTGTGTTGAACTCTCCTACTATTTTTGTATTATTATTTAAGTTTGTCTTTATTTTGGTTATTAATTGATATACTTGGCAGCTTCCACATTAGGGGCATAAATATTCATGATTTTTAGGTCTTCTTTTTGGATAGATCCTTTAAGTATGATATAGTATCCTTCTTCATGTCTTACTAAAGTCTTTGTTATATGCTCAATTTTTTAAAAGATTTTATTTGTTTATTCATGAGAGACAAACAGAGAGTCAGAGACACAGGCAGAGGGAAAAGCAGGCTCCATCCAGCGATCTTGACATGGGATTCAATCCTGGGTCCCCTGGATCATGCCCTGGGCTGAAGGTGGCACTAAACCACTGAGCCACCCGGGCTGCCCATGTATATGCTCTATTCTATCTGAGTATACAATTGCTACCCCAGCTTTCTTTGAAGACCATCTGAATGATAAATTGTTCTCCACTCCTTCATTTTCAGGATAGGGGTGTCCTTAGGCCTAAAATGAGTCTGTTGTAGACAGCATATAGATAGGTCTTGCTTTTTCATCCAGTCTGATACCTTGTATCTTTTAGTGGGATCATTTAGCCCATTCAGGTTCAGAGTGACTACTGAAACATATGAATTTATTGTCATATTTTTACCTATTTGTTCCCTCTTTTTGTGGATTGTTTCTTTGGGATCCCTCTTTCTTTTATAGGGTCTCCCTTAATATTTCTTACAGAGCTGGTTTGGTGGTCACATGTTCTTTCAGTTTCTGCCTATCCTAGAAGCTCTTTATCTCTCCTTCTATTCTGAAAGACAACCTTGCTGTATAAAGCATTCTTGGCTGCATATTTTTCTCATTTAGTATCCTGTATATATCATGCCAGCCCTCTCTGGTCTGCCAGGTCTCTGTGGAAAGGTATGCTGTTGATCTGATATTTTTCCCCTATAAGTTAAGAATTTCTTTTCTTGAGCTGCTTTAAGAATTTTCTCTTTATCTTTGAAATTTGCAAGTTTCACTATTAAACATTGAGGTGTTGAACAGTTTTTATTGATTTTTTTGGAGTGTCTTCTCTATCTCTTGGATCTGAATGCCTGTTTCCTTCCCCAGGTTACAAAAGTCCCCATCTATCATTTGCTCAAATATGCTTTGTGGTCCTCTCTCTCTCTCTCAGCCTCTTTTGGATTCCCGATTAGACATATGTTCTTCCTTCTCAAAGTATCATTTATTTCCCTAAGCCTTTCCTCATGGGCTCTTAATTGTTTTTGTCTTTTTTCCTCAGCTTCCTTCCTTACTATCAACTTGTCTTCTATGGCATTCACTCTCTCTTCCACCTCATTAAACCTAACAGTTAGAACATCCATTTCGGATTGCATCTCTTTTAATCTATTTTTAATTTCATCCGATTAGATCTAAATTCTATAGTAACAAAGTATCTAGAGTCCTTTATGTTTTTTTCCAGGGCCACTAGTAACTTTATAATTGTACTTTTGAATTGAATTTTGACCTCATATTCAAATACAAATTCTGTAACTCTGTGGCAGAGAGTATTGCTTCAGTTCTTTCTTTTGTGGTTAATTTTTCCTTATAGTCATCTTTTCCAGTGTAGAGTGGCTGTATAAGTGAGCTGAGTCAAAAATATCAACCACTACCTAAGTAAAATACACCTTAGGTCATTCCAAAGAGGTCAGAGTCCAGAAAATAAAAGAAAAAGAACAGAACTAAATTAAACAAAATGACCAGTAAGGTTAAAAACAAAATTTAAAACAAAGTAGTAAAAATAAAAAACCAAAAATAAAGAAGAAAAATCAGAGAGAGGAAAAAAGGGGGAGGATAGTGGTGGTGAGGAAGAGGTAGTCTAGAGAAATTGTAGTCTCCCTGAGGGGACTTAGAGGGTGATTTTCTTGGTTCTGAGTGTATTTTGTTCTGTTTGTTAGAAGATGCTCAATCCAAAATTTACCTAAACCAGCAATACTTATATAAAGACCCAACATTGACCACAAAAACGTAAACAAGATAAAAGAGGGAATCAGAATGGGAAGGAAGAGGAATATAATCTCACAGAATGAACAAACACAGTGTTCCACTTGGTTCTGGGTGTATCTTGGTCATGTGTTAGAAGGTACTAGTTTCCACCATTGTAAAACAAAATGAGACAGAAAAAAAAAACAAAAAAATACTCATATCTTGTATATCTACCAAAATTAAATTGAATACATTGAAGGGAATCCAGAAGTGGAAAATACATCTAAGACATGTAGTTGTAGAAATATGAAAGTCAAAAAGGAAAAAATAACTTAAAAATGAAGAATTGGTAAAATATTGTAGTTAAGGTGGGAAAAGAGAAAAAAATAGTGGAAATTTTGAACCTGATATAAAAACGAGTTGTAATGGAAAACAAAACAAAACAGAGCAAAACAGAACAAAATAAAATGGACCCTCTAGTTCTATATACTATTTTTCCTCAGTCCTAGAGCTTTCCAGTGCCAGTTGCTCAGTAAACTTGCTTTTTCCCTTGTTCTTCCAGCAGATTTTCTGGGCAAGGGGTCGGCTGCACTGATTCTTAGGTGTCTGTGCCTGGTCGGAGATGCCCCTCCCCTTGCCAGGTGCTAGGCTCAGTATGAGCTGTTTATTCTGTGAGGTCTTTGTTCCCAAGACACCCTGCCTCTCGCAGGTGCAAGGTGAAACAAAGAGGAAATTAAAAAAATAGTGGTGGTCAGATTTCCAGCTTTAGAGTCCAGCTCCACTTGAGTAACTAACTGCAGTCTCCCAGTCCACACTGGCCCAGATGCTCCTGGGGTCTGGTGTGGGTTTAGTGATCTGCACAGCTTGCCAGGTGCCTAGCAGCAGGAGAGTTCTTGTTTTCCTATACCCTCCCTGCTTCTGCCTTTCCCAGGAGAAATGGAGGATAGCCAGCTTTGTCTACTTCAGCGCCCTTAGATCCAGGGCCCTGTGATGCTGGACCCAAGCTCCTGTGGACCACCTCTCCTGAAGGCAATGGGGGACAGCCACCTCCATCTGTTGCTGGGCTATAGGATAAAGGCCACTCTGGAGCCAGCCTGCCTACCCCACTGGCTTCTCCCAAATGCACTGGAGGGCTGTGGCGCTCCAGCCCTTTATAGAGATCGGACCCAGTTTGCATTGAGCTTTCCCCTGGGTGCTTCTCCTGTTATAGTGACTCAGGGAATCTTTATACTTCACTGCCCTTCCTGTGATTCTTCCCAATTTCCCTGCTAATCCCTTTTTCTGTCAAGGAAAACTCCATCACGGATTTTTAAAGTTCCCACTTCTCCAGGGCTGGGCTTTCTTGCCTCAGAGGCTTTGGCTACTCCACTTTAGCCCTGCTAATCATGGTTCCCCTCCCCCACTTTAGTTCTTTTTATTTTTTTTCACCTTCCTGCCTTGTCAGAAGTGAAACTTTTCTCTCTGTAGCATTCCAGCTGTTCTCTCTTTACATCTCAGGCCGAATTCATAGGTGTTCAGGATGTTTTGAAAGTTATCTAGGTAAGTTTATGGGGACCAGATGAATTGAGGACCCCCTACTCTATTGCCATCTTTCCCCCTTCTCTTTCTAGAGGTTCTTAAAAAGCAATCAGGTTGACAATAGACAGACCTCCAGGATCCTGTACGTCTTCTTTAACATATGAAAATCATTTTGGAAACATCCTTTATCTCTTTTCCTCCCAATTTAAATGTATATAATCAATAGCAACTAACAATCTCAGTGCAGTTCTTTCCGTCTGTGGATCCTGTCCCTGTGCTTTAATAAAAACATCTTTTACGCACCAAAAATATCTCAAGAATTCTTTCTTGCCTTTCATTCCCAGACCCCATAACACATCACATTCAGAGACTACACATTTTGAATATGTAAGAAATATAATGAGGGTCATGAATACAGCAGTATCAAGAAATCAAAGACAGAAATGACTTGAAATGTGCATTAGAGATATTGAGAAAGATCCTAGTTTTCCCACCATATATGGTGGGGATTTAAGTCAATTTTATTTAAATATTTTTTCCAAGTGTAATGTCAAGTTACTTATTTTTCAGCTTTAATTATAAATGACAAAATTGTATTTATATAGATTGCACATGATAATTTGATGAATGCATAGCCTTGTGAACTGATTACCACAATCAAGTTAATTAACATATCTAGCATCTCACATTGTTACTTTCTTTTCTTGGTATGGTAAGAACACTTCAGGTTACTCTCTTAGGAAATTTCAAGTATTAATGCAGTATCATTAAGTGTATTCACCATGCTATATATTAGATTCTCAGAACTTATTCATCTTATACTCAAAGTTTGTACCCTTTGACCAACATCTCCATTTTCCTCATCCCTTCACCCAGTCCTTGTTTACCACCATTCTATTGTCTGAATCTATGATTACATTTCTAATAATAACATATAAATAAGATCGAACGGCGTTTGTTTTTCTCTTTCTGGCTTATTTCACTTAGCATAATGTCTTCCATGTTCATTCATGTTGCCACAAACAATGGTATTTGTTTTTGATGGTATTTGTTTTTGTTTACCCATTAAACTATATATATATATATGTATATATATACATATATATATATATATAGTATACCCATCAAACTATATATAGAACTGCACTGAGATTGTTAATTGCTATTGATTATATACATTTAAATTGGGAGGAAAAGAGATAAAGGATGTTTCCAAAATGATTTTCATATGTTAAAGAAGACGTACAGGATCCTGGAGGTCTGTCTATTGTCAACCTGATTGCTTTTTAAGAACCTCTAGAAAGGGATCCCTGGGTGGCGCAGCGGTTTGGCGCCTGCCTTTGGCCCAGGGCGCGATCCTGGAGACCCGGGATCGAATCCCACGTCGGGCTCCCGGTGCATGGAGCCTGCTTCTCCCTCTGCCTGTGTCTCTGCGCCTCTCTCTCTCTCTGTGACTATCATAAATAAATTAAAAAAAATTTAAAAAAAAGAACCTCTAGAAAGAGAAGGGGGAAAGATGGCAATAGAGTAGGGGGTCCTCAATTCATCTGGTCCCCATAAACTTACCTAGATAACTTTCAAAACATCCTGAACACCAATGAATTCGGCCTGAGATGTAAAGAGAGAATAGCTGGAATGCTACAGAGAGAAAAGTTTTCACTTCTGACAAGGCAGGAAGGTGAAAAAAAATAAAAAGAACTAAAGTGGGGGAGGGGAACCATGATTAGCAGGGCTAAAGTGGAGTAGCCACTTTATATATGGAGTAGCCATATAAATATGCCATCCTAACAAGTGTTAGGTGATATCTTATTGTGGTTTTGATTAGCATTTTGCTGATGATTCATGATGTTGAGCACCTTTTCATATACTTGTTGGCCATTTGTATGTCTTCTTTGGAAAAAATGTCTATGCAGGTCCTTTGCTCATTGTTTAATCAGGTTATTTGCTTTTTGTTTGTTCGTTTTGCTGTTAAGTTATATGCATAAGGTGACCTACAGAACGTGAGAAAAAAATTGCAAACCATAAATCTGATAAGGGGCTAATACCTGAAATATATAGGAACTCAATTTTATATTAAGCCTTAAAAGACAGGTTGACTTTAGTTCATCAGAGGATTTAGGCATAATCTAGAAAGCCATATTAATTTGTTTTTAATAACATATATTTAGTCAATGGCAGAACCAAATTTAGAATCTCAGACTCCGGGGATCCCTGGGTGGCGCAGCGGTTTGGCGCCTGCCTTTGGCCCAGGGCGCGATCCTGGAGACCCGGGATCGAATCCCACATCGGGCTCCCGGTGCATGGAGCCTGCTTCTCCCTCTGCCTGTGTCTCTGCGCCTCTCTCTCTCTCTGTGACTATCATAAATAAATAAAAATTAAAAAGAATCTCAGACTCCTAGTTTCTGCCTAATATTCTATTATCTGTTACATATTTTCAAGGAAAGAGGAAAAGAAATCCCATCATTGGTGCATCTTGAAATTCAGAAGTCTTAAAGAGTAGAAATCTATAAAAATCCATATTCACAAACTTCTGAATTTTAAAGCATTTCTCATAATAATTACCTTTGTGACAGATAAATTTTCTGAAAAACTTAGTCACTGCTCCTATTTCTTACTAGTTATTTCTGTGAAATGCAATAATTGTTCTGTCAAATAGCAGACAAGAAATGAGTACTCTCTCTCCTTTGTTCCTATTCCCTGACTGGAAAATGCTAGCAAGACTGAATGTTGATTTCAGGAGAAGGCTGTGTGGATTCGGTAACTTGACAAGTTTTCCTAGTAGTAGTATTGTTGACCCTAGAGGAAGCAATGGTTTAAAAAATCTGGATAGTTCACCATCTGACAAAGGAGCCATGCTAATAAAAAGCAAAGCTAAAAAGATTTAGAGGGCACCTTAGTGGCTCAGTCACTTAAGTGTCTACTGCAGCTCAGGTCATGATATTGGGATCCTGGGCTTGATCCCTGCATTGGGCTCTCTCCTCAGCTGGGAGCCTGCTTCTCTGTCTCCATCTGCCCGTCTGTACCACTCATGGTCTCTCTCTTAAATAAATAAATAATTTTTTTAAAAAAAATATTAAAGATGTAGGTGCTCCTTCTAGTCTCCTTTATTAATGAGGATGGGAAGATGGTTTGTTATTGTCTCAAATGCTACCACTGCTTTTAGTACAGGATTTTCAAAACTGACGTTCAGAGGAGCATAGTTAGCATGCCTTAATAAAGAGGATGCATTTATAAATAAGTTTGGGAAATGCTGGATATTTGTTTTGTTTTGTTTTATTCCTGCAGAACATCTCAGACACTTGAATGGCATATTATACATTTTGAATTTCCAATGGGAAAGAGTGAATTCTGTATTTCTCATACTTTATTAGAAAATCGTTTTAAGTGATCTATCAAATCACAGCTTTGAAATCTAATCAGTTTTCTCTCATAAATTCTCAATAATCTCTTCCTGTTGAAAGCCCATTATATCTATTGGTGTACCACATACTCCCATAAAACATTTGTCTAATATCTTACAATTTAGAAAGTAACTTCACCTCCCAACCTATTCCAGTTGGCTTGGAACTTATTAACATAATCTGAGTTTATAGATTCATAGTTTTGTGTTATCACATCATTCATATTTTTTAAACAGAAAATTCCAAGAATGTTTTCTCCCTTTGTCTCAGATTTTCTATCCACATTTTGAGCTATAATATTTTGGTATTAATGATTATTCCTACTTAATTCCATATATTTTACTTCAAAAGGCATTTCCAATGTGAGTATACCACAATTTTGACATTTCTGAATTCTTGATTTTTTATTTCACTCTCAGTTATCTCTTTCACATAATACCTGTTAAATATTTTTAGGATGGGCACAGGAGTAACATATTTCTAAACTCTTATACATATGAAAACATTTTTATTGTATTATTAGTATTAATATTAGTCTATTTATTAGTTCCTGAAGCCATTGTCAAAAAATGCTACAAACTTAGTTGCTTAAACAACATAAATTTATTCTGTTGCAGTTGTGAAGGCCATAGTCTGAAATTAAAGTGAGTGTAGGGCTATGTTTTAGGAAATATTCTGTTACTTGCCTCCTCTAGCTTCTGGTGGCTCTAGGCATTTTTTTTTACCTCTATCACTTTAATCTCTGCCTCTATCTTCATATCAATACCTTTTATTCTGTATTGGTCTCTCACAACTCCCTATGCCTCTCTCTGATTTGGATGCATGTGATTGCAATTAGGGACTACCTGGACAATCCAGGATAAATCCACATCTCATTTTATTAATCACATCTTCTTCCACACAAGGTAACATTAATAGGTTCCAGGGATTTGATGTATTTTGGAGGAATTCACCTTTCCGTTTAATATAGCCTTCATGTCTGATTTATTTTGAAGGGTCAGTTATAATTCTTACTCCCTTCAAGGTAAGTTTTAATTTTACCATTGCATTTTCTCACATTACTCTACTCACATATATCATTTTTTATCTGTTGTGGTTTTTATATCAAACTGTTTTTGTCCAGCAATCATCAGGTTTTATAACAGAAAAATGCATTATTGTATAAATGAGAATCTGAATCAAGTAGTTTCTAAATTTTTCTTCAGTTTCCTCCAGCAATTTTTTTTCAGGATGTACTTTTATTTGTAGGCTTCTCTTGGGCTACAACATTTTTTTCCATAAACCTCATATATGTTTCTTTTCAAAACTTTGCCAAAGTAAAGAAATACAGGCCTTGACTTTAGCTCTCCTCATTATCTATTATAATGGTATTAAAATCCTGAAGGTCCTAGTGGCTCAGCCGACTGAGTGTCCAACTCTTGGTTTTGGCTCATGTCATGATCTCAGGGTCTTGGGATCGAGCTCTGCATCAGGCTCCTTGCTCAGTATGAAACCTGCTTGAGATTCTCTCTTTCCCTCTCATTCTGTCCCTCCCCTCTGCTCATGCTTTCTCTCTCTCAAATAAATAAACAAAATCTTTTAAAAATGCTATTGAAATACATTCACATCTAAAGTGAGAGAGGGTGTAGTATACAAATTTTTTGGCTCACTTTTAGAAAATTGTGTGTTGTGTTCTCTCTTCCTTTCAGCCATTTTTACGTATTGCTTCTTTTGGAATATTAAGCCTCCTTTGCTTATACTGGGTTACTAATATCTATTCTTCAGATCTAAACTTAAATTTAGAAGAAGTCTTTCTTGGTCTCCCAATATTTTCTTCAAGAAATCTTTCTTGGTTTCCCAATATTGAGTAAGATGCCTTGCTTATATGTATGTACATAGAATACCTTGTACTTAACTACAGCATTTGTCATACTACATTATAATTGTCTCCCCAGGAGACAGTGAGAAACTGAAAGGAATAAATTGTGATTTGTTTGCATTATATTCTCAAAATTGAGTGCAATACCTAGCACAAGTAGGCAAATAATAATTTGTTTAATTGGGACCTTGGAATATGTCATCTCTAGAGTTCCTCTCTAAACCACCAAAGCTTAGTTTGTTACTTCTATTCTGGGTTCACATTCTGGGTTCACCCTATAATGACCTTTATCATAAAACATATCACAATATGTGATTTTATAATAACAATAATTAGAATTTATTACACATTTACTGCATGCTAGACATTGTGTTATACAATTGACCTATACTATCTCCTTTAATTTATCTCTCACAATAACTCTGTAAGTTAATACTATTATTATTCCCTTTTTAGATGAAGTAATGGGCATAAAGAGGTTAAGCATATTGTCTAAAGTCCACAGTTGACAAATGGAAAAACTTAATTTTTAACCCAGACCATTTAGCTCCAGATATCATTCTATTTACCCATATACTATAATTCTCCCATGTTTTTTCCACTATCTCTAATGGCAAACTGTTGCAGAATTCTTAGGAGCAAGTATTGCGTCTTCTTCCCATTCCCTACCATGGCATATCATGCATAGTAGATGCTCAATAAATTTTCTGTATGAATAAATGAATGGCATAAAGTTCAGATTACTATTCCATGTGAGTTCAAATATGTTATTATTTCAGAAAAAGAAAATATAGCCTATAACTTTTACATTCCATACTCACTGAATTAAAACAAAATATCTATGTCTAGGTAAGAATCATTTAAAAATGTAGTTCAGAAAAAAAATGTAGTTGAGGAAGGGGTGGGACAAGATGGCGGAGGAGTAGAGACTCCAAATCACCTGTCCCCACCAACTAACCTGGATAACTTTCAAATATTCCTGAAAACCTATGAATTCAACCTGAGATTTAAAAAGAGAACAGCTGGAATGCTCCAGAGAGAAGAGTTTGAGCTTCTAACAAGGTAGGAAGATGGACTAAAAACAAAATTAAAAAGTCTCAAGTGGGGGAGGGGCCCCTGCGAGGAGCCGGGCTAAGACCAGCAGCAAAAACCTCCCCGGACAGGAGATCCCAGTCCTGGAGAAGCAGGAACTTTAAAAAATCCGCACTGGATTCTTCCCAGACAGAAAAGTGCTTAGCAGAGAAATCGAGCAGAATTGCAGGAGTGGGGGGCAGGGGTGGTGGCTCAGCGGTTTAGAGCTGCCTTCAGCCCAGGGTGTGATTCTGGAGACCCAGGATTGAGTCCCACATGGGGCTCCCTGCATGGAGCCTGCTTCTCCTTCTGCCTCTCTTTCTCTCTGTGTCTCTCATGAATAAATAAAATTAAAAAAAGCAAAAATGAACTATTGGGACTTAACCAAGATAAAAAGCTTTTGCACATCAAAAGAAACAGCCCACAAAACTAAAAGACAAGCTACAGAATGGGAGAAGATATTGGCAAATGACGTATCAGATAAAGGGCTAGTATCCAAGATCTATAAAGAACTTATTAAACTCAACAGCAAAGAAACAAACAATCCAATCATGAAATGAGCAAAAGACATGAACAGAAATCTCACAGAGGAAGACATAGACATGGCCAACAAGCACCTGAGAAAATGCTTCGCATCACTGGCCATCAGGGAAATACAATACAAATCAAAACCACAATGAGATATTACCTCTAACCAGTGAGAATGGTGAAATTTGACAAGACAGGAAACAACAAACTGTGGAAAGAGCCTCAGTTTCCATTGAAAGATGAATGGATAAAGAAGATGTGGTTTATGTATACAATGGAATATTACTCAACCTTTAGAAACGGCAAATCCTCACCATTTGCTTCAACGTGGACGGAACTGGAGGGTATTATGCTAAGTGAAATAAGTCAATCAGAGAAGGATAAACATTATATGGTCTCATTCATTTGTGAAACATAAAAAAATACTGAAAGGGAATAAAGGGGAAAGGAGAGAAAATGAATGGGAAATATCAGTGAGGGTGACAGAATATGAGAGACCCTAACTCAGGGAAATGAACAAGGAGCAGTGGAAAGGGAGGTGGGCAGGGCGTTGGGGTGACTGGTGACGGGCACTGAGTTGGGTACTTAACGGAATGAGCACTGGGTGGTGTGCTATGTTGGCAATTTGAAATACAATAAAAAATACAAAATAAATAAAAATAAAAATGTAATTCAGCTATGAAGCTTAGATCGCTAGAGATATTGTATATTTTTATTTCCATCCAGTACATAAAAAATATTTATACGGTGCCTGGGTGGCTTAGTTGGTTCAGTGCACAACTCTTGATTTCAGATCATGATTATGATCTCAGGGTCATGAGATTGAGCCCTGAGTCAGGCTTCATTCTGGCCATGGAACCTACTTAAGATTCTCTCTCTCTTCCTCTGCCCCTTCTCACTTTCTTTCTGTCTGGCTGTCTGTCTGTCTCTCTTTTTTTAATTTTTTTAATGGAGTTCAATTTGCCAACATATAGCAAACACCCAGTGCTCATCCCGCAAAGTGCCCCCTGCATTGCCCATGACCCAGTCACCCCAACCCCACACACACTTCCCCTTCCACTACCCCTAGTTCACTTCCCACAGTTAGGTGTCTCATATTTTGTCACCCTCACTGATATTTTCACTCATTTACTCTCCTTTCCCTTTATTCCATTTCACTAATTCTTATATTCCCAAAAAGAAAGAGACCATATAATGTTTGTCCTTTTCCGAATGAGTTATTTCACTCAGCATAATACCCTCCAGGTCCCTCCACGTTGAAGCAAATAGTGGGTATTTGTCGTTTCTAATGGCTGAATAATATTCCATTGTATACGTAGACCACATCTTCTTTATTTATTCATCTTTTGATGAATACCAAGACTCCTTCCATAGTTTGGCTGTTGTGGACATTGCTGCTATAAACAATGGGGTGCAGGCATCCCAGGGGTTCACTGCATCTGTATCTTTTGGGTAAATCCCAAGCAGAGCAATTGCTGGGTCGTAGGGCAGGTATATTTTTAACTCTTTGAGGAACCTTCACACAGTTTTTAAGAGTGGCTGTACCAGTTCACATTGCCACCAAGAGTTCAAAAGGGTTCTCCTTTCTCCACATCCTCTCCAACATGTGTGGTTTCCTGCCTTGTTAATTTTCCCCATTCTCACTGGTGTGAGGTGGTATCTCATTGTGGTTTTGATTTGTATTTCTCTGATGGTAAGTGATCAGTAGCATTTTCTCATGTGCATGTTGGCCATGTCTATGTCTTCCTCTGTGAGATTTCTGTTCATGTCTTTTGTCCATTTCATGATTGGATTGTTTCTTTTCTGTTGAGTTTAAATAAGTTCTTTATAGATCTTGGAAATTAGCCCTTATCTGATACGTCATTTGCAAATATTTTCTCCCATTCTATAGGTTGTCTTTAGTTTTGTGGACTGTTTCTTTTGCTGTGCAGAAGCTTTTTATCTTGATGAAGTCCCAATAATTCATTTTTGCATTTGTTTCTCTTACCTTCATGGATGTATCTTGCAAGAATTTGCTGTGGCCAAGTTCAAAAAGGGTGTTCCTGTGTTCTCCTCTAGGATTTTGATAGGCTTTTGTCTCATATTGAGATCTTTCATCCATTTTGAGTTTATCTTTGTGAATGGTGTAAGAGAATGGTCTAGTTTCATTCTTCTGCATGTGGATGTCCAATTTTCCTAGCATCATTTATCCTAGCACTTGTCTTTTTTACAGTGGATAGTCTTTCTTGCTTTGTCGAATATTAGTTGACCATAAAGTTGAGGGGCCACTTCTAGATTCTCTGTTCTGTTCCATTGATCTATGTGTCTGTTTTTGTGCCAGTACCACACTGTCTTGATGACCACAGCTTTGTAGTACAACCTGAAATCTGGCATTGTGATGCACCCAGCTATGGTTTTCTTTTTTAAAATTCCCCTGGCTCTTCGGGGTCTTTTCTGATTCTACACAAAACTTAAGATGATTTGTTCCAACTCTCTGAAGAAACTCCATGGTATTTAGATAGGGATAGCATTAAATATGTAAATTGTCCTGGGTAGCATGGACATTTTCACAATATTAATTCTTCTAATCCATGAGCATGGAATATTTTTCCATCTCTTTGTGTCTTCCTCAATTTCCTTCGAACAGTTCTGTAGTTTTAAGGGTATAGATCCTTTACCTCTTTGGTTAGGTTTATTCCTAGGTATCTTATGCTTTTGGGTGCAATTGTCAATGGGATGGACTCCTTAATTTTTCTTTCTTCAGTCTCATTGTTAGTGTATAGAAATGCCAATTATTTCTGGGGATTGATTTTGTATCATACCACACTGCCGAATTGCTGTATGAGTTCTAGCAATCTTGGGGTGGAGTCTTTTGGGTTTTCTAGGTACAGTATCATTTCATCTGCAAAGAGGGAGAGCTTGACTTCTTCTTTGCCAATTTGAGTGCTTTTATTTCTTTTTGTTGCCTGATTGTTGAGGCTAGGACTTCTAGTACTATGTTGAATAGCAGTGGTGAGAATGGACATCCCTGTCGTGTTTCTGAACTTAGGGGAAAGGCTCTCATTTTTTTACCTTTGAGAATGATATTTGCTGTGGTCTTTTCGTAGAAGGCTTTTTGGATACTGAGGAATGTTCACTCTATCCCTACCCTCTGAAGAGTTTTGATCAGGAATGGATGCTGTATTTTGTTAAATGCTTTCTCTTCATCTATTGAGAGGATCATATGGTTCTTGTTTTTTCTCTTGTTGATATGATCAATCGCATTGATTGCTTTACAAGTGTTGAACCAGCCTTGCATCCCGGGAATAAATCCCACTTTCTCATAGTGAATACTCTTCTTAATGTACTGTTGGATCCTACTGGCTAGTATCTTGTTGAGAATTTTTATATCTGTGTTCATCAGGAGTATTGGTCTATAATTCTCCTTTTTTGGTGGTGTCTTTGTCTGGTTTTGGAATTACGGTGATGCTGGCCTCATAGAACGAGCTTGGAAGTATTCTCTTTCTATTTTTCTGAACAACTTTAGTAGAATAGGTACTGTTTCTTCTTTAAACGTTTGATAGAATTCCCCTTGGAAGCCATCTGGCCCTGGACTTTTGTGTCTTGGGAGGTTTCTGATGACTGCTTCAATTCCCTCCCTGGTTATTGGCCTGTTCAGGTTTTCTATTTCTTCCTGTTCTAGTTTTGGTAATTTGTGGTTTTCCAGAAATGTGTCCATATCTTCTAGATTGCCTAATTTATTGGCGTACAGCTGCTCATAATAAATTTAAAATTGGTCTATATCCTTGGTCTTGGTGGTGATGTCTACTTTTCATTCATGATTTTATTAATTTGAGTCTCCTCTCTCTTCTTTTTAATAAGGCTGGCTAATGGTTTATCTATCATATTAATTCTTTCAAAGAACCAATTCCTGGTTTTGTTAATCTGTTACACTGTTCTTCTGGACTCTATTTCATTGAATTCTGCTCAAATCTTTATTAATTCTCTTCTTCTGTGGGGTGTAGGGTCCATTTTCTGTTTTTTTCTCCAGCTTTCTTAGTGCAAGGTTAGCTTTTCTATTTTGGTTCTTTCCATGTTTCGGATGGTTGCTTGTATTGCGATGTATTTCCCCCTCAGGACTGCTTTTGCTGTATCCCAAAGATTTTGAACAGTTGTATCTTCATTCTCATTAGTTTTCATGAATCTTTTTAATTCCTCCCTAATTTCCGGATTGACCCTCTCATCTTTTAGCAGGATGGTCCTTAACCTCCACATGTTTGAAATCCTTCCAAACTTCTTGTGATTTAGTTCTAGTTTCAAAGCATTATGGTCTGAAAATATGCAGGAGATTATCCCAATCTTTTTGAATCAGTTAAGACCTGATTTGTGACCCAGTATGTGGTCTATTCTGGAGAAGTTCCATGTGCACTTGAGAAGAATGTGTATTCAGTTGAGTTTGGATATAAAGTTGTGTAAATATCTGTGAAATCCATCTGGTCCAGTATTTCATTTAAAGCTCTTGTTTCTTTGGAGATGTTGTGGTTAGAAGACCTGTCGATTGTTGAAAGCACTACATTGAAGTCACCAAGTATAAGTGTATTATTACCTAAGTATTTCTTACCTTTGGTTATTAATTGATATACTTGGCATCTTCCAAATTCGGGGCATAAATATTGGTGATTGTTAGGTCCTCTTGTTGGATAGATCCTTTAAGTAGGATATGGTGTCCCTCTTTATCACTTACTACAGTCTTTGGGATAAACTTTATTTTATCTGATAAAAGGATGGCTACCCCTTGTTTCTTTTGAGGAACATTTGAATGGTATATGGTTCTCCTACCTTTCGTTTTCAGGCTGTAGGTGTCTTTATGTCTAAAAGGAGTCTCTTGTAAACAGCAAATAGATGGGTCCTGCTTTTTTATCCAGTTTTAAACACTGCACCTTTTGACGGGGTCATCAAGCTCATTCACGTTCAGAGTTACTATTGAAAGATATGAATTTAGTGTCATCATGATACCTATTCAGTCCCTGTTTTTGTGGATTGTTTTCTTGGACTTCTTCTTTCTTTTACAGGATGCCTCTTAATATTTCCTTCAGAGCCAGCTTGGTGGTCCCATATTCTTTCAGTTTTTGCCTATGTTGGAAGCTTTTTATCTCTCCTTGTATTCTGATTGAGAGCCTTGCTGGATAAAGTATTCTTGGCTGCATATTCTTCTCATTTTGTACCCTGAATATATCTTGCTAGCCCTTTCTTGCCTGCCAGGTCTCTGTGGAGAGGTCTGCTGTTATTCTGATTCTTCTCCACATGAAGGTTATGGATTTCTTTTCTCTTGCTGCTTTAAGGATCTTCTCTTTATCTTTGGAGTTTGGAAGTTTAACTATTAAATGTTGAAGTGTTGAGCGGTTTTTACTGATTTTAAGGGGGCATCTCCTGGATCTGAATGCCTATTTCCCTTCCCAAGTTAGGAAGTTCTCAGCTATGATTTTTCAAATACAGTTTCTGTACCTCTTTCCCTTTCGGTGCCCTCTGGAACCCCAATTAAAAGTAGATTTTTCCTTCTGAGGCTGTCATTTATTCCCCTTAAACAATCTTCATGATCTTTTCATTGTTTTTCTGTTTTTCTCAGTTTCCTTCCTTGCCATCAACTTGTCTTCTTTGTCACTCACTCGTTCTTCTCTTTCATTAGTCCTCGTCGTTAGGACCTCCAGTTTGGATTGCATCTCATTTAATTGATTTTAATTTCTGCCTGATTAGATCTAAATTCTGCAGTCATGAAGTCTCTTGAGTCCTTTATGCTTTTTTCTAGAGTCACCAGTAGCTTTATAATTGTGCTTCTGAATTGGCTTTCTGACATTGAATTGTAACCCAAATTTTGTAACTTGTGGGAGAGAAGACTGTTTCTGATTCTTTCTTTTGTGGTGCATTTTTCCTTCTAGTCATTTTGCTCAGTGCAGAGTGGCTAAAAACAAATTGTACTGGAAAAAAGAGAAAAGGCAAGGGAAAAAAAAGTAAAAAAATAGAAAGAAAAGAAAAGAAAAGAAAAGAAAAGAAAAGAAAAGAAAAGAAAAAAGAAAAGAAAAGAACAAAACAAAAGCAAAAGGGAGTATCCTCTGATTCTATATATTGTAGATCCCTCTACTTCTCCTGGAATTTTCCAGTGCTGCTTGGTCAATAACTTTTTTCCCTGTCCTTCTAGCTGGTCTTCTGGGGGAGGGGCCTGCTGTGCTTATTCTCAGGTGTGTGCACCTTGGGGAGCTTCCCAGCCCCCTGCCAGGTGCACAGTTCAGTGGGAGCTGTTTATCCTGGGAGGCCTCTGCTCAGTCCCAGCTACAAGGTGACACCAGGAGGAGCAACAGTGGCGATGGCCAGTTCTCCAGCTCTGGAGTCAGTTCCTGCAATAACTGCCACCACCTCCAGTCTGCAGGGGCCTGGATGCTCTGGCGGTGGGGGTGGGGGGCGCTGATCTGCACAGCTCGTGGCCGCCTGGTGGCAGGAGCTTCCTTGTTGTCCTGTGTCCTCGCAGCCTCTGCCTGTCCCCGGGGGAGGACCGGATCTTGGGCTGTGTACCCCAGCACCCTGAGCCTTGGGCCTGTGCAGCTGGAATCGCGCTCCTGGGGCGATGCAGCCCCCTCTGCTCACAGCCACTGCTGGAGCCGACGGAGCTGCTCCCGTCTTCCTACCTTGATAGAAGCGCAAACTCTTCTCACTGTAGCATTCCAGCTGTTCTCTCTTTAAATCTCAGATCAAATTCGTAGGTTTTCAGGTTGATTTGAAAGTTATCTAGGTAAATTGGTGGAGATAGGTGACTTGGAGAACCTACTCTTCTGCCATCATGCTCTGCCTCCCCCTCTCTCTCTCTTTTGGAAAAAAAAGAAAATATTTTCTACTTCTATGTAGATTTTGATAGAATTTAGTAAAATAGGCCAAAGTTTTCACAATTTGAATCATCAAAAATTCTGTCAGATTCTGTAACTTTCATATCTGGATTTTACTAGTCTTTGGTAGTCTTTTATCCTCTTCATAAATTTTCACATTCCCTACCAGCTCATCATAGTAAGAGCCTGACATTCAAATGACCAATAGTCTTGCCTTCAAAGATTTGGTTTTTATAGGTGCTATTTGATCATTTGTCTCTTTCACAGAACATCAACACAACATTGGTCTTCTTTTTACCCCCAAGCAGTTTCTATACCCCAACAAATATAATCATTACCTAGATTTCTAATATCATGAAGTAGTTTTGTCACACCATTTTTCAATTTTTTTTTACACCCTGCCTTGTTTTATAAATTTTTTTTAATTTATTTTTTATTGGTGTTCAATTTACTAACATACAGAATAATCCCCAGTGCAACACCCTGTTACTCACACTTTCAGCCAATAATGCTTCTGAGATTCATCCTTAATGTTACATGTAATAGATATTTTTCATTTTAATTGCTGTGTAGTAATACTAATATGAACACATTTATCCATCCTACCATGTATAAATATTTGGATTATTTTTAATTTGGGGCTATTTTGTACAAAGCTGCCATGGATATTCTTCTATATAATAATGGTGGATTTATACATTCGTTTCTCTTGGACTAGTACCTAGGAGTAAAAATTGTTGGGTTACGTAATTAGAATATCTTCAGCTTTTAAAGATGTTTCAATTTTTTCCAGTGTTTGTACCGATTTACACTTCAGTTAACAGTGTATGAAAGTTCCAATTGTTCTGTATGCTTTCCAGAACGTAGTATTATAGTTAGGATTTCGAAAGTATTCATACTAGTGAATGTGTAGCAGTACTTCATTGTGGTTTTAACTGGCATTGTTTTCATGACTTTTTATATGTGTATTGGCCATTTGTATATATATTAAGAGCCTATTCAAGTTTTTTGTCCATTTTTTTCATCTTTTAATTTTATGTCTTTGGATATATGTTATACTTTGTTATACAAAATATTGCAAATATATTTTCTTACTCTTTGGTTTTCCTTTTTACTCTTGTCTATGTCTTCTGATGAAAATATATTCTTTTTTAATTTTAATGTGTCCCAATTTATAAGTTATTTTCTTTATGGCTATCCTTGTGTCCTGTTTAGGAGATATTTGTGTGTTCCAAAAATTTCTTCCTTGAGCTTTATGTTTTATTACCTTTAATATTTAGTTCACAATACATTTGGAATTGCTTTTTTTGGCTTTTTTTAATTGTAAGAGAAAGAATAAAAGTAGCAAATAAAAGACTTACCTCAATGACCTCCTTTTCTTTCTAAAATCTGGATCTTCAAATCCTAGGTGTCTTTGAAATTTTCCTGAGAACTTCAAAATAAATCCTGAATTTTAGTCAGGTTTTCCTTTTGTTCTTGACAGGAATATTGGTCTTTTGCAAGTTATTCTTTCAAAGCTAGTAATATATATTTATTTTTAAATTACCTCTAGTATGAGAGTCTATCATAAATTGAAATTTCCACAATTTTTTAGAGATTAATTACAATATTTATCAAGTACTAAGTCACACACACAAAAATAAAATACAAAAGCAGAAAACATAGCACTTTATTTTATTTAACCTCAGTGTGATTTAGTAGAGATATGTCAAAATATTAGCCAAAAAATACAAGAGGTGACTAAAAATTTTTAAAAATCTAATTATTTTGTTTTAAGATAAATTAATTATAATAGGCTAAAATACAGAACATTTAGAAAGAAAAAACATGAGATCATTGCATCTCAAAGTTTTAGTATAGAAACAAAGCAGTTCTGAGAGGAATAATTGCATTTATGGGAAATAAGAAAATTAGAAAATATATAGTTTTCAAATTTATCTTAAGAAATAAGAAAACAACAAAATATTCTCAAGTAAATACATTAAAACAAAGTAATGAAAATTGGGGAAAATAGGGGTGGCTCGGGTGGCTCAGCAGTTTAGCACCACCTTCAGCCCAGGGTGTGATCCTGGAGACCCGGGATCAAGTCCCACGTCTGGCTTCCTGCATGGAACCTGCTTCTCTCTCTGCCTCTGTCTCTGCCTCTCTCTCTCTCTCTCTCTCTGTGTGTGTGTCTCTCATGAATAAATAAATAAAATCTTTAAAAAATAATAAAAAATAAAAATTGAGAAAAATAGAATACTCGATAAATGTATAAGCTAGTGCTTTAGAAATAAAAAGATGGATAAATATTTGGTAATTCTGACTAAGAAGCAAATCTTTAACAATTCAGGGCAATAAAATATCATAACTACAGATACAAAAGATGAGCTGCTTTTAAGATATACAATAAAAGATTTTAACCATTACTTTGTATAATTTACTGAAATGGACTATTTTCCAGAAAACTATAGATGAGCAAAATTTACTCGGAACAGAGGGTATTAATAGCTCAATAAGCATAGAAAAATTTTAGTTACTCAGATACATACTTTCCAAATGACCCTAGTTGAAATTGTAAAAACTGGAATATACTAAACTTCATGGAAAAAGATAAGAAACTGGGAGCTGAAAAAGTTAAACGAATTGCTCAGCTAGAAATTCGTGGAGATTTTCTTTTAGCTTTTCTAGTGCACTGAAGCTAGAATAACATCTATATCAAGTTAATAATTATAAAAAAATAACCGTGCAAAATAAAAGTACAGACCAACCTCACACATGAGTATAGGTGGCAACATCCTAAGTAAAATATTAGCAAACTATATTTTTTAAAAGTCTCAATTTATTGCAACCAGGTAGTGATAATCCTAATATTGCTATGTTTGTTTAATTTTATAAAAATATATAATTGGTATTAAAGAAAAAAATCATATGATCATCTAAACTAACGCTGAAAAAACAGTGAAATGGAAAAAAATTCTAACAGGAATAAAATTACAGCTATTAGTAGCTTAGAAATAGAAGAATATGTTTTCAACTTAATGGTTATCTATAAGAAAAGTGAGACTATCAACTTGATAGTGGAACACTGAAGAGAAACCAAGTAAAGTTGAGAACAACACAAGGATGCCTGGATCATATCTATTCAGCATTGATCCAGAATCCTAGCAAATGTAATCATGCAGTACAAATAAGTAAAAGGTATACAAATTGGAAAGAAAAATAATCATCTGTTTTGTTTTATATGATTGTCTACCTGGAATATGTAACGGAAAAAAATAAAATTTTTAGAATTAATAAGAGAGTAGACACTATAAACAAATTGCAGTCTGAGAGATATAATTTGCAACATTTACAGAAGTAAAGATTTAGAATTCACTTTAAACTTAGCATGCACTTAGAACTTCACTTTGATATTAAATCAAATAATTAAAAATGTGGCTAAAGTATATATATTGGTCTTTCACAGAGTATAAATTAAAAAATTCAATATTTTTTTTGAAATTTACTCAACTTCACCAATTATCCAAATGAAAATTTAAAAGAAAAAACAACTGATGCCTGGGTAGTTCAGCAGTTGAGCATCTGCCTTTGGCTCAGGACATGATCCTAGATCTAGGGATTGAGTGCCGAATTGGGCTCCCTTCAAGGAGCCTACTTTTCCCCCTGTCTTATATCTCTGCCTCTCTCTCTTTCTGTCTGTATCTCATGAATAAATAAGATCTTTAAAAATAAATAAAAGAAAAAACAATACAATGTTATCACCCCTTTGTTAGACAAACAAAAACAAAAGCAAAACAAAACAAAACAACTCTGAGATTCATAATACTCCACTAGTAAGGGCTTTGGAGAATCAACATTCTCATACATACTTGGCAATGGTGCTTTTCATTTACAGGGCAATTTTATAATATTTATCAAAATTGTCAATATGTGTACCTGGAAGAATGAAACCACCCTTTTCTTTTTTTCCTAGACAAAGATTATAAAATAATGGCTACTGTTAAAGACTTAAAAAGCAAAACTTCAAATCTTCTCTTGTA
This sequence comes from Canis aureus, assembly GCF_053574225.1. NCBI lineage: Eukaryota > Metazoa > Chordata > Mammalia > Carnivora > Canidae > Canis > Canis aureus. Next base: position 51,911,327 of record NC_135649.1, read on the forward strand.
GAGTTATGGCCTAGATCTTCATAATGTTAAAAAATAAGAACAAAACAGAGTTGGGGGAGTAAGATTGAAATCAGAGTATCCCTGCATGAAAAGAAAAGGAAAGATTAGGTTTTCCTTGCATCTGAGAAAGAGGGAGAAGAGAAGAGAAATATGGCTGCAGAAAAGATGAGGGCAGGGAAGGAAGACCTTAGGATCATGGCACAATGACCAAAAAACTTTTTAAGAATAGAATTATCATAGAAAATTTTGAGTGGTTTGTGATTTTGAAATGCAAAACTTATTTCATCTCTCTAAATCTTAAGATTTGTGTGGAATCAGAAAAGACCCCGAATAGCCAGGGGAATTTTAAAAAAGAAAACCATATCTGGGGGCATCACAATGCCAGATTTCAGGTTGTACTATAAAGCTGTGGTCATCAAGACAGTGTGGTACTGGCACAAAAACAGACACATAGATCAATGGAACAGAATAGAGAACCCAGAAGTGGACCCTCAACTTTATGGTCAACTAATATTTGATAAAGGAGGAAAGACTATCCATTGGAAGAAAGACAGTCTCTTCAATAAATGGTTCTGGGAAAATTGGACATCAACATGCAGAAGAATGAAACTAGACCACTCTTTCACCATACACAAAGATAAACTCAAAACGGATGAAAGATCTAAATGTGAGACAAGAGTCCATCAAAATCCTAGAGGAGAACACTGTCAACACCCTTTTTGAACTTGGCCACAGTAACTTCTTGCAAGATACATCCACGAAGGCTAAAGAAACAAAAGCAAAAATGGACTATTGGGACTTCATCAAGATAAGAAGCTTTTGCACAGCAAAGGATACAGTCAACAAAACTCAAAGACAACCTACAGAATGGGAGAAGATATTTGCAAGTGACATATCAGATAAAGGGCTAGTTTCCAAGATCTATAAAGAACTTCTTAAACTCAACACCAAAGAAACAAACAATCCAAACATGAAATGGGCAAAAGAGCTGAAGAGAAATCTCACAGAGGAAGACATAGACATGGCCAACAAGCACATGAGAAAATGCTCTGCATCACTTGCCATCAGGGAAATACAAATCAAAACCACCATGAGATACCACCTCACACCAGTGAGAATGGGGAAAATTAACAAGGCAGGAAACCACAAATGTTGGAGAGGATGCGGAGAAAAGGGAACCCCCCCCAAAAAAAAGAAAAGGGAACCATCTTACACTGTTGGTGGGAATGTGAACTGGTGCAGCCACTCTGGAAAACTGTGTGGAGGTTCCTCAAAGAGTTAAAAATAGACCTGCCCTACGACCCAGCAGTTGCACTGTTGGGGATTTACCCCAAAGATACAGATGCACTGAAACGCCGGGACACCTGCACCCCGATGTTTATAGCAGCAATGTCCACAATAGTCAAACTGTGGAAGGAGCTTCGGTGTCCATCGAAAGATGAATGGATAAAGAAGATGTGGTTTATGTATACAATGGAATATTACTCTGCCATTAGAAATGACAAATACCCACCATTTGCTTCAACGTGGATGGAACTGGAGGGTATTATGCTGAGTCAAATGAGTCAATTGGAGAAGGACAAACATTATATGGTCTCATTCATTTGGGGAATATTAATACTAGTGAAAGGGAATATAAGGGAAGGGAGAAGAAATGTGTGGGAAATATCAGAAAGGGAGACAGAACATAAAGACTCCTAACTCTGGGAAATGAACTAGGGGTGGTGTTAAGGGAGGAGGGTGGGGGTGGGGGAATAGGTGACGGGCACTGATGGGGGCACTTGACAGGATGAGCACTGGGTGTTATTCTGTATGTTGGTAAATTGAACACCAATAAAAAATAAATTTTTTAAAAAAACAAAAAAAAACAAATCTTGGGTAAAATTCGCGTGCACACACACACACACACACACACACAGACAAAGCCTTTTTTGAAAGGATTTTCTTACCTTGTTTGCTAATTATACATGTTAGGCTAAAGATCAAACATTGGCTACAGCCAACATTAACCATAAAGGTCCAGCAAAGCTCAGTAGTCTATGAATAACATATTAAAATAAAATTTTTAAAAAGCCCAAATAGGTGCATCTGGGTGGCACAGTTAAGTCTCTTAGCTTCAGCTCAGGTCATGATCTCAAGGTTATGGGATTAAGCCCTGTGTTGGGCTCTGCCCTCAATGTGGAGTCTGTTTAAGATTCTCTCTCCCTCTCTCTCTGCCTCTTCTTGTCTCAAATAAATTTTAAACAATCACACAAACAATAAGTCAAATGTAAAGAAAGGACTTCCTTTGGGTGTTTTCCTTGTAACAGTGATAGGGAGAGGCAGAGTTCTATATTTGACACAATGTGGTACAGATTAAGGGCCACATATGTGAGATATCAAGAGTATTCTTAAATTAAAATAATTCACAGGTAATAGGAGCTAGGAAGCAAAGTTGTCCATAAGAATGTGAGGTTTCTGTGAATCTTTAATGGATTAGAGGAAGAATTAATCTCATCTACTTATCTAGATATAAAAGGTAGGATGAACTCACTTGACATTTGATTTACTTATACACACTCTTTAGTTCCTGAGATCTATCCCAAGGAAATACTAGCTTTAATGCCCAAATATTCATGCATAAAAGTATTCACTGCAGCATTATCTGTGTTCAAAAATTTGGAAATTACCTAAATGTCCATAAATATGAGAATGGGTAAAGAGTAAGGAAAATATGTAGCAAATATATGAAAGATATTAATAATGCACTATTAAGTAAATAAAGTTCATATAGAAAAATGTGTTGTATAATCATTTTTGCAGAAAGTTAAGTTCAAATTTATTTCTCTGTGTATGTATACATATATTTAAGTACATATGTGTGTATTTGTATATATATGTATATGTGTGTACATCACATAGCATGTGTGTGTGTGTATGTGCTTATATACAGATCTGGAAGAAAGCACACCAATAATTAATATGGTTCCTTCTTGAGGACACTATTGAGATGGGGAGAAACAATGTTTTTGGTTAACTCCCTATTCTTCCACATTATTTGAAGTTTCACAATTATGATTCACTTTTTAATTGTATTTCTTCCCCACTATAATGAAATCTCCTTAGGGGGAGGATTTCAAATCTCTCATTAAAACTTCACTACCTAGAAGAATGACACAAATTAAATGGTTCAGTAAATATTTATTGGGTGCATAAATTGACAGAGAAGGTGAGATAGATCAAGAAACTAGTTTCTCAAGTACCAGGATGAGGAGGAGCAAGATGGCGGAAGAGTAGGGTCTCCAAATCACCTGTCTCCACCAAACTACCTAGAAAACCTTCAAATTATCCTGAAAATCTATGAATTCGGCCTGAGATTTAAAGAGAGACCAGCTGGAATGCGACAGTGAGAAGAGTTCGCGCTTCTATCAAGGTAGGAAGACGGGGAAAAAGAAGTAAAGAAACAAAGGCCTCCAAGGGGGAGGGGCCCCGCGAGGAGCCGGGCTGAGGCCGGGGCGAGTGTCCCCAGGACAGGAGAGCCCCGTCCCGGAGACGCAGGAGCTGCACCGACCTTCCCGGGCGGAAAGGGGCTCGCAGGGAGTTAGAGCAGGACCCAGGAGGGCGGGGATGCCCTCGGGCTCCCGGGGACACTAACAGAGCAACTGCGCGCCCAGGAGAGTGCGCCGAGCTCCCTAAGGGCTGCAGCGCGCACGGCGGGACCCGGAGCAGCTCGGAGGGGCTCGGGCGGCGGCTCCGCGGAGGGGGCTGCGCGGCCCCGGGAGCAGCTCGGAGGGGCTCGGGCAGAGGAAGAGGCTCCGTGCGGAGGGGCCTGCGCGGTTCCAGGAGCAGCTCGGAGGGGCTCGGGCGGCGGCTCCGCGGAGGGGGCTGCGCGGCCCGGGAGCGCGAATCCACCAGCGCAGGCTCCGGAGCACAGGGCGCCGGGACACAGCCCAGGATCCCGCCTCCCCCGGGACAGGCAGAGGCCGGGAGGGCCCAGGACAGCAAGGACGCTCCTGCCCCAGCTGAGCAGATCAGCGGCCCCGCCCCGGAGCCTCCAGGCCCTGCAGACGGAGTTCCTGCCAGAGCTGAATCCAGGTTTCCAGAGCGGCCCCGCCACTGGGGCTGTTCCTCCTGCGGCCTCACGGGACAAACAACCCCCACTGAGCCCTGCATCAGGCAGGGGCACAGCAGCTCCCCCAACTGATAACCCCTGAAAATCAGCACAACAGGCCCCTCCCCCAGAACACCAGCTAGACTGACAACTTCCAGGAGAAGCCAAGGGACTTAAAGTACACAAAATCAGAAGATACTCCCTGGTGGTTCTTTTTTTGTTTGTTTGTTCTTGTTTTTGTTTTTGTTTTTGTTTTGTTTTGCTTTTTGATTTGTTTCCTTCCCCCACCCCCTTTTTTTTCTCCTTTCTTTTTCTTTCTCTTTTTCTTCTTTTTTTTTTTGTTTTTTTTTCTTTTTCTTCCCCTTTTTTTTTCTCTTTCTCTTTTCTTTCCTTCTTTCTCTCCTCTCTTTTTCTCTTTTTCCCAATACAACTTGCTTTTGGCCACTCTGCACTGAGCAAAATGACTAGAAGGAAAACCTCACCTCAAAAGAAAGAATCAGAAACAGTCCTCTCTCCCACAGAGTTACAAAATCTGGATTACAATTCAATGTCAGAAAGCCAATTCAGAAGCACTATTATACAGCTACTGGTGGCTCTAGAAAAAAGTATAAAGGACTCAAGAGACTTCATGACTGCAGAATTTAGAGCTAATCAGGCAGAAATTAAAAATCAATTGAATGAGATGCAATCCAAACTAGAAGTCCTAACGACGAGGGTTAACGAGGTGGAAGAACGAGTGAGTGACCTAGAAGACAAGTTGATAGCAAAGAGGGAAACTGAGGAAAAAAGAGACAAACAATTAAAAGACCATGAAGATAGATTAAGGGAAATAAACGACAGCCTGAGGAAGAAAAACCTACGTTTAATTGGGGTTCCCGAGGGCGCCGAAAGGGACAGAGGGCCAGAATATGTATTTGAACAAATTCTAGCTGAAAACTTTCCTAATCTGGGAAGGGAAACAGGCATTCAGATCCAGGAAATAGAGAGATCCCCCCCTAAAATCAATAAAAACCGTTCAACACCTCGACATTTAATTGTGAAGCTTGCAAATTCCAAAGATAAGGAGAAGATCCTTAAAGCAGCAAGAGACAAGAAATCCCTGACTTTTATGGGGAGGAGTATTAGGGTAACAGCAGACCTCTCCACAGAGACCTGGCAGGCCAGAAAGGGCTGGCAGGATATATTCAGGGTCCTAAAGGAGAAGAACATGCAACCAAGAATACTTTATCCAGCAAGGCTCTCATTCAGAATGGAAGGAGAGATAAAGAGCTTCCAAGACAGGCAAGAACTAAAAGAATATGTGACCTCCAAACCAGCTCTGCAAGAAATTTTAAGGGGGCCTCTTAAAATTCCCCTTTAAGAAGAAGTTCAGTGGAACAGTCCACAAAAACAAAGACTGAATAGATATCATGATGACACTAAACTCATATCTCTCAATAGTAACTCTGAATGTGAATGGGCTTAATGACCCCATCAAAAGGCACAGGGTTTCAGACTGGATAAAAAAGCAGGACCCATCTATTTGCTGTCTACAAGAGACTCATTTTAGACAGAAGGACACCTACAGCCTGAAAATAAAAGGTTGGAGAACCATTTAGCATTCGAATGGGCCTCAAAAGAAAGCAGGGGTAGCCATCCTTATATCAGATAAACTAAAATTTACCCCAAAGACTGTAGTGAGAGATGAAGAGGGACACTATATCATACTTAAAGGATCTATTCAACAAGAGGACTTAACAATCCTCAATATATATGCTCCGAATGTGGGAGCTGCCAAATATATAAATCAATTATTAACCAAAGTGAAGAAATACTTAGATAATAATACACTTATACTTGGTGACTTCAATCCAGCTCTTTCTATACTCGATAGGTCTTCTAAGCAAAACATCTCCAAAGAAACGAGAGCTTTAAATGATACACTGGACCAGATGGATTTCACAGATATCTACAGAACTTTACATCCAAACTCAACTGAATACACATTCTTCTCAAGCGCACATGGAACTTTCTCCAGAATAGACCACATATTGGGTCACAAATCGGGTCTGAACCAATACCAAAATATTGGGATTGTCCCCTGCATATTCTCGGACCATAATGCCTTGAAATTAGAACTAAATCACAACAAGAAGTTTGGAAGGACCTCAAACACATGGAGGTTAAGGACCATCCTGCTAAAAGATAAAAGGGTCAACCAGGAAATTAAGGAAGAATTAAAAAGATTCATGGAAACTAATGAGAATGAAGATACAACCGTTCAAAATCTTTGGGATGCAGCAAAAGCAGTCCTAAGGGGGAAATACATCGCAATACAAGCATCCATTCAAAAACTGGAAAGAACTCAAATACAAAAGCTAACCTTACACATAAAGGAGCTAGAGAAAAAACAGCAAATAGATCCTACACCCAAGAGAAGAAGGGAGTTAATAAAGATTCAAGCAGAACTCAACGAAATCGAGACCAGAAGAACTGTGGAACAGATCAACAGAACCAGGAGTTGGTTCTTTGAAAGAATTAATAAGATAGATAAACCATTAGCCAGCCTTATTAAAAAGAAGAGAGAGAAGACTCAAATTAATAAAATCATGAATGAGAAAGGAGAGATCACTACCAACACCAAGGAAATACAAACGATTTTAAAAACATATTATGAACAGCTATACGCCAATAAATTAGGCAATCTAGAAGAAATGGACGCATTCCTGGAAAGCCACAAACTACCAAAACTGGAACAGGAAGAAATAGAAAACCTGAACAGGCCAATAACCAGGGAGGAAATTGAAGCAGTCATCAAAAACCTCCCAAGACACAAGAGTCCAGGGCCAGATGGCTTCCCAGGAGAATTTTATCAAACGTTTAAAGAAGAAATCATACCTATTCTCCTAAAGCTGTTTGGAAAGATAGAAAGAGATGGAGTACTTCCAAATTCGTTCTTAAGCCAGCATCACCTTAATTCCAAAGCCAGACAAAGACCCCGCCAAAAAGGAGAATTACAGACCAATATCCCTGATGAACATGGATGCAAAAATTCTCAACAAGATACTGGCCAATAGGATCCAACAGTACATTAAGAAAATTATTCACCATGACCAAGTAGGATTTATCCCTGGGACACAAGGCTGGTTCAACACCCGTAAAACAATCAATGTGATTCATCATATCAGCAAGAGAAAAACCAAGAACCATATGATCCTCTCATTGGATGCAGAGAAAGCATTTGACAAAATACAGCATCCATTCCTGATTAAAACTCTTCAGAGTGTAGGGATAGAGGGAACATTCCTCGACATCTTAAAAGCCATCTATGAAAAGCCCACAGCAAATATCATTCTCAATGGGGAAGCACTGGGAGCCTTTCCCCTAAAATCAGGAACAAGACAGGGATGTCCACTCTCACCACTGCTATTCAACATAGTACTGGAAGTCCTAGCCTCAGCAATCAGACAACAAAAAGACATTAAAGGCATTCAAATTGGCAAAGAAGAAGTCAAACTCTCTCTCTTCGCCGATGACATGATACTCTACATAGAAAACCCAAAAGTCTCCACCCCAAGATTGCTAGAACTCATACAGCAATTCGGTAGCGTGGCAGGATACAAAATCAATGCCCAGAAGTCAGTGGCATTTCTATACACTAACAATGAGACTGAAGAAAGAGAAATTAAGGAGTCAATCCCATTTACAATTGCACCCAAAAGCATAAGATACCTAGGAATAAACCTCACCAAAGATGTAAAGGATCTATACCCTCAAAACTATAGAACACTTCTGAAAGAAATTGAGGAAGACACAAAGAGATGGAAAAATATTCCATGCTCATGGATTGGCAGAATTAATATTGTGAAAATGTCAATGTTACCCAGGGCAATATACACGTTTAATGCAATCCCTATCAAAATACCATGGACTTTCTTCAGAGAGTTAGAACAAATTATTTTAAGATTTGTGTGGAATCAGAAAAGACCCCGAATAACCAGGGGAATTTTAAAAAAGAAAACCATATCTGGGGGCATCACAATGCCAGATTTCAGGTTGTACTACAAAGCTGTGGTCATCAAGACAGTGTGGTACTGGCACAAAAACAGACACATAGATCAGTGGAACAGAATAGAGAATCCAGAAGTGGACCCTGAACTTTATGGGCAACTAATATTCGATAAAGGAGGAAAGACTATCCATTGGAAGAAAGACAGTCTCTTCAATAAATGGTGCTGGGAAAATTGGACATCCACATGCAGAAGAATGAAACTAGACCACTCTCTTTCACCATACACAAAGATAAACTCAAAATGGATGAAAGATCTAAATGTGAGACAAGATTCCATCAAAATCCTAGAGAAGAACACTGGCAACACCCTTTTTGAACTCGGCCATAGTAACTTCTTGCAAGATACATCCACAAAGGCAAAAGAAACAAAAGCAAAAATGAACTATTGGGACTTCATCAAGATAAGAAGCTTTTGCACAGCAAAGGATACAGTCAACAAAACTCAAAGACAACCTACAGAATGGGAGAAGATATTTGCAAATGACGTATCCGATAAAGGGCTAGTTTCCAAGATCTATAAAGAACTTATTAAACTCAACACCAAAGAAACAAACAATCCAATCATGAAATGGGCAAAAGACATGAACAGAAATCTCACAGAGGAAGACATAGACATGGCCAACATGCATATGAGAAAATGCTCTGCATCACTTGCCATCAGGGAAATACAAATCAAAACTACAATGAGATACCACCTCACACCAGTGAGAATGGGGAAAATTAACAAGGCAGGAAACAACAAATGTTGGAGAGGATGCGGAGAAAAGGGAACCCTCTTACACTGTTGGTGGGAATGTGAACTGGTGCAGCCACTCTGGAAAACTGTGTGGAGGTTCCTCAAACAGTTAAAAATACACCTGCCCTACGACCCAGCAATTGCACTGTTGGGGATTTACCCCAAAGATACAAATGCAATGAAACGCCGGGACACCTGCACCCCGATGTTTCTAGCAGCAATGGCCACTATAGCCAAACTGTGGAAGGAGCCTCGGTGTCCAACGAAAGATGAATGGATAAAGAAGATGTGGTTTATGTATACAATGGAATATTACTCAGCTATTAGAAATGACAAATACCCACCATTTGCTTCAACGTGGATGGAACTGGAGGGTATTATGCTGAGTGAAGTAAGTCAGTCGGAGAAGGACAAACATTATATGTTCTCATTCATGTGGGGAATATAAATAATAGTGAAAGGGAAAATAAGGGAAGGGAGAAGAAATGTGTGGGAAATATCAGAAAGGGAGACAGAACGTAAAGACTGCTAACTCTGGGAAACGAACTAGGGGTGGTAGAAGGAGAGGAGGGCGGGGTTGGGAGTGAATGGGTGACGGGCACTGGGTGTTATTCTGTATGTTAGTAAATTGAACACCAATAAAAAAAAAAAAGTACCAGGATGAAATATAGTCTGTCAAAGAGGAGGCAATGATCAAGTGCTACTAAGAACTTAAGAAAGTTAAATACTGTATTTATCCATTAGAAATAAATTTAAAAGCATCATTAGAAATAATTCATGGGTGAGAGTCAGGTACATAATTGGGATTTGTGAAAAATTACTTATGAAACAGTCTTTCTGGGATGCCTGGGTGGCTCAGTGGTTGGGTATCTGCCTTCGGCTCAGGGCGTGATCCTGGAATCTGGGATTGAGTCCCATATTGGGCTTCTTTCAGGGAGCCTGCTTCTCCCTCTGCCTGTGGATCTACCTCTGTGTGTGTGTGTGTGTGTGTGTGTGTCCTTCATGAATAAATAAATAAAATCTTTCTAAAAAAAAGAAACAGTCTTTCTTCAGCATGTTTCTCCATTGGTTCTAAAAAGGTTATATAGCATAGTTGTTAAAAGCATGGACCAACTATCAAGCAAATTGACTAGGATCAAGTTCATCTCTGCCCCCAGTTGGATGATCTTGGACAAGATACTTGAATTGTCTGACTGTTTTGTCACTGTAAAATGTGCACAATGATAGTACTTAAAGGTTTGTTTTGAATATTAAAATATTAAGTCTATTTTAAGCACTTAAAACAGTGCCTGTTACATAGTAGAAGTTCAATAAATATTAGCTATTACTTTAGGAAGGAAAGGAGGGATGGAATGAGAGAGGGAAGAATGTGCTTCATTGGTAAGAGAATACTTGTAGCTTAGATTCCTCTTTCATGAGATGGTAAGTACAAGTAGTCACTCACTACTGCTTATTAATTCCTTTTTTTTGGCTTTAGTGGGCTCCTTATTCTATTTTTCTAGGCAGTAATTCCACAACCTCATTACTTTTCCCAACTGAAGTAGGACAGTTTCATCGATCAAATTTCAGTTTTTATTTTTATTATTTTTATTTTTTTAAGATTTTATTTATTTACTCATGAGAGAGAGAGAGAGAGAGAGAGAGAGGCAGAGATGCAGGCAGAGGGAGAAGCAGACTCCGTGCAGGGAGCCTGATGTGGGACTCGATCCCGGGTTTCCAGGATCAGGCCCTGGGCTGAAGGCAGCGCTAAACTTCTGAGCCACCTGGGCTGCCCCCATCCATCACATTTCATGTCTCAGTCTCTGAGTCTCTTATCTTCTAGGTGGCTTCCACATAGTTCTAATTGGGGATCCATAGCTTCTCCTTGAATACTCAGAATCAATTACATATATGAAAACTCATAATTCACAGGATATACTTCTCTATGGAGTCTTTCCATTTCTGTTTCTACATAAGTGATTTGTCAGAATTACAGTTCCCAGTATGCCTTGTAGTATTTCCATTTTTATTCCTACTTTCTACCCAATTGCATTATGGGACTTACTGTCTTAAATAGATGTAGACAAGTAGAGGGACAGAAATTCTTTCCAAAAGAGTAGCCAAAACTTCTGACCCACATAGAATAAGAGGGACGAAATACACACTCCCATCCGCAAACAAACAAGCAAACAAACTAGACAAAATACTTGAAGTAATGAGTTTCAAAACACTGAATACTGGACAATAAAGGACAATGATACCCGAAAGCCAGGAAACAATGAAACTACAAACGTCCCACTGTCTTGAGAAAGTTTTCAGGTCATGGCATAGAGAAGGGGAACCTAGGAAGAGCCTGGAAGAGTACCTGAATTGAAGATATATTGCTGAGAGATGGAGAAACCAGAAAGATTAATGGTCACAAGATAGAACACCAGAAAGGATAGAGCCACACAGAAAGAAAACACAAGGGATCTACAGAGGGGTCCCTTTGAGTATTAAGTAGTAATCAGAACATGCATATGAGGAATTACCTAAGACCTGGGAAAGAAGAGAGACAGAAATAATACTTATTTCTACCAGCCAGACTAGAATACCTCATTATTTGCAGGTCACTGAGTAGAAGGTTTTGGCTTATTTGTGGGAAATAATTAGCCTTAGATTAAGTAATGTTTCAGCTTCACCTAATAAATCTAAACAGTAAGTCCCAAAAGGATCAGTATTATAACTGTGTTACATATGTCTAAAACTTAGGTAGAAACATGAAAGTTATAAAATCAATCCAAATCAAATATCTGATTATAAAATGAAAAATACACTGCATGACAGAAGATTAGATACTGCAAAGGAAAATACTAGTAAAATATTGCAAGTAAGAGATACTTGAAAATATAGACAAGAACTAACCAAAATAAAATATGCAGAAAAAGAACAAAGGAAGGAAGGAAGTAAAAAATTAAGGAAGGAAAGGAGGGAGGAACAAAGAGAAGAGAGAAGAACAGGGCATTTGTGAACTATGAGGCAATTTTAGGTAACCTAATAATTGTAATTGGAGTCCCTGAAAAGTGCAGGGGTAGTGAACACACACATTTCAATATCAGAAAAAAGAGAGATGATCTACTCAGAGATTCTATGAATATTAAAAGAGGAATGATATAAACAACTTCATGTCAACAAACTTTACAACAAATGAAATGGAAAAATTCCTTGAAAGGCATAAATTACCAAAACCCCTTTGAAAAAAATCCTTTTAGTTACTAAGTCTGAAAGCTAGGAGCCATTCTAGATTTGTTCATTCTTTTGCATTGCCAATATTTCATTTCTGAATCATTTATTTTCATTCCAACTCTGAAACAGATCTTGAAACAGTCTTTTACTTTTCAGTACCTGCTACCACTGCCTTATTCTCACACTAAAAATCTTTTATTTGAAGTATTGGAACACTCTCCAATGCTGCTTTCCAGAATAAAATCTGTGACCCACATGTTGCAGTGTGAAATATTAGATAAATTCCAGTTCATTCAAATTAGCCACATGATAAAATGTTCTTATCATTTCATACATGATCCTTGGTGATCTAGCTCCTTTCTTGTCCCTCCTCACTTCTCATTCTAAGCCCCAGCAACATGAAACCAGGTATAACTCCTCAAACACACCAGACTTATTTATGTCTCTATACTATCAGGTATTGATCATTTAGAAAGTATTCAATCACTAAATTATACAAATCTTCCAAATATTGACATATTTCATAATTTAATATCATTAAATCATCCTCATTATTGAGAAGTTGTCAATCTCATGTTGATAGCAATAATTAGTTTTCTAAAATGATTTTTTTAAATTTTTATTTATTTATGATAGTCACAGATAGAGAGAGAGAGAGAGAGAGAGAGAGAAAGAGAGGCAGAGACATAGGCAGAGGGAGAAGCAGGCTCCATGCACTGAGAGCCCGACGTGGGATTCGATCCTGGGTCTCCAAGATCGCGCCCTGGGCCAAAGGCAGGCGCCAAACCGCTGCGCCACCCAGGGATCCCAATAATTAGTTTTCCAAAATTCTAATTTCCACTTGAAATCTTAAATATTATCATTATTGGCAAAAAAAAAAAAACCCTCCAGTTATTTTCCTTGAAGTAACAGATACACTTCACCTGTTTTTGAGAAAATATCTACCGAATATCCAAGTCTGAATAACAATAGTTTACTTTATCATTCATACTTTCTAGTAAATATGATGTTTGAGGAAAAAAGTGGCCTGTTGAGAAAATATATTACACAATTGCACAATTGCTTTTCTTTGAGATAGCCAATGTACTTCACTATGCAGAAGTACTGTACAGGCATTTCCATTTTCTCAGTTTATTTAAAAAGACATGTGAACAAGTGTCAAGCTTTAATGAATGTATAAATTTTACTGTTTTATAGAGGATATTAGTAAGTGAAGTTTGCCTTTGTTTTTAACTGCAAATGCATGGTGGTAAATATGCAATGACTAGTCTTACTGTTTGGTGCCACTGCCTTGTTTCAGGTAAAAACTCCTGCAGTTTCACCTACCATTGCTTTTGTACCATCAATGTGAATGTCAACAAAATTAAAAAGGGCCAACATTTTCGGATCATTATAAAAATAGGGTTAACACTACAGACCCTATGTAGGGATTTTGCAAGCCACACTTTGAGAATCTCTGAGATAGAAAACCATGACAAAGACATATGGTATGTGTTAGGGCCACAATAATTGGGATTTGGAGAAATTTCCAAAATTTATGTAGGTGAGATTTATTGAGTGCTCACTATGTTCTAGTTACTGTGCAAAGCATTGAGGATGTGTCAGTCTACAAAACAGAAGTTTCCAAAGATGATTTAGCTAATATTTATCCCTGTCCTGATGGAATTTATATACTAAGGGGATAAGTCAATTGAGAGAAGAGAGGTATATGTAACATTGAATTATATAATAACAAATAGCACCATTCTGTTCTCCATACTGCTAATCTTGAGATTCAAACAAACAATATATTAGCTAAATCTTTAATTCATTGTAATTCAATGATACTAGTTTTGGGTAGTAAATCATAAGTGAACAACTGTAAATCTGTCTGAATTGTTTTGTGTTCATGCCTATATTCACTATAGTGTTTTATTTTATTATTTTTTTAATAAATTAATTTTTATTGGTGTCCAATTTACCAACATACAGAATAACACCCAGTGCTCATCCCGTCAAGTGTCCCCCTCAGTACCCGTCACCCATTGACCTCCACCCCCCGCCCTCCTCCCCTTCCACCACCCCTAGTTCATTTCCCAGAGTTAGGAGTCTTTATGTTCTGTCTCCCTTTCTGATATTTCCCACACATTTCTTCTCCCTTCCCTTATATTCCCTTTCACTATTATTTATATTCCCCAAATGAATGAGAACATACACTGTTTGTCCTTCTCCGATTGACTTACTTCACTCAGCATAATAGTGTTTTAGATCTAGATCTCAGGATGCAATATCGCTTACATTTTAATTTCCTTCTTTTGTTTTTCATTTTTTTTCATTGAATCTGGAAGGATAACTCCTAACAGAAGATTAACTGGGGATATAAGCATTTACAGAAACAAGCACACCATCATCCTCACCGGGATCTAAAATAGTAAAGGTCCCCTAGAACTTGCTGATAACCTGAGGCCATAAATATCTCCCATTGTCACCTAAGGCAGTTTGTCAGTATCACTCTGCTCTCTACACTGTCAAGGCCTTTTTCAGATTCAGTTATACTAATGAACTCAGTGCTCTACTAACTTATTTCTCCCCTGCTGTCAAAATCTAGGGAAATTACATCCACAAATGGATATGATTTCAGCAGAGGGTCTGGGAAGACTGATTAGCAAGAAAAAGCTTCAAATAGAAAAGAATGTCACTGAGTTGAAACTCACCAAATCGATTGAATTTAAGTTGATTTACCTTGTGCAGATGGTATAAGTCAATGAGAATATTTCCATGAACAAGTGAATAATTTTAAAGGTGATTCAAAGGGGTGTTTTTGACAATGGCAAAGAAGCTGAGCTTTGGTCTTGAAGGATAAGAATCTCTGTTCTCAACTACCTTAAACCCTATTATTGAAGTAGTTTAATAAAACTATGGACCTCTGTTTTCTCATCTAATAAAATGGGACTATAAACACTTCCAACAAATACCCCAGAGTTTCATAATGGAAGAGTATATTGCAAAGCACATTGTACATATGAAACATTTGGGTTGAACAGCAGTGGTGAGAGTGGACATCGCTGTCTTGTTCCTGATCTTAGGGGAAAGGCTCCCAGTGCTTCCCCATTGAGAATGATATTTGCTGTGGGCTTTTCATAGATGGCTTTTAAGATGTCGAGGAATGTTCCCTCTATCCATACACTCTGAAGAGTTTTGATCAGGAATGGATGCTGTATTTTGTCAAATGCTTTCTCTGCATCCAATGAGAGGATCATATGGTTCTTGGTTTTTCTCTTGCTGATATGATGAATCACATTGATTGTTTTACGGGTGTTGAACCAGCCTTGTGTCCCAGGGATAAATCCTACTTGGTCATGGTGAATAATTTTCTTAATGTATTGTTGGATCCTATTGGCCAGTATCTTGTTGAGAATTTTTGCATCCATGTTCATCAGGGATATTGGTCTGTAATTCTCCTTTTTGGTGGGGTCTTTGTCTGGTTTTGGAATTAAGGTGATGCTGGCCTCATAGAACGAATTTGGAAGCACTCCATCTCTTTCTATCTTTCCAAACAGCTTTAGGAGAATAGGTATGGTTTCTTCTTTATTTTATTTTTTTTATTTTATTTTTATTTTTTAATTTCTATTTATTTATGATAGTCACACAGAGAGAGAGAGAGAGAGGCAGAGACATAGGCAGAGGGAGAAGCAGGCTCCATGCACCGGGAGCCTGACGTGGGATTCGATCCTGGGTCTCCAGGATCGCGCCCTGGGCCAAAGGCAGGCACCAAACCGCTGCGCCACCCAGGGATCCCTGGTTTCTTCTTTAAACGTTTGATAAAATTCCCCTGGGAAGCCATCTGGCCCTGGACTCTTGTGTCTTGGGAGGTTTTTGATGACTGTTTCAATTTCCTCCCTGGTTATTGGCCTGTTCAGGTTTTCTATTTCTTCCTGTTCCAGTTTTGGTAGATTGTGGCTTTCCAGGAATGCGTCCATTTCTTCTAGATTGCCTAATTTATTGGCGTATAGCTGTTCATAATATGTTTTTAAAATCGTTTGTATTTCCTTGGAGTTGGTAGTGATCTCTTCTTTCTCATTCATGATTTTATTAATTTGAGTCTTCTCTCTCTTCTTTTTAATAAGGCTGGCTAATGGTTTATCTATCTTGTTAATTCTTTCAAAGAACCAACTCCTGAATTTGTTGATCTGTTCCACAGTTCTTCTGGTCTCGATTTCGTTGAGTTCTGCTCGAATCTTTATTAACTCCCTTCTTCTCTTGGGTGTAGGATCTATTTGCTGTTTTTTCTCTAGCTCCTTTAGGTGTAAGGTTAGCTTTTGTATTTGAGTTCTTTCCAGTTTTTGAATGGATGCTTGTATTGCGATGTATTTCCCCCTTAGGACTGCTTTTGCTGCATCCCAAAGATTTTGAACGGTTGTATCTTCATTCTCATTAGTTTCCATGCTGTTCAACATAGTACTGGAAGTCCTAGCCTCAGCAATCAGACAACAAAAAGACATTAAAGGCTTTCAAATTGGCAAAGAAGAAGTCAAACTCTCCCTCTTCGCCGATGACATGATACTCTACATAGAAAACCCAAAAGTCTCCACCCCAAGATTGCTAGAACTCATACAGCAATTCGGTAGCGTGGCAGGATACAAAATCAATGCCCAGAAGTCAGTGGCATTTCTATACACTAACAATGAGACTGAAGAAAGAGAAATTAAGGAGTCAATCCCATTTACAATTGCACCCAAAAGCATAAGATACTTAGGAATAAACTTAACCAAAGATGTAAAGGATCTATACCCTCAAAACTATAGAACACTTCTGTAAGAAATTGAGGAAGACACAAAGAGATGGAAAAATATTCCATGCTCATGGATTGGCAGAATTAATATTGTGAAAATGTCAATGTTACCCAGGGCAATATACACGTTTAATGCAATCCCTATCAAAATACCATGGACTTTCTTCAGAGAGTTAGAACAAATTATTTTAAGATTTGTGTGGAATCAGAAAAGACCCCGAATAGCCAGGGGAATTTTAAAAAAGAAAACCATATCTGGGGGCATCACAATGCCAGATTTCAGGTTGTACTACAAAGCTGTGGTCATCAAGACTGTGTGGTACTGGCACAAAAACAGACACATAGATCAGTGGAACAGAATAGAGAATCCAGAAGTGGACCCTGAACTTTATGGGCAACTAATATTCGATAAAGGAGGAAAGACTATCCATTGGAAGAAAGACAGTCTCTTCAATAAATGGTGCTGGGAAAATTGGACATCCACATGCAGAAGAATGAAACTAGACCACTCTCTTTCACCATACACAAAGATAAACTCAAAATGGATGAAAGATCTAAATGTGAGACAAGATTCCATCAAAATCCTAGAGAAGAACACTGGCAACACCCTTTTTGAACTCGGCCATAGTAACTTCTTGCAAAATACATTCACGAAGGCAAAAGAAACAAAAGGAAAAATGAACTATTGGGACTTCATCAAGATAAGAAGCTTTTGCACAGCAAAGGATACAGTCAACAAAACTCAAAGACAACCTACAGAATGGGAGAAGATATTTGCAAATGACATATCCGATAAAGGGCTAGTTTCCAAGATCTATAAAGAACTTATTAAACTCAACACCAAAGAAACAAACAATCCAATCATGAAATGGGCAAAAGACATGAACAGAAATCTCTCAGAGGAAGACATAGACATGGCCAACATGCACATGAGAAAATGATCTGCATCACTTGCCATCAGGGAAATACAAATCAAAACCACCATGAGATACCACCTCACACCAGTGAGAATGGGGAAAATTTTTTAAAAAAAATTTTTTTTTTTAATTTTTATTTATTTATGATAGTCACACAGAGAGAGAGAGAGAGAGGCAGAGACACAGGCAGAGGGAGAAGCAGGCTCCATGCACCGAGAGCCCAATGTGGGATTCGATCCCGGGTCTCCAGGATCGCGCCCTGGGCCAAAGGCAGGCGCCAAACCGCTGCGCCACCCAGGGATCCCGAGAATGGGGAAAATTAACAAGGCAGGAAACCACAAATGTTGGAGAGGATGTGGAGAAAAGGGAACCCTCATACACTGTTGGTGGGAATGTGAACTGGTGCAGCCACTCTGGAAAACTGTGTGGAGGTTCCTCAAACAGTTAAAAAATATACCTGCCCTACGACCCAGCAATTGCACTGTTGGGGATTTACCCTAAAGATACAAATGCAATGAAACGCCGGGACACCTGCACCCCGATGTTTATAGCAGCAATGGCCACGATAGCCAAACTGTGGAAGGAGCCTCGGTGTCCAACGAAAGATGAATGGATAAAGAAGATGTGGTTTATGTATACAATGGAATATTACTCAGCTATTAGAAATGACAAATACCCACCAATTGCTTCAACGTGGATGGAACTGGAGGGTATTATGCTGAGTGAAGTAAGCCAGTCGGAGAAGGACAAACATTATATGTTCTCATTCATTTGGGGAATATAAATAATAGCAAAAGGGAATATAAGGGAAGGGGGAAGAAATGTGTGGGAAATATCAGAAAGGGAGACAGAACGTAAAGACTGCTAACTCTGGGAAACGAACTAGGGGTGGTGGAAGGGGAGGAGGGCGGGGGGTGGGAGTGAATGGGTGACGGGCACTGGGGGTTATTCTGTATGTTAATAAATTGAACACCAATAAAAAATAAATTAAAAAAAAGAAACATTTGGGTTGTTAATATTTTTTGTAGATATGAAATTTTTAAATGTTTTAGAATAATAATCATTGGAATAAAGAAGCACTGTAAAGTTGAGTATTTCTCAAAACAGTCATCACTCTTAGAAATAAATGTTGATCTTTATAAAGCTATAAAGTTATCTTTCCATTTTAATTCATTAGTGGTAGAAAAAAAAAACAGAAGTATTTTCAATTTTCCCCTAAATTATTATTATTATTTTTTGCACATAAAGGGTTTATTTTAAATGTTTTAAGGATAGGATAGAGTTACATAATAATTATAAAAATTACTTACAGAATTAACAGATTTACATTGTTTATACTTCTAAATGCAGAGAACAGGGAACTGTCTACACATCGTATAAAATAAAATTAAAATTAAAAATGAATTCAAGCCTGAAAATGAGGTAATTTACCTAATTGCAAGATGCGAACACGACGACCCCTGAACTATACACATCTGCTCACACTGAACTAATGGTGGAAATACAAAAAGCACAGCATTTCCAAGGAACCACAGATATTTCGACCATAATTATTTTGTTATAATAATTGTTCCTGTTTTGTCTTTGGAGAACTTTCTTTTCTTTCCTTTTCTTTTCTTTTTTTTTTTTCTTTTCTTTTTTCTTTTAAGACAATCAGCTTAAGAATGTTTTCAGGCACTACAATTTGTGACAATCAGAACAGTCCTCTAATGGGTCCACAGCGTTCAGAGATTCAAGCCCAATGCACTTTGGGGTTTGGCACGTAAAACAAGGACAGAAATAAACTCTGGTTTAGAAGTAACTGCGAGGCTTCGAGAATGCACAGTCGCTTCAAATGCTGCACAACAGAGCTGGGAAGTCACCTGCTGCTGGCACTGCATGGCTTCACCAGTGCACTTTCATCCTACGACCACTAAAACGGCACAGGAAGCAAATATACAGAAAACTGAAAACAAATAAAAACAAAGATAGAAAACAAAAAAAGCTAAATATCTTTCACATGCAAGTTCAGTTAGTTACATTGAACATCCTACTTAGAATAAAGCATGCATTATGCTGAGTGAAATGTCAATTGGAGAAGGACAAACATTATATGGTCTTATTCATTTGGGGAATATAAATAATAGTGAAAGGAAATAGAAGAGAAGGGAGAAGAAATGGGTAGGAAATATCAGAAAGGGAGCCAGAACATGGAATACTCCTAACTCTGGGAAACGAACTAGGGGTGGTGGGAGGGGAGGAGGGCGGGGGGTGGGAGTGAATGGGTGGCGGGCACTGAGGGGGGCACTTGACAGGATGAGCACTGGGTGTTATTCTGTATGTTGGCAAGTTGAACACCAATAAAAAAATAAATTTATTATTAAAAAAAGAATAGAGCATGCAAAAAAGGATGGTCTGCGTCTAAGGTTCTCCTCGGAAGCTTCATGTGGCAGCCGGATGTCACTCGCACATGAAACCAGAACACTAGAGCAGGTCAGTGAGGAAGGCTGGGACATTTTATACAGGTTCAGGTCCTGTACGGTCACAAGTCCCATGATAATTTTGGAAACTTATGTTGGGCTCCTAGAACAAGGAACCAACATTCTGATAGCAGGAAAAGGCAAGCAATGCATGCAGATCTGAAACGTGAGCCTAGAACGAAGCCTGAAATACCGGGCGAGGGAGTGCAGTCAGTCATTGCACAAGTGTGGGCTGAGCCACCAAAAGTAAAGAGAATAGGGGGAATAAAGAACACAACAACAACAACAAGAAAAAACCCTTCCCCTTCCATCCACCCTAAAGGCAACACATGGAACAGTGATTAACATAACGGTGATCGTCACGTGTCATGTTCATCTGGGGAGTGGCAGACCACGTAGTACTGAGGCTGCTACAGGTACTTGCAGGAAACCCCAATGCAAGTAACCAAGTGACCCAACCCTCAGGACACTTCCCAAGAACACTGGTTTTCAACCTTAAACTACCTCGTCATGTCCGGGTGCACACACCGGGCACACTCTCTGGGCACACGTGTCCACACGCACTTGGGGAGCTGGGCCCAGCCTGGAGATGCACATGCAGGGACCGTGACGAGGGCCCACAGGGAAGGAGGTGACAGGTGTGCAGCATGACCCCTGTTCAAGCAGGAGGAGTGTCTGAGACCAGGTGCTCACTGCAGGGAGACAGCCTACACAGGCCAGGCACTGCCCTGCTAGAGTGCACTGGATCACCACCCCACAGCACCACAGCACACAGCCTCACCATATGGACATGCGAGTTGAGGCCACAGTTACAGAGTCTCTGAGGCCTCATGGATCTGGGAGCTGACTCCCAGAACTCAGGCAAGCTTTCCAATCTCCACTAGAGAATGGTCTGACATCCTGCCTCTCTCCTGGCTTTCATACTGTCAGGGCTGATCCAAAACAAAGGGACAGATGGCCGTGTTGCTGGCACACCAACTACCTCTGTGGGTCTATTCCGGTGAAGCCTACCTTGCGGGAATCAGCCACGAGAGGGTCGTTCGGCCGAGGGCTGCTTCCAGGCACACCCGGGGGCTAGCGCAGTGACGGGCCCTGATATGGCAGGGCCCCTGGATGGGGAGAACCCACATCAACAGCACTCGAGGAGCAAGACCATGCAGCACCACAGAAGGTGGCCGGGGACCTGGTTGTTGTGCATCCAGATCCTCTTGTGGGGAAAAGCCTTCTGACCATAACCATGCACCAGTAAGAACAGTAATAAAAATAAAAGTGTCCTAGAGAACCTGCCGGCAGGCGGCAACACCATTCTGAAACTTGTATTTCTAATATAAGAGCACTAGGTTCTGCCAGGAACTTACCACACACAGACAAACCACTGATGCACTGCTGTCTCTCAGATCCATGTACTAGAATCCAGACTGATTTGTACACATGAACGGACCACTTGTGCTGCCCAAAACACACCTGCACCACTGTGTATACACAAGTACCTGGGCTTTGCTTTAAAACAGAAAGAGGATTTATGATTTAAAAAAAATGTAAACAAAAATTTACAAAGCTTAGAATTAAAGGCAGCTTTTGATCCAGATTTCTAATGTTTTGTTGAATTCTAATGTGGGTCTAGCAACTGTTCTCAAGGGATTCATATTTAGACTCATGATTTAAAGCCTCCAGACTGAAACAGTGTCTGAACTTCCGACTTCCAGAACATGCTGAACAGCCCGATGTTGTCTCCTGTGCCTACATTTAATTTTAAATAGACAGCAGCAATGTACAAAATAGGACTGACTTAGGACAAGCACTCCTGTTAAACTGGAGAATATTATTGAACCCCCACCCCAATCCACAAAGAAAGGACTGCCACGGAAGAGTGTGTGTGTGTGTGTGTGTGGTGCATATGGACACACACAGAGCTGGACAGGTAGATATAGATACATATACCTCTTAAAAAAGAAGGCAGTACTGACAGTACCAAACTATGCTTGCAGTGTGGCAGCAGAGAAGGAGAGTTATGGTGACGGGGAGCTGGGGACGATCCAATACAGTTCTACACGACTGCAATGCTAGCTTAACTTGCACCAAACTTGCCTTAACTCCCCTCCAGACACACAGACTTCTTTTAAGAGGAGGGAGTTCCTTACACAAAATGCTTTGTGTTCACATAAATCTGTACTATTCAGAACAAAACCAGCTCTGTTGGCAGAAATTGTGGGTTCGCAGGGACATTTAAGCTTTCATTAAACTGGAAAGCAATCAAGTCTGTATGTCTACAAATTATACATTTAATAGTTCCACAAATTTGGCAAAATTCATGATGACATCTAGGAAGTTTACACCAAATCGTAGACATAAATATGGGAATCATCATCAAACTTGATGAAATAGACGGTTTGGCCTCCACTTGATGAATGACCAGGCCAGTCCTTTTAGAGCCGTCCTCTTTGGCATATTCCACTTGTTTGCCTACCAGGCTGTCCATAACTTCTGGTTCCCTTTCTGCTGGAGGAGAATCATTAGAAAGGGGCATAATGCGAAGGTCGCCTTCTTTATAATAATCTAGGAGCTGGTACATGTACAAGATGGGATCCTTCTCCTGGTGATGTACAACCACATGTTCATGATAGGGGCGCGCGCTAGGACCATCCCCTTCCACTCGTCCTTGGAGCCATCTTCCATCTCAAACATGTGCTCTACCGCCTTGCCGATCATTGTGTTGGCCAGGTGTGCATCACTGATTCAAGAAGTCGCAACTCTTATCAGGGAGGACTTCGAGAACAGAAACTCTTTCATCTTTATTAAGTCCTAGTCCATAAACACAGTCACATCCATCGTATTCTATAAGATACAAAGAAGGATTTACAGGCACCTGGTCCAGAACAGTTCCTTTCCACTGGGTGACAGGGCCATTCCCTTCCTTCCACCCAGGCTGAATCCTGCAGCCTACGATGTTCCGCCGGGGCTGGGAAACGGGTTTGCTCGGCCCCACACTGCTCCGATGTTCTTTGTGGGACGTCCTTTGCTTCATTATGCTTGCAGACACACCAGCATGGCCTGAATCCACTCTGGACCGCTGGCCAGGTGTCTTCCTGAATGGGGTCTTCATTCATCTATATTTAGGTGAGCAGCACAGCTGCTGGACTAGGGTGAAAATTGAATACTCTCCGATTTGAAACTTTTCACAGAATCTCAATGTTCCTGTTAATCATCATCCAAGTACCTTTTTTACAAGTTCAGCAAAAACATGTGAAATCATAAGGACTCTAAGATGCACTCTGAGGAAAGCAATCACCAACGTTTCACTGTTACCTGGATTTCATGGGTGCTCTCCGCCGCGTCCACCACCGCCCCCTGAAACCGGCTCCCTGCAGGCGCGCGAGCCCACCCTGGGCACTGCCCAAGCTTCCACGTCCTGCGGCTCATCCCGGCGCCCTCGGCGCAGCACGCTCAAGGTCACCAGGGATGCGGGCGCTCTGGCGAGGGGCAGACACAGCCGGGGCCGGGGGCGGGGGACGGGGGTGACCAATTTTTCCCTAAATTAAAGAAACATTTCTACTTTCACCTTTATTCGTTCTTCCCCAACAATCCGTAACCAGAAAAGTAGTAAATACTCTAGCCATGCAGAGCTTTCTTCTGGAACACAAACAAAGATGTTCTTTTGTGTTTCTGTGATTTTGCACCTTCTGTATAACTCTTTTCCTGATTAATTTTTTCTCACTTATAAAATTCCAGTTTATAGGCCATTTTCTCTGTGAAGCCTTCCTATCTCCCCAAGACAGGGCTACTAGAACCTCTTCTCCTTTTCATTACATTTTGTACTAACTTTGTACTAATAATTACAGAATAAATATATCACTACTCATTACGTTTTGTTGTATTTTTTTTATCTTTCTCCTCCACTAAATTGAGAGATCATTAAAGGCATTGATCATGTCTTCTTTCCATCCTCTGTACCCAGCACAGTTCAAGACACATAAAAGTTAAATAGAAATAAAACCATGAATATACCCTCCCAGATAAACTTACTTTTCTATATAGATATGTGACAGATGGGGACAGCCCTATGTCATCTTTGTTCTGACCTATCACTGCCTATGTAATCTTTATGTGACAGGTGTAATTGTGTTTCTATAATCCTTGTATCTCTGCTTATTCTGTGCTCCATAGAATATATTAAATGTTCCTCAGATACTCTTATCCATAACATTATTTAAATGTATAATTTAGCATATAAAATTTCATATAAGCAAGCATGAAGTCAGTTATGTAAAATTAAAGTTGAACTTGCTTATACTGACCAAATCTACATCAAAACCTGAACATAGAGGAAACAATGAACTTTTTTTCTGTTTATTTTCTGATTTGGGGGCTTGTTTGTTTATTATTCTCCTAGAAGTTCTCAGTTATGGACATTAGCTCTAAACTTTTAATGAGATAGATATTTGAATCTTTTGTACCTTTTTTTGCTATTGCTTGGCCACTAGAATTTTTTTTTTATCTATAGCAGGTGATTCCTAAAATTTTAGTGAAGCAAAAAAGGAAAACACAAAACAAAAAAATTTAGTTATGACTTGCAGACTATAGGATTATTACCAATATTGATTCTTTTCCCAAGTAAACTCCCAATGCTATATCACCAAGATTGGCAGTATTTTTTTCTGAAAAGAGGCAGATAATAAATAGTTACAGTTCTGTAGGCCAAGAGGCAAAATTAAGGATATTATGAAAAACTTTAATTAAAAAAGAGAAAACATACTAACTCAATATTTGTATTGACAAAATCCAAAATGCGGTAATAATAATAATTCAGAAAAAGTTTTCTGTAATACTAGTGTACTAATGAGGAGAATAAAATTATTGTTTTGGAAAAAGAGCAATAACAGTTAATATAACTGAGGTTTAAAATTAATATTTCCTATGATTAAAATTGACTACAAATTTCATTTGTTAATGCTTATCTGTAACATGATTTTAACAATTTCATTTTTGAAAATGTTTTTTTTCGTAGATAGATAACACATATGGCATTCAAAAATGCTGATAACTGCTTCAATGTGATTTATAATAGCAGTGACAATTGATAACAGCACCATATATAGTGTCTTTTGCAACTACTCAGCTCTGCTGTTGTGGCACAAGATCATCCATAGAGAATAGATGAACAACTGTGGCTGAGTCTCAATAAAGCTTTATTTATAAAATTTATGTTTGAATTACATAGAATTTTCACATGTCACAAAATATTAAGTTTCGTTTGAAATTTTTAGCCATTTAAAAATATAAAAACAGGGACCCCTGGATGGCTCAGCGGTTGAGTGTCTGCCTTTGACTCAGGGTGTGATCCTGGGTCCAGGATCAAGTTCCACATCAGGCTCCTGCAGAGAGCCTGCTTATCCTTCTGCCCATGTCTCTGATTTCTCTTTCTGTGTCTCTCATGAATAAATACATAAAATCTTATATATATATATATATACACACACACATACACAATTCTCAGGTCATGAACTGAATAACTGAATAAAAACAGGTGTCAATATAGATTTGGACCACTGACTGTGGTTTACTGACCCTCGATGCTAAGACCCTGTATTACAGTCATAATTACAAGTGACTTACTTTGGTATTGGTGGCAGAATATTTAAGACAAAAGGCAGAAGATTGGAGGAGGGGCAAGATGGTGGAAGAGTAGGATGCCCAAGTCACCTGTCCCCACCAAATTACCTAGATAACCTTCAAATCCTCCTGAAAATCTACGAATTGAGCCTGAGATTTAAAGAGAGAACAGCTGGAATGATACAGTGAGAAGAGTTCACGCTTCTATCAAGGTACGAAGACCGGGGTGGGGGGGAAGAAATAAACAAAAGGCATCCAAGGGGGAGGGGCCCTGCCAGGAGCCGGGCTAAGGCCGGGGCGAGTGCCCCCAGGACAGGAAAGCTCCGTCGTGGAGAAGCAGGAGCTTCACCAATCTTCCCGGAGGGAAAGGCCAGTGCAGGGAGTTAGAGCAGGACCCCAGGAGGGGCGGGGATGCCCTCAGCTCCCAGGGACATTAACAGAGCACCTGCGCCCCAGGGGAGAGCTCGCCACACCCCGCAGCCAAGCTCCCAAAGGGCTGCAGCGCAAGCACGGGTGGACCCGGGAGCAGCTAAGAGGCGGCTCCAGCAGAGGTTTCGCGCCGGAGGGAGTGCACGGCCCCGGGAGAAGCTCAGAGGGGCTCGAGAGGAGGCTCCACGTGGAAGGGGCAGCACCGCTGGGAGCGTGAATCCAATAGCACAGGCCCGGGAGCAAAGGGCCCAGGGGACACAGCCAGGATCCGGCCTCGTCCCGGGACAGGCAGAGGCCAGGAGGGCCCAGGACAGCAAAGACACTCCTGCCCCAAGCTGAGCAGATCAGCGGCCCCTCCCCCAGAGCATCCAGGCCCCTGCAGACTGACAGCTCCTTAGTTACTGCAGAAGCTGAATCCAGGGCTCTAGGGCTGGCTGCCGCCACTGTGGTTGCTCCTACTGGGACCTCACAGGATAAACAACCCCACTGAGCCTCACAGTGGCCTCACCAGCTAAGCAGCTTAAACATCACTCACTGAGCCCGGCACCAGGCAGGGGGCTGAGCAGCTCTCCCAAGTGCTAACACCTGAAAATCAGCACAGCAGGCCCCTCCCCCAGAAGACCAGCTAGAGGGACAGGGGAAAAACAAATTATTGACCAAGCAGCACTGGAAAGTTCCAGGGGAAGTGAAGGGACTTACAGTATACAGAATCAGAGGATACTCCCCCCCACCTTTTTTTTCTTGTTTTTTTATCTCTTTTTCTTATCTCTTTTTTCTTTTTTTCTCTTTTTTTCTTACTTTGTTTTTTCTTTTTCTTTCCTTCTTTCTCTTCTCTCTTTTTCTTCTTTTCCCAATACAATTTGCTTTGGCCACTCTGCATTGAGCAAAATGACTAGAAAGAAAACCTCACCTCAAAAGAAAGAATCAGAAACAGTCCTCTCTCCCACAGAGTTACAAAATCTAGATTACAGTTCAATGTCAGAAAGCCAATTCAGAAGCACTATTGTAAAGCTACTGGTGGCTCTAGAAAAAAGCATAAAGTACTTAAGAGACTTCATGACTGCAGAATTTACATCTAATCAGGCAGAAATGAAAAATCAATTAAATGAGATGCAATCCAAACTAGAAGTCCTAACGACGAGGGTTAACGAGGTGAAAGAACCAGTGAGTGACAGAAGACAAGTTGATGGCAAAGAGGGAAACTGAGGAAAAAAGAGACAGACAATTAAAAGATCATGAGGATAGATTAAGGGAAATAAATGACAGCCTGAGGAAGAAAAACCTACGTTTAATTTGGGTTCCTGAGGGCGCCAAAAGGGACAGAGGTCCAGAATATGTATTTGAACAAATCCAAACTGAAAACTTTCCTAATCTGGGAAGGGAAACAGGCATTCAGATCCAGGAAATAGAGAGATTCCTGCCTAAAATCAATAAAAACCGTTCAACACCTCGACATTTAATAGTGAAGCTTGCAAATTCCAAAGATAAAGAGAAGATCCTTAAAGCAGCAAGAGACAAGAAATCCCTAACTTTTATTGGGAGGAGTATGAGGGTAACAGCAGACCTCTCCACAGAGACCTGGCAGACCAAAGGACTGACAGGATATATTCAGGGTCCTAAGTGAGAAAAAATGCAACCAAGAATACTTTATCCAGCAAGGCTCTCATTCAGAATGGAAGGAGAGATAAAGAGCTTCCAAGACAGGCAGGAACTGAAAGAATATGTGACCTCCAAACCAGCTCTGCAAGAAATTTTAAGGGGGACTCTTAATATTCCCCTTTGAGAAGAACTACAGTGGAACAATCCACAAAAACAAGGACTGAATAGATATCATGATGACACTAAATTCATATCTGCCAATAGTAACTCCGAACGTGAAAGGGCTTACTGACCCCATCAAAAGGTGCAGGGTTTCAGACTGGATAAAAAAGCAGGACCCATATATTTGCTGTCTACCAGAGACTCATTTTAGACAGAAGGAGACGTAAAGCCTGAAAATAAAAGGTTGGAGGACCATTTACCATTCAAATGGTCCTCAAAAGTAAGCAGAGGTAGTCATCCTTATATCAGATAAACTAAAATTTACCCCGAAGACTGTAGTGAGAGATGATGAGGGACACTATATCATACTTCAAGGATCTATCCAACAAGAGGAATTAACAAACTTCAATAAATATGCCCCGAATGTGGGAGCTGCAAATATATCAATCAATTAATAACCAAAATTAAGACATACTTAGATAATAATACACATACTTGGTGACTTCAATCTAGCGCTTTCTACACTCGATAGGTCTTCTAAACACAACATCTCCAAAGAAACGAGAGCTTTAAATGATACACTGAATCACATGGATTTCACAGACATCTACAGAAATTTACATCCAAACGCAACCAAATACACATTCTTCTCAAGTGCACATGGAACTTTATCCAGAATAGACCACATACTGGGTCACAAATCAGGTCTGATAGTACTGGAAGTCCTAGCCTCAGCAATCAGACAACAAAAAGACATTAAAGGCATTCAGATTGGCAAAGAAGAAGTCAAACTCTCCCTCTTCGCCGATGACATGATACTCTACATAGAAAACCCAAAAGTCTCCACCCCAAGATTGCTAGAACTCATACAGCAATTCGGTAGCGTGGCAGGATACAAAATCAATGCCCAGAAATTATTGGCATTTCTATACACTAACAATGAGACTGAAGAAAGAGAAATTAAGGAGTCAATCCCATTTACAATTGCACCCAAAAGCATAAGATACCTAGGAATAAACCTCACCAAAGATGTAAAGGATCTATACCCTCAAAACTATAGAACACTTCTGAAAGAAATTGAGGAAGACACAAAGAGATGGAAAAATATTCCATGCTCATGGATTGGCAGAATTAATATTGTGAAAATGTCAATGTTACCCAGGGCAATATACACGTTTAATGCAATCCCTATCAAAATACCATGGACTTTCTTCAGAGAGTTAGAACAAATTATTTTAAGATTTGTGTGGAATCAGAAAAGACCTCAAATAGCCAGGGGAATTTTAAAAAAGAAAACCATATCTGGGGGCATCACAATGCCAGATTTCAGGTTGTACTACAAAGCTGTGGTCATCAAGACAGTGTGGTACTGGCACAAAAACAGACACATAGATCAGTGGAACAGAATAGAGAATCCAGAAGTGGACCCTGAACTTTATGGGCAACTAATATTCGATAAAGGAGGAAAGACTATCCATTGGAAGAAAGACAGTCTCTTCAATAAATGGTGCTGGGAAAATTGGACATCCACATGCAGAAGAATGAAACTAGACCACTCTCTTTCACCATACACAAAGATAAACTCAAAATGGATGAAAGATCTAAATGTGAGACAAGATTCCATCAAAATCCTAGAGAAGAACACAGGCAACACCCTTTTTGAACTCGGCCATAGTAACTTCTTGCAAGATACATCCACGAAGGCAAAAGAAACAAAAGCAAAAATGAACTATTGGGACTTCATCAAGATAAGAAGCTTTTGCACAGCAAAAGATACAGTCAACAAAACTCAAAGACAACCTACAGAATGGGAGAAGATATTTGCAAATGACATATCAGATAAAGGGCTAGTTTCCAAGATCTATAAAGAACTTATGAAACTCAACAGCAAAGAAACAAACAATCCAATCATGAAATGGGCAAAAGACATGAACATAAATCTCACGGAGGAAGACATAGACATGGCCAACATGCACATGAGAAAATGCTCTGCATCACTTGCCATCAGGGAAATACAAATCAAAACTACAATGAGATACCACCTCACACCAGTGAGAATGGGGAAAATTAACAAGGCAGGAAACAACAAATGTTGGAGAGGATGCGGAGAAAAGGGAACCGTCTTACACTGTTGGTGGGAATGTGAACTGGTGCAGCCACTCTGGAAAACTGTGTGGAGGTTCCTCAAACAGTTAAAAATAGACCTGCCCTACGACCCAGCAATTGCACTGTTGGGGATTTACCCCAAAGATACAAATGCAATGAAACGCCAGGACACCTGCACCCCGATGTTTATAGCAGCAATGGCCACGATAGCCAAACTGTGGAAGGAGCCTCGGTGTCCAACGAAAGATGAATGGATAAAGAAGATGTGGTTTATGTATACAATGGAATATTACTCAGGTATTAGAAATGACAAATACCCACCATTTGCTTCAACGTGGATGGAACTGGAGGGTATTATGCTGAGTGAAGTAAGTCAGTCGGAGAAGGACAAACATTATATGTTCTCATTCATTTGGGGAATATAAATACTAGTGAAAGGGAAAATAAAGGAAGGGAGAAGAAATGTGTAGGAAATATCAGAAAGGGAGACAGAACGTAAAGACTGCTAACTCTGGGAAACGAACTAGGGGTGGTAGAAGGGGAGGAGGGCGGGGGGTGGGAGTGAATGGGTGACGGGCACTGGGTGTTATTCTGTATGTTAGTAAATTGAACACCAATAAAAAATAAAAAAATAAAAAAAAAATCAGGTCTGAACCGATAACAAAAGATTGGGATCATCCCCTGCATATTCTCAGACCATAATGCCTTGAAATCAGAACTCAATCATAGCAAGAAGTTTGGAAGGACTTCAAACACATGGAGGTGAAGGACCATCCTGCTAAAAGATGAAAGGGTCAACCAGGAAATTAAGGAAGAATTAAAAAGATTCATGGAAACTAATGAGAATGAAGATACGACCGTTCAAAATCTTTGGGATGCAGCAAAAGAAGTCCTGAGGGGGAAATACATCGCAATACAAGCTTCCATCCAAAACTGGAAAAAACTCAAATACAAAAGCTAACCTTACACCTACAGGAGCTAGGGAAAAAACAGCAAATAGATCCTACACCCAGCAGAAGAAGAGAGTAAATAAAGATTCAAGTGGAACGCAACAAAATCGAGACCAGAATAACTGTGGAACAGATCAACAGAACCAGGAATTTGTTCTTTGAAAGAATTAATAAGATAGATAAACCATTATCCAGCCTTATTAAAAATAAGAGAGAACACTCAAATTAATAAAATCATGAATGAGAAAGGAGAGATTACTACCAACACCAAGAAAACACAAACGATTTTAAAAACATATTATGAACAGCTATACGCCAATAAATTAGGCAATCTAGAAGAAATGGACGTGTTTCTGGAAAGCCACAAACTACCAAAACTGGAACAGGAAGAAGTAGAATACCTGAACAGGCCAATAACCAGGGAGGAAATTGAAGCAGTCATCCAAAACCTCCCAAGACACAAAAGTCCAGGGCCAGATGGCTTCCCAGGGGAATTCTATCAAACGTTTACAGAAGAAACCATACCTATTCTACTAAAGCTTTTCAGAAACATAGAAAGAGACGGAGTACTTCCAAATTTGTTCTATGAGGTGAGCATTACCTTAATTCCAAAACCAGAGAAAGACCCCTCCAAAAAGGAGAATTATAGACCACTATCCCTGATGAACATGGATGCAAAAATTCTCAACAAGGTACTAGCCAATAGGATCCAACAGAACATTAGGAAATTATACACCATGACCAAGTAGGATTTATTCCTGGGACACAAGGCTGGTTCAAAACTCGTAAACCAAACAATGTGATTCATTGTATCAGTAAGAGAAAAAACAAGAACCGCATGATCCTCTCATTAGATGCAGAGAAAGCATTTGACAAAATACAGCATCCATTCCTGATCAAAACTCTTCAGCATGTACGGATAGAGGGAACATTTCTCAACATCTTAAAAGCCATCTACGAGAATCCCACAGCAAATATCATTCTCCATGGAAGAACACTGGGAGCCTTTCCCCTAAGATCATGAACAAGACAGGGATGTCCACTCTCACCACTGCTATTCAACATAGTACTGGAAGTCCTAGCCTCAGCAATCAGACAACAAAAAGACATTAAAGGCATTCAAATTGGCAAAGAAGTCAAACTCTCCCTCTTCGCCAATGACATGACACTCTACATAGGAAACCCAAAAGGCTCCACCCCAAGATTGCTAGAATTCATACAGCAATTTGGCAGTGGTAGGATACAAAAACAATGCCCAGAAATCAGTGGCATTTCTATACACTAACAATGAGACTGAAGAAAGAGAAATTAAGGAGTCAATCCCATTTATAATTGTACCCAAAAGCATAAGATACCTAGGAATAAATCTAACCAAAGAGGTAAAGGATCTATACCCTAAAAACAATAGAACACTTCTGTAAGAAATTGAGGAAGACACAAAGAGATGGAAAAATATTCCACGCTCATGGATTGGCAGAATTAATATTGTGATAATGTCAATGTTTACACGTTTAATGCAATCCCTATCAAAATAACATGGACTTTCTTCAGAGAGTTAGAACAAATTATTTAAAGATTTGTGTGGAATCAGAAAAGACCCCAAATAGCCAGGGGAAGTTTAAAAAAGAAAACCATAGCTGGGGACATCACAATGCCATATTTCAGGTTGTACTACAAAGCTGTGGTCCTCAAGACAGTGTGGTACTGGCACAAAAACAGACATAGAGATCAATGGAACAGAATAGAGAACCCAGAATTGGACCCTCAACTTTATGGCCAACTAATATTCGATAAAGGAGGAAAGACTCTCCACTGGAAGAAAGACACTCTCTTCAATAAATGGTGCTGTGAAAAGTGGACATCCACATGCAGAAGAATGAAACTAGACCACTGTCTTTCACCATACACAAAGATAAACCCAAAATGGATGAAAGATCTAAATGTGAGACAAATTCCATCAAAATCCTAGAGGAGAACACAGGCAGCACCCTTTTTGAACTCCACCACAGCAACTTCTTGCAGGATACATCCACGATGACAAAAGAAACAAAAGCAAAAATGAACTATTGGGGCTTCATCAAGATAAGAAGCTTTTGCACAGCAAAGGATACAGTCAACAAAACTAAAAGACAACCTACAGAATGGGAGAAGATATTTGCAAATGACATATCAGATAAAGGGCTAGTTTCCAAGATCTATAAAGAACTTATTAAACTCAACACCAAAGAAACAAACAATCCAATCATGAAATGGGCAAAAGACATGAAGAGAAATCTCTCAGAGGAAGACATAGACATGGCCAACATGCACATGAGAAAATGCTCTGCATCACTTGCCATCAGGGAAATACAAATCCAAACCACAATGAGATACCACCTCACACCAGGGAGAATGGGGAAAATTAACAAGGCATGAAACCACAAATGTTGGAGAGGATGCGGAGAAAAGGGAACCGTCTTACACTGTTGGTGGGAATGTGAACTGGTGCAGCCACTCTGGAAAACTGTGTGGAGGTTCCTCAAAGAGTTAAAAATAGAGTGACCCTATGACCCAGCAGTTGCACTGTTGGGGATTTACCCCAAAGATACAGATGCAATGAATGGCCGGAACACCTGCACCCCGATGTTTATAACAGCAATGTCCACAATAGCCAAACTGTGGAAGGAGCCTCAGTGTCCATCGAAAGATGAATGGATAAAGAAGATGTGGTTTATGTATACAATGGAATATTACTCAGCCATTAGAAATGACAAATACTCACCATTTGCTTTAACGTGGATGGAACTGGAGGGTATTATGCTGAGTGAAGTAAGTTAATCGGAGAAGGACAAACATTATATGCTCTCATTCTTTTTGGCAATATAAATAATAGTGAAAAGGAATATAAGGGAAGGTAGAAGAAATATGTGGAAATATCAGAAAGAGGAAAAAACAAAGACTTCTAACTCTGGGAAACGATCTAGGGGTGGTGGAAGGGGAGGAGGGTGAGGGATGGGGGTGTATGTGTGATGGGCACTTAAGGGGCACTTGACGGGATGAGCACTGGGTGTTATTCTGTATGTTGGTAAATTGAACTCCAGTAAAAAATAAATTTATTATTAAAAAAAAAGAAATGACAAATACCCACCATTTGCTTCGACGTGGATGGAACTGGAGGGTATTATGCTGAGTGAAATAAGTCAATTGGAGAAAGACAAACATTATATGGTCTCATTTATTTGGGGAATATAAATAATAGTGAAAGGGAATAGAGGGGAAAGGAGAAGAAATGGGTAGGAAATATCAGAAAGGGAGACAGATCATGGAAGTCTCCTAACTCTGGGAAATGAACTAGGGGTGGTGGAAGGGGAGGTGGTCGAGCGATGGGGGGTGACTGGGTGGCGGGCACTGAGGAAGGCACTTCTCGGGATGAGCACTGGGTGTTATTCTGTATGTTGGCAAATTGAACACCAATAAAAATAAATTTATTATTTAAAAATAAGGCACAAGATTTAAAAAGGGATCTCTGGCATCCCGGTGGCTTAGTGGTTTAGCGCCGTGTTTGGCCCAGGGTGCGATCCTGGAGATCCTGGATAGAATCCCGTCAGGCTTCCTGCATGGAGCTTGCTTCTCCCTCTGCCTGTGTCTCTCCCTGTCTCTCTTTGTCTCTCTGTCTCTCATGAATAAATACATAAAATTTTTTAAAAAAGATAAAAGAGGGATCTAGGTTTTTTCTTTTTACTAGGCCCTTTGTTAATTGCCCTGTTCCCATATTTCCACTCCCAGTTTCACATTCTCCTTCCCTTTTTTCACTATTCCCAAACTGGATATACTTATCAGTCTGCAATGTAATGAATATGCCATCACTGTCTGGTAGGCAATTTATTCCTTCTAATACAGTGTTTTTAATGTTTCACATTTCATTGACTCCACACTCAGGCAAGCTTAGATCCCTGCAAATTGACTTCTAGGCTTCTCATAAGGTAGGTGGTGTGTGTGTGTGTGTGTGTGTGTGTGTGTGTGTGTGTGTGTGTGTTTTGGAAAGGGATGAGAATGTAGGCAAATGAGCATAAATATGGAATTGAATAGACCAGTGAGTATACATGAGAAGAATCAGGGAACCATAATTCTGGTGCATGCAAGAAGAGAATTGTGATTTTTCATTATTAATAGATGAATATCAATGTGTCTTTATATAGTGATTAAGATGTAAGATGTTTAAATCTTCCCTGGAATCTATGGAAAATGTTAGAATTTTTGCTTTTTTTTTTTCCTATTGGAAACCTAATGAGAAGAATGAAAATCTTTTTGGGGACAAAGGGGTGGGTAATATTTCACTTAATTGGGGTTCAAAGTCAATATTCTCTAGCATTCAAATTGATTGCAAATTTTATTATTAAGTTTTATTTATTAATGTCGGTGTGTGTTGAGATTTTATGTATTTCTATGTTAGAAAAGAAAAACTGAAAAGGTGGTTTATGTGTGTAAAAATTCAATGAATTTTTAGGCATATACATAAACTGCTAAATGTTTTAGGCCTAATTTTACCATGAAGCAAAGTAGAAGAAGCCATAGCCAAGCAGAAAGAGAACTATTTAGTAGTCACATTACTTTGGTTGTAAACTTCAATTATGTCCTTACTAATTAAATGATCTCAAGTAAGTTATTCAGACTCTTTAAGCATTATATTTTCCTATTTGAATCCTCACAAAGTAGTCTATAGTTGAGCAAAAGCTATGTAAAACACATAGTCCCATAACTGCAACTCAAAAAAGAACCATTTTAATCTTTATAAATGATATATATCATTAAATATGTTCTTTTAACTTTGCACTGATCACGGATCATAACAACATATTAATCATATATGATCACATAATTCTCCTTGAATTACCTTTCACCCAACCCCTAATATTCTATATTATCCAGCAAGGACTCATTTATAAAAATGTTCAGATATCCCTAGACCAAAAAATATCTCTTTCCTCTGAAGTCTCATGATTTGCACCTCTTTTATTTTGCTATTTTTTTCCTATTTTCAATCACACCTACATTTATTCAAGTTCTTCATGTGTTTGGAATTATAAAATGTTGGAACTGGAAAAGACATAAAATACTCTCATCCAATTTCCCCATGTTATGCAGGGGAAAAGAGATAAAAGGTGAAGTGAATTGTCAAGAGTCACATGAAGCTTTAAAGACAAGTAGGGTTAATCAACTCTGAATGTAATACTTTTCCTGCTATCTTATTTGTCTCTCATTTATGAATTTTATTTCTACCTCCGCTGCCTTCACCAGGACCAGTCAACCCATCCCCTCACCTTTATTAGCTTTACTTTATTTCAAATCCTTTTCATATCAATATCCCATTGCATAATAACCCCAGACCTGTGACTATTATTCTTAAACCTCCAAGTTTGTCTTCTCACTGCAAATTTTTTTCTGGTCCAAGTCACATTATGGTCTGCTGCCAAATTAACCTTTAGAAACCATCAATTGTCATTCTACTAGTATAAATTGAACATAATACTTCCTAGAATTGGAAGCTTTCCACAACCTACACTTGCTTTGTTGCTGAATATGAATACTGGAGAACTGGCTTAGGTAAAAATGAAAAACTCAAATTCCTATCTTCCCATTTTTCTATAGGTGATTCCTCTGTCCCAGAGGTGTGAGCTCGTCATCTGTGTTTTTCTTCTCATTTGATCTTCTTTGCTTTGAGTGCCTTCCTTCATTTTTATTTATTTAATAACTATTCATTCTTATAATTCTGTACTTTAATTCCTGTTTACTGATGAAGAATTTCATTACCACTGAGGTCTATGGCCATTGCATGTTCCTTTGTTTTCCTAGATATATTATTCATAGTATATTTTACTTTGTATTATTATTCCTCTTTTTTCATGTGTATCATATCTCCAAATAGATTTTTAAAATTTTTAAGAAGAATTACATATATATTTATCTCACTATCTGACAATCAATAATGTTTATTGATTATTATAATTATATATCCTTCTTGGTAAGTAAAAAAAAAGTCTACCAAACACAATATGACTACTACTTTGATTGATTTTAAAACATTTCCTATAGCCAGGTGTAATTATTTTCTTCTGATGGATTCTTAGAATTTGATTGTGTCAGATAACTTACAGCTCTGGTTTATTTATAATTAAGAAAGAATTTTGGAAAAAAAAGAAATAATTTGGTTTCCAGTTTGTTCCCAAAATTACAGTTTTCAAAACTATCATGAAAAGTGTGTTTGAATGACTTCCATATTTCATTGTTATTGGCATAAGGTAGCTCTCATTCTGTTTCTTATAAGCTTTGAATATAATATACTGTCTGTTCATAAAAAATGACAGGAACAATCAGCTTTTGTGATATATAAAAAGGATATTATATAGTGAGTAATTATGGCCTGATTCACATTTGGTAAATGGATTTGACTAAAAGAGTTCAGCTATAATATTCAGACAGATTTAAATAAGTAAAACCAACTCTTAGAAGCTTGGTTAACTAGCCAAAAGTCTACACAGGTGACTTTGTCTCCTCATTGCAAATCACACTGCATAGGAAATAAAACAAATTAATAAAATAAAATCTAGTTTAATGTAAATTGAACATGTGGATTTTCTGAATGAAATGCATAGTGTGGATTTCAGTTGCATGATATAGAACTAAATATTCTTAATTTTAAAAATAAAAAGAAAATTTGATAAATTTTAAATGATGTTTCACATCTTATTTTTTTTCTTTGAGAAGTAAATACCATGGTATCAACATGTGAGTCAGTAATATTGTTAAATTGCATATTCAAAAGTGGAACACAAATATTAGAAAGATTCACTGCCAGAAAGCACACATTTTAATTCCATTACCAGTGCCATTCCCATGTTTTTGTCTTTGGAAAATATCATTTTTAAATGGTACTCATGGGGCCTCAGCTGAACACAAAGCTCTGCACATTTACATAAAGATAAACATCTCAGCCAGGATTACAGAGTGCCATTCCCCCCTCCCTGCCACTAGACCCAAGATTAATGTCCAGGTTCAAAAGTCATCTGATAGGCCAGTTATGCCAAGGTATTTTCAATACAGCATTTGTAAACACTAAAGTAAAAAGGTGGAAACTGAAATTATTTTCTGCATAGCATATCCTTGTCATAAATCACAAATAAGAAAACTGTTGTATGAAGTACTATTTTATTAAATGTCACTCAGCATTCATGATTTCATCATTCTGGGGGTATGGAGAGGGTATAAAGTAGCTAATGGTCCAAGAATCTGTATGAATACCCAGAGCATAACAGTGTGAAAGTTATGGAAAACCTGAGGAAGGAAGGTAGAAATACAGAAAGAAGTGAATCCACATAGAGAAAGGAAGCAGTTCTACCACTTCAATCATTCTAGAAATGTTCTTGCAATTTAATTAAATTACATTTATTTGTTTTTAGTAAATTTAGTAAAATAAATTATGTGCTTACTTTTTTGTTTAACTTTGTATGTGTGTGTCTGTGTGTGACTTTCCCTCTGTGTATGTGTGTATACATACAGAACGAGAGAGAGAAAGAGACACAACTAAATGAAACATAATTCAAATATATGTACTTGAAAAAAAGTCTTTTTTTGGGGGGAAAAAAAGTCTTTTATTTAAGTCTGTGTTAGTAGAGGGTGAAATGAGTCTAGGAAAATGTATTAATATTGTAAAACCTCCAATTTAGCATGGTACATTTATAAAAAGTTGAATCTGGTGAAAGGTCTTAAGAACTGATTACACTGAACATAAAGAAACCAACACAGACACAAACATTTGCAATTCTATGTATATGTTGGAAGAACCAATTTAGTTTTTAAGATTCAAGAAACAGAATGTGCTATAAGATTTTGCTCTTTCCTCAGCAGGAGTACAAAGAAATCGTGATGACAGTGGGAAGGATATGGATAATTCCTTGTTACCTCTATATATGTATGGTTTTAAAAATGGCAGTTCAACCAAAATTTGAGCCTATATGTGGATTTTGGGTGTTTCTATTTTTTTTCTGTCATGTCAAAATATTCAAGTAGAACTTCCTCCATCTATAATAGAATAAGGACTTGATTTATTTACTCTTTTACCTTAAACAACTAAAAATGAAGCAAAATATTTATTTTATTTTATTAAAAAAAAATTTTTTTTATTTATTTATGATAGGCACGCAGTGAGAGAGAGAGAGAGAGGCAGAGACACAGGCAGAGGGAGAGGCAGGCTCCATGCACCGGGAGCCCGACGCGGGATTCAATCCCGGGTCTCCAGGATCGCGCCCTGGGCCAAAGGCAGGCGCCAAACCG
This sequence comes from Canis aureus, assembly GCF_053574225.1. Lineage (NCBI taxonomy): Eukaryota > Metazoa > Chordata > Mammalia > Carnivora > Canidae > Canis > Canis aureus. The sequence goes on from NC_135649.1 coordinate 51,950,721, forward strand.
CTGCGCCACCCAGGGATCCCCACAAAATATTTAAATATTGGTTTTTAGACATTGGCCAAAAGGCAGTTCAGAATAGTTATTTCCAAATCCAAGGAGAAAAATGAGGTAATTCCTAATATCATTATACTAGCTTACTGTCTGGACAGTTTCTAGGCAATAGCACAAGGAGGGGGTATACCCTATTTGTATAGAGACTGATGGTTACCCAAAATTGAGACAAAATCCAGCATTCAGAGAGATCACAGAAAGTAGAATCCATAGGGTGGAGTAACAGAAAGAGAAAGCTATCCAGGATAGTTTTCTGGATATCTAGTACTGAGATCAAGGAGAACACCACACAAAAGGAGCAAGCAGAAAACTCCATGGAACTTACATGGGGCTGGAACTTACATAGTCATTAAGCCAGAGTGGCAAGTCCTAAAATTTGGAAAATGAAATGGAGTTTGCAGAAAGGTTTCTGCATCAGAGTGGGGCCAAATTAGCTCTAAACTGAGGGCTATCTGGACATGCTTGACAAAGCTTAAAAGAAAGAACCAAAATTGTTTCCAAGTAAGTTGCCTATATCCTAGAATAAAGCTCTAAATTTATTTAAAAGTATACCAAAAGCCCTGACACAAATGATGTAAATTTTACAATGTCTAACATCTAATCAAAAACTACCAAGCATGGCAAGAAGCAGGAAAATATGATTCTTAGTTCTGAAAATAATCAATGAAAAGAAAAAAAAATGAGTCAGATAATATATTTAGTAGGAAAGGACATTAAAATGACTATTATAAATAGAGTACGTATGTTCAAGAAGATAAAGGAAAGCATACACATAATAAAGATGGATATGAATTATCTAAAAATGACCCAAACTCAATTTCTAGAGTTAAAAAAATGAAGTTTGAATTGAAAAATACACTTCATGGTATTAATAGAAAATTATATACTACAAAAGAAAATAGTGAAGATATTAACAATAGAAACTACCAAAACTGAAAAACAGAGAGGTAAAATGACTGTAAAAGTGCCGAAATCCTCAGAAAGCTGTGGAACAATATCTAATGTGACAAAGGAAAGATTGCCTACTCCTACCACTTCGATTTACCATTTACTGGAAGTCTGCACTCATAAAATAATGAAAAAAAAAAAGAAATAAAAGAATACACGTTGGAAAGGAAAAGTTAACTGTGGTTATCAACATATGCCATGATCATCAATGTAGAAGACCATAAGGAATCTACAAAAATGATTAGGATGTGGACATATATTTTGGGATGCCACCAATCAGTATAGTTTGGCAGTTTCTTTAACAATTTTAAATACACCTACTAAATGATCCAGTCATTCCATTCTTAGGTATTTTTAAAGACACAACACATATTCACATGAAGACCTCTACATGTATGTCCATTTGTAGTACAGAAAGGAAAAAAATGAAAGAAAGTAAGAAAGAAAGAAAGAAAGAAAGAAAGAAAGAAAGAAAGAAAGAAGAAAGAAAGAAGAAAAGAAAAGAAAGAAAAGAAAAAAAAGAAAAGAAAAGAAAAAAAGAAAAGAAAAGAAAAGAAAAGAAAAGGAAAAAGAACCCACCCAAATTTCCATCAAAATGTGAATGGATAAACCCTTGTGGGGTTTATATCCCTATGGTGAAATACTACACGGCAGCTAAAATGACAACATAGAAGAATCTTAGATAATAATGTTGAAAACAGAAGTCACACAAGTGTATATACTCTATAAAGTCATTTATTTGAAATTTCAGAAAATTTAAAATAATCTCTAATGACCAAAATTCTATCAGAGGTGATTGGTTAATGGGTTAACAAGGAGAAAGGGATTATAAGGAAGCTTGAGGAAACTTTTGGATGTGATGTATTTGTGCATCATCTTGATTTTGGTGATAGTTTTATGAGTGTATACATAAGTCAAAACTTGTCAAATTGTTGAGGGTATTATGCTAAGTGAAATAAGTCAGACCGTGAAAAACACATACCATATGATTTTACTCATAAATGGACTCTAAAAACATTTAAAAAATGAAAAAAATTAACAAAAGTCAGAAGAGACCTATAAATACAGAGAACAAACTAACAGGTGCCAGAGGGGAGAGTGTGAGAGATTGTGCTAAACGGAAGAAGAACACTGGGAGAGATAGGTTTCCATTTATGGAATAAATAAGTCATGGGAATAAAAGTCACCATATAAAGAATATAGTCAATGATATCATAATAGCAGTGTATCAAGACAAATGGCAATTACACTTGTGGTGAACGCAGCATAATGTGTAAACTTGTTGAATCACTACGTTGTATACCTTAAACCAAGGTAACATTATATGTCAACTATACTAGAAAAAATACTCATCAAATTGCACAATTTTAATACTTCTAGTTTATTTTATATACTTTAATAAAGCTGTAAAATAAAAATTAAAAGTTTTCATTATAATTCTATATTGTTGCAATAAAACTGTTGTCCTAAGCTATGAATGAAAGGGATGGTACATACTGATTTGTCTTGTAATTCAAGAAGTCAACTGTATTTCTATACACTAACAATGAGGCAGAAGAAAGAGAAATCAAGGAATTAATTCCATTTACAATTGCACCAAAATCCATAAGATACCTAGTAATAAACCTAACCAAAGAGGTAAAGGATCTGAACTCTAAAAACTAGAGAACACTTTATGAAATATATTGAGGAAGACATGAAGAAATAGCAAAACATTCCATGCTCATAGATTGAAAGAACAAATATTGTTAAAATATCTATGCTACACAAAGCATCTATACATTCAATGCAATCTCTAGCAAAAAACGACCAGCATTTTTCACAGAGCTGGAACAAACAATGCTAAAATTTGTATGGAACCAAAAAAGACCCCAAATAGCCAGAGGGAGGTTGAAAAAGAAAACCAAAGATGGAGGCATCACAATCTCAGACTTCAAGCTGTATTGCAAAGCTGCAATCATCAAGACACTATGATACTGGCACAAAAACTGACACATAGATGAATGGAACAGTAGAGAGAACCCAGAAATGGACCCACAACAATATAGTTACCTAATCTTTAACAAAGCGGGAAAGAATATCCAATGGAAAAAATACAGTCTCTTCAACCAATATTGTTGGGAAAATAGGACAGCCACATGCAAAAGAATGAAACTGGAAAACTTTCTTACCCCATACACTAATATAAACCCCAAATAAATAAAAGAACTAAATGTGAGATAGGAATACATTAAAATCCTATAGGAGAACATAACTTCTTTGACCTCAGCCATAGCAACTTCTTGCTAGCCATGTCTCCAAAGGCAAGAAAACAAAAGCAAAAATGAACCATTGGGATTTCATCAAGATAAAAAGTTTTTGCATAGCCAAAGAAACAATCAACAAAACTAAAAGGCAATCTATGGAATGGAAGAAGATATTTGCAAATGTCCTATCAGATAAAGGGCTAGTATCCAATATCTATAAAGAATCAAACTCAACACCCAAAGGACAAATAATCCAGTCCAAAAATGAGTAGAAGACATGAATAGAAATTTCTCCAAAGAATACAGGTAGATGGTTTACAGACATATGAAAAAATTCTCAACATCACTGGGCATGAAGGAAATACACATCAAAACCACAATATGAGATATCACCTCATACTAGTCAGAATGGTTAAAATTAACATCTCAGGAAACAACAGATGTTGACAAAGATACGGAAAAAAGGGAACCCTCTTACACTGTTGGCGGGAATGCAAGCTGGCACAGTCACTCTGGAGGTTCCTCAAAAGTTAAAGATGGGGCTACTGTATGACCCAGCAATTGCACTATTAGATATTTATTCAAAGGATACAAAAATAATGATTCAAAATCATTATTGTACATGCACTCCAATGTTTATAGCAGCACAATCAACAAGAGTCAAAATATGGAAAGAGCCCGGATGTCTGTAAACAGATGAATGGATAAAGAAAAGGTGGCTTAATGGAATTAATGGAATATTACTCAGACATCATCAAGGAGAATTAAATATTGACATTTGCAGCAAGTTGGATGGAACTAGAGGGTATTATGATAAGCAAAATTAGTCATGCTTGGAAAGACAAATACTATATGATTTCACTCATATGTGGAATTTAAGAAAGAAAACATGAACATAGGGGAAGGAAGGATAAATAAAATAAGATGAAAATAGAAAGGAAGGCAAACTATAAGAGACATTGAACTCTAGGAAATAAACAGGGTTGCTGGAATGGAGGTGGGTCAGGGGAAGGGGTAAATGGGCGATGGGCATTTAGAAGGATACTTGATATAATGAACACTGGGTGTTATATACAACTGATGAGTCATTAAATTCTATCCCTGAAACTAATAATACAACATATGTTAACCACAATGAATTTAAATAAAATATTTAAAAATTTAGAAAAAAAAAGAGTATCTCTTATTTTTCTCTTCTTTTCAGAATCAGACATCAGTTTTGTCATTAGACCATTGGCCTCACTCAGGTTTTTTTGAAGACCTCAATCTATTCCTTCACTGCTAGCTTTTCTTCCAACACTAGATATCGATATTATTTCATTCATATCTGCTGTCTTCAAAGCTAACACTCCAAGTAAGTTAATTGGGAAGCTGCCAGGTCATTCTCCCCTATCCACAAATGTCTTCCTCTTTGAATTTTGTCTTTTCTTCCCTCTTTCTCTGAAATTATCAGCATTCTAATACTTGTATTTAGACAACACAAGCTGGAGTGTTTGCTTAAAAAAAAACTGTTAAAATTCTTCTGATGTGCCTAATTCTCCCAACTAGCACATGGTAGTTAATTAGAATATATAACTGTCCTCTTGGAAAGCACAGAGAATTTCTCTTTGAGAGAATGAGGGATGGTACCCAGAGTTTCAAGGAAGAAAACCACAGATATGACAAATACAAGGTAGAAACAATGTGAGTAGGGGAATACAGATGCGTCACTGAGCGGTCTGGGCCTCAGGGTTGTTTAGATAGAGAGAGTCTCTTACCAAAGGGAAATTGTGTTATATTCATCAATTTGTTTAGAGCAGGTCTTAAAAAGATTTTTTTTGTTTTTGAGAGAGGGAGAGAGAAAGCTAAAGGAAATTAGAGCAGAAAGTAGAACTAGTTTAAAGTGCCAGCAACAATGAGGATGGCCTAACATCATCTGGAGCTAGATCTTCTTTTGCTATATACTTTGCATGTAGATTTTGCATACACATTTCGCTCTTCAAATGTCTGGATTGAGGAGCTCAGAGAATGAATTACTTAGAATTCTAAGGAAAATGTCTTCTTATTGTGTAAATTCCCTACATATGTATATCCCTAAACATTGAAATTTAATAAATATTTGGAGAATAATTTTTGTATACCATCTAAGCTTGAATGTATTTGTGTGTATGTATCCATTAGAATGAAGGTACATCTATTTATTTTGTTCCAGGTTTATTGAGATAAAAATGACATATGGAACTGTATAAGATATACAGCATAATAATTTGACTTACAAATGTTGCGAAATGATTACCACAGTAACTTAGTTAAAATCCATCATCTGATATAGATAAAAAAGGAAAGATTTTTTTCCCTGCGATAAACACTTTTGAGATTTATACTCTTAACTTTCAAATACACGATAGAACAATGTTAACTATAGTCATCATGTTGTACATTATATTCTTAGTACTTAAGTACCTTATAACTGGAACTTTATATCTTTTGACTACCTTCTTCAAATTTCTCCTACCTCTCCCTCTTGCCACTGGTAAACACAAATCTGATCTCTTTTTCTGTTTTTTTCTTTTTTCTTTTTTTTTTTTTTGTGTGTGTGGTGTGTGTTTAGACTCCAGGGATAAGTGAGATCATACAATATTTGTCTTTCTCTGTCTGACTTATTTCACTTAGGATAATGCCTCTAGATACATCCAAGTTGTTACAAATGACAAAATTTTCTTTTTTATGGCTGAATAATATACACACATGTGCACACGTGCACATAACCCAGTTCTCTTTTTTTGACATTGGAAGCTTTATTGTTCAACCTCACACAGACATAGAGGGCGGAGGGCTGGACACAGAGGCTGAAGGAGGCTTGTGCACGTGAGCTTGGCAGTCCTGCTCAAAGGGGAAAACCTTTGGGCTGCTATCCATCTGTCCGTCCCTCCAGCTGTGCCCAGTGGCCACACTCACCTGGCCCCAGGCAGGGCCGGGCCACCCTGGCTGCAGATCCACCCAAAGGTCTTTGACAAACAAGGGTTTACATTTCTGTAGGTTGTTCCGGAATTTAGTTTTCTAGATATTAAAACCACTCGGATTTTTTAAGTACCTGGTGAGGTTACCAGGTAAATTAAAGGACTTTTGGAAAAATTCCCATGTCTGATCTCACCTAATATCTGACAGATGCCATCAAGAATAAGCGTTAAGGTACAAAAATACCATAGATAGATAGATAGATAGATAGATAGATAGATAGATAGATAGATAGATATAGATATAGATATAGATATAGATATAGATATATAGATATAAAATTCAACAAAACTAAACCACGCTTCTAAAGCAGATGTGCTAGGCCAGAAAACAGTACATAGTTTTAACTTAAATGCATTTATGGTCCCGGCATCCCCTCCCCATTCTTCAAGGACGAAAATACTTTAAATAATTTAAATAAAAGTCACAGGATGATATTTACTGTTTAGGGATTTAAAAGGGTGGAACATTCCAACACTCCACCAGCATATGTGGTTGTGGTCTCGAGAATGTCCTTCCCTGAAGCCAGCTCATGGTCTGTTCATTTGGTTTAGAAAGGAGCTTAGATTTTTCGGAAGAACAACAACAACAAAAAAGTGTTAAGAGTTTTCGTTGGTATCAATTACCAAAAAAAAAAAAAAAAAAAAAGAAGAAGAAGAAGAAAGCCTAAGACCCCTAGTAAAATGTTCAATGCCATCACAAAAGACAATACAAAAACCAAAGTGCTCAAATCAGAGGAGTACTAAACTTGCCCAGAACATATAAAAGCTTTAAATAGAAGTTTAGTATATACACAACTCGCTCAGAAGACTTTGAGGAGAGTCTTCAGTTTCCGTGAAGAGCCGGCAGGGAAGCATTGGGAGTGCGGCCCTCGGTGGCCCCAGGATGCCCTGCCCTCGTCCTGCCCGTCGGTCCAGAGGAAGGAACCAAGGCAGCGAAGGAAAAGTGGGTTTAGGCGAGGTTTTCAACGACGAGTACACGCTCCTCGGTGAAGGGTCCTTCTGTCCCTTCAAAGCGGCCACTGAGGACAGAGGTGCTAAGTGTGCCAGCTGGGCGGGGGGGGGGGGGGGCGGGGAGACCCGCACGGTGGCAGGAGCGGCCAGGGCGCCTGAAGGCCGCAAGGCTTAGCGTGACCTTCGACACCTGGGGACAGCGCCAGCACAACCGAAGGAAGGATGCGGGGACGCCAACTCGGGAAGCTGTACCAGGGCGTGCCCGGATGCTCTGGGGGGGCTCCTTCGCTAACCTGTCCCAGTCCCCGGGCCCCGGGGCAGGGAGCTGCATGGCCCCACCTGCCTGCCTTCCACCTGAGGCAGAGACGAGGCACCACGGGGGTTCCAGGCGAGCGGCTGGGCCACTGCCGGCCCGGGGACCCGGGGAGGCCTGGAGGCCGTCCTCCGCCCTTCCCGGCTCACAGGAGCCCCCGGGCTGGCCTTGTCTGCAGGCGATTCAGAGCCGCTGGCCGGGGCGTGCTGCCCTTCTCTCCCCCGCCTCTCTGGGCCCCTCTCCTGCCCCCGGCACTGGGATCTCCGGGGGCAGGATGGTCTCCGGCCACACTACACCCGAGGCCCCCCAGGCCCTGAAGCAAGCCGGGCCCTACATATAGTTCTTTATCCACTCATCGTCAATGGACATGTAGGTTGTTTCCATGTCTTAGCTATTTTAAATAATGCTTCTATGAACATGGGGCTGTAGCTATTTTCTTCAACATAGTGGTTTTGCTTCTGTCAGTTAAATTTCCAGAAGCAAAAAAATTTTTTTTTTTTGAGGAACCTCCATACTGTTTTCCATAGTGGCTTAGATACAAGTGTTTGCATCAACATATAAACAGATTGAGATTGGGTTGAAGGATCATATTGATGGGGTAATGAAGGGAAGGCTCATCTGGCTTCTGCAAGATGGTAGCATAGGGACATCCTGTTCTCCCACAGACATACCAAATTTATACCTATATATGGATTATTTTACTTTGAAAGAGATCTGAAATCTAGATGAACTGCTTCTCCACAACAAAGGAAAAAAGGACCACATTGTACCATCTCTTCAACATAATGTTTTTGTTTCTTTCAGATAGATTTCCAGAACCAAATTCTATTTTTAAGTTTTTTAGGAACCTCCTCACTCTTTTCCATAGTGGCTTAGATACATGTATTTGTAACAGGAGTAGGAGGGGCAGAGACAATCTTGCCAAAAAAACCACCCCTGACACAGCACCATACAATAAGCAGGGATATCATCAGCCTGGCACTATCCAGGAGGAGCATTAGTTGGTATCCCACATTAGGCACCCCAACTCCTGGGATCTGCACCAGAGAGGCAAGCCCTTAAAATGTCTGGCTCAGAAAACTGATGGGGCTGATGTACAAGGGACTTGAAGTGGTATGGAAACTGAGATTCCTCTTTAAAAAAAAAGATTTTATTTATTTATTCATGAGAAACAGAGAGAGGCAGAGACATAGGCAGAGGGAGAAGCAGGCTCCCTGTAGTGAAGGCACCTGATGCAGGACTTGATCCCAGGACCCCAGGATCACAGCCTGAGCCAAAAGCAGACACTCAACCACTGAGTCACCCAGGCATCCCAAGATTCCTCTTTTTAAAGGGCTTCTGTGCAGTAAGACTCTTCTTAAGACCTAGCAAAAATTCCCTCCAAAAAACAACAACAAAAAAATGCCTGCAGTTTTGAAAACCACCTAGGCTACATGAGAAAAAAAATCATTTGCTAATATAAAAGCATTTGCTGGAGGGGCAGGGTTCAGTTGAAACTCTTCTTAGAGATGGAGGCACTGGAAGATACCACTTTTGCACTGCCCAGCTACACTGCTAGCACAAGTGGGTTTTGACATGGCACCCTCCTGCCATCTTGCTAAGAGAGACAAAGGTGAGTGTTCATAGCACTATCCTGCTTATTTGCTGAAGACAGAGAATATGGGCAGTTATACCATTTACCCACTCTCTGGATGGTGCTGGTAAATAGGAATGGAGGCAGCATTCTCCTGTGCATGTATACACAAGGGACTTTCCTGCTGAATTCATGAATCATGTAGAAACATTTTTCCAGTGCCTTTCTGAAGCTATTGAGGATGCCCCATCTCCCATACATTTTAGCTGCCCAGCTAAAACCAGTAAGTACACACAATCCACAGAGGGGAATGCTTTTTGATCACCTGGCCCTGGTGGCCGAGGAGGCTGGCATTCCTGAGCTCCACAGGAATATAACAAACAAAAAGACATTTCTTACTAGGCTACCAGCCAAGGGCACTGCACATAATGCAATTTAAATCCAACCCCAGTCTTCCTGTAGAAAATGCCTCTTTACTTGGCTTGAGCTTTAGCCTGAGAGACAGAGACTATAGGCTCCCACATGTCTAGAAGTGAAGGAGGTATTTTCAGGGAACATAAGGAGAAAGACACCATCCTTGCATCCCTTTGGCCCCACCACAGCTTGACAAGATCTCCCAGAAAGGAGCATATACACTCCTCTAAAGATCCAATATTTCAAACTATCACCTAGGGGACACCTCTGGATTTCCTGGTATCGAACCCAGCAGGAATTATAATTGTGGCCTTACAGGACTGTGTATATTTTCATACTTTAAAAAGTGATGCCTGAGGATGTGGCTTCAAATCAGCCTGAAATTAGGTGCTAAATGAGATTTCTCCCCTTGTGATACTGATAGGTCTCAGCACATCCTTAGCCATAGGAACTTATCAAGAATAAATCAGGCAATTAAGACAATTCCAAAGGTTTGTTTGAGAGACAACCAAGAGTTAGGACAATGTTGAATGAGAAGTTTCATCACCTATACAAGGCTGGTCCTTCAAGACTGAGAGCAGTAACTATTTCACCTAATACATAGAATCAAACACAGAAAGTCAAGCAAAATGAAGAAATAGAAATATGTTCCAAATGAAAGAACAAGGCAAAATCTCAGAAAAAAGCCCTTAATGATATGGAGATAAGTAATCTACTTGACAAACAATTCAAATAGTCATAAAATGGTCACCAAACTCCAGAGCAAAATAGACAAATTCAGCAAGAAATTCAACAAAGAGAAAATGTAAGAAAGTACCAAACAGAAGTCACAGAACTGAAGAATTCAATAATTAACCTGAAATATATACTAGAAGGTTTCAATAGCAGACTGGATGAAACAGAAGAATGGATCAGCAAGGTGGCAGACAAGAACATGACACACCCAGACAGAGCTACAAAAAAAAAAAAAATAATAATAATAATAACTTTTAAAAATGAAGTTATTTACGAGAGGTTAAGATGGTGGAGTAGTAGGAAGACCCTGTGATTGTCTCATCCCTCAAACATAGCCAGATTCATCTTTCGATGGACACCGAGGCTCCTTCCACAGTTTGGCTATTGTGGACATTGCTGCTATAAACATCGGGGTGCAGGTGTCTCGGCATTTCATTGCATCTGTATCTTTGGGGTAAATCCCCAACAGTGCAATTGCTGGGTCGTAGGGCAGGTCTATTGTTAACTCTTTGAGGAACCTCCAGACAGTTTTCCAGAGTGGCTGCACCAGTTCACATTCCCACCAACAGTGTAAGAGGTTTCCCTTTTCTCCGCATCCTCTCCAACATTTGTGGTTTCCTGCCTTGTTAATTTTCCCCATTCTCACTGGTGTGAGGTGGTATCTCATTGTGGTTTTGATTTGTATTTCCGTGATGGCAAGTGATGCAGAGCATTTTCTCATGTGCATGTTGGCCATGTCTATATCTTCCTCTGTGAGATTTCTCTTCATGGCTTTTGCCCATTTCATGATTGGATTGTTTGTTTCTTTGGTGTTGAGTTTAATAAGTTCTTTATAGATCTTGGAAACTAGCCCTTTATCGGATACGTCATTTGCAAATATCTTCTCCCATTCTGTAGGTTGTCTTTTAGATTTGTTGACTGTATCTTTTGCTGTGCAAAAGCTTCTTATCTTGATGAAGTCCCAATAGTTCATTTTTGCTTTTGTTTCTTTTCCCTTCGTGGATGTATCTTGCAAGAAGTTACTGTGGCCAAGTTCAAAAAAGGTGTTGCCTGTGTTCTCCTCTAGGATTTTGATGGAATCTTGTCTCACATTTAGATCTTTCATCAATTTTGAGTTTATCTTTGTGTATGGTGAAGAGAGTGGTCTAGTTTCATTCTTCTGCATGTGGATGTCCAATTTTCCCAGCACCATTTATTGAAGAGACTGTCTTTCTTCCAATGGATGGTCTTTCCTCCTTTATCGAATATTAGTTGACCATAAAGTTCAGGGTCTACTTCTGGGTTCTCTATTCTGTTCCATTGATCTTTGTGTCTGTTTTTGTGCCAGTACCACACAGTCTTGAGGACCACAGCTTTGTAGTACAACCTGAAATCTGGCATTGTGATGCCCCCAGATATGGTTTTCTTTTTTAAAATTCCCCTGGCTATTTGGGGTCTTTTCTGCTTCCACACAAATCTTAAAATAATTTGTTCTAATTCTCTGAAGAAAGTCCATGGTATTTTGATAGGGATTGCATTAAACGTGTAAATTGCCCTGGGTAACATTGACATTTTCACAATATTAATTCTGCCAATCCATGAGCATGGAATATTTTTCCATCTCTTTGTGTCTTCCTCAATTTCTTTCAGAAGTGTTCTATAGTTTTTAGGGTATAGATCCTTTACCTCTTTGGTTAGGTTTATTACTAGGTATCTTATGCTTTTGGGTGCAATTGTAAATGGGATTGACTTCTTAATTTCTCTTTCTTCAGTCTCATTGTTAGTGTATAGAAATGCTATTGATTTCTGGGCATTGATTTTGTATCCTGACAGACTACCAAATTGCTGTGTGAGTTCTAGCAATCTTCGGGTGGAGACTTTCGGGTTTTCTGTGTAGAGTATCATGTCATTGGCGAAGAGGGAGAGTTTGACTTCTTCTTTGCCAATTTGAATGCCTTTAATGTCTTTTTGTTGTCTGATTGCTGAGGCTAGGACTTCCAGTACTATGTTGAATAGCAGTGGTGAGAGTGGACATCCCTGTTTTGTTCCTGATCTTAGGGGAAAGTATCCCAGTGCTTCCCCATTGAGAATGATATTTGCTATGGGCTTTTCATAGATGGCTTTTAAGATGTTGAGGAAAGTTCCCTCTATCTCTACACTGAAGAGTTTTTATCAGAAATGGATGCTGTATTTTGTCAAATGCTTTCTCTGCATCCAATGAGAGGATCATATGGTTTTTGGTTTTCTCTTGCTGATATGATGAATCACACTGATTGTTTTCTGAGTGTTGAACCAGCCTTGTGTCCCGGGAATAAATCCCACTTGGTCATGGTGAATAATTTTCTTAATGTGCTGTTGGATCCTATTGGCTAGTATCTTGTTGAGAATTTTTGCATCTATGTTCATCAGGGATATTGGTCTGTAATTCTCCTTCTTGGTGGGGTCTTTGTCTGGTTTTGGAATTAAGGTGATGCTGGCCTCATAGAATGAATTTGGAAGTACTCCATCTCTTTCTATCTTTCCAAACAGCTTTAGTAGTATAGGTATGATTTCTTATTTAAACATTTGATAGAATTCCCCTGGGAAGCCATCTGGCCCTGGACTCTTGTGTCTTGGGAGGTTTTTGATGACTGCTTCAATTTCCTCCCTGGTTATTGGCCTGTTCAGGTTTTCGATTTCTTCCTGTTCCAGTTGTGGTAGTTTGTGGCTTTCCAGGAATGCGTCCATTTCTTCTAGATTGCCTAATTTATTGGTGTATAGCTGTTCATAATATGTTTTTAAAATCGTTTTTATTTCCTTGGTGTTGGTAGTGATCTCTCCTTTCTCATTCATGATTTTATTAATTTGAGTCTCCTCTCTCTTCTTTTTAATAAGGTTGGCTAATGGTTTATCTATCTTATTAATTCTTTCAAAGAACCAACTCCTGGTTCTGTTGATCTGTTCCACAGTTCTTCTGGTCTCGATTTTGTTGAGTTCTGCTCGAATTTTAATTAACTCTGTTCTTCTGCTGGGCGTGGGGTCCATCTGCTGTTTTTTTCTCTAGCTCCTTTTTGTGTAAGGTTAGCTTTTGTATTTGAGTTCTTTCCGGTTTTTTGAATGGATGCTTGTATTGTGATATATTTCCCCCTCAGGACTGCTTTTGCTGCATCCCAAAGATTTTGAACGGTTGTATCTTCATTCTCATTAGTTTTCATGAATCTTTTTAATTCTTCCTTAATTTCCTGGTTGACCCTTTCATCTTTTAGCAGGATGGTCCTGCTGGAGTCAAAAACTCCACGTGTTTGGAGTTCTTCCAAACTTCTTGTTGTGATTTAGTTCTAATTTCAAGGCATTATGGACTGAGAATATGCAGGGGATGATCCCAATCTTTGGTATCGGTTCAGACCTGATTTGTGACCCAGTATGTGGTCTATTCTGGAGAAAGCTCCATGTGCACTTGAGAAGAATGTGTATTCAGTTGCGTTTGGATCTAAAGTTCTGTATATTCTGTGAAATCCATCTGTTCCAGTGTATCATTTAAAGCTCTCGTTTCTTTGGAGATGTTGTGCTTAGAAGATCTATCGAGGTTAGAAAGAGCTAGATTGAAGTCACCAAGTATAAGTGTATTATTATCTAAGTATTTCTTCACTTTGGTTATTAATTGGTTTAAATATTTGGCAGCTCCCACATTCGGGGCATATATATTGAGGATTGTTAAATCTTCTTGTTGGATGGATCCTGTAAATATGAGATAGTTTCCCTCTTCATCCCTCACTACAGTCTTTGGGGTAAATTTTAGTTTATCTGATATAAGGATGGCTACCCCTGCTTTCTTTTGAGGACCACTTGAATGGTAAATAGATCTCCAACCTTTTATTTTCAGGTTGTAGGTGTCCTTCTGTCTAAAATGAGTTTCTTGTAGACAGCAAATAGATGGGTCCTGGTTGTTTATCCAGTCTGAAACCCTGCGCCTTTTGTTGGGGTCATTGAGCCCATTCACATTCAGAGTTACTATTGAAAGATATGAGTTTAGTGTCATCATGATATCTATTCAGTCCTTGTTTTTGTGGATTATTCCATTGAACTTCTTCTTAAAGGGGAATTTTAAGAGTCCCTCTTAAAATTTCTTGCAGAGCTGGTTTGGAGGTCACATATTCTTTCAGTTCCTGCCTGTCTTGGAAGCTCTTTATCTCTCCTTACATTCTGAATGAGAGCCTTGCTGGATAAAGTATTCTTGGTTGCATGTTCTTCTCATTTAGAACCCTGAATATATCCTGCCAGCCCTTTCTGGCCTGCCAGGTCTCTGTGGAGAGGTCTGCTGTTACCCTAATACTCCTCCCCATAAAAGTCAGGGATTTCTTGTCTTTTGCTGCTTTAAGGATCTTCTCTTTATCTTTGGAATTTGCAAGCTTCACTATTAAATGTCGAGGTGTTGAACGGGTTTTATTGATTTTAGGGGGGGATCTCTCTATTTCCTGGATCAGAATGCCTGTTTCCCTTCCCAGATTAGGAAAGTTTTCAGCTAGGGTTTGTTCAAATACATATTCTGGCCCTCTGTCCCTTTCAGCGCCCTCGGGAACCCCAATTAAACGTAGGTTTTTCTTCCTCAGGCTGTCATTTATTTCCCTTAATCTGTCTTCATCGTCTTTTAATTGTCTGTCTCTTTTTTCCTCAGTTTCCCTCTTTGCCATCAACTTGTCTTCTATGTCACTCACTCATTCTTCCACCTCGTTAACCCTCGTCGTTAGGACTTCTAGTTTGGATTGCATCTCATTCAATTGATTTTTAATTTCTGCCTGATTGGATCTAAATTCTGCAGTCATGAAGTCTCTTGAGTCCTTTATGCTTTTTTCTAGAGCACCAGTAGCTGTATAATAGTGCTTCTGAATTGGCTTTCTGACATTGAATTATAATCCAGATTTTGTAACTCTGTGGGAGAGAGGACTGTTTCTGATTCTTTCTTTGGAGGTGAGGTTTTCCTTCTAGTCATTTTGCTCAGTGCAGAGTGGCTAGAAACAAATTGTATTGGGAAAAGGAGAAAAAGAGAGAGAGATAAGGAAAGAAAAGAGAAAAAGAAAAAAGAAAAAAGGAAGAGAAAAAGGAAAAAGAGAAGAAAAGAGAAAGAAAAAGAAAGAAAGGTGGAAAAAAAGGGTGGGGGAAGCAATCAGAAATCGAAAAGAAAAAAATACACACGGGGGAGTATCTTCTGATTCTGTATACTTTAAGTCCCTTGACTTCCCCTGGAACTTGTCCGTCTAGCTGGTCTTCTGGGGGAGGGGCCTGTTGTGCTGATTTTCAGGTGTTAGCACTTGGGGGAGCTGCTCTGCCCCCTGCCTGGTGCAGGGCTCACTGGGTGTTGTTTACCCCATGAGGCCGCAGGAGGAACAACCCCAGTGGCTGCGGCAGCTCTGGAAACCTGGATTCAGCTCCCGCAGGAACTATTCCGTCTGCAGGGTCCTGGAGGCTCTGGGGGCGGGGCCGCTGATCTGCTCAGCTCAGGGCAGGAGCGTCCTTGCTGTCCTGAGCCCTCCTGGCCTCTGCCTGTCCCAGGGGGAGGTCGGATCCTGGGCTGTGTCCCGGCGCCCTGTGCTCCCGGGGCCTGCTCTGTTGGATTCGCGCTCTGGCCGCTTAGCCCCCTCTGCGGAGCCTCTGCCCGAGCCCCTCCGAGCTGCTCCCGGGTCCAGCTGTGGGTGCTGCAGCCCTTTAGGGAGCTCGGCCCACTCTCCCCAGGGCGCAGGTGTCTGATAGTGTCTCAGGGAGCCTGAGGACATCCCCGGCCTCCTGGGGTCCTGCTTTAACTCCCTGCGAGCGCCTTTCCTGGGGAAGATTGGTGCAGCTCCTGCTTCTCTGGGACGGGGCTCTCCTGTCCTGGGGACACTCGCCCCGGCCTCAGCCCGGCTCCTCGCGGGGCCCCTCCCCCTTGGATGCCTTTTGTTTCTTTATTTCTTCCCCCCCGCCCCCCCCCGTCTTCCTACCTTGATAGAAGCGTGAACTCTTCTCACTGTAGCGTTTCAGCTGTTCTCTCTTTGAATCTCAGGCCGAATTCGTAGATTTTCAGGATGATTTGAAGGTTATCTAGGTAATTTGGTGGGGACAGGTGATTTGGGGACCCTACTCTTCCGCCATGTTGCCCCTCCTCCTATTTATTTGCTTATTTAAAAAAATATTTTGTTTATTCATTTGAGACAGTGTGGCCATGAGTGGTGTATATATATATTATAACTCAACCATAAAAAAAGAATGAAAGCATGTCATTTGAAATAATGTGGATTGATCTAGATGGTACAATGCTAAGTGAAAAAGGTCAGTCAGAGAAAGACAAGTACCATATGATTTTACTTATTTTTTATTTTAAACATCAAAACAAACAAACAAAACCAGACTCTTAGAGAGAACAAGCTGGTGATTGCCAGAGGATGCTGGGATGTCAAAGTAGATAAAGGGGATTAAGAAGTGCCAATTCATAGTTAAAAAAATAAGTCACAAAAATGAAAAGTATAGTATAGAGAACACAGTCAATAATATTATAATAGCATTATAAAGACGCAGATGGTGAATACGCTTTGTGGTGAGCATTGAGTAATGTATAGAATTTTGAATCAAAATTTTGTGCATCTGAAACTAATATAAAATTTTATTTCAATTATATTTCAATAATAAAGAAAGAAAATGAGCCACTACCAATGTAAGTTTCCGAGTGACTCATGTGTTAGCCAAGCAGGAAAAGCCATTTACTGATAGTAAGTAAATTAAATCATGTTTGATTGCATCCTTTCAGTTAGAGTAGTTGCTCAAAGAGTTCAGGACATTGGTAGTAACATCAACAAATTGAAAAACAAAGCAAACAATTTCAGGTAGTTTTCTTTGGCTTTTGATACATCAACAGAAGTTACCTACACTGCTCAGTTGTCATTTATTTCAGGAGGCAATGTTGAGTTTAAAGTGACTAAAGAATTAACCTGTAGGAATAGTCTGCATAGAACAACTATAGGCAAGAACATTTTCAAAGTTGAGAAAATACCAATTCAGTACAATCTGAAGAGGAGTTTGTTAAAATATGTCAAATTTATGGTGGTAACAATATGTGCAGAGCAGAAAAAAGTATTAGTTGAATAAACTTTCAGATCTCATAGAAATTTGAAGTGGTTAAAACTTATGGCTATTCATTGTACTATTTGTCAGCAGGTACATTGTGGAAAACATTTTAACCTGCCATGTATTATTGAACCAGCAGTCAATGGTAAATTTTACTCACTCTTGTGTACAGACCATTGTCAGTATTAAAAACTGAATATCTTAACTTGCTCAAACAGATAACAGTTCAGTGACTTAGCAGTTACATAGTTTTGTTACTTTCTTTTTAATCTCAGAGCTGATGATTAAAATTTTTCTAAGAATTGTTTTCAATATATATTTGAATATTGAAAGCCTTTATGAATTAGCTTTTGCTGCAGAAACTTGATAATGTATCTTAATGAATTCACCCTACAATTACAAGGCAAAATAGCACTTATATGTGAAGCTTGTCCTGTGGCAACCATTTTGAAGACCATTAACATTTGGATCACAAGTGATGTCAAGATGCTCTTCGCACATCCACCCTACTAAAAGTTTAAGTAGGAAACAAGTTTTACATTTCCTCCCAAATTTGTGTGGATACATTAACTGAGCTCAATATACAATTCCAGAGTTATTTTCCTGATTTTCATGCCAGTGTAACCAAACTGTGCCACTGAAGAACTGTCACCTCACCTTAATCTTCAATTTAGAAGGTTAATCTACAGTATATTGACATACTAAAAGACAAACGTCAAGAGAAGAATGGAATTCTTTATATGTCTTCCAAGCAATGAATATGCTCATTTAAAGCTATAGACTCGAATCAAAATCAGTAATTTGAAGTACCTATCTGTATGAAAAAATGAATCTTTCAATGATGAAATACATAAACTCTCATTACAGATCAACATTAAGAGCTTAATATTTGCAATTGATTTTGATGATAGAGAATACTACCTTTGAACTTCACTAAGCTAAATTTTAAATTTTTCTTCCCTAAAATAATGCCATTCTTCTGGGTGGTCAACATGTGCTACAAAAAATTGTAGTCAGTAATGATTACTGTATTTTGAATTTTATCCTAAAAATAGTAGATATATTTTTCTTTGTTGTTATATAAGTACTACACAATATCCTCAATTTTGCCTTTTGACTCACAAAGCCTAAAATATTTGCTACCTGACCCTTTATTTTTTTTAAATACTTTATTTATTTATTCATGAGAGACACAAAGAGAGAGAGGCAGAGACACAGGCAGAGGGAGAAGCAGGCTCCATGCAGGGAGCCCGACATGGGACTCGATCCCGGGTCTCCAGGATCATGCCCTGGGCTAAAGGTGGCGCTAAACCACTAAGCCACTGGGGCTGCCCTACCTGGCCACCTTGAAAAATTGTGCCAAGTTATAATCCTATTGTGTATACACTTGGAAATTGGTGCTGTTTAAAAACTTGATTTGTGTATTTATATAGTAACCGTATATATGAATTCATTTATCTTGCCTATAACTTTGCTACCTGGCCTTTTGTACATGCACACCCACCTCCCCATTTCCCCGGCTCTTTAAAACATTAACATCAAAAGGGAGCAGTATTAGTTCACGCTGCTCAATAACAAAAAAAAATTACTATAAAGTAAAATTTTGTCCATCTTTTATCTATAAGGTCCTATATTATCTGATCTCTCTACCTCCCTAATGTCATGCCCTAATCATCTCCCCCTCACTTACTTTATTTCAACTGCCTTGGCTTCCTTAAAAAATTCTAGGTGTGTTCCTACTTCAAAGTATTTGCTTTTGTTCTTCCATTGGCCTGGAACACTCATCCTCTAAATGTAAATACATGTACTCCCTTAACTTCTTTCAGATTTCACTCAAATGTTACTTCATGGAGAAATTCCAGGCCATCCTATGAAAAATTGCAGCAACATCACCACCTTCTCTCCTACCCTCTATCTGGCATCTCCCTATTCTCCTTTGTTTCCATAGCATTTATGACTACATGACCTGGTATATTGTTTATTCCTTTTGTTTGTTTATTGCCCACTTCTACTGACTAGAAAGTAAACTCCACAAGGGAGGGAACTATTCATTTTTCTTCTGTTCACTAATAAACCCATAGTACCTTGAAAAATGTTGGTACATAGTAGATCTTCAGTAAATATTTAAGACATAAAATTTGGAGCATCTGTGGGGCTCAGTTGATTAAGTGTCTACTTTCAGCTCAGGTCATGATCCCAGGGTCCTGGGATCAAGTCCCACATGAGGCTCCCTGCTCAGCAGGTAGTCTGCTTCTCCCCCTGCCTTTCCTCCTCCCGCTAATGATATCTTTCTCTCTATCTAAATAATGAATAAAATCCTTAAACAAGACATAAAATTTTCTGGATTCTTAGAATTTTTTATTTATTTTCTCATTTAAAAAATATTTTGTTTATTTATTTGAGATAGAGTGGCCATGAATGGAGGGAGGTGCAGAGGGAGGAGTAGATTCCCTGTTCAGCAGGCAGTCTGACTCAGGACTCCATCCCTGGACCCTGGGATCATGACCTGAGCCAAAGGCAGAAGCTTAACTAACTGAGCCACACAGGCACCCCAATTAGAATTTTTAAAAAAGGTCTTAGAATAAATTTATTCTCTAATAAATATCTATCTATGCTTTGCATTCATCATCTACCACCTTTTCCCATTTTTCTTTACTCAAAATTGCTGTTTTTCTTTTCTATTAGCCTACAGTTATTGTTCACAAATGGAAAGCAAGTGATTCACAGTAGCGTTGTATTTTTTAAAGAATTATTTATTTATTCATGAGATACAGAGAGAGAGAGAGAGAGAGAGAGAGAGGCAGAGACATAGACAGAGGAAGAAGCAGGATCCCCATAGGGAGCCCAATGTGGAACTCAACCTCGGATCCTGGGATCACTCCCTGAGCTGAAGGCAGACGCTCAACCTCTGAGCCACCCAGATGTCCCTCACACTAGCGTTTTAAGTCATCACCCTGTCCCTCACACTAGCGTTTTAAGTCATCACCTTCCTATTTCATAGTAAAATATCAATGGTAATAACTAACATTTTGGGTTTTAGAATGTGCCAAGCACTTTGTTGAACCCCTGTAGTTAATTTCTGTTTTGGATGTTTTTCTACCACCCCGTTCTTTTCTGGCCAAATCAAACAAACAAGACTCATTTTCCCCTTTTGGGAATGACCCTTCTCATATCACACTATTTCAGTGGTTTTCAACTCTTAATGTATATTCTTTTCATGTAATTTAATGGCTATGCCACAGGGGCTTCTATTTTTTATAAAAGAGATTCCCAGCTGTTTCTAAGTTTTAAGCAGAGTTGAGCATCATTATGCCATATAATTCTAATAGTCTAAAAATGATGAGGCTCTTTCTATTCTTCCTAAGTGGCAGGTGTATGAATCAGCCTGACCAATCAGAGTACTTAATACTCTTGGACATGATGATTGGTCCACAATAAGAATAATCTTAGTGTTTTATAGGGATAGGTATAGACTCAGAGAGAGGGATAGAATCTTTTTTTCTTTTCCTTCTGAAAACCTAGGGATTGAAAACAATTTCATCCTACAGCTGCCAAGGGCCATGTATTTCACAATATGAAATGAATCTGCCTGAGAATTATGTCAAAAACAGCAACAACAAAAAAGAAAACTGGGAGATCGAATGAAAGAAATAGAGGGAGAGAGAGAAGGACGAAGGCAGGGAGAGAGAAAAAAATCTGAAGCCCAAAGGACATTATTTAAAACCTTGAATCCAGTTGATCTTATAGAATTTAGCCCTGTTCTTCCCACTCAAGATACATTAGTTAATATATTCCTTCCTTTGTTTTGGCTACTTTAGGAGTCTGTCACTTGCAACTAAGAATCCTAAATAACAAAATATAATGCTTTATATGCATTATTTGTTTTTCCCAAGTTTATTGAAGTATAATTGATAAAATTTGATATATTCAAAGGGTATGATGTGATTCTTTAATAGATGTATGCATTGTGGAAAGATTGCCACAAATTAATATATTCATCACCTCACATAGTAACCATTTAGGGTATGGGGTATGTGTGTGTGTAGAATGCTTAAGATCTACTCTCTTAGCAAATTTCAGTATCCAATACAATCTTATATTCATCATGCTATATATTAGATACCCAGAAGTTATTCATTTTATAAATGGAAGTTTTTACTCTTTGACCAATATCTGACCATTTCCCCCAACCATGCAGCAACCACTAATCTATTCTGGTTGTATGAGTTCAAAATAATTTTTTTAAGATTCCACAAATAAGTAAGATCATACAGTATACGTTTATCCCTTTCTGACTTATTTCGTTTAGCATAATGTCCTCCAATTTCATACATGTTGTCACAGATGATAGGATCTCTTTCTTTTTAAGGCTGAATAATATTCTATATACACATATCACATTTTCTTTATCCATTCATCTAATAATGGAAATGTAAGTTGTTTCTAGCTCATGGCTATTGTGACTAATCCTGCAGTGAACATAGAAGTATAGTTATTTCTTTAAGATCTTTCTTAACTGTGCTCTGCATATGAAGTTAATAATAGAGAAGTTACCTTAAAATTTTCCCCAGAATAAACATACTTCTGGGAAGCATGCTGTTTAGACATAAGCCCTTTCTATTTGTTGTTTATCAAATATTATGTAGCAGTGAGTCCCCAGTTAAATATTATCCTTTCAAATAGGGTTACTATGACAACTAACCCTATGACAACCATTGTGATCATAGTTTGTCCTTAGATAGCACTGGCCATTCACAAGTTACACTTAATATTTAATGATGAAAAATTTCTTATCATTTCTTCCTATAGTAGCATATCTTTCAAGAGGAAGACAAAAGGCAACTATTTGGCAGGGGGATACCTAGGATTGATGCTAGGGACAGTTATGGGAAGAATGGCAGGGCATGTGGGAGGCAGTGATGTCTAGGAAAGCCAGCTCCAGTACCCCTCACGTTCTTAGAGATACACTATTTCCCAATGTCCTCAGGCAAGTTCCACTTCTCTCAACTGCCCAAAGTTAAGTGCCCAGAGGAGGGAGATTTGTCTTCTGTCTCCTTCTTTGCTTGATCATGCCACGACAAAGTGGGGAAGGGGGTCTTCCATAAATCCCAACAATCAGGGTCAGGACAGCCATTTCTGTGCTGGTATCACAGCAAACCTTCAACTTATTTTTTTTATTCTTCTAACTTGTTTTCATTCCTGTTCAATGAGATAGAATAATTAATGAAAAAGCAAGTGGCAGGGAGGAAAGAGTGGAGGGGGGGAGCTGCTTCTCTTTCAGCCCTGTGCTCCCACCACCAAACTGGGACACTATACCACTCTTGGACCATACTCTTGATTAGTGCCTTCAGCATCTGTAGGTCTTATTTCCCTCATCCTTCTCCAATTCTCTCCTAAAAAAACATCAATCATTTCCATTACAATCTCAATGTTTTTTAAGCATAGACAAATTATAGGTTCAAACTTACCTAAGTTAGCATTATAAGAAGAGAGTTGTCATAAAAATGATTTCATCTGTATTAACAAATGGCATCCTTACTAGAATTTAGTGCTACATAGGTCCAAAACAATTAAAAAATCTGGAGAATCATAGTAATAATGGATCTTCTTCCATGTAAGCTAGAATTTTGTATTTAAAATCCTCATAATTATTTGTAGCATAGTAAGTTAAGGAAAGCAGTTTAAAATACTTACTATGAGTACTAAGAAGCAGGCAACCCACTCTGCCTTACCTTATTGTCACTTATTTGAGACATTGAAAGAGCTAACTGTTCTGTTTCTCAACTTAACTCTTCCTCTGTGGCCTATACTGAGCTGTGGCCTATATAAAGGCACACCTTTATTTGTCAAACTACCAATAAGGAAAAGATAATGTATACATTATTGATGAACTTGCTTCTGAATTAAAAATCAAAGGAGAGATTTTGATTTACCTGTAGAGATGGCACTGTTTTAATGAAAAAAGGAAAACTGCTGTGATTATTTGTAGAGTTGTTACCCCAAATATAATTGCAACATAAATTGGGAGAATGAATATAAACTTCAGGGTGCACATTGAAGAAGGATTTTTTTTTATATCTTTGGCTTCTGTTTGGATAGCAATTATAGTGAGGAATACATAATCCAAAGTGAACAAAGGTTTGCACGTAGTTCATTTACTTTTAGGTATCCCCACTATCATAAAGTTTTGAGTAATTGGTTCATTTTCTGTCAGGTGGTTTGCAATAAGTCTAAAGAAAAATTTCTCTAGGGACACCTGGGTGGCTCATTGGTTAAGCGTCTGCCTTTGGCTCAGGGCATGATCCTGGAGTCCCAGGATCAAGTCTCGTGTCGGGCTCCCTGCATGGAGCCTGCTTCTCTCTCTGCCTATTTCTCTGCCTCTCTCTCTCTCTCTGTCTCCCATGAATAAATAAATAAAATATTTTTTAGGGATCCCTGGGTGGCGCAGCGGTTTAGCGCCTGCCTTCGGCCCAGGGCGCGATCCTGCAGACCCCGGATCGAATCCCACGTCGGGCTCCCGGTGCATGGAGCCTGCTTCTTCCTCTGCCTATGTCTCTGCCTCTCTCTTTCTCTCTCTCTCTCTCTCTGTGTGACTATCATAAAATAAATTAAAATAAAATAAAATATTTTTAAAATTTCTCTATAAAACAAGGTAACTAATTCTTCTTTGATCCCGTCCAGGAATGCCTTTCTGAGTTTGTTAGACAATAAAGCTACAAGATCAATATGAACTAATGATTCACTTTCTGCATTATTAACAAACCAGTATCCAAACAGACATGAGAGTTTCAGGGGAAATGTATATTTCATTTATTCTTAATTTTTGAAGGGGGCTAAATTTGTCTATTTTCATTACTTTTCTTATATTACAAATTATATCAATACAGAAAGGGGAATTCTGTTTAATAGTTAAATAGTTGAAAAAGTTGGTGTCATATGGAGACATTTCCATAAATATGTGGAAAATAGCATTGTAACATTTATAAAATAATTTGAAAATTTTATTAGCACAAGGCAATTCTTTGGTCATAAGTTTTAACATAGTGTCTCAAAAGATAGAAGAGGAATAAGTCAGACAGCCGAAGACGAATACTGTATGATCTCATTTATATGTGGAATATAAAAAAGACAAGCTCATAGAAATAGAGTAGAGTGGGGGTTGCCAGAAGCTGGGGAAGAGGATGGAAATACATTGGCCAAAGAGTACAGACTTCTAGTTATAAGATGAATACATCCTGGGATCTAAAGCACAGTATGGTGACAATACAGCGTTATATGGTTGAAAGTTTCTAAGACAGTAAATCTCGAAAGGTCTCACTACAGGAAAAAAAAAACACACAACATAATCATGTGAGGTGATGGAGTGTTAACTAACCTATTGTAGTAATAATGTCAGAATATATATGCATATCAAATCATCATGTACACCTTAAACTTACACAATGCTAGATGTCAATTATATCTCAATAAAGCCAGAAAAAAAGATAGTAGAAGGGTTTGATAACAAGGATTTTCTATCTTTTAGTAGTATAAAGTGAATACTAGAACTATCTAGAACAGGTTAGAGACCAAAGGAAGATGCCAGAAACTCCGAGTGTGGTTCCTCTGCAGCTCTGGCTGATTTGTGTTGTTTTAAGTCTTGAGCAAAGAATATGACTATGACTAAAAGGAAGATAATTTAACACAAAAATATTCAGATTACATGAAATTAAGTAAAAGGATTCTTCTTTTTTATTATTGTTACTGTAATATAAGTCCAAAGATGCTTTATATGAAAACTTTATAGATGACAGGCAACCTAACAGTAAGAAGTTCCTTGTCAAATTATTCTTAGGGAACATTAATAATTCACTAGTGGGTGAATTTTGTTCATCATAGCAGTTTATTTTGATAGACAACTTCTTTTTTTTTAAGATTTTGTTTATTTGTCAGAGAGAGAGAGCGCGCACACACAAGCAGGAGGAGTGGCAGACAGAGGGACAGGGAGACGCAGACTCCCCCAGGAGCAGGAAGCCCAACACAGGATCCTGACCTGAGCCGAAGGTAGACACTTAACTGAGACACCCAGGTACACTCTGATAGGCAGCTTCTTAAATTCAGAATGTTTTCTTTTTCTGTTTGTTTTTTACAGACTTTATTTATTCATGAGAGACACCGAGAGAAAGAGAGAGAGAGGCCAAGACACAGGCAGAAGGAGAAGCAGGCTCCATGCAGGGAGCCCAACGTGGGACTTGATCCCAGGACCCTGGGATCATGCCCTGAGTGGAAGACAGATGCTCAACTGCTGAGCCACCAGGAGTCCCAATTCAGAATGTTTTAAAAGACAAAAATCACTGCAGTTTTGCTTCAAGGACTCATTGGTCCCTTAGGTCTGCTTGAAGTCTAAATTAGTCATGGGGAGCTACAACACATAAGTTCAAATTGTACACTCAATACTTCAAATAGTTAATTAATGGATTACCCCGTGTTTGAATCAAACAATAACATGAAAAACCATTATCATTTTTAAGTATATTGAAACATTTTAAAGTTCTTTCTTATATATTTTGAAATAAGGTATTTAGATTCCATAGTGAGGCATAGGACTTTAACCATAGCTTCATTTTCTATTAATAAGCATTGCATTGCTAATATACAATACTGAATGTAGGGAAAACTTACCACAATATTCAGCAGTGGTTATAATTAATAACTGATAATTTTGTACCTTATTTTTTCTCTCAGAATCACAGAATTTTTCTAATCACTCTGATAATATGTTAGGAATTAAAGGGAGTTAAACACTTTGTGAATACTCTCATTTATAAGGAATTGAAGCATCATGATTCAAATTTGATTTGAAAAGCTTTCTTAAATGCTTGCTTACAAATATTTGGCTAGGTCCTATGATGAGATTCCAAAATTAATTAAACACATGTCCTCAAAAACATACAGTTTAGACAGGGAAATAAAGTATGCTCAAAAATAACTTCTTTATGACAAATGCATTCATGTATACAAACATATTCTCTACCATCTGATTAACTTTCTCAAGCACAAAACTTTCTTAATACTTTTTGATCGCTCCCATTTCACCTTCATGATAAGAATCAATAATATTTTTACAAGACCCTTTATCTGACTGCTGCCCTCCCTCCCTCATTGTTTCCTTAAATTCACTCCATTATCTCTGTAATCCAATCATAACATTGTTGACATTGTTTTGTTGTGATTGTTACATTTTAAGCTATTTTTTTTCCATTTAAGAAAATTTCAATCCCAGTCTAGTTAACATAAGGTGTTATATTAGTTTCAGGTGTAAAATATAGTGATTCAACACTTCTATATATTACTCAGTGCTCATCAAGATAAATGTATTCTTAATCTCCATCACCTATTTTACCCATCTGCTCTACCACTTCCCCTCTGGTAACCATCTGTTCTTTCTCTATAGTTAAGAGTCTGTTTCTGGGTTTCTCTCTCTCTCTCTCTCTCTCCTTTTCCTTTGTTCATTTGTTTTGTTTCTTAAATTCCATGTGTGAGTGAAATCATATGGTGTTTGTCTTTCTCTGACTAGCTTATTTGTTATGGCTGAATAATATTCCACTATTCCACTATATAAATATATAAGATATATATCTTATATTATATATATATATATATATATATATATATATATATATATATATATATCACATCTTCTTTATCCATGCATTTATTGATGGACACTCAGGCTGTTTTCATAGTTTGGCTATTGTAAATAATGCTGCAATAAACATAAGGGTGTATATATTCCTTTGATTTAGTGTTTTTGTATCCTTTGGGTAAATACCTAGTATTGCTGTATAGGAGGGTAATTCTATTTTTAACTTTTTGAGGAACTTCTGTACTGTTTTCCACAGTGGCTGCACCAGTTTGCATTCCCATCAACAGGGTAAGTATTCCTCTTTCTCAACTCTCTCATCAACACTTATTCTTTCTTGAGTTTTCAATTTTAGCCATTCTGACAGATGAGAGATTATTTTAACTAAATAAGTAATAAATACGTTCACTTGGTAAAATAATAAAAATATTACAAGTAATGCTAAAGCATAACTTGAACCCTATCCCAAATGTCGTGTTCTGTCTGCCACCAGCAACTGCTATTATTAGGTATGTGTCCTTCCATATTTTTTAAAACACATTTACACACATAATGTTGCTTTGTTTTGAGTTTTAACCTAAAGAGGAACATATTTTGCACATGCTTTAAAATTTGTTTTATTCAGCAAATATCTTGGCAATTCTACCATATCAGTGTTAAAGCATTTCCATAGTTTGAGTTAATTAACAGTTTTCTTTTTTTATTTTCTATTTTAGATTTTTTAAATTTATTCATGAGAGACACAGAGAAAGACAGGTAGAGGCACAGGCAGAGAGAGAAGCAAGCTCCATGCAGGGAGCCTGACGTGGGAGTCAATCTGGGGTCTCCAGGATCATTCCCTGGGCTGAAGGCAGCACTAAACCGCTGAGCCACCCGGGCTGCCCTAATAACAGTTTTAATCTCCTCTTTATCTATGTTCTTTTTTTATTCCTTAAGCCGTTATTTAAATTTCTTTTTTTTTCCTTAGTTATATGCAAGAATAGTTTGTCAATTTCTGATTCTTGCAATTAATTAATTAATTTTTGTTCTATTCATCAGGATTATATTTTGTTTTGTTTTCTCTTATTAATTTTTGTACATACCTTTATTAATTTCTTTGTATAATTTAATGGGATTTATTTTTTTATTTATTTTGTGGTTCTATTAGTTTCTTCATTCAAAAATGTATTTTAGTCTGATTTATTTGACTTAGCATAATACCCTCCAGGTCCATCCATGTTATTGCAAATGGCATAACTTATTCCTTTTTATGGCTGAGTTATATTCCATGATGTGTGTATATACATATATATGATATAGATCAAATATATAAAATCATATATATATCACTATATATATATATATATATATATATATATATATATATATATATAAAATTACTTACTCCTTATCCATTCATCTATCAGTGGACACTTATGCTGTTTCCCTATCTTGGCTATTGTAAATAATGCTGCAATAAACAAGGGTGCATATATTTCTTTTAATTAGTGTTTTTATTTACTTTGGATAAATATTCAGTAGTGGAATTATTGGATTATATTGTATTTATGTTTTTAACATTTTGAGGAAACTCCATACTGTTTTCCATAGTGGCTGTACCAACTCATATTCCCATTAACATTGTATAGGTGTTACTTTATCTCTATATCATCATCAACACTTGTTATTTCTTGAGTTTTTTTATTTAAGCCATTCTTACAGGTGTCATATGTGGAATCTTGAGAAACAAGTATACAAACAAACAAACAAAAAGTAAAATCAGACCTATAAATACAGAGAACAAATTGGTGGTTGCAAGAAGGGAGGGTTGGGGGAATGGGCAAAATGGGTGAAGAGAAGTGGGAGTTACAGGTTTCCAGATATGGAATGAATAATCATGGGAATTAAATTCAATGATTTTGTAATAGCATTATATGATGACAGATGGTAGTTATACTTCTTGTGAGCATAACATAGTGTATAAACTTGTGGAATGACTATGTTATACACCTGAAACTACTGTAACATTGCAAGTCAATGTTACATTAATTTTTTCTATTTATATTCAAATAAAAAATAAGTCTTTCATTTATTTTGTATTTTTCTTGTTTTTAATAAAGTAATTTAGGAGCTATATATATATTCTCCCTAAATCTCCCTCTGGTCATTTTTACCAGTTTGGTATGTGGTGTCATTCAGTTCTAAATAAATCATAGTTCTCAGTTTTATTTTCTCTTTAACCCAATATATATTCCAGAAAGTTTCTACTTTTAATATGGAGATGTATAGGAATTCCATTTGTCTTGTTGCATTTTGGGGTATTACTTTCTAATTTTCTTGCATGGTGGTCAATAAATATAAAGTGACCCATAAGATTTTGATTTTTCAATTTGTTGAGTTTTTTTGTTGTTGTTTTGAGGTTTAATGTATGGTTAGTTTTTTATAATATTTCACACGTGTTTGAAAATAATCCATATTCTTCTTTTACAAATACAAATATGTATGTATGTATGTGTTTATTATATATATATGTATATTAAGTTGAGTTTGTTAATTGTAAAATTCAAATCTTCTATATTCTGTCTACCTTTTTTAGTGTACCTGATTTAGACACTTAGTGAAGTATATTAAATTCTCACTATAATTGTGGATTTCTCTGAAATTCTACCAGTTTTTATTGATATCTTTAATCATTTTTTATTGGAGTTCAATTTGCCAACATTTAGCGTAACACCCAGTGCTCATCCCGCCAAGTGCCCCCCCCCTCAGTGCCCATCAACCAGTCACCTCAACCCCCTGTCCACCTCCCCTTCCACTACCCCTTGATCATTTCCCAGAGTTAGGTGTCTCTCGTGTTTTGTCACCCTCACTGATATTTTCACTCATTTTCTCTCTTTCCTCTTTATTCCCTTTTACTAATTTTTATATTCCCCAAATGAATGAGACCATATAATGTTTGTCCTTTTCCGATTGACTTATTTCATATATTTTGAACCTACATAATTAGGCAGTAAAAATTCATGACTGTTATGGATTTTGATGGATAATTCTTTCAACATGAAATATTCTGTTTTTTTAATATTTTTTGCTTTGAATTATGGTTTTACTTATATTAATGTCACACTTGAATTTTATTAGTATTTTTCTAGTATATATATTTTATCTCTTATTCTCACACTTCTTGTATTTCATGTAAATAACACATAAATTGGATTTTTAAGCCAATATCAGAGACTTTAACCCCCTTATATTCACATATATGTGAATATTCATATATTTATTGGGTTCTATTCCCAATGTACAATTCTGTCTAAATTTTTACATTTAATTTTTTAAAGATTTATTTATTTATTCATTAGAGACACAGAGAGAAAGAGGCAGAGATACAGGCAGAGGGAGAAGCAGGCTCCTTGCAGGGAGTCCAATGTGAGACTGGATCCCAGATCCTGGGATTACACCCTGAGCTGAAGGCAGATGCTCAACTGCTGAGCCATTCAGGTGTCCCACATTTAATTTTCTTAATTCATGTTTTGTCCTTTAATTCTTTGAAATGCATGCATGTTTGTATTTGCTTATGTGTGCCTTTCTCTGCATGTGTATTCTGTTAGTGGTTATCCTTAAATTTTAGGTGCAACATTATGTCTATATTTTATAAAATATTCAGTGATATTTATTCTCTGTTCCTCAACTCAAAACAAGAAATGTAGAATATATTTACATCCTTTTTTTCTTTTTCTTCCCTTCTCCCTCTTCCCCTTTTAATCTATTTAAAATATTATATATATATATATATATATGAAAGAGAGAGAGAGTGAGAGTGCAATCAGGGGGGAGAGCCACAGGGAGAGGGAGAACCAGACTTACAACTGAGCAGAGAGCCTGAGGCTGGCCTTGATCCCAGGACACTTGAATCATGACCAGAACTGAAGGCAGACACTTAGTGGACTGAGCCACCCAGATGCTCCTCCCTCCTTCCTTCCCCTTTTAAAATGTCAAATTTCAGTTCCAGTTTTTAATTTAGCTTTATTTTAAACCATCAACAGTGTTCCATTTTAACAATTTTTATTTGTTTCTGTAGGGGAGGAAGAGTAATTTTTCCTCTACTCTTCTGTGTTCTTGGTTGAGATCTCTGTAATAAAAAACAGATTAACAAGAGAAAAAAAAAGTTTATTGACATGCATACTTCATGTCTACATGGCAGATATCCAGGAAGAAATGAATACCTGAAGAGGCTTAGAATTCCAGTTTACATAGCATGTTCAACAAAGAACAATAAATTTGAAGAGAAATGATGAAAGAAAGAAAACAGTTTTAGACTTCCAAGGGCAGAAATAAAGGCCAGTTAGTAAAGTTTGTTCTATAAATTCCTCTAGTGCCTTCTTCAGGCTGTTAAGGGTTTAGTTTTCTCCAATGATTAACTTTTGTCCTACATGGTAAAGAGGGGAAGCGGTATACCTTTGTAAGTTTATATCTTATTTTTAGGCAAGTAGGGAGAGGGCAGAGTGTTTTTCTTATATCTGCTTCTTCTTAATTCCCTTCAGATCAAAATAATCTTTTTTTAAAGGTTTTATTTATTTATTCATGAGAGACACAGAGAGAGAAAGGCAGAGAACCAGGCAGAGGGAGAATCAGGCTCCTTGGAGCCCGATATGGGACTTGTTCCCAGACCCCGGGATCATGCCCCAAACTGAATGCAGATGCTCAACCCAGGCGTCCCAATGTTTGACTTTTTCATCATGAATTCATGTTTCTTCTTGCAGTAATATATATGCTAGTACAATATTTCCCAAAACGTAGCCATTTATTATCTTCACAATTTTTATATCTGAATACCATTTTAATTTTATTTCATTAATAATTTAAATTAATTCACTTTTAATATAAATCAACTTAAACTAACCTGAAGTAATTATATCCATGAAATCATAGGTTAATATGTCAGAGTTTTTTTTTTTATTTAAGCCATTCTTACAGGTGTCATATGTGGAATCTTGAAAAACAAGTATATAAACCTATATGTCATATATATAACAATTAATTTTTAAAAATGTCAGTATACTAGAAAAAAGTCACCTCATGTGTCATGGTAAAAATGCCACATTCAGAAAATACATCTCTAGTAATCTTTTTAGAAAGTTTTGTACTCAAGAAATTATATTAATTTTTACAAGTTCTTTTTAAAAGATTTTATTCACTTATTTGAGAGAGTGAGAGAGAAAGTATGTGTGGAGTAGTAGTGGAGGGAGAGGTAAAGAAACAAGTAGACTCCTTGTTGAGTGGGGAGCCCAGCACAGGGCTCATTCCCACCTCTGAGATCATGACCTGAGCCAAAGTCAGAAACTTCACTGATTGAGCCACCCAGGGCACCCCTGAATTTTTACATGTCTGAGAGCACCAAGAGACACTGCTTAGTTGGGTTTCAACCTGTTTGGGATGAAAGTTGGGCAGTATCAGGGTCTGTAACAAGATAGGTTACATCAGCTTCTAATCTCAACATTGATTATTTTGTTCCCTTCCTGGGAATCACAGTTGTTTGGGGAAATTCCCCACCTTTAAATCCCAATTCTTGCCTAACAGTAAACATTGAAACAGTTACTATTTACCCCAAATGTGAAGTGGAATGTAACTTGCAGTGATTAAACTGACAAGTTTTCCATTCTATGGTACTCCAATTGTCCTTGTTATTGGTTGTTCCTGAGTTTTCTCTTACTCCTGATATTCCTTTTCTACAAAGATGGACAATTCTCAGTGCCAACTCCATGTTTTATAGTAGAATAGTCCTTCGTACATATTTGGGCATATTTTTCTTTCTTCAGGCTGATCATCTATTGACCTTCTTTCTCCTTTAAGGTTTTCTCACATCTACTAGTCTATCCTTAATGGTTTTTTTAAGCATAAAATAGCTTTACTAATTGTTTATTGTATATCAGTTCTTGAAATTTGGGGATTGAAAGGAAAACTCTAAAATAAGTTCAGATTTCATCTTAAAATGAAAGCACCGGTAGAGTTTTGTCAACTAAAATGGAACAGAGAGTTATTCCAGATAGAAACAATAGCATGACATTGTCATTGGAGGTTAGTAAATAATCTAGTCTGACTCACAAAGGAATGGGGTGGGAAATATTGAGAGACACTGCAGGAAATCTGGCCATGAGAAGGAAATCACAGAATTTGCAGGTAAGCTCCACAAAAGCAAGGAATGTATGTGAGATCTTCACAACTATTGCACCAGCATCTAACACAGTGGCTGACATGCAGTAATTTAAATAAGCATGGAGTGAACGAATGAACGAGATTCCATAAACGGACTTTCACAACAAAAGTGTAGGAATAAAAATAATATGATTTCATAAACTCTTAGCTTTTAAGGAGAAAATTCAGATTAATGAAAGTGAATATGAATCTATTTATAGTAAACAGCATATAGAGGCCTACCTGTCATAAAATTAATACTTCTTAATGCGAATCTTGACACATGAATAATTGTGAGAATTTGCAAGGTCCTACTGCTTGTTGCAACTACTCAACTCTGCCATAGTGTGAAAGCAACAATAGACAATATGTAAACAAATTAGTGTGACTGTGTGCCAATAAAACTTTATTTGCAAGAACTTCTGGTAGGGTAGATTTGACCTGTGGGCCACAGTCTGCTGATCTCTACTTCAGGTGATAATACTATAGTCTAAGGATTTTTACTACAATCAAATATTTCATATTCTTAAAGCAGAAAGATGCCAATTGTTATGAGTTCTGAGTAGAAAGTAGCTTTCACAACTTTCCAAGTATTTCACAAGCATTATACTTGTTAAGACATTTGACAAAACATGAGAGACACCTAACTCTGGGAAATGAACAAGGGGTAGTGGAAGGGGAAGTGGGTCGGGGGTTGGGGTGACTGGGTGATGGACAATGAGGGGGACACTTGGCGGGATGAGCACTGGGTGTTATGCTATATGTTGGCAAATTGAACTCCAATAAAAAAAAATTAAAAAAAAATCTGAGAAGATGCCAGATTTTATAAAGGTGCAAACTCACATGAAGAAAAAGTAAATGGTCACAGAGCTACACAAAGAGTTAGTAAAAGGAAAAATAGTAAATACTATTCATCAAGATGAGACTGAACTTTCTCAACACTTTTGTTAGGACAGATAAGCAGTTACCCATACTTGACTTCCAGATTATTAAAAACAAACATTATATGGTCTCATTCATTTGGGGAATATAAAAAATAGTGAAAGGGAATAAAGGGGAAAGGAGAAAAAATGAGTGGGAAATATCAGAAAGGGAGATGGAACATGAAAGACTCCTAACTCTGGGAAATGAACTAGTGGTGGTGGAAGGGGAGGCGGGCGGGGGGTGGGGGTGACTGGGTGATGGGCAATGAGGTGGGCACTTGACGGGATGAGCACTGGGTGTTATTCTATATTTTGGCAAATCGAACACCAATAAAAACTAAATTTATAAAAAAATTAAAAAGCAATAGAAAAAAAATAAAAACAAACAAACAAACAAAACAAAACAAAACACTCTTCAGAAGCCCTGGCTTGCACTATTTCCAGGGATGTAAATAGTGCCACTATGTGGAAAAACTAAAAAATATTAAAAGAGCTTACTTTTCATAGGTATTTTTTCGTAACATGCTTTGGCAATATTTAATTTAATGATCCATTGGTTTTTATTTTGTTTATATTCTTGTATGGATGTAGGGGAGGTAAATGTTTACCTTCACTCAGTTTTTTAGCTGGGTCTGAGACTTAAACATATAAGACCAATCAGATAAAGAAAATTTTATAAATTTATATTTTATGTGACATAGAATCCCCTCATAAAGAACGGAGATTCAAAGAAATATTGAAATCTATATGTTCTAATAGTAGGTCGACAAAAGAGAGGCAATTGTGGAAAAGTAACTAAAGTATATGGGGAAGTTAAAGGAAGTTAAGAATTATTTTCACAACATCTATTTGTATAGAATTTTCTTATTCTCAACTTCACATCCTTGATGATAAGAATATTACTTTCCTTCTGGTACAGGAAGTATATCTTTCATAGAGTAATGCCATCTCCTGCTTCCAGGTATAAAGGGAGCTCAGGGTGCCCTTCCTGCATCTGATATTTCCTAAATCTCTTTACCTCAAAGTTACCGATAAGTCAAAATGTCATATTTTGTGGTGACATAATCTGAATTAATTCATGGGCAAACATTAAGGAAACATTAATGTAGAGGCCCCTTTTAGGCAACAGACTTGAGTAATGAAAACCTGAATAAGGTAAAAGGGCCCACAGTGACCACCTGGCTGAATGCAAACAGGCTCATTATACCACCCACCTCAAAATAGCCATAGGCCCTAGCTGACAAATGAGCTACATGCAACTGGACACAGTTACCAAAAAAGAAAATTTGGTACATTCCCATACTTCTTCACTCCATCCTATAACTATAACTATAGCCCCACACCAATGCCTTGTGGCAGTCTTTCCTTTGCTGTCCTGTCCACTGCTCTATTGCAGTGAATTTAAAAAACTTCTGTCTCCTTTGTTCTGCCTTGAGTGAATTCTTTCACTGCCCATGCCACCAGCCTCCACCCAATTGGATCACCCCATAATTAAGGAAAAGGATTGGTAATATTGGTAGACTTGTCATCTTTACTATATTTTTTCTATTTCCCTGCAAAGTCCTTAAAACACCCTTAATATTTCTTTTGAAATATACATGTGTAAAAAACAGATTTTTTAAAGGAAGACTCACCAAAAACACAAACAACAAAACAAAACAGATGAACATGGGAAGGGGAAAAAAAGAGAAACAAGCAAACCATAAGAAACTCTTAACAATAGAGAATAAACAGGGGTTGATGGAGGGAGATGGGTGGAGGGTGGGCTTAATGGGTGATAAGGGTGTTAAGGAAGGGACTTGTTATGATGAGCACTGGGTGTTACATGTAAGTGGTGAGTCACTTAATTCTACTCCTGAAACCAATATTGCACTGTTAACTAACTAGAATTTAAATTAAGATTTGAAGAAAAATAAATAAATAAAAATAAATTAATGCACAGAGGTCTACCAAAAAAATGACAAATACCCACCATTTGCTTCGATGTGGATGGAACTGGAGGGTATTATGCTGAGTGAAATAAGTCAATCAAAGAAGGACAAACATTATATGGTCTCATTCTTTTGGGGAATATAAATAATAGTGAAAGGGAATAGAAAGGAAGGGAGAAGAAATTGGCAGGAAATACCAGAAAGGGAGACAGAACATGAAGACTCCTAACTCTGGGAAACAAACTAGGGGTGGTGGAGGGGGAGGAGGGCGGGGGATGGGGATGAATGGGTGACGGGCTCTGAGGGGGGCACTTGACGGGATGAGCAATGGGTGTTATTCTGTATGTTGGCGAATTGAACACCAATAAAAATAAATTTATTATTAAAATAAAGGAAAAAAAATCATGTACTTTCCCAAAGTGGTTTTCTTCAGTATTCTATTTTTTTATTTTCAAATATTGCATAAATGTTTTGGTAGCGAACTATGTCAGTCTTCGCTTTGTGATACTGGTATTGCAAAAACAGTTTTCCATTTTAGAAATAAGCTTTCTATATTTGATCTCAGAGCAGAGAATAAAGTCATGTAAAAAATAGAATATTTGGGGATCCCTGGGTGGCGCAGCGGTTTGGCGCCTGCCTTTGGCCCAGGGCGCGATCCTGGAGACCCGGGATCGAATCCCACATCGGGCTCCCGGTGCATGGAGCCTGCTTCTCCCTCTGCCTGTGTCTCTGCGCCTCTCTCTCTCTCTCTGTGACTATCATAAATAAATAAAAATTAAAAAAAATCTTTAAAAAAAAAAGAATATTTGAGACTGCTGTTTTCAAAACATTTGGCTAGGGAAGTTTTAAAAATATTTTTTTAAATTATTTATTCACTAAAGACACAGACAGAAAGGTAAGACAAAGAGGGAGAAGCCGGGACCCTGATGCGAGACTCGATTCTGGGACTGGGGCCACATCCTGAACTGCAGACAGATGCTCAACTACTGAGGCACCCAGGCATCACTGGCCAGGGAAACTTAAAGGTTAGCATGGTTCCAGAAATGTGAAAGTGAATAGATCCAAGGACTGCTATGCCTTTTGTCATTATAAAGAAAAGGTCAGGCCTATTTGGTCAGTTATTTTCAGAAAAATGATTTTATTAAAGTGTTTTTCCTTTTCTTTAATTCTGTTCATCAGATCCAAATTCTGTTCACCAGATCCATCCAGGATTATTCTACTCATATTCTTGGCTGTGAGTTTGCAAAGGAACTATTGACCATAATACTACTTTGAACAGTATTTGAATGCAGTTTGAAAGTATACTAATTATAGAGTATTATGGTTGCCTTTAAGATTCCAAGTTAGTAAGTGTTGTATCACTGTTTGGGGTGACACTGTTTTGGATGGCATCTTTTCCTTCTAAAATACTTTAAAAAATGCAAATGTAGAAACAGAAAACTCACTTCAAAGAGAAATAGAACTGTTTTGAAAGACAGACTTGAATTAAATCTTACTTAAAAAGAAACCTATTTAGAGAAAATGGAATACAAAAATGTCAACACCTGTATTCTGTTTGAGTATATGCCTTCTTTTTGACAATAGCACTAAGCTAAAAGTACTTTTGAAAACAAACACACTTCACTTTATTTAGTTATAGAATAGAGTGAAAATGTTATAGTACTCCCATCCTAATATATTCATTAAAAACCAATACATTTCACAAGTTTGATATGGGCAATTGACTTAACCCACATAGTGTATATTGTAAGACACACCTTCATTTTGAAAAATAAGTCAGAAGGTTTGTGTGTTTCTAAAATATCTTCCCAAACTTGAAATATAATTTATTTGCTATAATTTTTATGAATTATTAAAGTGGGGATACAATACAATATGATGGACAATATGTTCTCACATTACAGAATTGATTTTGCTTTCTTTTTTGTTTTCAAAGATTACTTTAAATACTCTTTTATCCAGGGAGGGGCAAGATGGCGGAAGAGTAGGGTCCCCAAGTCACCTGTCCCCACCAAATTACCTAGATAACCTTCAAATCATCCTGAAAATCTACGAATTCGGCCTGAGATTTAAACAGAGAACAGCTGGAATGCTACAGTGAGAAGAGTTTGCGCTTCTATCAAGGTAGGAAGACGGGAAAAAAGAAATAAAGAAACAAAAGGCATCCAAGGGGGAGGGGCCCCGCGAGGAGCCGGGCTGAGGCCGGGGCGAGTGTCCCCAGGACAGGAGAGCCCCGTCCTGGAGAAGCAGGAGCTTTCCCGGCGGAAAGGCGCCCGCAGGGAGTTAGAGCAGGACCCCAGGAGGGCGGAGATGCCGTCGGGCTCCCTGGGACACTAACAGACACCTGCGCCCAGAGTAGAGTGCGCCGAGCTCCATAAAGGACTGCAGCGTAAACGGCTGGACCCGGGAGCAGCTCGGAGGGGCTCCGGCGGTGGCTCTGTGGAGAGGGGGCTGCCCGCCGGGAGCGAGAATCCAACAGCGCAGGCCCGGGAGCACAGGGCGCCGGGACACAGCCCAGGATCCGACCTCCCCCCGGGACAGGCAGAGGCCAGGAGGGCTCAGGACAGCAAGGACGCTCCTGCCCTGAGCTGAGCAGATCAGCGGCCCCGCCCCGGAGCCTCCAGGCCCTGCAGACGGAATAGTTCCTACGGGAGCTGAATCCAGGTTTCCAGAGCTGCCGCAGCCACTGGGGTTGTTCCTCCTGCGGCCTCATGGGGTAAACAACACCCACTGAGCAGAACTCAAATACAAAAGCTAACCTTACACCTAAAGGAGCTAAAGAAAAAATTGCAAATAAATCCTACACCCAGCAGAAGAAGAGAGTTAATAAAGATTTGAGCAGAACTCAATGAAATCGAGACCAGAAGAACTGTGGAACAGATCAACAAAACCAGGAGTTGGTTCTTGGAAAGAATTAATAAGATAGATAAACCATTAGCCAGCCTTATTAAAAAGAAGAGAGAGAAGACTCAAATTAATAAAATCATGAATGAGAAAGGAGAGATCACTACCAACACCAAGGAAATAAAAACGATTTTAAAAACATATTATGAACAGCTATACGCCAATAAATTAGGCAATCTAGAAGAAATGGACGCACTTCTGGAAAGCGAAAATTACTAAAACTGGGACAGGAAGAAATAGGAAACCTGAACAGGCCAATAACCAGGGAGGAAATTGAAGCAGTCATCCAAAACCTCCCAAGACACAAAAGTCCAGGGCCAGATGGCTTCCCAGGGGAATTCTATCAAACGTTTGAAGAAAAAACTATACGTATACTACTAAAGCTGTTTGGAAAGATAGAAAGAGATGGAGTACTTCCAAATTCGTTCTATGAGGCCAGCATCACCTTAATTCCGAAACCAGACAAAGACCTCACCAAAAAGGAGAATTATAGACCAATATTCCTGATGAACATGGATGCAAAAATTCTCAACAAGATACTAGCCCATAGGATCCAAGAGTACATTAAGAAAATTATTCAGGGATCCCTGGGTGGCGCAGTGGTTTGGCGCCTGCCTTTGGCCCAGGGCGCGATCCTGGAGACCCGGGATCGAATCCCACGTCGGGCTCCCAGTTCATGGAGCCTGCTTCTCCCTCTGCCTGTGTCTCTGCCTCTCTCTCTCTCTCACTGTGTGCCTATCATGAATAAATAAAATTAAAAAATTAAAAAAAAAAGAAAATTATTCACCATGACCAAGTGGGATTTATTCCCGGGACACAAGGCTGGTTCAACACTCAGAAAACAATCAGTGTGATTCATCATATCAGCAAGAGAAAAACCAAGAACCATATGATACTCTCATTGGATACAGAGAAAGCATTTGACAAAATACAGCATCTGTTCCTGATCAAAACTCTTCACAGTGTAGGGATAGAGGGAACATTCCTCAACATCTTAAAACCATCTATGAAAAGCCCACAGCAAATATCATTCTCAATGGGGAAGCACTGGGAGCCTTTCTCCTAAGATCAGGTTCAATACATGGATGTCCACTTTCACCACTGCTATTCAACATAGTACTGGAAGTCCTAGCCTCAGGAATCAGACAACAAAAGGACATTAAAGGCATTTGAATGGCAACGAAGTCAAACTCTCCCTCTTTTCAGATGACATGATACTCTACATAGAAAACCCAAAAGGCTCCACCCCAAGATTGCTAGAACTTATACAGCAATTTGGCAGCGTGGAACGATACAAAATCAATGCCCAGAAGTCAGTGGCATTTCTATACACTAACAATGAGACTGAAGAAAGAGAAATTAAGGAGTCAATCCCATTGACAATTGCACCCAAAAGCATAAGATACCTAGGAATAAATATAACCAAAGAGGCAAAGGATCTATACCCTAAAAACTATAGAACACTTCTGAAAGACATTGAGGAAGACAAAAAGAGATGGAAAAATATTTCGTGCTCATGGATTGGAAGAATTAAGTTACCCAGGGCAATTTACACATTTAATGCAATCCCTATCAAAATACCATGGACTTTCTTCAGAGAGTTAGAACAAATTATTTTGAGATTTGTGTGGAATCAGAAAAGACCCCGAATAGCCAGGGGAATTTTAAAAAAGAAAACTATAGCTGGCGGCATCACAATGCCAGATTTCAGGTTGTACTACAAAGCTGTGGTCATCAAGACAGTGTGGTACTGGCACAAATACAGACACATAGATCAATGGAATGGAATAGATAATTCAGAAGTGGACCCTGAACTTTATGGTCAACTAATATTCAACAAAGGAGGAAAGACTATCCACTGGAAGAAAGAACATCTCTTCAATAAATGGTGCTGGGAAAATTGGACATCCACATGCAGAAGAATGAAACTAGACCACTCTCTTTCACCATACACTAAGATAAACTCAAAATGGATGAAAGATCTAAATGTGAGACAAGATTCCATCAAAATCCTAGAGGGAAAAAAAAAAATCCTAGAGGAGAACACAGGCAATACCCTTTTTGAACTCGGCCACAGTAACTTCTTGCAAGATACATCCACGAAGGCAAAAGAAACAAAAGCAAAAATGAACTATTGGGACTAAATTTCATATTTTTAAACCAATAAAAATAAAATGGACAGTAGAATAATCTTAGTTTAACTATTCAATGTCCTTGCAGTACTTGGGAGAAAGGTAAATGTTTTCATTAATTTTAGATTTTGATAACCTGGGGGAAAAAAAAACTAAAATTCTAAAATATTCTACCAGTATGATGAAGTAATCATGTTTTTCACAGGTCATCTCTCTTACAATTAAAATTTAACACTTAACACAATAAATAAACATAGGAAATCTCTAAAAGATATAAAGATGATAAGCTGCCTAGGGCCTTCAGAATATGAGGGAGGACATTGTGCCCAGTTCCCTGAGTTTCCTTATTATCTCTCATATGTTCCAGACAGAGTGCAGAAGACCCTACCTCAGAAATACCAACAGGCACAGAGGAAAAAAAACTCTAAGAAAAACTTGTTTTTCCCTCCAAGAAGGAGCAGAAATTTGTGCCCTAACAACGGGAAGACATTTTGGTTATATCTCCATATAGAAGTTTGCTGCCATAACAAAATTCCAGACTGGAGTGCCTTTACCAACAGACATTTATGTTCTCACAGTCTGGAGGTTATTAAGTCCAGGATCACAGATCAGAATTTATTTCTGGTGAGACCTCTCTTCTTGGCTTGGAGACAGCTACCTTCTTCTTGCTATGTTCTCACATAGCCTTTCCTCTGTCACGCAGACAGAAAAAGATTTCTGGTGTCTCTTCTCCTTCTTATAAAAACACCGGTCCTATCAGAATAGGCTCACTATTATGACTTAATTTAATTTTAATTGCCTCCTTACAGACCCTATCTCCAAATATAATCACATTAGGGGTTAAAGCTTCAACATATGAATTTGGTGGGAGAGGGCACAATTTATTCCATAACACTCCCTTATTCTAATCAAACACCAATAGAAGCCACTCCTCCATCTTCTACCCTTATCGTAGTTTCATCAAGGTCGTCCTCTAGCACTGCTAAAGCAGAGAACATTCTCCAGTTCTCCTGCTGGCTGGTATTGGTGGAGCCTAGCAGAGAGCTATTCTTCCCTTCCTTTCTAATGAAAGCAGATAGTGCTCTACTTCCCCTGACAGATGGTACTGGCAGGCCAAACAGGAAAATGATATTCCATCCTCTCTCTGAAAAGTGAGAGAGTGCTCCTAATCTCCCCAAGGGTAGTTACCATTACCCTAATGGTAAGCTGAGCTTCTATCGCTACTCAGTAGATATGAAAATGAAAAATTGGTGGGGTACTTACTATATCCCACTTTCTCCATACCCTAGAGGTTAACAAGATCCACTGGGGAGCTAAAACACCACAGCAACCAACCAGCAACAAGACTGAAAGTGGTGATCTCAAGCAAGGCTAGTTCACACTCCATCTGCCTCCAGTTGTCACTGGAGTCCAATTAGAAGATGAGCTTCTTAAAAAAAAAAAAAAAAAAAAAAAGAAGATGAGCTTCTACTTCCACCATGTACCAACAAGGTGGTACAATGTTGGGAGAGTGGTTAGGTGATCCTAGCAAGGAAAAGAAACAGAAAAAAGCAGTTCTTCTTGGAGTCCCTTCAGCTTCCTATCTCAGTGTGATATTATAATGGTGGGTGCATGTCATTATACATTTGTCAAAACCCATTAAATGTACAGCACCTCAAGCAAATCCTAATGTAAACTCTGGACTTTGAATAATAATGATGTGTCAATGTAGACTGTTGGAGCACTCTCTTGTCAGGGAGAAAGTACTTCTGTTCCCTTGAAGGTACTTCTAGCTAGACTAAAAATCAAATTGGCACAAGACAGATTAACAGGAGAAAATAAAACTTAATAGGCATATGTAGGAAGAATCCACACAGACGTAAAAATTCCAAAGATAAGAAAAATTAAATATATATGTCATTCTGAACTAAGAAGACAGAGTTAGGGGCCTGAGACTTCAGAGGAAAAGAATACACTTCACAGGGCATTAAGAAGACAAGATGTTTGATAATTAGACATTTGCCCTGCCATATAGATGGGTCACTCATATAAAATTTATCTCTGTTAATAACCCTTATTCTGGAAAAGACCCACAGTTTAGATTCTTCTGTGTGGCTAAGGGAAAGGCAAAGTTTCTCTTAAGCCCCAGGGTCTCAACTGTCTTCAGCTCAAAATAATTCACACGTCAAAGAGTTACATTCTGGAGGGACCTGTCCTGAACCGCTTCATATTCAATTGTAATAAATGTACACTCTGATGGGGGATGTTGATAGTGGAGAATGACTATCCCATCTATTGAATTTACTAAATATATATTATTTTTTAATTTATTTTTTATTGGTGTTCAATTGCCATCATACAGAATAACAACCAGTGCTCATCCCATCAAGTGCCCACCTCAGTGCCTGTCACCCAGTCACCCCCACCCCTCGCCCACCTCCCCTTCCACCACCCCTAGTTCGTTTCCTAGAGATAGGAGTCTCTCATGTTCTGTCTCCCTTTCTGATATTTGCCACTCATTTTTTCTCCTTTCCCCTTTATTCCCATTCACTATTTTTTATATTCCCAAAATGAATGAGACCATAAAATGTTTGTCCTTCTCCAATTGACTTATTTCACTCAGCAAAATATTCTCCAGTTCCATCCACATCAAAGCAAATGGTGGATATTGGTCGTTTCTAATGGCTGAGTCATATTCCATTGTATACATATACCACATCTTTTTTATCCATTCATCTTTCGATGGACACTGAGGCTCCTTCCATAGTTTGGCTATTGTGGACATTGCTGCTATAAACCCTACTCTTCCACCATCTTGCCCCACCTCCCCAATATATATTATTTTTATCTCTACATTTCTAATTATTGGCTTTATATCATTTCCACAAAGATATCCCCAGATATGCAAGGCCTTGAGATTCATATTCTCTAAGTGTTCTTAGATGTTGCAGCATCAAGTATTTCTAGCATAATACTTATTTTACTTCTTACTATTTTTAGTGGATGTCCTAAGTAAATTTTATTGGACTAGATCCCCAGTTCAAAAATATTCACTTTAATGATAGTATGGCAGTCATTCATTGCTATAATTTCATTATTTGTATTCCAATCCCTTTCTATCCAAGCATTTTATTTGAAAGGCAAATCCTATTTTAGAAGGTCATCCCTACATGATACTGTACATAGAAAACCCAAAAGACTCCACCCCAAGATTGCTAGAACTCATACAGCAATTAAGCAGTGTAGCAGGATACAAAATTAATGCCCAGAAATCAGTTGCATTTCTCTACACTAACAATGAGACTGAAG
This sequence comes from Canis aureus, assembly GCF_053574225.1. Lineage (NCBI taxonomy): Eukaryota > Metazoa > Chordata > Mammalia > Carnivora > Canidae > Canis > Canis aureus. The sequence continues at coordinate 51,994,972 of NC_135649.1, forward strand.
AAAGAGAAATTAAGGAGTCAATCCCATTTATAATTGCAAACAAAAGCATAAGATACCTAGGAATAAACCTAACCAAAGTAAAGGATCTATACCCTAAAAACTACAGAACACTTCTGAAAGAAATTGAGGAAGACACAAAGATATGGAAAAATATTCCATGCTCATGGATTGGGAGAATTAATATTGTGAAAATGTCCATGCTACCCAGGGCAATTTAAACATTTAATGCAAACCCTATCAAAATACCATGGACTTTCTTCAGAGAGTTGGAACAAATTATCTTAAGATTTGTGTGGAATCAGAAAGGACCCCGAATAGCCAGCGGAATTTTTAAAAAGAAAACCATAGCTGGGAGCATCACAATGCCAGATTTCAGGTTGTACTACAAAGCTGTGGTCATCAAGACAGTGTGGTACTGGCACAAAAACAGACACATAGATTAATGGAACAGAATAGAGAATCCAGAAGTGGACTGTCAACTTTATGGTCACCTAATATTCGATAAAGCAGGAAAGACTATCCACTGTAAAAAAAGATGGTCTCTTCAATAAATGGTGCTGGGAAAACTGGACAGCCACATGCAGAAGAATTAAACTGGACCATTCTCTTACACCATACACAAAGGTAAATGCAAAATGGATGAAAGATCTCAATGTGAGACAAGAATCCATCAAAATCCTAGAGGAGAACACAAACAACACCCTTTTTGAACTTAGCCACAGCAACTTCTTGCAAGATAAATCCATGAAGACAAGAGAAACAAAAGCAAAAATGAATTATTGGGACTTCATCAAGATAAGAAGCTTCTGCACAGCAAAGGAAACAGTCAACAAAACTCAAAGACAACCTACAGAATGGGAGAAGATATTTGTAAATGATCTATCAGATAAAGGGCTAGTATCCAAGATCTATAAAGAACTTATTAAACTCAACAGCAAAGAAACAAACAATCCAATCATTCAATGGGCAAAAGACATGAACAGAAATTTCATGGAGGAAGACATAGACATGGCCAATAAGCACATGAAAAAATGCTCTGCATCATGTGCCATCAGGGAAATACAAATCAAAACCACAATGAGATACCACCTCACACCAGTGAGAATGGGGAAAATTAACAAGACAGGAAACAACAAATGTTGGAGAGGATGTGGAGAAGGGGAACCCTCTTGTATTGTTGGTGGGAATTTGAACTGCTACTGTCACGCTGGAAAACTCTGTGGAGGTTCCTCAAAGAGTTAAAAATAGAGTGACCCTATGACCCAGCAATTGCACTGTTGGGGATTTACCCCCAAAGATACAGATGCAGTGAAATGCCGGGACACCTGCACCCCAATGTTTATAGCAGCAGTGTCCACAATAGCCAAACTGTGGAAGGAGCCTCTGTGTCCATAAAAAGGTGAATGGATAAAGAAGATGTGGTTTATGTATACAATGGAATATTACTCATCCATTAGAAACGACAAATACCCACCATTTGCTTCAACGTGGATGGAACTGGAGGGTATTATGCTGAGTGAAATAAGTCAATCAGAGAAGGACAAACATTATATGGTCTCATTCATTTCGGGAATATAAAAAATAGTGAAGAGGAATAAAAGGGAAAGGAGAGAAAATGAGTGAAAATATCAGTGAGGATGACAGAACATGAGAGACTCCTAACTCTGGGAAACGAACAAGGGGTAGTGGAAGGGGAGGTGGGCAGGGGGTTGGGGTGACTGGGTGATGGGCACTGAGGGGTCACTTGACGGGATGAGCACTGGGTGATATGCTATATTTTGGCAAATTGAACTGCAATTAAAAAAAAAGTAATAAAAAAGTAATCAAAACTTAGAAGATGCAAGAAAAGCTCTCTTTCTGCTCTTTAACTCTATAAATTTAAATTGGATAGGAGAGTCTATACCAGGAAAAGAGCTATTAATCAAAACTACCTTTGCCTAAGAAACTTAATCTGTACAATAGGGCAAACTTGATTTTTCAAAATGTGTCCCTGTGCTTTCCTGCTAATGGCCTTCCTCCCCTATGTATCCTCAGATCCCATCTCTCTCCTTAGTTCATATAAGTTTCATGTTTCCTCATTATCTTGGAAATTCCATGTCTGTGTGGATTCCTGTATACCTACTAACTTTGATTTTCTCCCGTTAATTTGTCTCATGTCAATCTGATTCTAAGTCCAACAAGAAGGACCTTGTAGGGCAGAAGAAGGTCTACCTCCCTGATAAGAGTCAAGGATGACTCCCAGGTTTCTTGCTTGCATAATCAGATATAAACTACTGAAGGAAGACAAGGTTTAAGGAAAGAGTTTGTTCAATTTTGTCCATTCTAAATTTGAGTGATTTGTAAAATGTATGGGTGAAAATGCTTAGATGAGGCATATATATGAGTCTGAGATTTACTGCGACTTTTCATAGTGGTCTATGTTTAAAAGGATTTAATTTCCAATTAAATTGTGCAAGTGAGCAGTTTTGCCCCCATTTTACAAGCATTATGTCACCAATGTTTTTAATTTTTATTTACCAGTAACTTTTTACAAGAGTATGCTCATGACATTCCTGTTAATCTAACATTTTTTTAGTTAATATCATACATAGGAAACAATCACCTAGAAATTAACAGGCTAAAAGTTAAAGAGTTGGAGACTAAGTGTTTTTATATCTCCTTACCTATTTCTGGCCTGCCTATAATTTTTCATTTCTGGTTTGTCTTTTTACAGCTGTTTTAAAAGAAAATGTTGATATGGCCACAAATTCTAAAAATACCTTTACCCAAATTCCTTTAACATCCATATCCTATGAAGAAAATAAATTAAGGGAGGATAGAAATATCCCATGCAAGGATGCATATTTTTGAAACCAATGAATAGCTAGCTTATCATCATCAAGTAAAAATAAAAGCCAGTCTTGAGCAAAACAAATTTTACAGATGTTGACTAGAATACATAGTTTTTCTATACATTTTTTAAAGATTTTATTTATTTATTAATGAGAGAGACACACACCCAGAGGCAGAGACACAGGCAGAGGGAGAAGCAGGCTCCATGTAGGGAGTCTGAGGCAGGACTCGATCTTGGGACTCCAGGATCACACCCTGGGCCGAAGGCAGGTGCTAAACCGCTGGGCCACCCAGGGATCCCCACCATTACATTTTTCAAAGGCAAATGTATTAGTCGTTTTCTATGCCTAAAATAAGTAGCACAACCTATCTTAGAATGTCAGAAGTACTGCTGCAAACACACACAGACTGTAAGAGTCACATGAATCACATTTGTACATAACAAGTTGGCAAACTGTGACACACAGAGGCAGGAACGTGCTTGCTGAGTATTCACTTTACTTGGAACTGTATTTCACAAAATGTTTTTCTAACATTCTTGATTCTTTGATTGCAGCATGCTTCAGGCCATCAAAAAAAAAACAATGTACAGTTAAAGTAAGGAAGATATATTTTCAGAAAAATGAAAACTTAGTGTTATGTTTTTCCATTCTTAAGAAGTAGCATTAAGATAAGCTAAAGAGGGTGGGGGCAGAGGGCTGCAGAGATTCTGGAGGGATGGTAATATCATTTAGTATGAGGTAGAATCAAGTTTGGTTTCCCAAATGGTTCTTGTTTCTAAAAGCATTTTTCATAATGAAAAGTGAACACTGAATAGAAAAAACATCCTTAAAATCCTTGAATGGAATATAAATTTTCTCCATTTTACTTCAAATGACTAATATTTAGTTGCTCATATTCTTCCTCATGGTTATTCTCTTATATACTGTTAGAAAATTGATTTGGCACACATTTTTTTCTAATAAAAAAAGTAATAAATATTATGAAGATTAGGCATATTATTTTATCTGCATTTAAAAGTCCAAAGAAACAGATAAAAAGAAATGGATGAACACAGAACCTAATACTGACTTGTGGGTTCTCTTAGATATCAATAAATTTGAGGAAGAGAAGATGTGAATGTTTATTCTCTGGATAACCTACTATACCTGTTTACTGCTGATATCAATTCCCCTCCGTTCTCATTTTGATTCTTTCAAATCTCTTTCTCAGAAGCAGGGAAGATACAAGAGACAAAATGAGACAATTTTGCATTTGCTAATGTAATCTCTCCAAGTTGAGAAATTTGTTCACACATGTTTTCACTAATGTTGAGCTTAATTTGTATCAGCATACAAGAACTCTCCTTTTCAGTAGAGTTCATTCCTAATAGTATTCTGTAATACACTTGTCTCTGCTAACAAGCATCTGGAAGGGAAAATGTTAGAGTGTCATCTTGACGACTCTTAAATTTTACAAATCATCCTCAGCTAGGAAGGCCTCGAAGTCAAATAGGAAAGTAGTTTTATGATAGTTAAGATGGAATCCTGTTTCATTTTCATTGTCACTGACCCAGCAATATTGGCCTCTGTACTTTTTGTGTAACAGGGAAGTATGCATGGGTCTCATGGAGCTGACCCACATGTGGACTGGCATTCAAGGGCACAAGAGCCCCCAGCTCCTGCTCACAGCTGCAGGAGCATTGAGCCATGGGGACAGATTTTGTGTTTGCCTCAGTTTCTGTGGGTAGGAGGTGGGTGGAGACCAGCATGGTTGGCAAGCCTGGGGACAGGGTCAGCTGGGAGCTGAGGCCCCTGGGATCAGGTGGCCAAGTCTGGGTACCAGTCAGGAGTGGGTTGGATTTGGTACCTGCAACGCCTTTTTGATAGGCTTGGCCTTGCTTTGCAAGGCCTGGGTCTTGGGGTTGTGGTTGTGGTTGGTACATGGAGGGAGGATGTGGGCAGACCAAGAAGAGCTCCAACAAGCTTCTCTTGCTTCTCTTGCCTCTTCAACTTATTAGATAAGCCTTCTTTAGTTTCCCCTAAAGAGTTTTAAAAACCCTTCAGACTCCTCTTCCTAGTCCCAACTCCCATTCCCTACTTTACCTCTCTTTGTAACACTTATCACTATACATCATATTTGTTTGTTTTTATTTTTCTTATGGCATTAGAATACAAGCCACATGAAGGCAAGAATTTTTATCTATTTTACTCATTGGTATATCCTCAGCACCTAGAAGAGTAGAAACTCAAATATTTATCAGACTGCAGGTAAGTGAATAAAAAATTAATATTGGGCTAAAAGAGCACTAGATATAAACCTCCACTCTAAGTAATATGTATGAATAAAAAGAATCAAATTGTGCTACAAACGACACACCATCATCTTTATATTAGTCTTGTTTTAACATATAGACAACATTGTATATTTTCTGCTGGGCAATAATTTAAGTCATTCATTGACTTATTTGTCAGTGACATTATGAACAGTGAAGAATCTTTCCAACTCTGTACTAGTAGGTTACATAGGTATTGAAATGCTGACATATTTGGCAGACCCTGATAATTGTTATTGTGTTATTTCTTACCACCACTACACATTAATGGATGTCTTGTCATTCTTTTTTTGGTGCCATTATATTTTCTGTCTGCCAAACAGGCAACAAACAGCTCTAGAGCAGATGTTTCTGAAGTATCATTGATAACAGTGTCACAAAGATTGTGTGGAATCAAAAGCCAACAAGCTTGACTGATAAGGAGAAGGTTTGGGCAGCTGATCTATGCTTCAGTGAGGGAAATTTTATATTTTTTATGACTCAACAGCTTCTGGAAGCAGCCAGCCATTTCTAAATAGAAGCCACAGCTGTGTAGCAATACCTGGTCTCTTGGTTTTTACCATTTTGCCATCATTAATCATTCTCCAATTTAGCTGTCTTTGTATTGTTTAGTTCCACTGCTACTAAATTTGTGTTCTCTTATATTCTCTCATTAAAGTTGCTTCTCAGCACCTGTGGTTTATGGTGCAGAAATCTGACTTACAATATCACCTAACTAGGCTTCTTTTCCCATTTTATATGCTGTCAAGTTTGACTACTAGCAAAATTCTTAAATAGAGCACTCTTATCAGCATAATCAAATCCCTCCCCTCCACACTAAAAACTCCATCACATTATTACAAAATACTGTTGCTGTTTTTGTTGTTATAACCATTTCTGAGGATTTTTGACATATTTGTGATTTTATTGTATATTTTACTTTTTATTAAGTTTTAATTCTAATTGTACTATTGCTAACAGTGTTATATTATTTTCAGGGATACAATATAGTGATTCAACAATTCTCTACATTATTCAGTGCTCATCATGAAAGCTGTACTCTTTAATCCCCTTCACCTATTTAACCCTTCTTCCCACCCCTTCCCCTCTGGTAACCATCATTTGGTTCTCTATAGTTAAGTGTCTTTTTGTTTCTCTTTTTTTTCATGCTCCTTTGTTTCTTAAAAACCACATATGAGTGAAATTATATGGTATATTTCTTTCTCTGACTGACTTATTTTGCTTAGCATTATACTTCTTAGCTCCATCATGTGGCAAATATTAAGATTTCACTCTTTTTTATGGCTGAGTGATTAGATAGATAGATAGATAGATAGATAGATAGATAGATAGATATTTTCTTTATCCACTCATCTGTCAATGGATACTTGGGGTGCTTCCATAGTTTGGTTATTATAAATAATGCTGCTATAAACACAGAGGTACATGTATCACCTTGAATTAGTGTTTTTGTATTTTTGAGGGAAAATTCCAGAATCATGATTACTGGATCATAGCTATCATAGTTCTGTCTTTAACTTTTTGAGGAACCTTCATACTTTTTTCCCACAGTGGATACATAATTTTGCATTCCTATCAACAGCACATGACAGTTCCTACTTCTTCATATCCTCACCAGCACAAGTTGCATCTTGTTTTTTTTAGTCAACATGACAGATATGAGGTGACGTCTCATTGCAACTTTTTTCTTGTAGTTTTTGTTTAAATTTTAGTTCATTAACATATGGTACAAATTTGGCATCAGGAGTAGAATTCAGTGATTCATCACTTACATAAAATGCCCAGTGCTCATCAAAACAAGTGTTCTCTTTAATACCAATCACACATGTAGCCCATCCATTAACCCTCATTTTGTCTCTATCCTTAAGAGTATCTTATGATTCGTTTCTTTCTCTCCTTTCCCCCTTCCCATATGTTCATATGTTTTGTTTCTTAAATTTCACAGATGAGTGAAATCATATGGTATTTGTCTTTTGCTGACGACATTTTGTTTGGCATAATACACTCTAGTTCCATCCACATCACTGCAAATGGCAAAATTTCATTCTTTTTAATGTCTGAGTAATATTCCATTATGCATATATGCTACATCTTCTTTACCAATTCATCAGCCAAAGGATACTTTGGCTCTTTCTACAGTTTGATTATAGTTGATGATGCTGCTATAAACATTGGGGTGCATGTACCCCTTTGAATCTGTATTTCTGTATCCTTTGGGTAAATACCTTGTAATACAATTTCTGGATAGGAAGGTAGTTCTATTTTTAACTTTTTGAGGATCTTCCATACTGCTTTCCAGAGTAACTGCGCCAATTTGCATTCCCATCAAGAGTGCAAAAGGATTCCCCTTTCTCTGCATCCTCGTCATTACCTGTTGTTTCTTATGTTATTAGTTTTAGCCATTCTGATAGGTGTGAGGTGGTAGTTCATCATGGTTTTGATTTGTATTTCCCTGATGATGGGTCATGTTGAGTTTCTCATGTGTCTGTTAGCCATCTGGATATCTTCCGTGGAAAAATGTCTATTCCTATCTTCTTCCCATTTCTTCTATTTTTTAGATTTTTATTTATTCATGAGAGACACACAGAGAGATTCAGAGATATAGGCAGAGGGAGAAGCAGACTGCCTACCAGGAGCCTGATGTGGGACTTGATCCCCGGACTCTGGGATCACGACTTGGGCCAAAGGCAGACATTTAACCTGAGTCACCCAGGCCCCCCTTCTGCCCATTTCTTAACAGGGTTGTTTGTTTCAGGGGTGTTAGATTTGATAAGTTCTTTATAGATCTTTTATTCTAATCTTTCATCAGATATGTCATTTGCCAACATCTTCTCCCATTCCATAGGCTGCCTTTTAGTTTTGTTGATTGCTTCCTTCACTGTGCAGAAGGTTTTTAGCTTGATGAAGTCACCAGTTCAGTTTTACTTTTGTTTCTATTGCCTCCAGTGACATGTTTAGTAAGAAGTTGCTCTGGCTGAGGTCAAAGAGGTTGCTGAATGTATTATCCTCTAGGATTTTGACGGTTTTCTGTCTCACATTTAGGTCTTTCATCCATTTTGAATTTAGTTTTGTGTATGGTGTAAGAAAGTGATCCAGTTTCACTCTTCTGCATGTTGCTGTCCAGTTTTCCCAACACCATTTGTTGAAGAGACTGTCTTTTCCCCATTGAATATCCTTTCCTATTTTGTAGAAGAGCAGTTGAACATATAGTTGTGGGTACATTTCTGGGTTTTTTATTCTGTTCCATTGATCTACGTGTCTGTTTTTGTACCAATATCATACTGTCTTGATGACTACAGCTTTGTAATAGCGCTTAAAATCTGTAATTGTGATGCCTCTAGTTTTGTTCTTTTTCAGGATTGCATTGGTTACTTGGGGTCTTTTGTGGTTCCATATAAATTTTATGACTGTTCTAGCTCTGTGAAAAATACTGGTCATATTTTGATAGGGTTTGCTTTTTATGTAAAGATTGCTTTGGGTAGTATAGACATTTTAATAAATGTTAAATAATACATGAGCATAGAATGCTTTTCCATTTCTTTGTGTCCTCTTCAATTTATTTCATAATCATTCTATAGTTTTCAGAGTACAAACCTTTTATCTTGTTGGTTAGGTTTAGTTCTATGTCTTATTGTTTTGATGCAATTGTAAATGGGACTGATTCCTTGATTTCTTTCTACCATTTCACTATTGGTAGAAATGCAACAGATTTCTATATTTTGGTTTTATATCCTGTGACTTTGCTGAATTAATGTTTCAATTTAAGGATTTTTTTTTGTATAGTCTTTCAGGTTTTCTACATAGAATATCATGCAACCTGCAAAAAGTGAAAGTTTGGCTTCTTTCTTGCCAGTTTGGATGACTTTTATTTCTTTTTGTTGTCTGATTCCTGAGCCTAAGACTTCCAGTGCTATGGTAAATAGTAATGATGAGAGTGGACATCCCTGTCTTATTCCTGACTCTAGGGGAAAAGCTCTCAGTTTTTAACCATTGAGAATATTAGCTCTGGGTCTTTCATATATGACCTTTATGATGTTGAGGTATGTTCCCTCTATCCCTACTTTGTTCAAGATTTTTATCAAGAATGGATACTGTATTTTGTCAAATGATTTTTCTTCACCTAATGACAGAATCATATGGTTCCTATCCTTTATTTTATTAATGTGATGCATCACATTGACTGATTTGTGAATATTGAACCATACTTGCAGCCCAATCAAGTAAACTCCACTTGATTGTAGTGAATAATTCTTTTAATGTATAATTGGATTGGATTTGCTAATATTTTATTGATAATTTTTGCATCCATTTTCTTCATGGATATTGGCCTGTAATTCTACTTTTTACTGGGGTTTTTTGTTTTGGTATCAAGTTTATGCTAACCTCATAGAATGAGTTTGGAAGTTTTCCTTCTACTTCCATTTTTTGGAATGGTTTGGGAAGAAAAGGTATTAATTCTTCTTTAAATTCCTGATAGAATTTCCCTTGGAAGCCATCTGGCCCAGGAATTTTGTTTCTTGGGATATTTTTGATTACTGATTCAATTTCTTTGCTAATTATGGACCTGTTCAAATTTATATTCTTCCTATTTCACTCTTGGTAGTTTGTAAGTTTCTAGGAATTTATGCATTTCTTCCAGACTGTCCAGTTTCTTTACATACAATTGCTCATAATATTCTCATAATTGTTTGTATTTCAGTGGTGTTAGTTGTGATTTCTCTTCCTTCATTCATAATTTTACCTATTGGGGTCCTTTTTCCTTTCTTTTTGATAACTCTGGCTAAAGGTTTATCAAAAAAAAAAAAAACAAAACAAACAAACAAAAAATAAATAAATAAATAAATAAAGGTTTATCAATTTCATTAATTACAAAAAAACACAGTATTGTTGATCCATTCTCTTGTTTTGTTTCTATATATATATAATTTATTTTTGCTGTAATATTTATTATTTCCTTTCTGGTGGCTTTAGTCTTTTGTTTTCTGTTCCTTTTCTAGATCCTTTAGGTGCAAGTATCAGTTGTGTATTTTAGACTTTTCTTGCTTCTTAAGAAAGCCTGTATTATAATATACTTCCTTGTTAGGATTGCTTTTGCTGCATCCCAAAGGTTCTGGACTATCATGTTTTCATTTTCATTTGTTTCCATGTTTTTTTTTTAATTTCTTTAATTTCCTGGTTATCTCATTCATTCTTTAGTAGGATGTTCTTTAAACTCCATGCATTTGTGGTCTTTCCAAATTTTTTCTTGTGGTTGACTTCAAGTTTCATAGTATTGTGGTCTAAAAATATGCATGGTATGATCTTCATTTTTTTGTACTTGCTGAGGACTTATTTGTGACCTGGTATGTGATCTGTTCTTAATGTTCCATGTGCACTAGAGACAAAATTTTATTCTGCTGCTTAAGGATGAAATGTTCTGAATATATCTGTTAAGTCCATCTGGTCCAGTAGGTCATTCAAAGTCATTATTTCCTTTTTTTAGTTTCTGCTTAAATGATCTGCCCATTGCTCTAAGTCGGCTGTTAAATCTCTTACTATTATTGTATTATTATCAAGAATTTTCTTTGTTTATTGTTAATTGATTTATATATATGAGTGTTCCCAAGTTGAGGGCACAAATATCTACAATTGCTAGATCTTATTAATAGATAGTTCCCTTAATTATGATATAATGCCCTTCTTCACCTTTTGTTATAGTATCTGGTTTAAAACTGGTTTGTCTGATGTAAAATGGCTACTCTGGTTTCTTTTGATGTTATTAACATAATAGATGGTCCTCCATCTCCTCACTCTCAGTCTGGAGGTGTCTTTGGGTCGAAAATGAGTATCCATGAATATCTTGTAAGCAGCATATAAATGGATCTTCTTTTTTAATCCATTCTGATACCATATGTCTTTTGATCAGAACATTTAGTCCATTTACATTCAGAGTGATTATTGAATGATATGACTTTAGTGTTATTGTGTTACTTGTAGGGTTGTTGTTTCTGGTGATCTCTGATCCTTTCTAGTCTCTGTTGCTTTTGGACTTTTCTTTTCTACTCAAAGAGTCACCCTTAATATTGCTTGCAGGGCCGGTTTAGTGCTCATGAACTCATTACTATTATCATTATTTATTATTATTATTACTACTACTACTACTACTACTACTACTACTACTGGTCTGGAAAGCTCTTTATCCCTCCTGCTTCTCTGAATGACAGCCTTGCTGGATAATGTATTCTTTGTTGTATATTTTTCCCATTCAGCACATTGAATATTTTCTGCCACTTTCTGCCTTGTCAGGTTTCTGTGGAAAGATCTGCTGTGAACCTAATCTGTCTTTCACTTATAGGTTAAGAACTTTTTTCCCTTGCTGCTTTTAGAATTCTTTCCTTGTCTACATATTTTGTGAATTTGACTATGATATGTGTTGGTGATGGTTGGCTTTTGTTGAATTTAAAGGGAGTTCTCTGTGCTTCTTGGATTTTGATGTCTGTGTCTTTCCCCAGATTAGGGAGATTTTTAGCTATAATTTGCTCAAATAATCCTTTTGTCCTCTTTCCTCTCTCTTCATCTTCTGTGACTCCTATAATACAAATGTTACTATGTTTTAATAAATCACTGAATTCCCTAAGTCTACATTCATGGTCCACTACCTTTCTTTCTTTCTTCTTTTCAGCTTCATTATTTTCCATAATTTTATTTTCTATATTACTGGTTCATTTCTCTGCTTCATCTTCATTTTTATGGCATCCATTATGGTTTGCATCTTAGTTACAGCATTCTTAACTTTGGCCTGACTAGATTTTAGTTCTGTTATCTCTGTAGTAAGGGATTCTCCAGTGTCTTCTATGCTTTTTAAAAGCTCAGCTAGTCTTCTTATAATGCTTTTTTTATTCTAGTTTAGACATGTTATTTATATCTGCATTGTTCAAATCCATGGCCATGATTTCTACTTCCTGTTCTTTCTTTTGGGGTGAATTTCTCCATCTTTTCATTTTGTCCAGAAAAGGTGAGAGAGAGAGAGAGAGAGAACCTAGATCTCAGGTGTGTTTTGGCCTGCCTGTTAAAAAAAGGTAAGACCAAATATAGAAGTAAAATAAAATGGAAAAAGTAAAATATACATATATAAATGAAAATTTGAAAATAATTTTAAAAAGGAATTAAAAATAAAAATAAAAAATAATAATAATAAATAAAAGGAAGCTAGATCCTATTTTGCCAAAGATAGAGCTTTGCAGGACTCTATGATCAGGAGACTTGTTGCAGGCAAGGTGTTTGTGCTTCTTGGGGAGAGGCCTGCGACACTGATTCTCAGGCAACTTGTCTTAGTGGAGACGTGTTGTCCCCTGGTGCAGGAGTATGGGGCTTGGTGTAAGTGTCTCTGGCCTTCACTAGGTGGTGCTGTTTTGCTCCCTGATGACTTTCAGTGCTGATGGGTGGGACAAAAATGTCTGTGCTCTGCTTTCTAGCACCAGAACTGAAAGTTTGCAACCCACACTCTTCAGGAAACCCTCACAGAATAGCAATCAACCACCCCTCTTTCGTCCTCAGCTCCCATCAGGTTTCCGTCTTCACCCTTATTGTGTTCAAGCTGCTTTATCTCAGGAAACTGACTGGGTTTCAAAACTCCAAATTTTAGGGACTCACATGGCTCAGACTCCTATTGATGCCCTGGGGAAGGGTCTTGCCACACTTTTTCCATTTGCCAGTCAGTGCCAGGGAACTGGTAGAATGACTGTGTAGTGGTTCAGAGTTTATTGCCAGGCAGAGCAGAGAGCAGGCACACAGGCTCCTTGACCTCATCCTGAGTCCCCACATTATGTCTGGTAAAAGTGCAGTGCACATTGGCATCACGCATTCTTCTTGTCACTCAGGGGATCCTCAGACCACCCTATCCACTCCTGGATCTGCCTTGCTTCCACTATAAGCTAGGCATGACCCCAGCAGTGACAGACTTCTGAAATTTCAGATTTTCACTCCACTGCGTATAATACTTTGCAGTCGTATTTGCATGCATTAATCTCCATAAGCAGGGCTCCCTTCCCACCACCCTACCCAGTTATATCTCTCCCAAATTAACTCTCCCCACCTTTTACCTTCCAGAAGGTGGTCACTTTTCTACTTGTAGACTTGCGATTTTTTCTCTCTGACCTCAGATTGATTTCTCGGATGTTTAGAATGATTTGATAATTATCTAGCTTTGTTCAAGGGACAAAGCAAGCTTAGGGCCCCCTTACCCCTCCACCATCTTAACTCCTTGCCATTCATTGTAGTTTTAATTTGCATTAGCCTGACGATAAGTGATGTTGAATGTTTGTTCATGTGTCTATTAGACATCTGGATCTCTCTTTGGAGAAATATCTGCTCATGTATTCTGCCCATATTTAATTGGATTATTTGTTTTTTGGGGTGTTGAGTTGTATGAATTTCTTATATAGTTTGGATATTAACCCTTTCTTGGATATGACATTCATAAATATCTTCTCCCATTCATTTGGTTGCCTTTTAGTTTAGCTGAATTTTTCCTTCACTGTGCAGAGGGTTTTTATTTTGATGTATTCCAATAGTTTATTTTTGCTTTTTTTTCCTTTTCCTCAGGAGACATATGTAGCTATGACCAATGCCAGAGAAATTACTGCCTATGTTTTCTTCTAAGGTTTTATGGTTTGAGGTCCCACAGATCTTTAATCCATTTTGAGTTTATTTTCTGTATTGTTTAAGAAAGTGGTCCAGCTTCATTCCTTTGCATGTAGCTGTCCAGTTTCCTAATATCAATTATTGAAGAGACTGTGTTTTTCCCATTACACATTCTTGCCTACTTTGTTGAAGATTAACTAACCATGTTCTTATGAGCTTATTTCTGGGTTACCAGTTTTGTTCTATTGATCTATGTGTCTATTTTTGTTCCAGTACCATAGGTTTGATTACAACTGCTTTGTAATATAACTTGAAGTCTAAACTGTCATACTTCCAGTTTTGTTTTTCTTTTTTCAAGATTGCTTTGTCTATTCAGGGTCTTTTGTGGTTCCATAAAAACTTCAGGATTTTTTGTTCTAGTTCTGTGAAAAATAATATATATATATATATATATATATATATTATATATATATATATATATATATATATCCCATGGTATGGGAACAGACACATGAAAGAACATTCATATATATGTGTTTTATATATATATATATATATATATATATATATGTTATATACACAAAAATATATTTTTTTGAGAGAGAAAGAGCATGAATGGGGGAGAAGGGCAGTGGGAGAGAGATAAGCAGGTTCCCTGCTGAACAGGAAGCCCAACCTGGGGCTCAATCTGCCAAAAGTAGAAGCTTAACCAAGTGAGCCACCCAGGTGCTGCACTCTTGAATTTTTTTTAAAGATGTTATTTATTTATTCATGAGAGACACAGAGAGAGAGAAGGAGAGGCAGAGACACAGGCAGAGGGAGAAGCAGGCTCCATGCAGGACTCCAGGACCACGCCCTGGGCTGAAGGCAGGCACTAAACCACTGAGTCATCCAGGGATCACCTGCACTCTTGAAATTTTGATAGGGATTGCAATAAATGCATACATTGCTTTGGGTAGTATAGAAACTTAAACAATATTTGTTTTTTCATTTCAAGAACATGGAATGTCTTTTCTGTTCTTTGTGTCATCTTCAATTTCTTTAATCTTTGTTTTATAGTTTTCAGAGTACAGGACTTTCAATCTCATTGGTTAAGCTTATACTTAGATATTTTATTATTTTTGTGTAATTGTAAATGAGATTATTTTCTTCTCTTTCTGCTGCTTCATTATTAGTATAGGACTGCAATAGATTTCTGTATATTAATTTTGTATCCTTCAACTTAATTGAATTCACTTATCAGTTTTACTAATTGATGGAGTCTTTAGGGTTTTCTATATATGGTATTGTGTCATCTGCAAATACTGAAAGTTTTACTTCTTAACAATTTGGATGCCTTTTATTTCTCTTCATTTTCTTTTTTTTTTTTTTTTTTTTTTTTTTTCTCTTCATTTTCTAATTGTGTTCTTTACAGATTTTTTTCTTGTATTGATTTCTAATTTTATGACAATGTTTTCAGAAATGCTGACATATCTTCAATCATTGTAAATTTGTTGAAACTTATTTTGTGGCCTAATGTGTGATCTATTCTGGAGAATGTTCCATGTGCACTTGAAAAGAATGCATATTCTGCCATTTATTTATTTATTTATTTATTATTTTTTATTCTGCTGTTTTAAGATGGAATGTTCTGAATATATCTGTTAAATCCACTAGTCTAATATGTCATTCAAAGCCACTGTTTCCCTGTTAATTTTCTGTTTGGATTATCTGTCCATCAATGTAAGTGGATTGTTAAAGTCCCTACTGTTATTGTATTACTATCAATTAATTCCTTATGCTTGCTATTAACTGTTGTATGTATTTGAGTGCTCTTATGTTGGATTCATAAATATTTACTATTTTTATATTTTATTGGATTGTCCCCTTTATCATTATATACTGTTCTTCTTTGTCTCTTGTTACAGTCTTTGTTTTAAAGTCAATTTTTCCTGATATAAGTATTACTACTCTGGCTTTCTTTTGGCATCCATTTGCATGATAAATGTTTCTTCATCCCCTCCCTTTCAATCTGCACATGATGCAGGTCTAAAATGAGTCTCTTGTAGGCAGCATATCAACGTTTTGTTTTGTTTTGTTTTGTTTTGTTAATCTACTGCATCACTGTAGTTTTTGACTTAGAACATTTAGTCTATTTACATTAAAAAATTATTGATAGATACATATTTATTGCCATTTTGTTACTTGTTTTGTGGCTGATTTTTTAGTTTTACTCTGATTTCTTCTTTTCTTGCTTTCATTCATGGTTTATTGGCTTTCTTTAGTAATATACTTGGATTTCTTTCTCTTTATTTATTGCATATCTACAACTGGGCTTTGATTTGTGATTTGTGTTTACCATTTGTTTTATATATAATATCATCTGCATATAGCAGTCTACATTAGGCTTATGGTCACTTAACTTTGAACTCATTCTATACTCCTCTCCCCTGCATGTTTCAGATATTTGGTATCCTATTTTACATCCTTTTATATTGTGAAATCCTTGACTAAGTTTTGTAAGTATTCTTATTTTTACTGCTTTTGTGATTCCTCCTTTTCATACTCTCACTTACAGTGTTTCCTTTCTACTCAAAGAATCTTCTTTAATATTTCTCTAGGGCTGCTTTAGTTGTTATGAATGCTTTAGTTTTTGTTTATCTGAGTAACTCTATCTCTCCTTCTATTCTGAGTGATAGACTTGCTAGGATAGAGTATTTTTGGGTGCACATTTTCTTCATTTCAGCACTTTGACTATATAATGCCAAGCCCACTGATTTTTTTTTTTAATTCTTACTTCCCACTGGTTGTAGGAATTCATGAAATTTGGCCCTTCTTGCTTTCAAAGCCAAATGTCAAATATCTGTTATTTAACAGATTTAACAGGATTCTTCTTCCCTGTGTGGGGCTCCCCAGTGTGATCATCTGTTTCTTGTCCTTCTCCATGCCACCTGCTCCCTCCCCACCATGGATAACTAGTCTCCATTTTGCTCCCAAAGCATATCCAATCTACCTACATTCTTTGCTGTGGCTTCTTTTCTAACTTTAATTGTGGAGTTTCTTTGTGTCTTTTTTTTGTTATTTATCCTAAAGTGAGTGTTATCTAGTCATATCCATGGGATAGGGTGAGTGTGGGGTCCTCCTATTCCAGCATCTTTCCAGCTTTTCTATATTTGTGATTTTACATAATCTTATATCACATGGAACATTAGAGATCAACCATTTTAAAGATCTTATTTTGATAGATGAGGAAAGTATTCTAAAAAGATAAGTATCTTGTGCAAGATCACAAAGGTTACCTACATGAATGTAGTTCAGTAACAGCCTGCACAAATATTCTTACACTTGTTATTTAAAAATTATAAATAACAAATACCAAAAGATAAGATACAGTAAAATATATCACTATAATTTTAATTTTCTTTACTGTTCTAAAACATAGTAATAAAAATATTACATTGAGAAAATTTCATTCTTTCAGTCAATATAAATCATGTATATACATGGTGCTGGGGACTGTACTGGAATGCTGGGAATAGGAGCTATCAAGAGTCATAATTCCTATAATCACATAGTTTATAATTTAGTAGAAAGGTGGGTGAGTAAATAGGTATAATTAAAGTATAGTAACTGGTAATACAAGAGAAATACAGGAAACTACAGGAGCATAGAAAAACAGTACATAACCTAGACTGTGATGGCAGTGGGGATCAAGGAAAGGTCTTTAGAAAAAGTGATTTGAAATTGAGATATGAACAATGAGTAGGAGTTAGTTTGGTGAAAAGTTGATGTATGATATTACAGACAGAGGAAGAGAAGATCATGAGTGAAAGCCATGAGGTAAAAGAATGTTAGCAGATAGCATGGAAACAGTATGGCTGTAAATTTTAATGTCATAGGTTAAGGGAAGAGAAGCAACTCAGGAAATAGGAAAGGTCTAAAAAACAAAGAAATAGGAAAGGTTTGATAAGTTCTATAAAAGCTCTATGACTTTATCCTAAGACCAATAAAGAAAGCTTTCCAACAAGTGAGTACCATGATAAAATGTAGGGTTAAATAAGATGACACTAACTATAAAAAAAAAAGAGAATGAATCAGAGAGTGTAAAATTGGAGTCAGGGAAAACAGAAAGGTTTTTCAGTAATCTGAGCAAGAATGTTGGTGGCCAAAACTAGGAGAGCGATAGTGTAGATGGAAAGAATGGATGAGGTCAGCAGAGAATTCAGCAGATAGATCCTGCAGGATTTGAACACTGACTTGATGTATTGGAAGACAAAAATAGAGAAATAATGTATGACTGTCAAGTATCTAACTCAATAAACTAGGTTGCTGACAATGTCATTCACTGAGATGGAGAATACCAAAGAACAATTTTGAGTATGAAAGGCAAAGAGATCAATTTTATACATATTTTACATGTTTATAATGCACCCATGTAAATTTGTATAGTAGGTAATTGGATATACATTTCCAAAGGTCGGCGAAGAGATTTGGGTTGGAGATATAGATTTGGGATATGTCAGAACACATACACTTTGATTGAATCAATGAAAACAGATTGTATCATCCAGTGAGCTAATATAAATTAGTAGTAAAAAGGGCAAAAAAAAAAAAAAAGAATTCTGTAGACAGAATGTTTAAGTAATGAATGGAGGACAAGGTCCTAAATAAAGGTCTTGAAACTGAATACATATTAAATTTCAAGATATTTTTTGTCTTAGAAAATAAAGTAAGAAAATTTTTCAGGAACTACAGGTTAAGAAAAAATTAAGCAATACCATAGAAGTTTGATAAAATAAATTATGATATTTATCTACACTATTTCAGTATGTAGTATATTAAAATAATTCTGTAGAAGAGTATATTAGATCATAGGGAACTATTTAGTATGTGTTTTCCATGAAAATATCAGTTTACAAAAGAATATAAATAGTATAACCCAATAAACAGAAACAAATATTGAATATATGCATAATAGAAAAGACTAGAAAGATATGCAACAAAATTTAATTATATATTATATATATACAAATATAAAGAAAGATATATACATATATTGTCAGTGTGTGTATATATAGATTGAGAGAGAGAGAGACATGAAAGTCATGAAATGACATGAAAGTCATTTTCATCTTTGCCCTTTTCTGAATGTTACTAATTTTCTAAATAAATATGAATAGATGTATGGGCATCTACATATAGTAATTAGAAAAAATATTTTATAAATAAAAATGAACTACTTCATTCAATAGTAATTCATTACATTATCAGGTTGCATATATTTTGTAGTTTATTTGTACTTTTCTTGCTGCAGCCCCAGTGACTGGCTTATTGTAAGTGATCCGTATTTATTAAAACATTATAAACTAGGGACTCTTGGGTGGCTCAGTGGTTGAGCTTCTACCTTCAGCTCAGGGTGTGATCCCAAGATGGAGATCAAGTCCCACATCAGTCTCCCTGCGAGAAGCCTGCTTCTTCTTCTGCCTATGTCCCTGCCTCTCTCTCTGAGTCACTCATGAATAAATAAATAAATCTTTAAAAAAATTATAAACTAATGCTTTAACTTTATTTTAAAATAATAGCATATTGCATGATATTTTTGAAAGTTAAGAGAGTAAATCCCAAAAGTTCTCATCTCAAGGAAAAATGGTATTTTATATATAATTTTTAATCAATATGAAATACTAGCTGTTAACTATGTGGTAATCGTTTCACCATATAAAATCACTATGCTGTACACCCTAAAACTTTTTTAAAAAGATTTCATTTATTTATTCATGAGAGACACACAGAGAGAGGCAGAGACATAGGCAGAGGGAGAAGAAGGCTTCTCATGGGGAGCCTGATATAGGACTCGATCCCCCACCCCAGGATTACAACCTGAGTGGAAAGCAGACACTTAACCACTGTGCCACCCAGGAGTCCCTCTACACACTAAACTTACATAGTATTGCATGTCAGTTATACTTCAATAAAAGTCAATAAAATACAAAAATAATTTGCTATGATAAAATAATGCCAATTGATTTTTGTCCTCCTTTTAATATCTAGCTCCTTGGTAATATGGACCATCTTAATAAAGAGAAAATGTTAATAAGAAAAGATGAAAGAGATTAATAGGTATAAACCCCCAGTTATAAAATAAATAAGTCACAAGAGCTAAAAGTACAACATAAGGAACATAGTCTATTATACTGTAATAACTCTCTATGATGACAAATGGTAACAACACTTATTGTGGTGAGCACTGTATAATTTAAGTAATTATCACTATACTGTATACCTGAAACTGATATAATACATGTCAACTATACTTCAATGAAGCATTTTTTAAAATTATTACATAGCAAAAAAATAATAGCAGCATAACTTATCCTACTATTCAGTATAGAAAATACAAGCAAATGGTTGTAGAATTATATTTTCATTGAAAAAGTATGAGGCTGAATCATGTGTTAATCAAAATAACTACCATGTTTTTAAGCTCTCAGTACATGCCAGATACTGATTAGTTCTTCACCTATACAGCAGTTTGGTGAGGAAAGTTGTCAATATCATTGTCATTTTATGGATGAGAAACTGAGGCCTTGCCTGCCTCACAAACCTATACCTCTGTGGGCAAATATTACCATTTTAACTGAAACAAAACATCAATTGAACAAACGAAAGAAAAAAAACTTTTAAAAATTTCATTTGGGGGATCCCTGGGTGGCGCAGTGAATTGGCGCCTGCCTTTGGCCCAGGGCTTGATCCTGGAGACCCGGGATCGAGTCCCACGTCGGGCTCCCGGTGCATGGAGCCTGCTTCTCCCTCTGCCTGTGTCTCTGCCTCTGCCTCTCTCTCTCTCTCTCTCTCTCTCTCTCTCTGTGTGACTATCGTAAAAAAAAAGCTTTAAAAAAATAAAAAATAAATAAAAAAAATTTCATTTGGATTAATAAGTAAGCACCGTTTATTGCACAAAAGGTATTTGGACAGTTTTTTTCTGGAAGGAAGATTAATATTGCCAATGTGACAGAAATAACCACAAGTCCTATCTTATTCTTTAAATAATTAGCAATCATCAAAAAAGTTTTTGAAGGGCAAAAGTAAAAATCAAGTGAAAACTGAAAATGACATAAATGGCACTTTTTGGTCAAAAAAGCTTTCAGCAAATGTAGATTTGGTCTAAGGATATCTGTAATTGTGTTGTTCTTTCAACCATTATCATCATCAGCTTTTATTCATGCATAGGATCGGGAACATGCTTGGGATCTGGAACAGTAAGCAAGCTGAAAACAATATTCTTTTCTACACATAAGCAAAGCCCTAAACCCATTTTCCTAATCCATCTCCTCTTCATACTTCCAACAAATACTTATTGAGCTCCTACCCTGTTCTTGTTTTCAGAACTGAAAAATGGGTTGAATTTTGACAAAATTTGATTGAAGCAATGACAACTCCAAATAGATAGTGAAGAGGTAAATTAATCTTTATCATTAAGATATTTGTAAAATAACATTGTTTTAATTAATGTTATAAAATCTATTTCAATGTCTTCTATGTCCTGCCCCCCACATCAACCAACTACATAAGAAGAAAAAAGTGAAATAAACATTTCAGCAGCAAGAGGCAACAGATATCTTCTTGTTGTTAGATAGCCTTAGCTGGTAGTGTATGAAAGAGTTTGTTTGTTTTTCTTGAATTCATCAAAAGAGTAATAAAAATATTTTACATCTTGCTCTTTTCAGCTGAAAAGCTCGAAGGATTTACAAAATTGAATTCAATCTGCACAACCTCTGTAATAAAAGTAGGGGAAAAAGTAAAGAAAATATCTATCATATTACAACAGAACTCATACTATAGCTAAGAAGTAGCTTCATGGGTGAGTTTCCATTTTATTTTCAGTTTCTATTTTAACACAGCACATCAAATTATGTTGTATTTAACCCTGATGGCAAATTAATTATTAGAACTTTTCATTCAATAAGTAGGAGAGTTGAAATGCAGTTGTCTTGCTTAGCCATCCTGGATGTCTGATGTAGGATCCTACATTGATATATCTGGTCCCTGTAAACACAAAATAAGAATGGGCTACTACCATCCCTTGTCTTATCTTGAGTTTTCCTTAAAAGCAGAGTCTGAGACAAAGATAAAGGCTGATGGAAGATGTTCAATCTCGGAGGAGCAAGGGACAGAGAAGGGGAAACAGCCTGGAGAACCTAGATAAGGTGATGTGGAAATTCACTCACTCCCTTTAAATCCTTTCTTTTAGTCAAAACTTTCAAGATCAGAAGTTAATGGCCTGAAATGGACCACATTCACAAAGAAAAAGAACTTCTATTGCAAGATTCAGACACCTGCCTAACCACATCAGACCACCAATCATGCAATTGCACTCCATTATTTTCATCTTTTTTTCCCTATAAAACCTTCTTTTTGGGTTCCTAGACCCAGTTCCATCATAGCCCTCTACCCCTTACCCCGCTCCCCAACACAAAGCAATTCTTGGATACCAGCAGGGTCTCTAAAAATTCAACTCAATTGTGACACTATCCACCCAGAGATAGCATCAGATACCACAAAGTAAGTACTCAGTCCTGAAAGACAGTCCTCCACTCCCTACTTCAAATGCCAATTGGAAGCTTCAGGTTGTTTCCCGTACTGCTGACTGGCTGGCTATAGATTGGAGGTTCCAGTTAGCTCCTTCTTAAGTTCTTTTCATTTGCTAGAATGGCTCACAGAACTCAGGTGAACAATTACTTACACTTGCCAATTTATTAAAGGATATAATAAAGGATACAAATCAATAACCAGATGATGAGATATATAGGGTGAGTTTTGTGGGAAAGGCACAGAGCTTCCTTGCTCTTTCTTAGAGCACACCATTCTCTCTAAATCTCCTAGTGGTCACCAACTCTAAAGGTCTCCAAATCCAGTTCTCTTGGGTTTTTATGGAGGCTTCACTGCATAGCCATGATTGACTAAGTCACTGGCCACTGGCTGATTCAACTTACACCCCAGGTGCTAGGAGGATGGGACAAAAGGTTCCAGCTCTCTAATCACATGGTTAGTCTTCCTGGCAACCAGCTCCCACCCTTGTAGGAGAATCAAAAGTTATATTCATTAATATAACAAAAAAACATTATTGCCCTTATGGCAGGGAATTCCTAGGGATTTAGGAGCTGTCAGCCAATACATATAAAAAATATATTTTGGTTATCTGAATGACTAAGTGTATATTTCTTATAACTCACCATATCACAACCCATGTTATTTCTCATGTTCAGGGAGACATTTCCCTTGTCTTCCTATTGCAACTGCCTGATAAAGTCCCAATTACCTTGCAGTTTGTCTGTTGGAAATTTTTTTTTGAAAATTCGAAAATTGTTATCCATGATTATAGGGTGAGTGCCTGATCTTGTAGAGAACTTCTGGGGAAACTTCTGAAATGGAACTCAGAATCATCTACCTATGGGTTGAAAGGGATAAACATTTATCCTTTATGAGTGAAGAGGTTGGACTACAGGACTTTAATTCCCCACATAACTGGGTGTTGCAAGTGTGAGTATGAACAGGTTTCAACAAAAGTTGACAGAGTGGGAACTGGACTCAGGTCCCCTCAAATCTGATCATAAAATTCAGCATTCTTTGGCTGCCTACATAAGGAAAAAAGAGAAGCTAAAACTCTGTGCCTCTTGAGTAGTGTATCTTATAGGAATGCAGAGGGAGAATGCTTACTGAAAGGAGGATACTTACTAGAAAGACTGGTGAAGACCAGGCCACACCAATCTGCAACAAGCTGAACCACAGTGTTGAACTTTCACTGACTTTTCCCTAATTATAATACTAAAAGTCATGTCCAGGAGTGGAGATTAATAAATCCCCACCTCCATATGCTTAAATCTCACCCTCCTCTATGTCCCTAAATCTCCATGTCCCCAAAATCTCAGTTTCAATTTCCAATTATCCATCCACCACCTCCTATTTTTTCCATTTTTTGTATTAAAATACCTTAACTCCAACAATCTTTGAACTGAGACTCCCATTCCATTGTTCCTATTTTATAGTTCTCTTTTGTTCTTATTTTGTTTCTCATCCCTTTCAATTTCTCTCTCCCCTTAGCCATCTTAAATTCATGATCAATTAATAATATCATTGACTTGAATATAGTATAGTATAGGGTAATAATCCTTGATCTCTTTCACATTCGCTTCCTTTTTTGGCAAAAATGTAACAACCTAAGCACTGAGTAATATATAGAATTGTTGAATCACTACATCGTACACCTGAAACCAATCTAACACTGCATGTTAACTATTCTGGTATTAAAATTTTAAAAAAATTAAAAAGTGTAACTACCTATATCCAGCTGCTAAAGATCGAATTGTGTCCCCCCCCCAATTCATATGTTGAAACCCTAACCCCAAATGTGACTGTATTTGGAGATAAGGTCTTTAGAAGGTAACAAAGGTTAAATGAGGTCATAAGGATAAGGCCTCAATACAATTGGACTGGTGGCCTTAAAAGAAGAGGAAGAAAGATTCTCTCATGCTCCTGCTTGCTCTTGCTCTCTCTTGCTCTCTCCCATGCTCAGAATAAAGACCATCTGAAGATAAAGTGGCTATCTATGAATCAGGAAAAGATTCCTTACCAGAAACAGGACCTGCTGAGACTTTTAGGCTCTAGAACTGTGAGAAAATAAATTTGTTGTTGAGGCCACCCAGCCAGTGATATTTTGTTATGGTAGCCTGAGAAGACTAATAATATGCCAACTCCCCCCACACTTACAGGGAGAGGAGAGAGGCTGGAGGTTGGATCAGTCACCAATGGCCAATGATTTTATCAATCAAGCCGATGTAATGAAGCCTCCATAAAAACTCACAAGTAATGAATTTGGAGAGCTTCCAGGTTGTTGGAGATCTGAGGAGAGTGGCATGCCTGGAGAGGGCATGGAAACTCTGTGCCCTTTCCCCAGACCTTGCCCTATGCATTTCTTCTATCCGGCTATTCCTGAGTTACATCCTTTTGTAATAAGCTATTGATCTATCTTGCCACACTTACTAAGTTGGTCTACACAGACATACAGATCTTCCTCCACTTACGAAGGAGTCATATCTAGATAAACCCATTGCTCCACGCCCAGCACAGAACTCAATGTGGGGCTAGAACTCATGACCCTGAGATCAGGACCTAAGCCAAGACCAAGAGTCGGATATTTAACCCACTGAGCCACCCAGATAACTTTCAAGTCATCCTGAAAACCTAAGAATTTGACCTGAGGTCTAAAGAGAGAACAGCTGGAACACTACAGAGAGAAGAGTTTGTGCTTCTAACAAGCTCAACTCGTTTTTAGCCACTCTGCACTGAGCAAAATGACTAGAAAGAACTCACCACAAAAGAAAGAATCAGAAACAGTACTCTCTGCCACAGAGTTACAGAATTTGGATTACAATTCAAGGTCAGAAAGCCAATTCAGATGCACGATTATAAAGCTACTGGTGGCTCTGGAAAAAAAAAGCATAAAGGAATCAAAGACTTCATGACTGCAGAATTTAGATCTAATCGGGCCGAAATTATAAATCAATTAAATGAGATGCAATTCAAACTGGAGGTCCTAATGATGAGGGTTAATGAGGTAGAAGAAAGAGTGAGTGGCATAGAAGACAAGTTGATGGCAAGGAGGGAAACTGAGGAAAAAAGAGAAAAACAAAAGACCTTGAGAAAAGGTTAAGGGAAATAAATGACAGCCTCAGAAGGAAAAATCTATGTTTAATTGGAGTTCCAGAGGGCGCCGAGAGGGACAGAGGACCAGAAAGCATATTTGAACAAATTATAGCTGAGAACTTCCCTAATTTGGGGAGGGAAACAGGCATTCAGATCCAGGAGATAGAGAGGTCCCCCCCTAAAGTCAATAAAAACCGTTCAACACCTCGACTTTTAATAGTGAAACTTGCAAATTCCAAAGATAAAGAGAAAATCCTTTAAGCAGCAAGAGACAGGAGATCTCTAACTTATATGGGGAGAATTATTAGATTAACAGCAGACCTCTCCACAGAGAGTTAAAAATAGACCTGCCCTACGACCCAGCAATTGCACTGCTGGGGATTTACCCCAAAGATATAGATGCAGTGAAATGGCAGGACACCTGCACCCCAATGTTTATAGGAGCAAAGGCCACAATAGCCAAACTGTGGAAGGAGTCTTGGTGTCCACCAAAAGATGAATGGATAAAGAAGATGTGGTCTATGTATGCAATGGAATATTAGCCATTAGAAACAACAAATACCCACCATTTGTTTCAACGTGGTTGGAACTAGAGGGTATTATGCTGAGTGAAGTAAGTCAATCGGAGAAGGACCAACATTATATGGTCTCATTCATTTGGGGAATATAAAAAATAGTGAAAGGGAATAAAGTGGAAAGGAGAGAAAGTGAATGGGAAATACCAGTCAGGGTGACGGAACATGAGAGACAGCTAACTCTGGGAAACGAAGAAGGGGTGGTGGAAAGGGGGACGGTGTGACTGGGTGATGGGCACTGAGGGGGGCACTTGACACTAACTAGTTCTCTTTAAGTTCATGACTATGAATCTCAAGTACACACTTAGTGATACTCGTCAATCATATAAAGTTCGCAACTTTAATTTGTCTCATTCTCTTAAATGAATATTTCACATTTTTTCTCAAACTCCTAAAACTCTACTCCTCATTCTCATGAGATCTGATGAGTTTGCTTCTTCTTTATTGAGAACACTGAAACAACTAGAAAAGAATTTCCACAGATCCTGCCAAAACTATATCTACCAGTATCTGCAACCATATTCCTTGCCTCCCCACTTGCTAGCATGGATGAAATATCCATGTTATTATCTAGTCTTTCCCTTCTCTTGTGTACCAGATCACATGCTCTTTCTCTCCTCTCAAAGGGATCCTTCCAACAGTTATGTTCCACATCATTTATTTTTTCCCTCTCTCCTAGATCATTGCATCATCATACAAGCATGCTATTATTTCTCCCAGCCAAAACAAAACAAAACAAAACAAAACACTTGGGGGTGCCTGGGTGGCTCAGTTGATTAAGTATCTGACTCTATTTTAGCTCAGCTCATGATCTCAGGGTCGTGAGATTAAGCCCTGCTTCAGGCTCCATGCCTTGCATGGAGATTCTCCCATTCCCTCTGCCCCTCCACTGTTCTCTCTTTCTATAAATAAATAAATAAATAAATAAATAAATAAATAAATAAATAAATAAATAAAATTAAGTCTATAAAAAAATCACTTTAGCCCCCATTTCCTCACTAAATAATGCTGCAATGCCTCCTTTCAGTAAAACTCTTTAAAGAGTTGCTGATACATTGCTATTTCCAATTCCTCTCTTTCTATTCTTTCTTAAACCCACTCTATTTCAGCTTTTACCTGCCCCCCACTACTCCACTGAAAGTGCTCAAGTTCATCAGTGACCTCCATGTCATTAATTTCAACAGTCAATTCCCAGTCCTCAGATTACTTGCTCTAATACAGTGATTCTCAAATAGAAACGATTTTGCAACCCAGTTGCTAAAATGTCTCCAGATTTTAGCAATGTCTGGAGACAATTTTGGTTGTCACAACTTAAGGGACACTTCTTTAAGTTTGGAGAGTCTCCTCTCTTTTCATAGATTTAAATGCCATCTATGTGCTGTTAACTTCCAAAGTTGTATTTTTGTCAATCTTCTCTCCAGGTTTCTGAACTGGTTTTCTGTACAGATTTTTATAAAACTGCCTATTCTTACCTCCACTTGATATCTAATAGGCCTTTCAAAACTTAGTATGATCAAAATGAAATTCATTGCCTTCCTCTGCAAACCTGCTCCTCCCATAATCTTCTCTATCTTAAAAAAATGGAAATTCTATCCTTCTAGTGCCTTAGGCCCCAAATCATAATTATCTTTTATCTCTGTTTTTCTCTATACCCAACATCCAATCTCTCATCTGTGCTTACCTTTTCAATATATCGAAATGTTACCAGTTTTTTTCCTACTACTTTTGCTTCCCTGATTCAAGCTATCATCACCACTCACCTGAATACCTAAAATATTATCTTAATTGGTCTCTCTGTTTCTACTAATTTTTTTTACTGTAGTAAAAGTGATCTTTTCAAAAGTCATGTTATACTACTTCACTGTTCAAAACCTAATGGCTCTCCATTTTGCCTAGTCTAAGAATCAAAGTACTTATGACTACCTACAAGGTCCTATATGCATTCTTTGTTCTTTATTTCTCTGATCTCATCTCCTGCCATTTCTCTCCCTCACTCACTGGGCTCAAGTTGCACTGATCTCCTGCTGTTCATCATATCCATCAAGAGTATTCTTTCTTTAGGGCCTTGGTAATGTCATATTGTCCCTTAGATATCCACATACTTTCTACCTCATTCCCTTCAAGTCTTTGATCAAATATCACTTTTTCAATGAAGCCTACCAAAATCACCCATTTGTAAATATAGAATTCCAACCAATATTTGCAATCCCTATAGCTCCACTGCACTCAATTTTCTCCATGCAATGATCACTTTCCAACATGCTATATAATTTTCATATTACTTATTGCTTATTGTCTTCTCTCCTGAGAGCAGAGATCATTGCCTGTTTTGTTCACTGCCATATATCAAGTACCTAGAAGAATGTTTGGCACCTAAGATGTACAAAAATAGTGATTGAATGAATGAATTTTGACTAGAGGGAGATTTGGTACCAGATTTGCCATTAGCTTGCCAACAAATTAATTTCTGATTGCAGTAGAAAATTTATTTCTGGGCTTCCCCCTCCCCCATAGGAATTGTAATTAGTTTAAAAAGTTTATATTTTAAACTAAAATTCAGCTCTCTGTGTATGATGATTACAGGCATTAATTTTGCTCCTCTTGGGTTTGGGTGCTTCATTCTTCTTTGCCTACTTCCAACTGCTTTAAAGTTTGAGAAGCATCAACTTTTATATTTCTTTTGCAGTTTATCATACAGAATACACTTATTAAGTTCATTTGCACACCTAATTGGTTTTGAAGGTGCATTCTACATCTAGTTCTGCTATCCCTGTCCCATCTTCATCCCAACTTCACTTTCTTACAAAGAAGAAACCAGTTAAATCTAAGTCTTCTTTGCAATATGCTCTTCCTTTTCCTTTCTTAATCAGAATATAGATAAACCTTTGCTTGTTCTCATACATTAATAACAAAAGGACGGGCAGCCCCTGGTGGCTCAGCGGTTTAGCGCTGCCTTCAGCCCAGTGTGGGATCCTGGAGACCTGGGATCAAGTCCCGGTCAGGCTCCCTGCTTGGAGCCTGCTTCTCCATCTGGCTGTGTCTCTGCCTCTCTCTCTCTCTCTCTCTCTCTCTCTCTCTGTCTCTCATGCATAAATAAATAAAATCTTTAGAAAAAAATAACAAAAGGAAATATTGGAAAGCACATTTCAGGACTCCAGATACCAAGCAACTCCCATGGACAATTTCATTCGAATATTGAGAGAGGGCAACTGAATTCATTCACTGATCTGAATTCCATCTTTCTTTCTTATTAATGTTTATTTTGCATCAAATATTAAAGATAATTCATTTAATTACCTAGCAAGTTCCTAACATTTTATTTTCGACTTGACTTATTTCTAGATACTTCTTATAGGTGCTAACTCCCTTGCCGTTTTTTAGCTTTTCTCTTCTAAGTATTTAAATAAAAACTAATGGAACATAGTAAACTTTAAACAAAGATACACAGTCATTTCTTCCTAGTGGACAAGCCAACAGGACTGTAAACCTAAAAGTTGAAAAGCTAAGTGGCTTATTGAGATCTTATATAGAACTTATAATAGAGCCAAACATGAAGTAGATATCCTAAGTCACAAGGCTTGGCATGGCACCACAGGTCTGTTAGATCTGTACACAAGAACATTTGCACTTCTTGCCCTCCTGTGCCTTGCAGTTGTATCTTTCCTGTTTGCTTATGTTCATTTTTAAGTTTGATTTTCTTTGTATAAAGATATTAAAATCAAATGCATTCTGATTACATAGGTTCTATATTATTAAATTTGAATTCTTGGGATTTATGATGTGATATAAGTTTTCTATGTATTGGCAGAAGGCATTATAGAGTTAGTGTTCTAAATTTCTTCTTAAAAAAAAAATTTCTTCTTAATTGTCTTGCTATGAATGAAAGCCATGTGAAAGAATTAGGCATTGGTAGTATCTGTCTAAGATCTACAACTTACCAAACCTGGGCCAGTGTCAGTTTACTGTAGTAACTACTCTTGTATAGTACATTAGCTAGTAATAAGTGATTCTGTTGGCCACTGCCAACTGATATTCCCTCTCTGTTCTCCAATCTGAATCTAGATTTGCTTGAGTTTAGACTTGGTGGTCAAAAACAGGCTTATTCAAATACATGTGTATTTTGCTGATAACAATTAAGAATTTCACTCAGCTTTCAATCTCTGAGGTATGTGGGTGGAAATAGTCACGGGAACTGGTGGATCACTGGGACTTGATGACACATTGGATGGGGGTGGTAGTCACCTGTAGAAAGTGAAACAGGAAGTGCCTCCTGAGTCACTGGGCTAACTATCAAGATGTATCATGTTTACAAACAAATAGTAGGATAATGGCAAACTTGTAATTTTATTTTTCCTACTGCAATATAAACAGGATAGAACTAATTTTAATCGTTCCGTTTTTGGCCTCACTTTGGGTATTTGATGGTCATTTTTCAAGTATTTTCACATCCCAGTTGCAGCTTCATAAGAAGCTTTGATTAAGAGAATTTCTCAGTACTTAAAAACTGAAATGGAGTTCAGAAATTATTTTTCCCATCCCTCTGACTTAGGCAGATAGAAGACTGAGGACCTACCCAATCTATACATCAAATTGGAGACAGAATAGAATCTAGAGGTCCTGACCCACATTTACTGTGTTTTCTTCTATACTACATTGCCTTACCTAGGAATTATTAATAATTTTAAAGTCCTTTTTTTCAGAAACTGAAAATATATATCAGCTAGCCTTGTAAGTATATTTGAGTTACAATATTCAGTCATTTACAAAATCATGTTTAGATATCACTACAATGTTACAGGATTGGTTAGAATTGTATTCTGTGGTACAACTTCTATTTGTACCAATTAGTTACCATAGAAAATTTTCTCCACTGCTAAGATTTATCCCATATTAACCTAAGGGTTCAGAATGGCTATTAAAATAACAGTACCTGATTGTAAGGCATTTGCATTTGTTTTTCCCAAGCAGTGTACAAAAAGATCTGCTAGATACTGCTAAGGGAACATCCATAAGACTTCTCATGGATGAAATCAACTGACCTCATTAGTTTGAAGATTCCATCAGGGATCATACCAAAGTGCAAAGGCTTCTGCAATGTTGTACCACATTAACTAGGTAGCTGATTTGCTTGTCAACAATTAGAGCAATAGCCCTGACTTTCTATAATGCACTGTTCATATTCTTGTTCTACATTGCAAAGAACTGAAGTAAAGATGAGAAAATAAGTCTCAGTAAATGATATTTAATCAACTTTCAATTTTTGGTTACCATTAACTACTTAATCTCTCCCATCCCGCACAGCTTCCCAGGACTGCATTTGAAATACATGTGGTTGCTTCTTTCTATGGTTGAGACTTATTGGCAAGCTGTTCTGCTCTACCACTTTCCCAGTGGGTGGTACTACACAATAGTGATGAGGAACTGTAATGACACTGTATCAAAAGTCACTAAAATATAAACATGACATGAACTTCATTGAATGAAGCTGGATCCCTTTATCCATTTACCTGCATCATTTTTCTTTTTTTAACTATTTTTTTAAGATTTATTTATTTATTTATTTATTTATTTATTTATTTATTTATGATAGACATAGAGAGAGAGAGAGAGGCAGAGACACAGGAGGAGGGAGAAGCAGGCTCCATGCCGGGAGCCTGACGTGGGACTTGATCCCGGGACTCCAGGATCGTGCCTTGGGCCAAAGGCAGGCGCCAAACCGCTGAGCCACCCAGGGATCCCCGCATCATTTTTCTATATAGCAGTAATGAGAAAGGTTAACCCCCTGCTTTCCAAACCTAGACAAATATGATTTGAATCTAAATGCTCTTTGGATATACACACTTTAATACAAGTGTATTCAAGGACTTAAAGCACAGTCACTCTTTATATTTATGCAATTTCCCTTCAAATCACTTCTTATCAGAAGAGATTTAAAGCAGATGGAAATTATATAATGTAGTTCTGAATTGAAAGCTCATAAGCTAGTTGTTCTTCAAAGTATTCAGAACACCTGGACCACTTCAGAACTGCTGAAGTAGACAATGACATTTATATTGAGATTATAGCATCATCTTATTTCAAATGGTATTTTTGTCTTTAGTGTTCATGAGGGATACCAGCACTTCTTAGTGCTTAATTGGTTTTCTCCCTTGAGTTTAATTAAACTCACCCTAAGCTTGCAAAACCCCAAGGCTGCTGCTTAAGGGTGAGAAGCCCCAGTGTTTCTAGCTTTGAATACACTATTATAAAGAATCAATTGTACTGTTTGTTTAGCTGAATAGGCAACAATTTTACATTTTTTTAAACAATTTTACATTTTTAGACAATTGTTACATAATCAGCAGTATTCTAAATATTTCTCTATTGTAGATGAAAAGGCATCATTTTTATAAATATCTGACAGGATTTTAGAAAATACTTAATTTGCAGCCTGTAATACATATGTTCCCTGCCCAGCAATGCATCATTTATATTATGCCCAATTATAAAGCCTCATTATTTACAATTATGGCATTATCTAGGTATCATTTGCATAATTTTAAGAGAATTTCAGCTTTGTTATTTGTTTCATTTAGTAGTATGGCAAAAATCAAGTTCTTAAACATTTAAGATATAACTCAATTCCCATCTGCTTACTCAACTCTTTATTGGAAGGTCATCTGAATTGACTGAGTCAGTTGTGTCTGAACCTAGGAAGAGTTTTCTGTCTTTTCTGGGATGAATCAGCACTCAGTTTTAATATTGTACCTATACGTAAGGATTATACAATAGAAACATGAATAAAAGCATATATCTTTATAGCAGGTATCAGAGTTTTATAGTTCTGGCAGCCATTCCTATCAGCAAACATAAATTAAATACTGAGTCAGAAAAAGGGGATAGAATAGAAACCTATTAAATGTGCTCCCATGCTACTTAGATATAAGTGATTAAAACTCTAGAGTAGCATTTCAAGAATGCAGTTGTCCTGACTGTATGTTTTCTTAACAACAAGGGCTAGTATTTCTTTAGAACTTAATATCTATTAGGCACTCTTTTGGGCACTTCACATGTATTAGGTAATTTAATTGTTATATCAATCTTATGAAGTAAAGAATATCATTATCCCCACCATTTAGATACAGAAACTGAAGCATAAAAATGTAAAGTAATATGCTTAAGGTCACATGGTTAGGAAGTGATGGGCCCAGAAGGAAAACCCTGGCAATCTGATGCCAAAACTTCTGTTCTTAACTACCATATTATAGTGAGATACAGAGTTAGCAGCTGAACAAATCTCAGTATATTGACTTGCAGAGAAAAGTGAAGGATTGCAGTTAGGCTCAATGACCCTGAAGATTAAAAATCTATTCCAGAAACATGATTAATAATGTTTTAGTAGCCCAATTAGAATTCAAGCTAATGTCCCCAGAAGTCATATAGGCTGAAGACTGAGTTAATATTCTCATTATGTACAGTTCTCCTAAGAATATGACTAGGAAAAGACACTACTCAACCAAAATTGAAGACCAGATTAATCTTGTCAAAAATTAATTTCAAATAATTTATGCATTCAACAAATATATAGTTGGCTATTCACTATGTCCTAGGCAGTAGGATTTGCATTCCTCTCTTCTGAAAGGAAAACAAAATCATCACAAGAAGTGCAAGTTGAAACAGAATAAAAATGTGACATTCAAAATAAAGCATTAGGTTCTGTCAGAGTTGTTAAGAGGGGTAAAACCTGGTGGCTGCCTTTAGAAAGCTTTTTTAAAAGATTTTATTTATTTATTCATGAGAGACACAGAGAGAGAGAGAGGCAGAGACACAGGCAGAGGGAGAAGCAGGCTCCCTGCAGGGAGCCCTACATGGGACTCGATTCAGGGCTTCCAGGATCATGCCCTGGGCCAAAGGCAGGCACCAAACCACTGAGCCACCCAAGGATCCCTAGAAAGCTTTTAAGTAAAGAGACAAGTCATAGCCATGAAAAATCAACTAATTTAATTTGGTAAAAATGTCAAGTATCTATATAAGCAGTAACTACTATGGAAATCTGAAATAAGTATGAAATCATAATGGGCTGACAAAGAGGTCTTAAATGTTAATTTACATGCAAAAACCTGGGGATTTTGTGAAAATGCAGACTGCAATTCTGTAGGTCTGGGGAGGAGCCAGGATTCTACATTTCTAACAAACTCTCTAGCAACATCTTTGTTTTCTACAGGTCACATTTGGAGTAAGAGCCAAAAAGACTAGAAAAAATGTTTATAGTGAAAGGGAGGTTTGAGCTGAATCTTGAAGGGTGGGTAAGGTATGCATAAGCAGAGCAATAGGAAGAGGATAGTGGCAGTAGCACACTAGAACAGTATCAGATTAGATCAAAGAATTTATGTTGCCAAATACTAGGCCACAGTGATGGAAAACAGATTAGGACTAGAACTCCGTGGAGTAGGGGGGACCAAAGGAATGAATGCTAGGCTCAGAAATTTGAGCCTAGAGAAATAAAGGATGACTAATAATATTGTTTTAGATTTTTTTTTAAAAATCTATAAAATTAACTGCAAAGGTTGCTACCTAATTTGAATATACGGGCCTCAATTTATATACTTTAAAATGGTTTGAATTTATTTGCTACCCTAAAGTATTGAGTCTTGCTTTAAGAAATGTATATAACATAAAACATCTAGATACCAATTTTGTAAAGATTAGTAAAATTGATCCATCATTATATTGTATTAAAAACCATGTGAATTGTCAAAGTAGAGATAGTGGCCTACTGAAGATGATTTGGAAAATTAATCTATTTGTAATACTTCATTGATGCATTTCCTGAAATTTCCTACAAGCAACATTTTCTTTTCTTTTGGTTGTTGTAACCTTCTGCTTCAGATGAGACCTTACCTATGGTTGGAATAGTTTATTGAGAAAATATTACACAAAGAAAGCTTTAAAAAAGAAGGAACACTGATGTAAAGATGATATAAATGATTGACTGTGTCATCATGCTTGAAGAGCCAGCCTGCTTCTTATGCAAAATGTTAGTGGTGATTAGATTCTAAAAAAAGTCATTGAATGTTTGGTTTTATTTCTCCTAAAAATAAAATGGATGAGTTAATGTCTATATGATGACAAAATATGTCATCTATTTACTGAAAATGAGTAAAATATTTATTTCTAAAAGAAATTTATTTTTCTCTTTTCAACTATGATTTTGGCCTTGAAGACATAGCTATACAGTTTTTTTGAAACACAGAATATTGTGCTCTTCATCCATCATTAAAATGGTAAAATTCTACAGATGGTAGTTATTACTTGACTCTGCAATCTAGAAATAAGTAGCACTGTAGAGTATTAGATTTTCTTTCTCATATACAATGAATAAATATCCATACCTCTCATGTAGAGAAGCTCAAGGATCTCAATACATTCTCTTCATCAGAAAAAAATGCAGATTTTGTGAAAAGTCAATATAAAATACAAACTCCTGTGGACGTCTTTGAATTCAGAATTCAGATCACATCAGCTGTTAAATGAATAAGAACTATCCACTTCAGACACTGGGAACACTAAGCTAAGTCCAAAATAAACTTTTCAAAATTGTAAACATGGAAGAATCCTAGCTTTAGAACAACTATAACAACCTTAGCAAAAAAAAGTGTTTATTTTAAAATTATATATATATATATATAGACATTTATCAGAAAATTAATTCAAATAATCAGACTTATACTACTGAGCAAGTACTAATCGAAGCAGTCAATCTGAGAGCAAACTTCATTAAAGGAACAAATTACAATTTACAATTAAATTACAATTTAAACTTCAAAACACTAGAATTCTTGATATCCATTTAGAGCATTGTAGATTGTTATTCATAATTGTCAGTCTTTGTTGCTTTGTTCACAACTCTAAAGTGGAAAAGACACTCAGGAAAACATCAAGTTAGTTGCTAGTATAATTTAAAATGAAATTATTCTTGTATGGATCCTAAGAGAGGTAATAGGTCTGTATTGATTTCAGTGGCCTTTGTAAGAATTTATTCTGCATTTAAGGATATTAAAGTTTTTAAATTTATTTTTTTATTGAAGTTCAATTTGCCAACATATAGCATAACACCGAGTGCTCATCCCGACAAGTGCCCCCCTCAGTGCCCGTCACCCAGTCACCCCATCCCCCTGCCCACCTCCCTTTCCACTACCCCTTTTCCACTTCCCAGAGATAGGAGTCTCTCATGTTCTGTCACCCTCATTGATATTTTCACTCATTTTCTCTCCTTTCCCCTTTATTCCCTTTCACTATTTTTTATATTCCCCAAATGAATGAGACCATATAATGTTTGTCCTTCTCCGATTGACTTACTTCACGCAGCATAATACCCTCCAGTTCCAATCACATTGAAGCAAATGGTGGGTATTTGTCGTTTCTAATGGCTGAGTAATATTCCATTGTATACATAGACCACATCTTCTTTATCCATTCATCTTTCGATGGACACCGAGGCTCCTTCCACAGTTTGGCTATTGTGGACATTGCTGCTATTAACATTGGGGTGCAGGTGTTCCGGCGCCTCACTGAATCTGTATCTTTGGGGTAAATCCCCAGCAGTGCAATTGCTAGGTCATAGGGTAGCTCTATTTTTAACTTTTGATTAACCTCCACGCAGTTTTCCAGAGTGGCTGCACCATTTCACATTCCCACCAACAGTGCAAGAGGGTTTCCCTTTCTCCACATCCTCTCCAACATTTGTGGTTTCCTGCCTTGTTAATTTCCCCCATTCTCACTGGTGTGAGGTGGTATCTCATTGTGGTTTTGATTTGTATTTCTCTGATGGTAAGTGATCAGTAGCATTTTCTCATGTGCTTGTTGTCCATGTCTATGTCTTCCTCTGTGAAATTTCTTTTCATGTCTTTTGCACATTTCATGACTGGATTGTTTGTTTCTTTGCTGTTGAGTTCAATAAGTTCTTTATAGATCTTGGATACTAGCCTTTTATCTGATAGGTCATTTGCAAATATCTTCTCCCATTCTGTAGGTTGTCTTTGAGTTTTGTTGACTGTTTCTTTTTCTGTGCAGAGCCTTTTGATCTTGATGAAGTCCCAATAATTCATTTTTGCTTTTGTTTCCCTTGTCTTCTTCATGGATGTATCTTACAAGAAGTTGCTGTGGCCAAGTTCCAAAAGGGTGTTGCCTGTGTTCTCCTCTGGGATTTTGATGGAATCTTGTCTCACATTTAGATCTTTCATCCATTTTGAGTTTATCTTTGTGTATGGTGTAAGAGAATGGTCTAGTTTCATTCTTTTGCTTGTGGATGTCCAATTTTCCAGCAGCATTTACTGAAGATACTGTCCTTTATCCAGGGGATAGTCTTTCCTGCTTTGTCGAATGTTAGTTGACCATAAAGTTGAGGGTCCACTTCTGGATTCTCTATTCTGTTCCATTTGTTTATGTGCCTGTTTTTGTGCCAGTACCACACTGTCTTGATGATCACAGCTTTGTAGTACAACCTGAAATCTGGCATTGTGATG